>NC_056745.1:1366690881-1367348381 GCF_019279795.1 Protopterus annectens
AAAGGGCACATTGTGTCTATGCTCCAATCCTGGCCGTTAGAGGGCAGCCAAGACCTTTAATAGTAAAGCTGCAGTCCCACCAGCAGATAGTTGATTCTGACAAAACTGTGACAGAAGGAAAAAGTACTAAAATTTGGAGACAAGAGTGTTTGTGGAAAATGATTACGCACTGTACACTAGGCAGAAGAGTAGTAAATTTATTTCAGCAGTCAGGGAATATCAAGTGACATGCATGAGATTCAAGCTGCTGTATCCAGTTACCTTCAGAACATTTTTCCTCAAGGTTCATAGTCATTTTTTGACATAGAGCATTCTAAGGAGAAAATACAAAAATTTGTCCAACAAAAAGTGAGCCATCATACAGAAGAACATTGTACTTAATTCTTCTAGTAATAAAGCTCATACAGAGACTGTGCCAGTGAAATGTTTTCCAGTGTTCCAAAGGAAAATACTTGAGATACGGAAAGAAGCACAGGAGTTGACTAGAAAAACTAGAAGTACATTTGAAATGAACCAGAGACTGAATTTGGGAGATGGAGATCAACATAAAAAAAAACAACATCTCTGAAATTAACGAATAAATGCAGGATTACAAAGCATCAGTTACATTTTTGAAATATGACAGAACAATAAACCTGGAAATATTGGACTTTTTTTTTTACTTTGTTAAACTTGTAGGGGACTCCAAAGCATATGCCCTACTTCATGTCATTAATGTTTGGAAGAACCTTGAGAGGGGAAAAGTAAAGAAAGAGGTAATTGTAAGTAAAGCAAATTTTGTTCATAACAGTATTTTTATAAAAGATTACATATGCTGCATGCTATAAAGTAAAGCTTTTTCGGGTATTTTGTAAGTAATAAAGATACTGAAGTAAATAAGTGGCCCTATTCTTTTCTTTTTTCTTCCTCCTCAGTTTTAAGAAATTTAAGCACTGTAGTGTTAAAAAACCCTGGACAAAGAGCATAGTGCAAGTAAAATTGATATGCTTTTTGTTTCTTTTGCTTTGGGGAATGATTGGATTAAGACTCTTAGCTTGATCTAATAGGTTTAAAGGGAAATAGAAGAATACCAACTATAATGGAGTTTTCCTCTAGTAAATAAATGTTCACAGGCAACTGTATATCTGTTTCTGTGGATACAAATTGATAAGGGTGCAGTAAAATAATACTTGCTTTCAGTGGCTAAGAGGTAATGTTATCTGAAAGCATTCAAGTTTTCTACATCTGGGAGTGGAATAAAGATATGACAAAAACAGACATCACTTAGTGTAAGTAGAAGCGCAGGCTGTACCATGCATCTTAGTGTGGATAACATTTGTTATAGGTTAATTGAAGACTATGAGTGTGACTGTCAGCCTGGGACAATTGCTCCTATTAGGAGGGTTAAACTTAATAATTTGAAAATGTACATAGTTTTGTGTGTTTTTATTAAATTAATAGGTTCTAAGGGAGTTCTGGAGGTTTTTGAGAGTTTTCATTAAAACCAAGAAGTCATGTAAGATGTGATGTAGGTTCAAATGGTTACAAGAAACAGCTATATAAAAGATCAACCTGCCAAATATTAGTTTGTGAGTGTAATACAAATTTTGAAACTGGATATTTAAAAAAGCATTTGTATATAGCAGATGTGAGTAATTTTTTCTCATAATGACAGCACTTTCAATATCATCTTTAAATGTAAATTGCCTGACAGATATATAAAAAAGAAAGAGTAATTAAATGTATTAAAAATGCAGAATGCAAATAGCTATATTACAAGTGACCCATTTGAAAAGAACTGAGCATGTGAATAAAATAGACAAAGGATTTCAGGATGGTTATTTAGGGGAGTGTCTGGAACAAAGAAAAAGATGGGTAATTATATTAATTGCAAGAGAAGCTCCAACGGTGACAAAAGAGGACAAAAATATAATGGTAGATATGTCGTACTAAGGGGCTACTAGCAAGGGAGGAGGATTGCACTGGCATGTATTTATACTCCACTTTAAAACTGCTGTAATGGAGCATAAGAAAATTCTGGGAGAAATAATCAGCTTTCAGCAGGGAATATTACATATAGGCAGGGACTGGAATTTCATTTGCAACTGTGAAGATGTATTTGGGCGGCCTAGATAGGAAAACATAACAGAAG
This sequence comes from Protopterus annectens, assembly GCF_019279795.1. Lineage (NCBI taxonomy): Eukaryota > Metazoa > Chordata > Ceratodontiformes > Protopteridae > Protopterus > Protopterus annectens. The sequence continues at coordinate 1,366,693,013 of NC_056745.1, forward strand.
AGGCTAGATTTTTGAAGAAATATATTTAAATATTTAGTATGGAAGATGTGAATTCAGTAGTAGGAGTTCAGAAATAATTTACATACCATCCCCCATGGTACAAAAACTGGACTAGGCTAGACAGAAATTATATTTCGTAGGAGCATGTGTATTTAATTGTAAGTATTAAAATGCATCCAATAACTATTTCAGATAATGTGCTAATAATAACTAAAATAAAAATGCAAGGTAATGAAATAAAAACAAGATACCAGCACTTCCCCACCTATCTGTAAAATAGGATTTTAAGGAATGGTTAATTGATATTATTTGGTAGTTATTAGGGAATATAGAAATTTCTTCAGAAAATGTAGCTAGGGAGTGGGATAAAATGAAAGTGGTGGTTAAAATATGGTGGAAATAAAAGAAAAAGGTTAAGAAGTAATGAGAATTAGTTAGTGGGACTAACAAAGATTAAATTATTGCAAACTAGGGGAATCTCACAGAACAAGAGGAGGAGCAGTTGCAGATTTCTAAAGAGGAAATAAGGGATTATCTTGATAATATGCCTGAGTTTAGAAAGATTGTTGTTAAGCAACTGTTTTTGATAATATCTCCAGAGCACAAATGCTTTTAGCATAATGGTCCAGGCAGCAGAAAGTTGAAAAGGTTGTTGCCAAACTTTGGGTATCCTATAACCTGGAAAATAACCAGAGGTCCTGTAGAGGTATTAGAAATATTTTGGAAGTTTTAGGAAAGTCTGTATAAAGCAGAGAGAAATGTGGAAGCCAAGAAAAAGTACAAATGGAAATGTTTGTGGAAGAGTTAAATATGCCACAGTTAGAGGTAGTTGAGGCTCATTTGCTAACATTTGGGATGGGAGGAAATCAGATAAATATAACCAATGTACATGAATGTCTCCAGGATTAGATGACATTCTTGTGAAAATTTGAAAGCTAGAAGGACACAGTGATGAATCTGGATGCTTTTGTTTAACAGTATTTTAAAAAGAAGCACCAGCATCCTGGAAAAAAGAATGTTGGCTGTAATACATAAAGATTGTAAAGAACTATCAGATCCAGGTTCATATAGGCCTATTTCAAATCTAAACCATGATTATAAAGTGTTTGTCTGCAGTGGCTAAAAGAATGGCAAAGGTGATGCCAAAAGTGAAAGATATGGATCAGTGTGGTTTAGTGGAGTGCAGGCAAACATTTCCCAACGTTAGGAGAACAATGATAATCCAGAGGGAATCAGAATGTAAGAAAATGCCACTTTTGTTATTGGGTTTTAATGCAGAGACAACATTCAACAGAGTAAGCTGGGATTTTATGAGTAGGACAATGGAAAGATTTGCATTCCCTGATAAAATTATAAGGTTGATTAGAAAGGATATGTGAGGGATCAGAATTGAAAATTATAGTGGGGGTCCTCTCTGATAAGTACTGTTTGAGTGCAGGTTTCAGGCAGGGGTGTCCTGTTTCTCCTTTGTTATTTATTGACATTTGATTACCAGGAACGTCCGACTGGGTAGAAGCCCATTTTCATTGGCGGCCTGGGGAGAAGAGCTCCAAATTATTAAAAAATATTTTAAGAACAATAAATGTACAGTCTTCAAAAATAAATCAAAAAAATCTTCAATTTAAAAATTTATGACATATTAGACAATATAAAAACATTGGTTAAGAATTGATACAAGTTATATGACCACTTAATATTTAGAGAAATTGTAGCCAGTTTGTAGAGAAATTAAATGTAAGTTAGTCATAATACAAACATGAAGTGCAATATGAAGTGAGGGAAAACAGACTTATGGTATATTTAGGCAAAAAGCCAAGGAAGATAATTTAATAGAAGTAAGGAAGTAAGTGAAAAAGGAAGAGTAAGGAGATGTAAGGAATAAAAGGGTACTTGTTTACATTTAGGGGTATAGTTATCCTGTTTTTTTTTTTTTTTTTTTTTTTTTTTTTGCATTATATTTAAAACCATTGATAAAGAAAATAAGAGACACAGAAATTCAGAGATACAGTTGGCATGGTACTTAGGAAAAGTTGGTTTTATTTTTCAGATAGTGATATTTTATACCCAATTAAAAAAAAAATGACATTTCAGTGTTGAGAGATTCTGAGACAGTTTCAAGTCATTTTCAGTATACACAATTAATTAATATAAATCAAAGGCAATAGCTGTAAACTATGTTCTTATACACACACACATTGGTTCAGCAATACCCTATTTATGGGGACATGATGAAATGAAGTCTTTAGGAGTACGAATTAAAAGCATTTTTTATGGCAGCTAAGAATATTTGGGAAGAGACTGAACTAAAGATGATATAAAAACTGAGAAATTGAAAGCTCTGTTGTATTGATATGGATAGCAAGTTGTAAGCAGTGAAAATGTGTTTAGTCCCTTTAGTTTTATTTACAGGTCTGGCATATTTTTTATCAACCAAATGAGAAGATGTGGATAGAAAATAATAGAGCTGATGTATTTTGTCTGGGAGGGGACGAGAGCAAAGTCAAGCAGGATAAGTTGATCCTTCCAGTAGAACAAGGTGGTCTGAGAATTTCACCGCTACACAGTTAAAGTACCTATACGTAGCACAAGCACAAAGTTTTAATTCGTAGTAGAAAGGCATGATGATGAAATGGGGGGGGAGCTCAAAAACAAGGAAAGACTGCTGGGCGTTTGGATACAGAACCTTAAGAATAATAACCATACAGAATATTTTATTCATAAAGTAGCAGAAAATTTTCTAAGAACTAAGCCAACACGGAAATGGAGAAATGATGTTCTGCCAACGGGGATGACTGCAGTTAGGGATACAGAGAATAGGCAAGAGGGGAGGTGGAATTTACTGATGAAAACTGGCAAAGGAGCCAAGGTATTGTGATCAAATTATTAGAGAGGGAAAGGCAATAGAATGGGAAGACTCCAAGAATTCATTTGGACTACAGGCTAGAGATTGCCTTCCTTATCAAGGCAAAAAGAAAGAAATAGGGTGATCCTAAGTGAAAGACCAGCAGCTGCTATTAGGGGATAATTAGTAGAGCATATAAAATATTGCATGATAACTATAGGAATCACGCAGGAGTTTAGAAAGGATTGGGAAGAGAGATTTAGGATCTTTGCTTAGAAGTGTTTGCATATAGGTACTTTTATACCCCAAGCAGACTTCATATAATTGTAACTTGGGTAGATTGCAAATATTGGAGGTGTGATGAGGAAGAAAGAGGTAATTAGGAACATATTTTTTGGTAGTTTAATGAGTTGGCAGACTTTAAAAATTCCCTACAGACTACTCTGTTGAAAGTACTGGATGAGCAAATTGGTGTAACTAAGGAAATGACTTTTTGAGCTGTGCTACAGAATTTGAATTGCTTAACATAGTAAGGCCTTGTGTGTTTAACTCTGGTGTCTGCCAGAAAAGCAGTTATTAGAAAATGGAAAAAATCTAAACCAAGTGGACTAGAAGTACTGTAACAAATACAGTAACAGAGAGAAAGGGGTAGGAGCAAATGACATAGAAAAATGAGAATTGTGGGAGCAATACACGCAGAGTAATGTTTTGGAGACGGTAAAAAGTTTAAGGGAAAGTGGGAGTTGAATGAACCGTGTAATGTTTGACAGTGGCTGTATAGATTATAAGTAATGTATGCTGTTTGCAACTGAAAGTATGTCAGTATGGTTTTTCATTTATATAAATGTATAATTGCTTATGTCATAAGTGATAATTCATTAAAGATGTTGCTTGTTTAAAACATGCTGTGGTCGTGGGACTTTCCTGATTCTTGTCAGTGTGACATTTAAGTAATTTTATAAGGGTATTACTGCATGCAAAAGATACTAACTTACAAATATTATAAAAAAACTTTACTTCCCTCATGCTCTAGCTCTGTTCCTAGGACATATCCCTAAATAAAGTTTTATAGTTCGATACAGTTTCCCATCCTAAGTTACTGTCCGCTCTGAACCCTGATGCTATTAACTAGTTTCAAAGTTATCCATCTAGCCGCCAGCAAGCTGTGAAATGGAAGCAGGATCTATCCCCACTCCTTTCTGTTACACTGGAGTCCCTCAGGGTTTAATCCTAGGGCCCCTCCTCTTCAACATATTCATAAATGATCTTAATACTGCCTCCTGTCAAGCATCTATCATACAATATGCAGATGATTCTACCATCATATGTGCAGCATCCACAATAACTCAACGTCTTACAGTCGCACAAAAAGCCTTCTCTGGTATTGAAACATGGCTAGCAAACTCACAACTCATTCTCAACCCTAGTAAAACTAAACTTTTGATCTTTCATCCATCTAAACCTACTTACCTCCCAGCTAACTTTTATATCACTGCCAGTGGTAATACTAGGATTTTCCCAGATTCCCCGAACAAAACTATTAGGCGTCATAATTGACAACAGACAAAAATTTGACACACACATTTGTAACACAATCAAAAAGGTTCACAAGAAAATGGGAACAATGTATAGAAGCAAAAAATTCTTAACATAAGCTGCAAGAATAGCCATAGCTAGAACATACCTTCTCTCCTCACTCTTGTATGCATCCCCCATACTTACCAACCTCAAAACGTCAGAACTAAATAAATTAGAATCATGTTTCAAAAAACTGCCAAGTTTGCAACAGATTCCAGACGTTCAGCCCATCACTGCCAATGTCTCAAAAACTTTCTTTTTTGAAACTATCTCATGTTATGAACTGTAACCAATTAATAATGGCTCACAAAAATAATGCACAATCCTGACAGCATACCTTCCATAAAAAATCTTCTACAACCCTATTCTAATATTTGTAATCTTTGATAATCTAGCAAAGACTTACTCCAAGTAATCAAAGTGTCCAATACAGCAGGCAACTCTGTTTACTCTGACTTTGTTGCCAAAAATTGGAATACCCTTCCACATAGTATTAGATCCATGAGTAATCTTAATCATTTCAAAATCTCTTTAAAAGACACTTATCTGAATCTTAAAATAACTGTAGTAAAATAAAATAAAAAACAACAAGCAGGAGACAACACAAGAAAGTTTAATCAGAATCTCAACCTTACTCAAGCGCTTTGGCAAAGCCTTCAAGGAGTACACGAAATACCTTATCCCATCTATTTTAAATACACACATCAAAATGCATAAAAAAAGTTCTAAATTAACAACCTCCATTTACATTCAAGATTAAGACCCAGAGGAGACAAAGTGCCATACTTAAATGTAAATATACTTTCTTTATATAGCAATCTTTTATTATGCACTCTAGCTGAAAAAAAAAAAACATTTTTTTCCAAACCGGATCAGAATTGTGAACCTGCACAAATGTTTAACAACAGGACTATCCTCTTTTTGTTTCTTAATATTCTTTATATGTTCTTGAACTCTAATTTTAAACTTTCTTTTACTTTCCCCTATATATACAAGACCGCACACACATTGAAGAGCATAAATGATACCTTCTGTGTTGCAATTAAATCTATCACAAGGACAAAAAGTTAGAGCATTTATTAAAGGAAAAGTCCTGACAACATAGCTGCAAACACTAAAGTTGCTGGAATGGAAAGTACCCTTTAGATTTATAAAGGTAGCAAAAGCCATACTAGAACTAGGGAACTGAAAGTGGCTATGTACAAGAATATCCCTCAGGTTCCTGTCCCTTCTATAAGAAATACCTACACAAGGTGAAATAACATTAACTAAATCTTTAAACTTAAGCAAATAATTTCAATAATCTTCTTCTTTGGCTTTTCCCAGTTAGGGGTCGCCTCAGCGGATCACCTTGTCCGCTCATGATTGGCAGTGGAGTTTTATTGTGTTGAGTTGCCAGCCCGGCGCCCAACCTTCCACAGAAGGCACACACACATGCACACACTCACACCTAGTACCAATTTAGAGTGTCCAATCAACCTACAGCATGTCTTTGGGATGTGGGAGGAAACCGGAACAAACCCACACAACCACAGGGAGGACATGCAGACTCCTCACAGAAGGCACCCCAACCGAGGATCGAACCGGAGAACCTCTTGCTGTGAGGCAGCAACGCTAACCACTGCACCACCATGGCCGCCTTAAATAATTCCAATAATATTTCCCTAAATTAATCACTGTAGTGCTAAAAGCACTGAATGTAGTAACAAAATACATGTCTTAAATCTTTCTTGTTCTGAACATTATAATGTACTTGATCAGAAGAGCAAATATTCTCAGATAGATTAATATAAGACTTAGAAATTACCTTGTCAACAGCCATCTCTATTAAATTTTTACTATATCCTCTGGATTCAAACATAGAACACATTTTTTCAACTGCACTATTAAAAGCAATGTCATTATTACATAGCCTTCTTAACCTCAAACATTCCCCAAATGTGAGAGAGGCAATGGGTATAAAGTATGGGGGATGGCAACTACTACCCTCTAAGTATTTATTGCTATCATCAAACTTTCTGTGTAAAGATGTTAATAATACATTCTCCTCATTTAAATTATTGTCCAAAAATGAAATCTGTCTTCCCACCTGAAAACCATCAATAGTAAGTCCGAATCTATTCTTTTGTATACGTTCAAAAAATGAGCTTACTTCCATTTTATTTAATTTACTTATTTGAATCTTGGCTTTGCACATGTAACACTTCAGGTTAATTATTAACTTAGCACTACTTATGCAATTTGGGTGCACTTACTAACTCTGTTAACATATCCCTTCTAACAGCACTACTCTATAAGTAGTTACATTCCTAGCTGCAACTCTCACCACAGAAGTATTACTAACTATGCACTACTTTGCCTAAGTGATTCTCCCTACTTAATTTCCTAACTAATTATTTGTTCGACCATATATATAAATAAGTTCAACCATATATCTGTCTATATTCAAGTGTTTAAAGTCTTGTTCTATATGATACTATGTATATATTTTTGTTTTTAAATTTTTATTATGTAAATATGTTAACCCTCATTTTTTTGTCTATAATTTCTATTACGTGATGTTGATGACTTTATATGTAAGCTTAAGCTGAAGCTTTTTTCCCTGGGCCTCCGCTGAAAATGGACACTGACCCAATTGGATCACCCCAGTAAACAAATGTAAAATAAATAAATAAAACTAAATAAATACATAGGACCAAATGTGTAATATTTTGCCCTTTTAAAGTTATCCTTGTTTAAATATTATACATTTAAACACTTTAAATGACACATCACTTGAAATCATTTTTCTGAGTAAAATATTTGTGAATTACAGTGGACTGAGGAGTTAAAACTAGGCAGCCACCTCCAGATATACCAAACAGCAGCAGAGTCTCTAAGAACTTCATCCAGAACTATTTTTTTCTGTAGTCCAACAGACAAGGCCCTTTCTAGCTTGCTAAGGCCTATCTTAAACCCCTCTTTATTCAAGTCATTAAAACATATTCAGCATACTTTAGTCACCTTACCTTGATGTATATTGGTCACTTAAACAGCAAGAAATGTGTCTTCCACCACAGCTTGTAACAAATCAGAAAAAAGACACACACTGAAACAGCACAGCAGTAAAATATACTTCCTAGTTGTGTAAGCCAAACCAAGTTAAACACTCAACGGCCATTAAAAAAACACTTTTATTAAGAAAAAGTCAAACGCTTTCATCCCGAAAATTATTGGGACTACTACAGAACTAATTAAAATCTAAATAACTTTCCTTAAATAAAACATTGCTTAATTACATAGTCATGTGACAAAAACAATTATTCAATAAATAGTATGGAGCCATTAGAAAAATGTGTTTAGTTACTAAAAGGTACAAAAACCTAAAAACATTATCATAAATAATCAAACATAATCCAAACTTACTTAAAATACTATCTCAACTCAATCCCCAACAACATTTTAATATATGTATATACACACACACAAAAATAACCCTGTTAAAAATAACTTACAAAATAATAAAAAATACATTTTACATATTATACTGTTCACTAATCCTGCTGTTTAATTCTTGAGCCCTAGTTTTAGAACAGAACTATTTTTTTATTTGTTACACTTTCTGAAGCAAGTATAAGTAACAAACCCTTGAAGATCGGTATCGCTTACCATATACAATTATGATATCAAATAATGCATTTTGATTTAGAAAGTGTGATTTTTTTTTGTACTTCATTTCGATAAGGATGGCTCCCTGAAATTTTTCTCAGTCCTGAAAATTCCTGCCATGGCATCATGAAAACTTGAACCCACAATGCGTCACTACCTAAATGAATGTGTAGTCGACTGTTTTTCCAGGCTAAATGTACTAGTAGGAATTTCTTGTATCCCCACAAGACAAGTTGTCAACTAGGTCTTGCACTTGGAACACCCTGTGTTCATTAACACATGTAGTGATGTAGTAGTCCTTCCACAGTGTAAGACGTTTGAGAATGTTTTGCAGACCTACCATGATATCATTTTGTGTGTCCACTTATAGAGAAAAGTTCATAAACAGTGAAACTAAAAAAAATCAAGTGGCATGCTGTAATCTACATTTTTGAAAAGTCGCTTGTAACCTTGACATGTATACCTTGATGTATATTGGTCACATAAGTTGTTTTTAACAGGAAATGAAATTGATTGTAAAACAAAGGTGCTTCAGAAACTGAAAAGACACTTTTAAATAGACTCTGCACTTACTGCCATTATATCCCTGTGCAGATACATGGCCAGCTATGAAGAACAAACAGTAGTTTCCACTGGGGTGTATGTTATATTATTGAATCTTTAAAAGTTCGAACGTCATATGGTCGAACCCATATGATCAAACTTTTAAAAGTTCGAAAAGCTAGTATAAAAAAAAAACAAAAAAAAAAACAGAAAAAACCTACCTGACCGTTTTAAGCAGAAGAGCAAGCCCCCCTGCACCCCCCACAACCCCCACTCTTTAAATATACCAACTCTGAGATTGCACTACAGTGCAGGAAAGGGAAATCTTTCCATTCCGCACTGTATGGAGATCTCCGTTGAAACGTTTGAACTTGTAAAAGTTCGATCATATGGTGTCGACCATATGACGTTCGAACTTTTAAAAAGTTCGATAACGTAATATACACCCATTTCCCATGTTACTCAAGTACTCGGAATGCTTTTCCTGAATATGTGCATTGCTGTTTTACACATTAGTTAGCTATAAAGTGCTAAAACAGTCATTACAATCATTAAACGCTATTTATTTGAAAATCTAAAAGTCCATTACTACTTTTATGATGATTATTTCTCCATTGTATTTAAAATTTCAGCTGCACTTCCTACAGCACTATGCAACTGCCAGCCCTTCCTGTATTTTAAATTCTTTGAACTTTGTCACATCTCATCAGCCACTCAAATTATTTAAACAGACAGTCTCATAAAAGCATATGCATAACACATAAGTACAAAAATCATAATACTTTCATAAAAATGCATATGTAACAAATTATATAAATATATATGTATATATATATATATAGAGAGAGAGAGAGAGAGAGAGTGTGCCTTGATGTTACATCATTAGTCAAGGGAAGTAGTATATGGTATTTAAGCTGAGTTTTTTTTAGTTTGATAGACATTACCTGAAGAAGCAGCTTAGTCTGTGAAAGCGCTTGTGGTGTCGACAGTAAACATTTTTTTTTTATTGAAACTGGCCATTTTGGAGTCCCTCTGTCTTGCTGGATTAATTTCTTGTTTTAACTTAATGAACTGTGGAATACAATTTGATTTGTGATACCAATCTTGCATAAGTTTTTACAGCAGTCTGTTTTAATAATCCATATGCCGAAAGCAAGAGCAATCATTCCTGTACAATTAGTTTTTCTTTTCTATGTTTAACATGAATCCATGAAGCCTTAAATATGTTTATATTCTGGTTCATGAATCTGATCATTACTTCTGGCAGTCCTTTGAATACATTTCCAGTAAAAAAAATAAATAAAAGTAGAATTTTTACTTGGACTGTCGCTTTTATTTTTGATTTCTTTATGGTATGAGGAGCATGGATGAGTTGGTATCTTCTGCCAGAGCTGGGGGTTCATTTGTCTGTTTTTCAGCGAAAGTAAGAGGTTACTTGACACTACACCATAATCTGAACGCGTGTCTGCCTCTACAATACCATTTGTCCATCCCATTTGATAGTGGTGCACTGAAGGTAGCAGCATCCACCTTCCTTCTTTGGAGAGTCATACTGTCTTCTGTTAAGTTTTAGTCTATCTGTGTATGACATTGTGCTGTCTTGTTGATGGTATGTTGTATGTATGTTTGTAAGTTACAAGCATCACAAGCTACTGTAGCATTACTTGGGTAATAGGCTGGCGTTGGCATTATGTACAAGAGTTCATGCACCTTAACTACTACTGCTGTACTTTTGGGTTGTGTCACAACAAAAATAGGTTGGTTGGCTACAGTTCAGTATCCTGAAGAATCTTCCCATTACTTAGCTTTCAGTTACCCACCTCAGACTGAGTCTTCCCTTCACTTTACTCATGCTGAGCCTTCTCATTTCCCATTTCAGAATGAACACTTCCATTACCTTCTTACACTAACCTCTCTGTTTAACTGCTTCAGAGTTAACCGTTCCACTGCTTAATTCAGAGTAAACTTTCCTGCTACCCACCTAAGACTGATCCTTCCCTTTAACTTAAATAGTCTTCCCATTACCCATGGCATGCTGAAACTTTACTCTTATGCTGAATTTTCTCTCTGCCTGCTTCAAACTGAACCTTTCCACTACCCACCTCAGATTGAGCCTTCTGTTTATCTTAGTCGTATCAAACCTCCCATTGCCCACCTCAGAATGAACCTTTCTTCTAGCCCTTCAGATTTTTTTCCCTTAGACAGAACCTTTCCATTATGTACCTCAGACTGAGGTTTCCTTTTACCTGCCGTAGACTAAATCTTCACACTACTTACATCATACTGACTCAGCATTCCCTTTTTCAGCTTCATTTTGGACCTTAGCATTACATACCTTGGGACTACATTTGTTAGTTAACTCAGATTGAGCTGACCTTTCTGTGTATCAGACTGCTTTCTTTGAAGCCTAATATTGCTAGTACCATTTCATGAACATTGCCAGTATTGCTCCCTCCACCGCAATAATACAACTTTTTTGATTCAATTCTTTGTTTTTCAGGAGGTGCACATGACACATTGATTGAAGGAGGAGGAACAAAGTTTGTCTGCAAACCTGGAGCCCGGAATATTACTGTCATTTTCCACCCGTTGCAAAGGTAGGGGATCTTTTAAGTTTCAGCACCTTTGGACAGTAGTATAGTTACAAGCAGTGACTGCACTTGCGTAGAGGAACTTTGCATTTGTATTTGCCATGGTTTTTGTCACAAGGTTTAAGGGCCTTTATTTTGTAATGCTGCTTGTATTCTCACATGCTTGTGATGTTCTTTGTTTTTATTGACTTTCAATTAAAATGTCTGGTTTAGAAAGCCTGCTAATTTGAGTGCACTTTATGATTGAACCGGAACTAAAATGGTGTACTGCTTGGTTTGGATATTTGGTTGCTTTGTTTCTGATTTTGAAGCATAAAATATATACTGAGCTACCTTGAGATAGGTAGCATGATTCTATATTATTTGTATAGGGTCATTGTATGTATTGTGTACAGTGTGGTCTTGTAATGGATCATTTGTGGTGGAAACCCTTATTCAGCACCATGAGAAGCAGCGTACTTAGCTTACTCGATTCTGGGTAGTAAAACTGAAAAGACCACTTGAAAAATGTATAGGCTGCAGATCAAAGGGGGCTTGATGAGCTTTGAGGCTTATTGTTGAGTTTTTTGTTTTTTTTAATGAAGTGAGTGAAGAGTTCATAAACTTCTCAATTATCAAAGCTTACTTTGTAACATTTGCATTAATGTGGGTTCATTCTTTTTTTTTTTTTAAATACCTTTATTGAATTATCCCTTCTGACATAGGCAAATTTACATTTATAAAAAAAGCAATCAAACTATTATACTACTTATATTGTTATATATCATATAACCTAAGCACCATTACATAAATTATTCAATTCCTGCCTTTTTTTTAAACAAGAAACATTTTAGTAAACCATCACTTACGACATAGTCAAGCATACATTTATATAAACAAAAACAATCCAACTGACACAATCCTAGCTGCAAGTATTTTACATCCCAAACCATATAGACACACTCCCAGTTTGCAAAAATTATACATGTCTTATAATCTACCCAATCATTTTCAATCAAACATTACATAGCTCACTTTAGTCCTGCCTTCTTTTAAATCTCATTCATCCCCTGTATGTACTGTTCCCATTTTTTCCTATGTAGTTTGCTCCTACCCTTTTCTAAAGATCTGAATTCTACTCGTTTTATCTCAATTAGTATATTCAATACTTCTAATGTAGTTGGTTAAGATTTTGATTTCCATTTTTTAGTAATTGCTTTTTGACAGCCACCATAATTAGACACAGCAAGGCCTTACCATGTCTAGACAGTTCCCATTCTGTGTCATAGTTCGGAAGAATCATCTCCCTCATCACACCAATCTGCCCACCCATCAACTCCGACAGTGCATCTCACAAAGTCCGCCAACTCTTTATGAATTGCTTATCCAATCTCTCTTCCCAATCCTTTTTAACTTCCTCTGATTGATTCTTATGTTGTCATGTAATAATTTATATGCTGCATTAATTATTCCTTTTTTAATGGCAGCTTCTGTACTAGATTCTTCTAAAAATTCTATCAGTGCTGGTCTTTTGTTTACAACCCCCCTATTTCTTTCTCTCTGCCAATACTCTGCTATCATGATCTCCTTGATTGGGAAGGCAGTCTCTTACCTGCAGTCCAAATAAATTCTTAATGTCTTCCCATTGTATGATCTTTCTCTCACTAGTTGTTCGCTCCAAATACCTTGATTCCTTTCCCAGTTTTCTCCAGTAAATTCCAGCCCCCTTTTGCCTATTGTCTATATCCCTAATTGCAGTCATCACTATTGGCACAATCTCCTTTCTCCATTCCTGTGTTGGCTAAGTTCTTAGAATACTTTCTACTGTTTTATATATGCAATATATTGTATGATGGCTGTTATTCTCCTTAAAGGCCTGGATCCAAAATCCCAGTCTCTTTGTTTCTTGAGCTTCCCCTGTGGTTCATCATCATCCCTTTCCGCTCTGAATTATAGTTTTCTGCTTGTGCTATGTATAGGAGCCTTAACTGTGTAGCCCTGAAATACCCCTTCAGATCGGATAATCTAAATCTGCCTTTTTATACTGGAAGAATCGGCTTAACACACTTGACTGTTGCCATCTTCCCTCCCAGACAGAGCCCTTCAGCTCTTTATTAATCGCTATCCACAACTTCTCCTTTGGTTGATAAAAATATGCCTGACCTGTGTATAAGACTAATGGGACTAAAACATTTTAACTGCTAGTATCTTATCCATATACAAACCTTCCATTTTTTCAGTTTTTGTATTATCTTCTGTTTATTCTCTTCCTACATATCCTTAGCTGCCACACCAGAATCATTTTTAATCCATACTGCTAAATACTTCATGTTATCATGTCCCCATAAATATGGATATTGCTGAACCAATTCATATGTGGGTACATAATTTACTGCTGTTGACTTTGTTTTAGCTTCATTAATTTTATTTATTTTTATTTTATTTTGCATTTGTTAACCGGGCTAGTCTAGCTGGATATATGTCCATTTTCAGTAGAGGCCCAGGGAGAAAAGCTCCAAGCATGAACAGTGACAAATTTAACAATGCATAGAAACATAAAGAATCACAGTACAGTCTAGTATTATTCTAAAAGCAGTTATAATAATATATTTTTAAACTATAACAGATTTAGTAAAAATTCTACTAAATAATTATACCAAACACAGTAGAAGATATAAGCAAGTCTCAGGTAGGGGAAGAGAACCCCCATGTTATTCTCATAAATCAAAGAAAAAGTAGCAACTAGTTTTGGAGACATATCGTATATCATATCAGGCTGGGTTACTTTTGTATCTCGAAAAGATTTGAAACCGTCTCAAAATGTTCCACAACACTGTAATGTCTGTTTCTGTTGTTGTCAGGTATAACATTGTACAATCTGCAAATAGAGCCAGCTTTTCTTGACTACCATACCAGTTATATCTGTGAATTTCTTAGTCCCTTATTTTCTTCACCAGTGTCTCCAAATACAATGCAAATACGTCTCAAAATGTTCCACAACACTGTAATGTCTGTTTCTGTTGTTGTCAGGTATAACATTGTACAATCTGCAAATAGAGCCAGCTTTTCTTGACTACCATACCAGTTATATCTGTGAATTTCTTAGTCCCTTATTTTCTTCACCAGTGTCTCCAAATACAATGCAAATACGTCTGGGGAAAGTGGACACCCTAGCTGGTTCCTCTGCTCAAGCAGAAATTATCAGAGAGGTCCCCATGCACTTTATTGTTTGCCTCCGATCCCTCATATATCCTCCTAGTCAGCCTTATAATTTTTTTTCAGGAAATGCAAATGATTCCATTGCCCTGCCCATAGAGTCCCAGCTTACTCTGTCAAATGCTTTCTCTGCATCAAGACCCACCAACAACAATAGTATTTTTCTTACATTCTGCTTCACTCTGGATCATCAGTGTTCTGTTAATGTTGTCAAATGTTTTGCTTCCCCTCCACAAAACCACATTGATCCAGATCTATCAGATTTGGCATTACTTTTGCCATTCTTTTAGCCATTATAGGCACGGACACTTTATAATTATGGTTTAGTATTGGAGTGGGCCTGTATGAAACTTGATCTGAACCATATTTACCCTCTTTAGGTATTACTGCTACCACTGCTTTCTTCCATGATGTTGGTGCTTCTCCTCCTCTTAATACTGTTAAACAAAACCTTCCAGATCATTGTCAGTTTTTTCCCTCCTAGCGTCCAAACTTCCACAGGAATATAATATATTCCTGGGGAGTTGCTTGTAGCTTGATTTATACATCACAATTTTTATCTGATCTTCTCCTATCCTAACTGTTAGTAATTGAGCCTCATCTGCCTCTAACCTTGGCATATTTAATTCTTCCATAAACATTTCCATTTGTATCTTTTCTTGATTTCCATATTTCTCTGCATTATACAGACTTTCATAGAATTTCTGTAATATTCCTAATACCTTTACAGGATCTCTTGTTACTTTCCTTTTTATGGGCTCCCTAAGCATGGCGGCAGCCTTTTCTACTTTCTGTTGCCTGAGTTGCTGTGCTAAAAGTTTTTGTGCTTAAGTGTTATCAAAAAAACAATTATTTAACAGCAGTCTTTCTAAACTCGTGTATATTATTGAGGTAATACCTTATTTTCTGCTTAGCATTCTGCAGTTGAACCTCTTCTTGTTCTGTGAGATTCCCCCTATTCTGCAGTCCTTTAACATTTGTCAGTCCTGTTAAATAGTTCTTGTTACTTAACCATAGCTACCTTTCTATTATTTCCACCCCTATTTTTAAACTCCACCTTAATTTTATCCCACTCCCTAGGTATATTATCAGAAGTAATTTATGTCCTCTGAGGTAGCTCCTGAATAATCTCTACTACCCACTTCTTAAATTCCTCTCTTTTCAACAGATAGGTGGGAAAGTGTCAATGTCTCATTTTTATTTCATTACTCTTTTTATTTTAGTTATTATTGGCGCATGATGTGAAATAGTTATTTTGTGCATATCAAGGCCTTCAGTTTTCTGTCCAGCCTAGCCCAGTTTTTATATCTTGGGGAGTAATATGTAAATTTAATCTGAACTCCTATTACTGATTTCACATCTTCCATGCCAAATATTTTCATAAATGTATTCAAAAATATACCCTCCTTTGTTATACTTTCCCTTCTGGGCCCCCTGACACATCTTCACTGCTGCAAATCAAATTACAGTCCTCACCTATAAGTAATAATCCTTGCTGAAAAATGATTATTTCTCCCAGAATTTTCATAAACTCCATTACAGTTTTAGGTAGAATATAAATACATGCCAGTCTAATCCTCCTCCTCCCTTGCCAGTAACCCCTTAGTACTACAGATCTACCATTATTATCTTTTTATCTTCTTCTGTCACTATTGGAGCTCCTCTTGCCATTAATACAAGTAGTCCTCTTTTCCTTTGTCCCAGGTGTTCCACTGAATAACTTTATCAAATTCACATGTTCAAACATGTTTCCAAGTGTGCCTGCTGTTTGCATTCTACATTTTTTAATATATTTCACTGTTCTTTCTTTTTTGTATTTATCTGTGAGACCACTGACATTTAAAGACATTACAGAAACCAACATTGTATTAAAAAGTTATTATTTCCACCTTTTATGTATAACACCTTTTTTGTGTAATGTCTAGTTCCAGCTTTTGTGTTACATGCATGCACTGTTTGGCAGGTTAAAATTTTATATAGTTGTTTCTTGTCATATCCATTTGAGCCTATGTCACATCTTACAAACCTTTTTGTTTTATTGAAAGCCCTTAAACAAAATAAATTAAATAAATAAACCCCGAATACCCCCCTAAAGCCTATTAATGTAATATCCTGTATACACCTTCAAATATTGAAGTTTTACCCTCCTAATAGAAACAAATGTCCCAAACTGACAGCCCCACACAGACAGACTTGAGTTAAGCTAAAAGAAAGGTTATCCATGCTTAGACACATGGTGCAGCCTCTGCTTCTACTAAGTGTAACTGGTTTTGTCTTATCTTTATAGCTCTCCCAGCAAGAGAAAACTCCTGAATGCTTTCAGAGAGCATTATCTCCTAGTCAGTTTCTCTTTTCCTTTTTTTTCACCCGGGCAGTCACTGTCCAGCAGACTGAAACCAATTTCTCTTTCTCAGATTGTTTCCATGGAGACATGAGAACCAGACAGCTAATTTCTCATTATCAGATTGTCTCCACAAAGACATGAGAACCAGATAGTCAGTTTCTCTTTATCAGATTATTTCCATGTGGACATGAGGGCCAGATACAGAAATGCTATTAAGCACACATTCATTTGCTAGAAGAAAGCCTCATGATAATCAATATTATTTTTCATTTGCTTGCTTTTTCTTAAAACGTGTTACTGAATCAATCTAATGTCTATTCTAGTCATTCCCCATGCAAGAATGAGAAAAAGCAAATTAATTTTTCTTTTGTCATGCTCTTTTAACCAGGCTTTTTTTTTTTTTTTTTTTTTTACATTGCAGTGCCTACATTTCTTAAAACTGAACAAGAAGGGAGAAAGAAAGGAAAAAGGACAGCAGCACATATTTGTAATCCCCATTACACTTAAAATAACTGAGAAAACTTTACGTTACAACATGCAAAGAAAACCATGCACCACAAAATTAGCACTATTATGAAAAAAGTATTTCTTTACTTACATTTAACTTTCTCCCCTCTCTTCCCCTCTGTCATTCGTCCCTCGATATCATAGATGACAAGCAGGTGGGGTATTTTGTTTATATGCTTTAGTACATAGAAACACATCATAATGGATAGCAGCATCATAAAATATAAATGAACTGATTAACAGACAGACCTTGTATGCATACATGCTTATATCTCAACAGCTAACTGTAAAATGGCAGTTACACTTGCATGTGCTCAGTATGTATACAATTGTGCAAGCCCTTGGATAGCTTCTTAAAGGTACATACACATGTATTGATCTACATCCTCCCTCTTAAAAAGATTGCCCTTTGAAAAACAGTATCAGAGTTAGACATGCATTACTATAGACATTAGAAACAAAACACCATGTTCATGTCCAAGTTGTTGTGTATTGATTACATGGTGTAGAGATATGACCAAATCTTGTAACATAACAATCTGGACTGAATTTAGCAACAGGGACAATCTTCAGTGAACATCTCGCATCACGAACTTCTGGATTCATCACAGGAATGGGAATATTTTCTGGAACTTCCTCTGGAGCTGGAACATTGGACAACTCAGTCTGAGATAGTCTTTCTCACAGGCTATGTGCTGTGGTATAGGCTCAGACACCGGTCCTAAATGTTTCCGATTACACCAAAAGTCTGCTTCTTTGTGAGTCCACAATATATGATCTCATCTCTGGGGAAATATTCTTCACGACACCAATCAAATCATAACCTCTGGACGTTTGCATCCATACCACTTCTTGTAATGCATTGAACGGTTTGCTGGTCTTATCTTAGTAGGACTTCTGGGTTAGGTGCTTCTTCAACAGATTAGCTTTCAGTGACCTGTTGTTTTTGACACATGGAACCAACAATTGATTACTGATTGGTAATGCGGTTGTAGTTTGTCTCTACAGAAGTCTCTGGGCATGTGAACCAAGATGTTTATCACAAGGAACATTTCTGAGATTCAAGAGTTTCAGGAAAACATCACTATTATCTCATTTTGACTTCTCTAGTAACTCTTTTGCACTTTGAACTGCACGTCCTGCCAAACCATTTGACTGTCTGTATTCAGGGCTACTCGTGACATGAATAAAGTCCCATTCTTCAGCAAATCTTTTGAACTGTTGGCTTGTAAATTGCATACCATTGTCAGATACAACTTTGTGTGCTGACTACCATGTACTGCAAATTGATACTTCATCTTTGTAATGACAGTACTGGATGCCAGACTGAGAAGTAGATCAATCTCGAATAAATTGGAGTAGGAGGCTATTAACACTAAATAATGTTGACCATTCCACTCGAAGATATCGGTGGCTACTGTCGACCAAGATAGTTCAGGCATCTGGTTTAGCTGAAGTGGTTCCTTCTGTTGATGTGACTTTGTACTATTATACACGGAACGAGATGAAAGTGCTCTCTCAATGTCTTGTGACACAGAAGACCAAAATTTTAGACCTCTGGCCCGTCTTTTGGTAGAGTCTGTTCCTGGATGACCTTGATACAAGATAGCAGTGTACTCTTCTTGCAAGGAGTTTGGAACAATTACTTTCAGACCTTTCATAGTGATACCTTTGTCAGACAAAATCTTATCTCTCATACTGCCTTGTAAACATCATAGTATCTGAGGATTTGTGGACTAGCAGTTCTCTGTTTCAGGACATCAAATGCTCTTTGTTTTTGCTCTAACCAACACCAGGATATATCTTTACGTGTTGGTTCTGAGTGGTGCTGAAAGTCAGCTCAAGTCTGGAATGAACTTGCCTAGGTAGTTGACCATGCCAAGAAAACATTGCAGGGCTTAAACATTGTCTGGAGCTGGCATCTCAAGAATGGCTATTTGCTTAGAAGGGTCTGGTTGTAAGCCTGAACCAGTAAATAAATGACCAACATAAGCAACTTCTTGCAGCCTGAACTTGCACTTCCGTGGACTGAGCTTAAGATTCACTTGACGTGCCCTTTCCAGAAGTTTTCTGAGGTTTCTGTTATTGTCAGCTTCACCATGACCTCCTACTAGTATGTCATCGACTAAAATAGCACAAGGATACCCAGAAAAAAAGTTGCTGCAATGCACGTTGAAAGACTTCACTTGCAGAATTTATCCCAAATGGCAGTCTCAGAAGTCTGTATCTGCCAAACAGAGTACTTGAAAGTAGTGAGCAATGATGATTTCTTGTCAAGCTGAATTTGCCAAAAATGAACTCTCTGCATCTAGGACAGAAAAAACAGTGGCATTTGGCATCAAGGTTGTGACTTCTGCGACTGTGCACATTGGATGATGAGGTATTTTTAGTGCTTTGGTCAAAACTCGTGGATCAGTACATATTCTGATGTCATCTGAGCTACCACCATAGAAGATACCCATTTAGTTGGAGTTGAAGAACTAAATGGACAAATCACACCTGGTTGCACTATTTTATCTAGCTCAGCTTTGACTCTATCCTGCATGGCTATTGGAATTTTTTGTGCTGACCTGATAACTGGACTGATATCTGGGTCTAACTTCATGGAGTACACAACTGGAAGCTTCCCTAATTTGTCTTCGAAAAGATCAGCATAAGTAATAAAAAAAAAAAAATGTACTGAGTGAAATTAGAGTAGTGGTCTATTAAGTTAACATGGTGGACTTCCTTATTAAATGAAAGCTGTCCCATTTTGAAGCTGTCTCTGTGCTCTAATAATGACTGGACGTGTCTCTTGATCACATAAAATAAGTCATAGCCTCTTCCAGCAGAGTAAAATGAAAGCACTAGTGAGCCTTCGGTTTGGATTTCTTCACCTCCATAAGCAACAAGCTTCACACACCTTGCCAAATCAAGCCTTTCACCATGACACACACTAGCAAATGCTTCTGCTGACATAACATTGCACTTGGAACCTGTGCCAACTTTGAGCTGTATGGGTTTACCATTTATCCAGACAGTGCAAAATACCTCATTATTTGCCCTTAAGTTTACTGCATAGACTGTGTTATGAAGCACTGACACACCATCAACATAGAGTAGGGTTGCAGCTCTCTAATTGATCAACTAATTTCTTAAAAATGTTCCCTTGTAATAAAGGAATGTGGATGTTTTGATTTACAAAACATTTTGAAATGATTCTATTTATTTTTATTTAAGTTTGCTTGCTTGTTTATTTATTTATTTAACATTGATTTACTGGGAAAGTCTGACTTGGAATGAAGCCAGTTTTCAGCAGAGGCCTGGGGAGAAATGCTCCCAACGCATGTCTTTGTATTGTTAGAGGAATCCAGAACACCCAGAGGAAACCCACATGAACACAGGGAGGACATGCAGACTACGCACAGAAGGCACCCCAGCCAAGAATCAAACTGGAGAACCTCTTGCTGTGAGGCGACAATGCAACCGCTGTGCCACTGCATCATCCATCTATTTATTGCATTTGCAGCATTGCTGACCAAAAGCTAAACATTTTTCCCTTTTAGATTCATGACTTCCACCACAATTAAGTTACTGGTTTCATTACTGTTCATCTCCTAACTCCTGTCTCTGCTTCATTTCCAACATACACTTGATTCTTCTAGTTAACTCTCATGCTTCCTTCCTTCTCTCCATCATTTTCTGTTGAAATAGTGGAAAAGATTTGACAGCTATAGCCTCCCTGTGGTCTTTATTACCAGAAAAACAAGAAGCAGAGTCTCCTTCTGTTTCACAGCTCACTTTTTGTTGTACAAACTTTTGTATTTCCTCCTTAGCATGTCCTTCATCAAAAATGATTTTGTCCCTCCAGCAAAGAATACCTTGAAGACAGGTGGGTTACAGCAGTTTGAATCTCGCACCTGTGTCTCGACATTCCCTGAGTAGTGGAATGAATTTACTCCTCTTCTACCTGGTGTACAATGAGTAGTCATTCTCCACAAACACCCTGCTGTCTCCCACTTTTAGTATTTTGTCCTTCTGCCACAGTTTTGTCAGAATCAACTCTTTCAGCTGGTAGCATTGTATCTTTGCTATTAAAGGTCTAGGTTGCTTTCTAATAGCCAGGTTTGAAGCATACACATGTGCCCTTTCAATTAACAACTCCTGCTGTGGAATACTAGTCCATTTGCTTATTTGTGCTGTCATAAAATTAATGCACTCCCCCTTCCAGCTTCTCTGGTATAGCTGAAAATCTGAGTTTTTTCTCTGCGTGTTCTGCCCTTTAATTCTATTATTTTCTGAAACATCCCTTCCTGAGCAGTCTCATATGCAACCAGCTTTTTCTCCATTTCAACCTGTGATTTTTGCAGCTTTATCACCTCATCTGAATATCTGTTTAAAGCTTCTTCCATTTTTCAGCCTTTTGTTATTTGTGTTGTACTCCATCCATCTTATATTTATTTTAATCAGGTCTAAGTGCAGTTGTCTTGTATCTTCCTCTAGGTCATGGGAAGTCATATCTGGAGGTTGCATTGCTTTTGGCTGAACAGCTGCAGAACTTTCCCCAGTCAGGGTTTCTTCCTCACTTTTTTAGCTGATTTTTGCTAGGTGCTCTGGATTTCATTTTCCTAGCATTTAGGCAGTATACTTATTAGCCAATTACTGAAATTTACCCAGAAACAGAAACGTCTGCTGACCTTCTCTGTTGAGTTTCTGGTTTTACACTGGGAGAGATAGAGTTAAGCTGTTACTCAGTGTGCATCCATCTTGGAAGTCCGAATGTGGATTCATTAATGCCTGGTTTTGCAACAATGGATGCCTTCCAGCTATGTGTCAGCAATACATAGCTGTGCTGTTAGAATCTTGCAGCTCTTTCTGCCAATTTTATATGATCTTAGCAAATTCAAATGTGGTTCCAAGAACATCTGCAGGTGTGCAAGTGATCTTTTACATACCTTGAGTTCCCTGGCAGTTGTCTGAATAGTTCTTGTAGGATTCCATTAAGTCATAGTAAAATAATGTTATTATCCACCCTGAACATGTATCTCTGAAATTTCACAAGTTGATGCATTATGTTGTAGAAAGTGTACAAATTATATGCCTGTTGCTTCTTTTACCTTTTAGTGTGAAAACTATGCTGCTTTGAAACTTCTTTGATTCAATTGTAAGGCTTCCTTTGTAATATGGGTAAATAAGTCCAGATTGCTAATTCATTTAGCATAGGTTCATAGGCAAGTACTATGCTATCTGCCCAAGGGCATTTATAAGCCTAGCCAGAGTGTGTTGGCTTTCGCCACCCCCCCCCCTTAGATTAGTTCCCTGTGCCTCTGACCAGCAGAGCCATTAGTTCCCTGTGCCTCTGTCCAGCAGAGCCAGTGCAGTGATCCCTGGGGTAAATTTTTTGTTTCCCATCCACCCGTCAAGGTTTCTCTTAAAGAGTGCTAGTGAGGGGCTCTGCCTGATGTATGTTGGAATCTTGTTCCAAAGCATGGGGAGTCTCTGGGTCAAGAATCTATCCCTCCAGCACGTCCTATTTATCGTTGTGGTAAGGTTTATATCCCTAGAGCGTGTGACTCTCAGGGATTTGTTTTTTTTTTTTTTTTTAGGTGGAGCATATCCATCAATTCTGGGTTGGATATGGCCTTGTATGTCAAGCAGAGATCACCTCTGAGTAAGCAGTATTCAGCAGAGTACAGCTGGAGTTTCTTTAGTCGGGCTGCATAGGTCATCTGTTTGAGGCCAATAATCCTCTTGGTGAGGTACTTTTGTGGTCTTTCCAGCTGTTGCAGGTGTCTTGTAAGGTACATCCAAAATGGGGTGTTGTATTCTATAATGGGTCTAATAAGTGATGAGTAGAGAGGCACAATAACCTCCTTTGTTCTGGTTAAGAATCCTTTTGAGATTAGGTGGGCCATGTAGAAGGATTTTCTAACCACCTTGGTAGTATGATTATCAAAGGAGAGATTATCTACTTGGGTCCCCAGATCCCTTATTACTTTTTCTGTATTTAGGGGACTACCACCTATGGGTTTTTCTCGGGTACTTTGTTTTTTCCAAAGGGGATGACTGTGCACTTTTTGGCATTCAGCTTGAGGCCATGATTTTGACACCAGCTATCCGTCTCAGTGAGACCCTTCTGGAGGGTGTCTGTATCAGCCAGAGAATCAATTATGGCCCCTAGGTTGCAATCTTCTGCGAACTTGGTCAGCCAAAGTCCTCCTGTGCTTGCCTGTACCCCTGAGAAGTATATACTGAACAGGAGGGGGTCCTAGGACTGAGCCCTGTGGATGCCACTTGTAACCGGTTTAGAGTCGGACCTAGAGTCTGCAACTCTTACCATGTGGGTTCTGTCCGTGAGCCAATTTGCAACCCATGTCATGATGTAGGGGTTAATGTTCAGGTTGGCGAGTTTGTCTATAATACCAGAATGGGGAATGGTGTTGAAAGCCTTTGCGAAGTCTAGGTAGGCTGTGTGGACCTCCTTACCCTCATCTAATGCCTTGGTAACTGTCTCAAAGAAGTCCACCAGGTTTAGGAGGTATGATCTGCCCTTAACAAAGCCAAACTGGGTGGGGTCTAAAGTTTGGAGGTTCCCAATGTCTCTGTTAACAAGTCCCATGATGATGCGCTCCATAGCCTTGCAGACCAGGCTAGTCAGGCTTATAGGGCTATAATTCCCAGGGTCCGTTGTGGCGCCACCTTTGTGGAGTGGGATAACTGTTGCTGTGCGCCACACTATGGATACATAGCCTGTAGAGAGGCTGAGTTTGAACAGTGTGTTTAGGTGAGGGGTTAGTTAATTTTGGAGCTCTTGTAAGACACAGCCTGGGACATCGTCCGGTCCCATTGAGGCTGTGTTTTTGGCTTTGGATAGGGCTGTTTTAACCTGTGTGTCGGTGATTGCCAGGGCCTTACATTCTTCTGGTATGGTTGTGGGCCCTTTAGAGGGAGAGAGGGGTGTGAAGTTTGATTTGAACCTATCTGCCAAAATGTTGGCAATATCAGTCAGTTCAGTGTATTTTGTGCCATTCTGCACCAACTCAGAGCAGATCTGAGAGTTTCCACTTAGGTTCTTCTTTGGAGTCCTTGGCAATTTTTCTTTCGAAGCTAGCCTTGGATGATTTAATGAGGAATCGTAGTTTCTTGCTGATACTAATCAGGGATGTCTTTCCTTCTAGGGATTTTGCTCTTATGTGTACTAGTCTCCTCCTTCTATTGTAGAGCCTGTCTATGGCAGGGGTCCACCAAACTGGTTTCCTTTTCTTGCAGGAGTGAGTCTTGGTTTTACTTGGGATAGCACAATCCATGCATTCCTGCAGATAATCATAGAGTGCCTTTGTATAGGTTTCAGCAGCTTGGACAGCATTGTCCATTGGCGTGGGGGCTGTGAACCTTTCTACCTCGGTCTTAAGCAACGTGAAGTTTGCTTTTGAAAAGTTTTTCACAGTGATTTCCTTGATTGGGGTTGGGGGCGGAATTTGAATATCCAGAGTGATTAGTCTATGGTCTGATCTAACCAGCGAGGGGTTGACGTCAGGTGTGGAACACTGGTCGCCCATGTTGGTGATGACCAGATCCAATATGTTTCCTCTGGTGGGGGTGTTGACCAGTTGATCCAGGGCATCGAGTTTATAAATTCTAGGAAGCGTTGGGCAAGGGAGTTAGTACTTGAGTAGTTCTCCCAGTTAATGTTTGGGTAGTTGAAATCACCCAGTATTAGGGTGTTTGGTAGGACCTTCATATTTCCCAGTGTTCCAGAAATGCGGAATGGGGCTCCTGGGTCATGGTGGTTGATCTGTAGCAAGCTACAATTTGGATTGCAGTTTTGCCTGTTGTTAGTTGCACTTGGATAATCTCTGATGCATCGTGCTGCACCACTAACCTGGAGGTGTGAGTATCCTTGATGAATATGAATACGCCCCCGCCTTTTGTGTTTCGGTCCGGGTTCTGTGGCCAAAAGGTATGGTATGAGTTGTAGCCTGGTAGTGCTGGGGTGCTCTCTGGAGCCTTAAACCAGTTCTGCATACTAAGGAGTGCCTCGAGTGCGTGCATTTTGAGGTTTAGAATTCTGGCGTTGAGTAGCATTACTCTCAATTTTTGGTTACTTGTGCTATTTACAGTGGTGGGTTTTGTCTTTTGAGCCTTGCCTAAAAAAGGCACTATGGGGGCGGCAAGAGCCTTTGCCAGTATTCAAAAGTCTAAGGGTGACAGGTGCAAGCCATCTCTTGCGAAGCAATGTGGCTTGTCGAGCATGTCATCCCAGGCAGACAGATACTGGATCCCCTTTGAATGATGCCAATTGTTGAAGCTGATCATTTTTTCTTTATACTGTGGCATCATTCTTGGTGAGGGTAGGATGCTACTCAGGGTCAGGATCATACCTGCCTGGGCTACATGATCAGAGAGCTCTTCCATGTTTCTTTTCATGTAGTCCAGGGAGGTACGTCTCAGGTCATTCACACCAACATGTGCAATGACAGAGTCGTATCTGTACTTGTTCTGGAGTGACCTGAGTGCTTGTGTTGTGTGGCAGATCCTGGCGCCCGACAGGCAGCTAACTGTAACCTGCTCCTTGTCCAGCCTAGTTAGTGGGACATCAGTGTGCCTGACTATAGAGTCGCCTATCACTAATGTGTTGGGTATGTTATTTTGCCTTAAGGGCTGTGATTGCATGGCACACTGATTATATGAAGTATGTGTTTCATGGTTGGTGATGGGTTGTGGAGGTTGCTTGGATGTCTGCTTTGGAGGTCTCTGTTACTTTTGCAGATTTTTATTTAGAGCCTCCGAGTATGTTTTCATGTATTTGTGTGTTATTTGCCTGTGTTGGTTTGTTGGGTCTATGTGAGACTGGTGGTGTGTTGCAAGTATTACCCTTCTCCTCTTGACAGTCAGTTACAGTCTGGTGTTGAGAGCTTTGCCTCCAGTGTGGCTGTATAATTGCATCTCTCGCATATATTAGTGTTTGGTGGTAAGAGGAGAGGGTTGTCTGTGTACATGAGGCAGTTGTAACATTGCCTCAAAATGCCCAGATTCACCAGTTGGACTGGAGAGTGCACTGGAAACTGCCCTTTGGACATGCCTGAATAGGTAGAGTGAGCTGTTTTTCTGATTGACTGGTGTGGGCGAATAGAGAGCCTTGTCCTTCTGGACAGTATAAGGGGAGCTAGTGCTAGGGGTATTTAGTGTTTGTTATGAGTTTTAAGCAAGTGCTTGGCTGTAAAATTAATGGTTGGAGTGCTAAAGATGAAGGTTTGTCTAGTTCCAAGGGAAAAACTAAAGAGTAGACTTCGTGGAGCCGGGAATAGTTTAACCCTAGCTAACCGGCGCTGCCTAGCACTCAAAACCACACAAATGCGGATGTTCTTCATGTTTCACTGTTGCATTCATTACATTTGGGTTATCTGCTTGCAGGTATCCCTCAGTTGGCCTGATTAACAAAGTCTTGGGTCTGCGTCAGATGCTGTCCCTTCTTCCATGACGTCAGGGGTATAAAACATGCAGCCGATGCCATTACACCAGTCTTTCTTGCCATGCGGTGCCCGAAGCAAAAGCAGTTCGCAAGTGCCTGTCGGCCGACTCCTGAAATTTTCATTTTCGAGTTTCAGAACCAAAGTCTTCAACTAAAGCTAAGTACCCTGTTGGGGAAACTTTTTCTTGCTCCTTACCGATGTCAGTAAAAGTTAATAATTGCATTACTTGTGGAAAGCAAGTACCTCATAAAGATTTTAATTCGAACTGTATTCCTTGCCTAGGCCCTGACCACGACGTACCTTGCTGTCGGTTTTGTGCTTTATTTAATCAGTGCACTGTCCGTTGTCGGTATATTTTCACCTCTAAATATTTCGGTTCTTGGTTTAATTATCCAGAAATGTCGGTTAACCATCCGACTACCGGGATTCTGAAAAAATGCAAAGATAAAGACAGAGACAGGCTGCCAAGGTCCAAAACTGCCGACGACGCTTCTCCTAAGCCAGTCGCCAGTTCGCCGGTACTCAGTGAGGCGCTTTCACAGCCCCTGATACCCGCACCTTCTGATTTGCAGGCCTCTACTGAGACCCATTCGGAGTCTGGTATGCCACAAGATGCTTCAACTATGGAACCCGTGGATGTCTCTAGCTTGGATGGGTCCGGAGCCGCTGTGCAGGTACGGGCTTCTGAGGGTGTATTCAGGCCTACGGACTTGCATATTAAATCGATGCCTCCTTCATTACTTAGGTGTAAATCACTATCCATGTGTAAAAAAACGATGCCCAAGCCACATGCTCAGGCTTCTATGCCTAAAAAACAAATGATAGGAATGTCTGAAGATGTAATAACTCTAACCAGGGGTAGCCAACCCCCCCCAGAAGTTGATTATGAATCTTTTGATCAGGATTCTGTTTCTTCTGACTCTTCTGATGATGTGGATTTGGCCTTACCTACTTATGAGGATTCTGATGCAGAGGACTCTATTCCCTCTGCTTCCCCTCCTGAGGATTTTTCTTCTGGGGGAACCTTCTAAGGGAGCATTTCCAGTGGGAAAGCCAGGATTTTTCTGATTCAAAAAAGAGGCTTAGTGATTTCCTTCTCCCACCTCAGCATAGGCCTTTAGCTATTCCTCCTGTACTAGACATTGTTGATGATGCTTTCTCGGAATCTAGTTTGGCCCCTGATTCCTGGCCACCTGCCCCCAGAAAACCTTACAGATACTACAGGGTCCCTGAGTCCCGGCCACCTGCCCCCAGAAAACCTTACAGATACGACAGGGTCCCTGAGTCCCACAAGTTCCTTTTCAAAAATCCTTTTGCAATTCCAGAGACTATGTCACAGGGGCCCAAGGGCATTAAGGCTTCTACTGCTAAGAATCCTACTCCTTCTGATAGAGACTCCAGGGCGCTGGATAGATGGGGTAAGAAGGTTTACCCTTCTGCAACCTTGGCCATTAGGGCTTTAAACTGCCAGTTTCATATGTTAAAATATCAGCAACATGCTATTGGACTGCTTAAACAGAAAATGATGTTGATTCTTGACTGTGTGGAAAGTAAAGAATTACAGGATTTAATGCATTCTGCCGAACAAGTTGGAAAACATACTTTGCAATGTGGTTTTGATTCATTAGAGGCCTCTTGCAGGGCTACTGTTACTGGGTCTGTGCTCAGAAGGCATGCTTGGCTTAAGGAGCAATCTTTGCCTGATCATTGTTGGATGCTCCTTTAAATCAAGGCCGCCTGTTTGGCAACAAGGCTGAGGAAGTTCTTAAAAAGATGGAAGATAAAGCTAAATCTATGCATGCAAACTGCTAAAGATTTTTTACAAGTTCAGCCTCCTAGATTTAGTAGGCACTGGCCCTCTAAGAATTGGCCCTTTCTAGCCCCTTCCAGGTCTTCTCAAGCCAAAACCAGACACAGCAAAAACCCCAGGTTTCAGTCCCAGGGGACTCGCAGAACTAAGCAGTGGGGGGCCTCCACTTCCAAATCTGGGAATAATAAGACTTCTCCCCTATGATAAACTGTCTCAATTACTTCCTTTTAAAATTTCTAAGCACGTATCAACTGACTGCCCCTTTGGGGGGAAAGATTGCTCTTCATGCAAAGAATTGAGAACTCATTACCCAGGACAAATGGGTTTTAAATATAGTGTCCCAGGGATACAGATTTCACTTCCACACGTTGCCAACACCAAGTGCGTGGCTGGACCTACCCCCAAATCAGTGGGCAGAGACCCAAAAACAAGTACTTTCTCTCTTAAGCATGGGGGCTATTCAGCTGGTACCAGAAGAGGAAAAGGGACAAGGTTTCTACTCGAGTCTTTTCCTGGTACCCAGAAAAGGGTATTCATGGCGTCCTATCCTGGATCTGTCTAGTCTAAACACCTTTTTGAAGATTCTAAAATTCAAGATGCTGACTCTTCACCAATTACTTCCTATTCTAGGCAAAGATGCACCTGCATATCAATCAAAAAGAAATGTTAGCTGTACAGAATGCTCTGACAGCCTTCAAGGACCACATTCTTCCAGAACAACTAATGGTAAAGATGGACAACACCACTGTTTTGTGGTACATAAACAAGCAGGGGGTTACACATTCTTACCCCCTCTGCAGACTAGCCATGGCATTGTGGAAAACAGCCTTGAGCTACCAAGTGCACTTACAAGCTCAATTCCTCCCAGAAAAATTAAATACACTGGCAGACGGACTAAGCAGAAACCTCATGGACCCACACGAGTGGAAACTATAACCAAGGATTTTCAGCATGTTGACAAGCAAATGGGGGAGCCCAGATATAGGCCTGTTTGCCTCTCCCCAGAAATACCAATTGGACAAATTTTGCACAAGGACTCCCCACAAACAAGTCTGGAAAGTGGATGCTCTGTCCTTCAGCTGGAAAATCCTATCAGTCTGTGCCTTCCTCCCTCTGCCTCTGCTCTCCAAAGTACTACTAAAAATCAAATAGGACAAACCAAGGATGATTTTGATTGCTCCAGACTGACCGCGCCAACACTGGTACCCCCTCCTGTGCAGTATGTCACGGTTATCTCCATGGCACCTGCCTCAGACTCCTCCTCTGCTGTCTCAGCAGGAGAACCAGATTCTGCACCCTCCACTTCCAACACTGCACCTTGCAGCCTTGCTAATTACTTAATCTATCCTTTACCATCCCTCAGCAAACCTGTGATGGATATCATTTTAGAGGCAAGGAGGCCTAGTACTAGAAAATCTTATACTGAAAAATGGAAAAGATTCTGTGCCTGAAACCAATCTCAAGGGATGAGCACAGCAGCGCCCAATTTACCTCAGATTTTACAATACTTACAATACAATACTGAGATGCTTCACAAGGGCCTGTCTTTTTCCTCCATTAAAATCCATGCCTCAGCCATTTCAGCTCATTATAACACAGAACCTCCCCTCTTCTCTCATCCAATGCTCAAGCAGTTCCTCAGCGGGGCCAAAAATTTGAGACCACCCAGGAGAGCTCCAACCCCAGCCTGGGACCTTAACTTTGTCATGGAGAAACTCACTCTACCTCCTTTCGAGCCAGCTGCTACTGCAGACTTAAAATTTCTTTCTTGGAAATCAGCTTTCCTTTTAGCAATCACAGGGTATCTGAATTACAGGCTCTTATGGCAGTGGAGCCTTTCATCATCTTTCATACGGACAGGGTGTCCCTCAGAACCAATCCATCCTTCATGCCCAAGGTGGTATCCAGTGTGGCTCTTAATCAGTCCATTCATTTGCCAACCTTCTTTCCCAATCCACAGAATAAAGGGGAACAGATACTGCATTCCTTAGATGTTCACAGACAACCTAGATTCTACTTTGACAGGACTAAACCTCAAAGGAAATCTGAACCGCTGGTGGCATTTGCTGCAGGGGCAGAGGGGAAGGCTATTTCAAAGCAAACCATTTCTAAATGGATAAGCCATTGCATTCATTTCTGCAATAAGCACCATGGAAAACCTATCCCCCAGGGGATCAGACCGCACTCCACCAGGGCTGCATCTACCTCTGCAGCCTTTCTCAGAGGTGTCCCTACCAGGGACATCTTAGAAACTGCTACCTGGAGTTCTGTACATACTTTCACCAAGCATGATCATTTGCCAATTTTCTCTAAATCCAGAGCTGGCTTTGCCACTGCAGTCTTGCAGGGCCTTATAGCTGGCCCTAATGCTATCTAAATTCCTCCTCCCAACCATAGCTTTGGGAATCTACCCAAATGTAATGACTGCAACAGTGAAACACGAAGAACATAGTACAGTTGTGTACACTTACCATAAATATAGATGTTCGTGTGTATTCACTGTTGCAGTCCTGGTTACCCTCCGTCCAGCCCCCTAACTTCTTTTGGCTATACCTCTACTTTCCTTTACTATGCTTAAAACCCTTTTTGGTGCATTTGCTTTGTTTGTTGGAGGTATATCTTTGTGCTTTTATTTTTTTATTTTTTATTTTATTTTATTTTACATTTGTTGACCGGGCTAGTCTAGCTGGATATATGTCCATTTTCAGTAGAGGCCCGGGGAGAAATGCTCCACATTAAAACAGACTAGACACACAAAGTATTAAGTAATAAGTTACAGAACATTAAACTTCAGATGCAGATAGGTTGCTAGACAAAAACAGGTGATTAAGGTAATTTAGCAAACATTGATGGAACAGAAGAATAGCACAAAAATAAGATAAGGTAATACTTAGTTTTTTTTTTTTTGTGAATGCTGTGGGAAGAAAGTCTTCTGCAGAATATGGGAGATCAGGTAGTTGAAAACAGGATTGGAAGAGTAAGTGGAGGGGGAGAAACTCAGGAGACAGAAAATAGGTAAATTATATCTTAGGTGTATATGAGCAATTAGAGCATCTAGATGGTAGAGGCCTTAAAGTGGCAATAAAGTGAGTAAGAAACTTGGGAAGACTGATTGTGATGTAAATAGACAGAGATAGTCTTAGTCAGGGTTTGAACAGGGACATAGCCAATGGTTTTTAAGGTATTGTTTTAGTTTCTTTTTGAAGAGTGTAGTTGAAGATAGTGATGTGAGTTCACTGGGAAGTAGGTTCCAACTTTTCCCCACAGTATTAGAGAAAAGGGAATCTCCTGCTTTGTTGTTGGGTTTATGTATGGATACCAGAAGTTTATTGGCTGAGCATAGGTTTGTAAGATTTTTATATGGGCATATTAGACTAGTGAGAATTGGTGTGTTTTCTGGGTGGTAAAGAGTTTTATGTGCGATATTCAGTTGATGAAATAAAATTTGATTGTGGAATTCAAGCCAACCAAGCTGCTTCAGATTTAGGCAGTGGTGTGTTTTAAAAGGGGAGCTGGTAGCAAATCTGGCAATATTATTGTAAGAGACTGCCAACTTGTGGAGGTTGCATTTGGATAGATTTGTATATATAGGAGAGGCATAAAAGAGAGTAGAGATAAGGTGGGTTTGGGCAGTAGTAGTTCTAGCTATGGGAGTAAGGAAGGGCTTTATTTTGTAGAGGGAGCCAAGTTTTCGGTTTACTGATTTGATTGTAATGTTGATGTGAGTATCATAGTTAAGGCTGTGGTCAATAGTTACTCCTAAGAGTTTAGTAGTAGTGTCAGGAGATATGACTGTACCATTTTTAGATTTGATAGTGAAGTTAAGTGGGGTGGACCTTTGTGTAGGAGTAAAGAGCAAGAGTTTAGTCTTTTTGGGGTTAAGGAGGAGACACCGCTGTAGAAACCATTCTTCTACAAGCTCAAAGGTATTCTGGGTGAGGGACTGCAGATCAGACGGCCCTGTGGCTGAAGATGTTAACGTGGAGTCGTCTGCATATTGTATAGTTACAGCTTGGAGAATACTAATAGATAGATCATTTATGAATATAGAGAACAGAAGAGGGCGTAATATGGATCCTTGGGGTACACCAAGGGTGACAGGTAGGTGGGAGGATAGAGTGTTTTCCCATAGCACTGCCTGTTGCCTATTGTCTAGATAGGACTTGAACCACTATAATGCTTGAGTATCAAATGAGAGGGACTTGAGAAGATTCAGCAGTAGCTGATGGTTAACCATGTCAAATGCTTTTGAAAGATCAATAAAGATAGCAGAGGACAGGGTATTATTGTTGCGATTTTTGTTGGTGGTCAGAGAAGGAAAGGAGGGCAGTAGTGGTGCTATGGAAAGGTCGAAAGTCATGCTGGGAGCTGGCTAGTAGGTTATTTTGAAGAAGATGGTCTAATAGTTGACGGTGGATGCATTTTTCCATGATTTTTGCTATTGGAGAGAGGAGGGCAATTGGATGGAAGTTTGAAAGTTCTGATGAGTTGCCACCTTTATGTTTAATTGCTTCCCATTAGGGGGGCACCTGAAATCTGGGGCAAGAAAAACTGATGTAATGGCGTCGGCTGCATGTTTTATACCACTGACGACCTGACGTCATGGAAGAAGGGATAGCAACCGACGCAGGACCCAAGACTTTGTTAATAAGGCTGACTGAGGGCTACCTGCAAACAGATAATCCAAATGTATTGACTGCAACAGTGAATACACTCGAATATCTACATTTATGGTAAGTGTACACAACTGTACTTTTTTATATCAGAAAGATTAAAGAGATAGAAATTAGCCAAAATTGCCAATAAAACTACAGTTTCTGGGCAGAAACCACTCCTCCAAGGGCAGGTAGGCTGTTCAGAGCTCCCCACTCTCACTGGTGAACAAAGACACTTCCTTTTTGCCCAAGTAAGATATGGCCAAACACAGAAGCTTAAATACAGTCCAGGTATCAGCAGGTATCTGAAACTGGACTTTTCTAGCTTAGTAAGGTGAATTGGAAAAAAGTTCTTACAACCAACTAATGTAAAAATGACGTGTAGAGAAACCACACGTCTGAGAACCCAGTGGTAGTGATGTTCACCAAATAGATGAAATAACAGGCTTCCACGAAAAACTGACGTTTTATTACAAAAAATACGTTGAGCGCTTTCACCCACTAAACGCAGGCTTCATCAGAACAAAGAATCAACAAGGTTTGGATCTTTAAATACTCCTTTTGGCGCCAAATTGCCAACAGACAATTAAAGGAGTATACCTTATAACAGTGTTTGTAAAAACTTCATATGAATCATAAAACTTCTATAACACTAAATTATGTATCAATATAATTATACAAATTTGTAATAAAACGTCAGTTTTTCGTGGAAGCCTGTTATTTCATCTATTTGGTGAACATCACTACCACTGGGTTCTCAGACGTGTAGCTTAGTAAGGTGGGAAAATAGCAAGATTTTTTTTTTGTTTAGCATGTTTAACATGAGCTAACATGTCTGCTCTCAGTTGCACTATATTTCTTTTTGCCAATTAATTATTATTCATGTCATGTATTTATTTACTTGAGTAAGTCTAATTTCTACAAGTGTTCTGGTTAAATGACTTCTGAATCACACAGTATACAAGTGGAGAATGAGTCAATCAAACCCAGGGTTGCGTAGTAGAGCTCAGTAACTGGTCATAGTGTTTGTAGTATTGTACTGTACTTGAAGACCATCTTTGGTTCTTGTACTTGTCTTTTCTGGATGCATTTTCTATACAAGGTAAGGTAAAATGCTATGTCTCTGTCATCACTGTAGTTCCCATAGCAACACATTTTTAAGTCATCTTGGAGGAATACAGGTTAATAAACTGCAGAAGAAAATGAATTTCTATTTGTGAAGACACACGTGTGAATCTCTGTGAAACACAAATGTAGACTGTGATGATTTGTGAAGTACTTTAGTATTTTTGTGTACCCATGTTTTATGAAGAATATTTATGGGCATCCCCATCTAAACTCATTGATGGGTTACTGTAGGCAGCAGTTCTAAATAAAGGACGCATTTGATCGTTTATTGTTTGTGTTTGACCAGTGCCAGTGCATCACTCTTGGATGGTTGGTACTGTACTCTGCCAACAAATTACAACAAAGGGATCGTAGGATAGCCATTCTGGCATGTTTTACCTTTAAAATGGAGAATGAAGGTTTGGTGAAAATGGGAATGTCGATTGTAAGTTGACTGATTCCCGTATTGCCAAACTTCAAATGTCCGAGTGTCCTGTACAGTGAATGTCACTGTGCATTTGCAAATACGTGGTCAGTGTAAAATAGAGATTGTGGTACAGTGCGGATCGGGAAATGAATCCTTTTCCTCACTGTAGTGCGATCTCAGAGTTGGAATATAATGTTTGCAGGGGGTGGGGGAATGGGGACACAGGGTGCTTGCCCCTGCAAATACATGAGTTGCGGCATTGTGCAGTACTGATCTACGTAATTCCGTACTGCTGAAAAGCAGCCATGTGAGGAAGGATGTTGAATAATACCGACTTTGCATTTGTTGGTATGACATTCGACATCCTAAGCTAATTAATATGTAAGACATAGCTCATGTGGGTCGAACAAATAAACACAGTACGTTATTAAGCTCAACCTTTTCATGGTAAATCGTTTTACACCCTTTGTCTTTTTACATTACGAAGTAATTTTGCCTTTCCTATCCCTTCACTGTCATGTCAGTTTTCACTTAGAATACAGACTTTATTTTACTACTTCTTTAAGACAGCTGTCAGTATTTTTTTTTTAAATAAACCTTGACTTGCACACATGCATTTGTTTTTTCATTAGTTGTAAGCTCTTGTAGAGTTTTTTTTTTTTTTTTTTTTTTTTATTTAAGCAGAGTATCTAGATTTATCCATAGTTGGTATAGTTTGATCATGAGAGAGAAGCTCAAGTGATTAAACAAAGCCAACAGTGGATAAAACCTGATATGTCCACAAACAGGAGACAGTGTATTTGTATAAAGGCACTTAAGTGTTCTTCCTCATTATCTTCTCTGGACATATGTTCTGCACATGGGGGCATATGTGTTCACGCTTGCACAGTACATGAGTGCAGTGCAGGGGAAGTGAGGGAGAAACTAGAATCTCCATTGCTGTTTATTTTTTCAACAGTTAAAAAAAAAAAAATATTAGGGACAGTGCAAAAATATAAGGAACATCAGCTAGGTTTCTGTTTGTTTAGCTTTGCAGAACATACGTGATATCTTGCTCTGTCCCTCAGCATATACCACTTGAAAGTCTGGCTGCTCAATGGTACTTCAGCGTCCTGATTTTTTTCTATTGGTATATGTTCGATTTAAAATGGGCATGCTGATTGAGCTGTCCAATCAGCATGCTTATTTTTGAATAGTAATGAGCCTTACTATATAATTATTCTTTTATCATACCATTATTGGTAATTTTCTTGCTTTCATTGAGGAAAAAATATGCAACTATGAGCTTAAAATGTTTTATTAGGTAAGACACTGTTGCCATTTTACACAATGAATTGTCAGATTTGGAAACTGCTCATGATATTAGACAGAGAAGTAATGAATGGATGAGTCTTGAAAAATTATTTAAGAATGTACACAGCTGTTTTACAGCCTAATGTCACAATTCATACCTCTTAACTGTTCAGATTTTTCCTCATAAAATTTGTGGTTTTCTGGCAAATCATTGAGGATTGATGTCACTAAATAATGACAGGCATTTTAGCTTCAGAATTCATACCCTTTGTAAAATGCATGCCAATATAAAACCTTCTGTCAGCTTTCTAAGTTTATAAGACCAATATTTAAAAAGTGTCCCTGTTTTTGAGCCTTTGTCTCGATCTCTTGTGCTAAGAGGTTTAGAGGTATGTGTCTCATGTTTGGCAGCACTGTGACATAGCTGTCAGCTGTCCAGATTTTCACAGAGTGTCCAGAGTTTTGCCTGTTAGTTTTGGTCTGTTCCTCATAAAATATGTGGTTTTCTAACAAATTATTGAGGATTCAAGTCGTATCCTTCAGAAAATGCATGCTAACACAGATCCTATTCCAGCAACTTTCTAATTTTATAAGAGCAATATTTAAAATTCTGTCCCTATTTTGGGTCTTCGCCCCTCACTATTTTAGGCTTTGTCCAGATTTCTTGCACAAAGAAGTTGAGAAGTATGCACTGTGAATAGTCACTTAAATGCCAGGTACCTCCTTATGGGCTGCTGTTTGCTGGTTGTTGTGTTTTTTTTTTTTTTTTTTTCCCAGTCCCATGGGAACACTATTTTTAGAGAGAAAAAGACCCTTGAGCATATCAAGTTAGCTTCCTTATTTAGGGTTGCATAATTTGCAGTTTGGAGCTTATTAGATTCAAACCCTGTTCTATAATTTTGGAAACACACTGTCGTCTGTGCTTCACTTTGGACAGCAGTGAAAGCTTTGAATAGGGAAGAGCAAAGCCAAATCTTGGTTCACTGAATTAAGTAGCTACATTGCTGTCCATCCTGCATTAACTCAGAAATCCAGAAGATTATTTTCTAGGAGCTTTGAAATGCAAGATGTAAGAATAAACTTGATTTTTTTAGGGGCCAGTTTGTTAAGTCTTGGTGCAGTGTGATAGGGTAAAGTAAAGCTGTGTTAATGGATTTCAGGAAGTAAAAAATAAATAAAACAGCCCTTCCAGTTTTTTTTTCCTGTAGTGTCAGCAAACCGCAGTGAACATATTTATTCCTATTGTCAGTTGATCACAAAAGACCATTTAATCAACGGGCAAGCAGACTGTGTACTGTAGATTGTCTGATAGTATCCTTGTGATATTTTGTATATTCCAAAGAGCAGCAAACTAACAGGGAAAAAAATCTTAACAGAAAAAATAAGTGTAGAAATTTATTGTATTTAGTTCTGTCACCATGAATCCAGGACGAGGATAGTGCTAGGGTTAAGAGTTATTTTGCTTTGCAAAGTATGCAGTATGCGGGGGGAGGGTTCATCAGAGAAAAAAAAAGAACAAAATCTCTATATCAGCAAAGATTAAAATGTCTACAGCTACATATGGGTATAAACATGGGTGACAAATTAGAAATTTTGCATCTACAGTAAATTAACTTGCTATAAGAAATTTTGCTAAATTGTAAGGCCAGAGTATGAGAAAATGCATAGATTTAAGTATTATTAATATTTATGTAATGGCTGGTGTGCGTGTGAATTAAATATCATATTTCAACCAAGTTGCTGTAAACACAGAGCCATGGATGTTAGCACATAAGGACTTCCTGGCTTGCTCATGTCCATTATCCTTGTATAATTTTTGAAGATCATATTCTTGCATTCTATATTTTGCTATGACGAAGACAAAACTGAAGTAATCTTTACCGATAATATGAGTACTAAATATAAAAAGAGTAGTTTTCTAGTTATGAAAAAGAACAGAAACTGCAGGGAAGCATGCAGCTGAAACTGGAAAAATGCAAAGCCCAACTTGAACAGTTTAGTAGTTATGAGGTTGCATATGTATATAGAAGTAAATAAAATGTAGCCGATATGTGTTGAATGGTATAGAATTATTAGTAGTAAGAAAAGGGCTAAATGGAAGCTGTCATCTACAGTTGAAAACCACTTTTGTTGTCTTCAGAATCTTCTCACCCTTTCTCTGTCAAAGCCTATTCTCGGAAGATACAATTCTTCTTAAGAAATGCTTCTGGCGGCATTGTGTTTGTGTTCTTGTAAAAAATTATGTGCTTGCCTTTTTTTTACCATATGTCAGTAGTCATAGTTTCTGTTACAGTCCCCCTTCACAGTATCCACTTATCTTTTCCAGATGAAATACTTGAAATAGTTATTTATTTAGTGTACCTTTTTAAGCTTTTAACCACATTTAGTCAGTTTATCCTTTACATCCATCACCTGCTTAGTGGTATTCAGAATTGTTTTTTTTTCCATTTGAGTTTGCATGTCCTCCCTGCGGTCGAGTAATGTTTAAAGACATGCAAGTAGGTGCGTGCGTGAATGCGTGTGCCTTCTTTGAAGGCAGGGTGCCTGGCTGGCAACCCGGCACCGTAAAACTCTACTGCCAATCATTAGCAGACCAGAGTTCTGGTGTGGTGACCCCTAACCGAGAAAAGCCAAAAGAAGAAACATTCTACTCTAGTCTTAGGTTCCAACATTCTGCAAGATTTTTTTTATTTGTTTGCTCTGAACCCCAGGTGCTACTGACTTTTCTCTCTTTAGAGTTTTTTTCCTTACTTTTCTGCTTTTCCTTCTTGTTCCTGTACATTGTTGTACTTTCAATGAATATAGTGCTTTCAGGCCCTCTGAGGTTCCTATATTTAAATCACAAATGCTTCTGCTGGGCACGGACACTGAAATGCTGTTTATTCCTAAGCAAAATAGTGTCTCCATACAGCAGTATGAGGTCCATACAGCTCATCTGATGTGCTCCATGTAATTTCTCTTCTTGTGAAACAAAGTCATCATCCCTCTGTTTCAGAGCACCACTACTTTACCACTATGCTTTAAGATTGTAGTACTTGTTCCCTCCGTGTCTTTTTAATAATGACTCCTCTGCAAAGCCTAATCTTAGCTCTCTTCTGTAAACAAACAAGCTCTCAGATTGTGAAAGTTGTAGAAACACAGTGTTAACCACCTAGTTACAGAAAACTGTAAGTATTTCTAAATGTAAATATTGTATTGCTTCTTCTGCTACCTCATTTGCACTGCTGTCTTTTCCGTCATCACACATGTAGTACTGTACATGTATTAAATGTCTTTTTATTGGAGCTTTTTCTCCCTGTACCTCTGCTAAAAATGGGTTGTACGCCTACTCGGGCTGTCCTGGTTTATAAATGTCAAATAAAATAGTTCAGACTTTAAAAATCATAGCACAAGGTCAGAAAGGAGTGCACCTTATTTTTCAGAGTGCATAGTCTTCAATGATTTGACCTCACCTAGTCTGTGTTTTATGAGCTTAATTTAGTTATTTAATAATGTTGGCACCATTGAACAGGCCTAACTTTTTAAAGAAAATTAGTATATGTAAGAGGAGCAAGGCTAAATTTAAGGGCAAGAATCTTAGTACTAGGCCCAAGTCATAGCAGTTAAGAGGATTATATGTAAACATGCAAGAATCTTATCCAGACCTTAATTTACAGCTCTGGGACTCCTGGGAGAGTCAGTTTACACTGAGATACAAAAAGATTTGAGGCCATTGTTGGCACTGTCACCCCATATGGTCAGCAGGCCTGAGCTTTAATGGCTGACTGCTTGTCAATTTATGCATAAATAGTCAGGCATACCTGTTAGTCTGAAAAGATGTTCCTTAACTCCCTGTCCCACTGATGGATATACAGACAGCAGCAGACGTATACATGACTACATATTTGCCATGTCAGTTGTGCATTCACACCTTTCTAACAGAACTGCAGACTCTGTTGCAGTTAGCTTGTCTGAACCATCTAACCTTCATGCTGTCAGTCCTCGTACTATTATTATACAGCGACAAGGACTGGCCTAAATGCAGATCTCTTTTGCTTTTCCTAATTATGTTACAAATGTAGAAGCAAACATTGATTACTGCAACCTCTCCTTTTATCTTGCCTTTGCCCTTTTTTCTTCCATTTGGAGCTGCTGTTAATGTTTCTTCTGCTGAATATTGTCAAATAATTCCAGATGACCACCCCAGCTGCCTGTCTTCCTTCAGTCTGCAGAGTTGTCTGTTTTCAAAGTATTATGAAAAGGAATTATGGAAAATGGCACCAATATTCATCAAGTATTCTTTGATGTTGTGATTCATACTCCTTCACTAAAGTAAATGCTCTTTATTGTTTTGAATAATGGAGGTAAAATGCATTCTTGGATGCAGAGATATAGGGGAATTATCAGCACAAACTTAAATGCACATACACAGAGCACTCATAATTAATATTCATTGCTCTTGTGCAGCTTTCAGTCTAAGCAGAAATAGCCTAGTGGCATTGTACCTCTCGCTGGCTACTGGCAAATTAAATGTCTTTGCTATAGGTAAAGTCACAGTATCATAAGCATATGTGAGAAGTACAAAGGTAAAATTTGTACTAACTAGTCTGTGTAGTGCATGTTTTTTTTCCAGGAGTAATTCATATTCTATTGACACCAGATTTCTTTACAGGTTAGCTTCTTTCTTATTCAGTCCTATAGTTGGCTTTCTGTGTCACACCCAAGGATGAGGTGCTTCAAGCTTTTTCCAGTATTGGAGCGCCTTCTGTGTGGAGTCTGCAAGTCCTCCCCGCAGTTGAGTGGCGTTTGAAAGACATGCGTGAATGGGCGTGCCTTCGCTGAAGGTTGGCCATTGAGCTGGCACCTCGGCACTGTAAAAAATATACTGCCAATCATTAGCGGACCTGAGTTCCGCTGTGGCAACCCCTAACCGGGAAAAGCCGAAAGAAGAACAACAATATGGCCTGACACTGGGAAAGAAATGTGACAAATGGTGTAGTTAGTAATTGCCAAATATCTCTGACATGCTAGGCCACTTTGAGTTGCTATACTTTTATTTCTGTCTATATTTTTTATGCTGTGGACTTCTGTTTTGTATGGCTAAACTGTCTATGTTTATGTGAATTGACTCAAGCAGTGGCAGAAAAACCTGTTGGCACCAGATCATTTGTCAAGTTGACACGTGAATAAATGAAGGTGTTGTATTGTGCAGGTGATTTTAAATCGTCTCTTTAATGTATTTTTTATTTTCAGTTAAAAGCTATAGACAACAGACTGTCTCAAGTAAAAACAAGACAATTTTTTACAATGATAATCCCAGAGTTAACTCTGTCCATATTTACTATAGATATACTTGTTATTTACTTAGTTTTTGGTTTGCTTTTTTCTTACATTTCCCCCCACAACTGTTTTAATTTTAGGATTTTAAATATTTTCAGCAGTTCAAGGAGACAATAATTATTTTAAAATTTGCTTACAGCAGAAGTTCAAAGGCAGGACTTCTGCATCTTGCCCATTTGAAAAGTTATGAGATACTTATTCAAACAACTTGAGGTTTTAGTGCTTTAGATCTTCATTTCACTCTATAGATTCTTTTCACCAGCTTGCAGTTCCAGTTGTTGTTTTTGTAAAAGGATCATCAGCTTGCAGTTCCAGCTGTGTTTGTAAAATAATAACTTATTTTTTGGTGGATATCCCTGATCATCATGCCTCCATTATGCTGCTCCATTTATTGATTCGCTGTAGGTTCACGAGCTCAACTTAATGGAAATGGTGCAGTCATCCTTTAGGGGGACAGAAGTTTTTCTATCCCTGAGCCCCTCTCTTGCATATCACATTTAGTCTGGACAGACAGTAGGGAGTAGCTTGAACATGTGCATCCCCAAATGGGGCCCTTAAGATATACACACCTGCTGTTGTCCTCTTGGCTGTCTACAGCCTGACCTCAACTGTCTTAGCTCTAGCTTCCACCATAGCGCCACTACAGAAATGACTGGCATGTTCTCTCTCCCTGCTTGTACTGTTAAGCACCTGAGCTGCTAATTGAACTTGGGCTGCCTGCACCATAGTCAGGGTTTACTCATCTATGCCACCTGTAAAAAAAGGATACATTTACTGTATTGTTTGTGCACAAGACCCACTTTAGAAACTAATGTAAAAATTGTACATTGCACTCTGCTTACTGTATTGCACATGTACAGTTTTTTTCTATGTAGCTAAATTGAACTATGACATTATTGCTAACATTTCTGCTCTTTTTGTGTAAAATGTTTTGTATTTCACTCAGGCTGAGCTTGAAATTGGACAATATTGATCAGTGCACGACCCTGATAAACAAATGCAAATAAACATAGTTGGGCCATACACCAGCTTGTACATTGTATTGGTGCTATGGGTCTGCTGCTTGTCCAGTGTTGCAAGAAAAAAGTCTTTTACTTAGAAATGTTTATGTCTAGCTGCTGGGCACAGTACAGTTTCAAACTTTCATTTTCATCTCACCTACAGCACATCTACTCTCACAGCTCACACTACCTCTAACCCTTCTGATCATGGAATTAATGCTAGAGCATGAAGAATAAAAGGTTGTGTTTATTTACTTTATTTATGAAATTCTTAAACAGGGCAGAACACTGAATAATAGACCATTTTCAGGTTCAGCCCAGGTAAAAACTTACACATGGTGCAATGAAGGTTTCCACAGATGAGAGACAACGATATTTAAAAAAAGGCATGTGAATGAGATTGCAAACAGCCAAGGATGTGACTTGACATAGGGCATTATTGAGTATTGACATTTAAAGATGAGGAGTTGTACTGTACATTCAAGGATAGGGCTTTTAGCACAAGCTAAGTGTTCAGATTTACACTTGGAAGAGGTTGAGGGCTAGTTTATGTTGCAGCTAAGTGATTCAGTTTTTGTTGAAGTGTTTACATTTTCCTTGTTTATAGAAAGAAACCTTTAGTTCTCTCCTGAAAGAGGGGAAGGAAAGGGTGGCAGTCACTTATTTGGAATATATTACTAGATTTGGGGGCCCATAATAGAGAGGGCATGTTCTGTGTGCTTTAGTTTGGTGTATAGTGGAAGGAGATTAGTGGGGGATGTATAAAAGGATACAAGACTGTATGGTGGCTGCCTTTGTGCGAATCTGCTAATGAAGAGGAGGAAGGATTCTTTGCTGTTCAGTTTGAAGATGATGGATTCTGGAAGGAGGATAATTCTTTCTGGGATGAGCAGTGATTTGGCTTGGTATTATCTTCTCTGAAAGAGTGTTCAGAATTTGTATATGTTTTTTGAGATGGTTTGGAGTTGAGATAGGTTATTTTTTGAAGTGGATGCTTGTAAGGGAAGGGCGTATTCACTTGTGGAAGGAGGACACTTTTGCCTATGACAGTCCTGTGTTGGAGATAAGAAGTGTACATTCATTTTTTTCATGGTGAGAATAGATGCAATGCTGGAAGTTGGAAGTGGGGATCTAACAAGCCCACTAGATATTTGTAGAGTTGGATGTTTTTTACTGGCCTTTATTGTCATGTATGATTTTTCCAATTGGAGTGTAGTTTGTTGAGCTTTTGGGTATCCAAACAACGTTTTCTTTCAGGTTAAGAAGTTTGTGTTGTTCAAGCCACTGATTAAGATTTGAGAGATCTGTTTGAAGTACGTTTGAGATTAGAATGGTTCAGGGCCAGATCTTTAGATAACTGCATTGTCTGAGT
This sequence comes from Protopterus annectens, assembly GCF_019279795.1. Taxonomy (NCBI): domain Eukaryota; kingdom Metazoa; phylum Chordata; order Ceratodontiformes; family Protopteridae; genus Protopterus; species Protopterus annectens. The sequence continues at coordinate 1,366,736,697 of NC_056745.1, forward strand.
AAAGTAGAAAGGGCAAGTTGAGGTACGTGGTTGTTGTATAAAGTTAGATAAGATAGGATATGGGATAGTATGGATCCTTGTCGGAACCCACCACTGAGGGATGCAGTTGTGGAAGAAGAGGTACCAAGCTATATAGCTGCAGGATTTTACCCAAAAAGACAAACTCACTGGGTCTCTCTTCTGAGTTTCTGTTTGCACACTGCGAGAGCCGAAATTAAGTTGTTACTCACTGTGCAGCCAGCTTGGAAGTCTTTGTTCTTTTACTTTTCTTACCAGTCTAACACCAGATAAGTGTCTTTTTGGAGGGATAGGAAGGCAGGCAGTATTCCCCAGAAAGATTGAATATATTTCCTTACTCATGATTGTTTATGTAGACCATCATTATTAAGTCAAAAATTAAAAAAATTAAAAAAAGTCTTGAGATGCACCTCACTGTATCTACAACTTTATGACTTCAGGAGTCCTAGTAGACCCCTATCTTAATTCAGTTACATCCTCCAGAATTAAATTACAGTGGAGTCTTGGCCAGTTGTAAAGTGTTAAAAGCATTGCTGGTGGGGGTTAAAAAGTAAGACAAAGTATGAAAGAGCAAGACAGAAGTAATCTGTCTAGATGGTGTGGGGCCAAGTTAAGGGGAAAACAGAGGAGGGCACAAGAGGAGTGCAGGAGAGACTAATGGGAAACTGGAACCCATGGAGTGTTGATCATGGCTGGGCATTTAAAGGGGCATATAATCAGCAAATTGGCTATAATGAATGAGTTTGTACTGAAGCAGTCTGTGGATGAAAGTGAATGACCACATCTGTTTGATCATAGGTAACTGTTATTGGCCTACTGTAAGAAAGTCCTGCCTCACTGTATTTAGCTCCACCCATTCATTTGCTTCCTGCAGCCCCCACACACACACACACACACACACACACTCACTCTTTGCTTTGAAGTTACCAGCCACCACTGGTTAACTGGATAAGTTGACACTGGTGCCACATTTTAAAATGAAATGAGGCTGTGGAGGTTCCATAGTGTAAGGTATTCAGGCAGAATGCAATGAAAGGATAGGATATGAGGAGGTGAGTCGGTGGATTGGCATGGAAAGAAGATGATGTTTCGTACCATAGTTGTCCAATTGAAAAAAATAGAGGAAGGCTGAATACAGGTGGCTGGATAAAATATGTCTAGCAGACATAAGATGCATAGGTGGTGAAAAGATAAAGACTAGAATAAAAGGATGGGATAAGAAAAGGAAAGTACTACAGATGGATAACCTTGATCTTTCTGAAACAGAATGGAGTGTTTTGTCATCTATCTCTGAGAAGTAGAGTGAATAAACAGAAATAATAGACCAGTATGAATTCAGCTAAACAGTACAGGAAAGCGTAATGGAAGAAATCTGGCTTATACTTTGCACTGAACAAAATGGAGCAGTGAGAGATCTTAAACTAAAGGTACTGCTAGCAAATAGTTGTTCTATCATTGCATGGAAAGCAGTGGTAAAAGCAGATGACAGACAATGGAGCATAGTCATATTATGGGTGGAGATAATAGAGTGCCAGGATGTTAATAACTGGGGAAATGTTTGAGGATAAAACTGAAGAATGGGAATAGAGTTAGTGTGTAAACAAATTATGGAGAAAGATTAAGGGAGTCTTGTGTGCACTGATGGATCCAAGAAGGGATGGGTAGAAAGATCTAGGCAAAGAGAAGGAATCTGTAAGTAGGTTTAATAATGAGGTAAAATTTGCAGTTATAGTGAAGAAAGAGTTTTTCAAAATCTAAAAAAAGGTAACGGTATAGACAAATGTGTCAAGAGACGAGAAAAAAAATACCCATGGTGATAATAAGTGCTGTTGTAAAAATGTTGGAGAGAATTTACTTCATAGGTTCACAGGTAGTTACTAGGCTATCGGCCCAACTGCATAAGTAAGCCTAGCCACAATTGTCTTGGCTTTCGCCACCCATGTGGATTAAATTCCTGCCCCTCTTTCGAGCAGAGCCATAGCCGTGATACCAGGGGTGAATTTCCTATAGCCCATCCACTCATTAAGGTTTTTCTTGAAGAGTTCTAATGATGAGTTCTGCTTGATGTAGATGGGAATTTTGTTCCAGAGCATTGGAAGTCTCTGGGTCAAGAATTTATCCCTCCGTCATGTCCAATTTATTGATGTGTTGAGGTTTAGGTCCCTGGAGCGTGTAGCTCGGGGCGATTGGGATTTTTTTATGTGGAGCATGTCCATTAATTCTGGGTTTGACATAACTTTGTATGTCAGATAGGGATCTCCTTGGAATAAGTGGTATGCGGCCGAGTAGCGTTGGAGTTTCTTGAGCCAGTCGACATAGGACAACTGTTTGAGGCTAGCAGTCTTCTTGGTGAGGTACTTTTGGGGCTTCTCTAGTTGTTGCAGGTGTCTTGTGAGGTACATCCCAAATGGGGCATTGTACTCAATGACGGGTCTGATAAGTGATGAGTAGAGAGGGACAATGACTTCCTTTTTTCTAGATGCGAACCCTTTTGTTACTAGGTGGGCCACGTAGAAGGATTTTCTGACCACTGTGGCTGTGTGATTGTCAAAGGAGAGGTTACTATCCACTTGGGTCCCAAGGTCTCTTATCACATTTTCTGTGTTGAGTGGACTTCCCCGTTTGGTAATTCATGGGTGCCGTGTTTTTACCAAAGGGAATGACAATGCACTTTTTGGCATTAAGTTTGAAGCCATGGTTTTGGCACCAGGTGTCTGTATCGGTGAGGCCTTTTTATGTCAGTAGGGGAATCGATTATGGCACCCAGTTTGCAGTCATCTGCGAACTTGGTTACCCATAGACCCTCAGTGTTCGCTTGCACTTCGAAGTATATACCGAAAAGGAGAGGTCCCAAAACTGAACCCTGGGGCACTTCACTTGTCACTGGTTTGGAGTCTGCAACTCTCACTGTGTGGGTTCTGTCCGTGAGCCAGTTGGCCACCCATCTCGTGACGTAAGGGTTTATGTTAAGGTTCGTGAGTTTATCTATGATTGTTGTATAGGGGATAGTATTAAATGCTTTAGCGAGGTCCAGGCAGGCTGTGTGAACCACTTTGCCTTCGTCTATGATTTGGTAACTTTTTCAAAGAAGTCGACCAGGTTTAGGAGACAAGATCGACCCTTTACATTTCCAAACTGGGTAGCATCCAAATTTTGCAGGTTACCAGTGTTTTTGTTTATGAGTTTCATGATGATATGCTCCATGGCTATGCAGACCAGGCTTGTCAGACTAATAGGTCGATAGTTCCCGGGGTCTTTGGTAGCTCCCCCTTTGTGGAGTGGGATAACCATTGCAGTGCGCCATTCAGTGGGCACATAGCCTGTGGTGAGGCTGTGATTGAACATGGAGTTTAGGTTGGGGGGCTAGTTCATTTTGGAGTTCGTGTAAGACGCAGCCTGGGATGTTGTCCGGTCCCATGGATGCTGTGTTTTTGGCTTTAGAGAGTGCCATTTTTACCTGCGTGTTTGTGATTAATGATGCTCTACAATCCTTTGGTATAGTTATAGGCCCTTTGGGGGTGAGAGGGGAGTAAAGTTAGCATTGAACTTATCTGCCAAGATGTTGGCAATATCATTTGGCTCTGTATATTTTGTGCCATTCTGCTGTAGCTCAGCGCAGGTCTGGGTGTTGCCATGGAGATTCTTGACATAACTAAAGGATGCCTTGTGGTTGTCTTTGGAGTCCGTGCAATTTTGTTTTCAAAATTCACTTTGGAGGATTTTATGAGGGATATTAGCTTCTTACTGAGGCCTGTCAGGGAGGTCTTCCATTCGTGGGTTTTTACTCTCTTTTGCAACAGTTTCTTCCTTCTGTTGTAGAGTTTGTTAGTGGCAGGGGACCACCAGATTGGCTTCCTTTTTTTTGGAGGATAGCATCTTGGTTTTATTAGGGATAGCACGATCCATGCACTCATGCAGGTGTTTATAGAGTGCTTTTGTATAGGATTCAGCAGTCGTGACTGTATTATCTGTCTACAGCAGCATCGCAAAGTTAGCCACTTCTGTTTTAGGTAGCGTGAAGTTTGCTTTGGAGATATTTTTTACTATGGTATCCTTGTGTGGGGGTGGGGTCAGGATGTGGATATCTAGAGTGATTAGTTTATGGTCTGATCTAATCAGCGAGGAGTTGATCTCGGGCGTTGAGCACCGGTCACCTATGTTGGTAATGACCAGGTCCAGAATATTGTTGCCCCTGGTGGGGGTGTTGACAAGTTGATCCATGGCATTACAGTTTATAAATTCCAGAAATCATTGAGCAAGGGGATTAGTAAAAGAGTAGTTTTTCCAGTTTATGTTCGGGTAATTGAAATCACCCATTATTAGGGTATTTGGTTGGGCCCTCATTTTTTCCAATGTCTCCAGGAACGAGGAGTGTGGGTCCTGGGTCATGCTGGGGGGATCTATAACAAGCTACAATTTAGAATACATTTTCGCCCTGGGTTAGTTGTACTCAGATGATCTCAGAGGCATTGTGTTGTGCAACTAGCCTGGAGGTGTGGGTATCCTTGATGAATATGGGCATACCTCCACCATTAGTGTTTCAGTCCGGGTTTTGTGGCTGAAACGTGTGGTATGAATTATAGCCTGGTAGTGCTGGTGTGCTCTCAGGAGCTTTGAACTAGGTCTCGGTCACTGCACAGATATCAATGTTCTCCATTTTGAGGAGTGCCTCGAGTGAGTGCATCTTGAGGTTTAGACTCCTAGCATTGAGCAGCATTGCCCTCACACTTGTAGTTCTTATGATGTTGGGTTTGTCTTTTGAGCCTTGGCTAAAAAAGGCACTATGGGGGCGGCAAGAGCCTTGGCCAATATCCAGAATCCCAGGGGTGACTGGTGCAGGCCATCTTTGGCGAAGCATTGTGGCCTGTCAAGCATGTCATCCCAGGCAGACCGATACTGGATCCCCTTTGAATGACACCAGAAGCTTAGCCAATCGTTGAAGTTGATAATTTTATCCTTGTACTGTGGTATCATTCTTGGTGAAGGCAGGATGCTTCTCAGGGCTAGGGTCATACCTGCCTGGGCTACAAGATCAGAGAGCTCTTCCATGTCGCTTTTCATGTATTCCAGGGAGGTATGTCTCAGGTCATTCACACCAACATGTGTGGTGACAGAGTCATATTTGTACTTGCTTTGTAGTGACCTGAGTGCATGCGTTATGTGGCGGATCCTGGCACCCGACAGTAACCTTCTCTTTGTCCAACCTGGTGAGTGGGACATCAGTGTGCCTGACTATAGAGTCACTTATGACTAGTGTGTTGGGTATGATGCTTTGCCTTATGGGCTGTGGTTGTATGGCACACTGAGTTTGCGGACCATGTGTTGTTTGGGATGTGCTGGCAGGAGGAGGTTGCTTGTGTGTCTGCTTGGGATGTCTCTGTTGCCTAGGCAGATTTAGATTTTTACTCAGAGCCTCCGTATATGTCTTGGTGTTTCTCTGTGTGGGTATTGGAGGTGTTGGTTTAGTAGGTCTATGTGACGCGAGTGGGGTGCTGTGAGTTTTTGCCTTCTCCTCTTGACTGTTCCAGTCTTGGTTGGAGAGAGCTTTGCCTCTAGATTGGCTGTATACGTGCATCTCTCGCAGGTATTAGTGTTTGGTGGTAGGAGGAGAGGGTTGTCTGTGTACATGAGGCAGTTGTAACATTGCCTCATGAATCCCAGGTTCATCAGGTAGACTGGAGAGTACACCGGGAGCTGTCCCGTGGACATGCCTGAATAAGTAGTAAAGACTTCTCTTTTTGTCAAGTAGGGAAGTATATAGACTATTTCCCCCGGCTAGTGAGGGGTTGAGTGCTGGGGGTTATTAAGAGTTACAGCAGATTTGGAACAAGTGCTGGGCTAGAAGATGCGAGTCTGAGTGCTTAGGCTGAAAGACTGACTAGTTATAATGGAAAAATTGAAGAGCAGACTTTGGGGAGCCGGGGATAGTTAACCCTAGCTAACCGGAGCTGCGAGGTGCACAAAACCATGCAAATGCGGGTTTTTATAGCAGAAAGATGAAAGGGATAGAAATTAGCCCAAAATGACCAAATAAACTACAATGGCTGAGCTGACAACCACTCCTCCAGGGACAGATAGGCTGCTAAAAGCTCCCCACTCTCAATGGTGAACAGAGAAACTCTCTTCTATCCAAGTAAAGTATAGGCAACACAGAAACTACAGTACAGCCCTGGATTCATCGGACTCTGAAAGCTGGACTCTACTAGCTTCAGAAAGGCGGGAAACAAGTGTAGATATAGGTTATTTTTTTGTTTTTCAAGAAGTTAAGGAAATACAACAAAATAAGCACTTTAAAGCACAGTAAAACGGCTATTACACTTGAGTGTGTAGACTATAACAGTTGAAACAGTTTTAAATGCTCACATAAACGATTTTAAAAGTGCAAACAGTAAGTACACTAAACAGCTGAAATAGGCTTTTTAGTATCAAATAAACGCTAGAAACTGAGCGTTTAGGCGGAATTAGCAATAACTAGCAAGAAACAAGCCAAAAAAGTACTTAATCAATCCAGTGTCTCTCATTTCTCCTCCTACTGCTGTAGGACTCTGCAGGACACCTGGGCAGGATCTTGCTGAGCTGATACAAGCGCAAAAAAAAACGTGCAACTAACTTGTTATGATACTTACTGTTAAGATTTGTTTAGATACATAAGTGAAAGAAGAAAGATGGGAAAAGAATCTAAAAATTCAGAATGAGATTAAGGAGAAGAATGATCCTACTGATATCCATCCACAACCCATTTTTTCCCATTTTTGCATTTTAGGTTGGAGTGTTACTTCAACAGTGACAGTAATCTAGAGCAGTGGTTCCCAACCACCGGGCCATGGATCATTTGGTACTGGGCTGCCAGGCATGAAGTGAAACAAAAATGTGAATGTGTATGTATGTGTACAAGTGTGTTTGTCTGTCTGAATGTGTGAGTGAATGCATACATGAAAGCAGAATGTACGTGTGAAAAAAGACTTTGTGTGTATGTATGAGAGAGAATGAGCAGTGAGATCGAGCGAGCTGTTATTTTACAGTTGCTAAGCAGCACTTTTGCTTTTTAGCAAGTATAAAATAAAACCGAAAAAAGTGTGTATGTTTGTCTGCTTGTGTGAGTGAACGTTTGCATGAAAATAAACGAGTCCGTTTGTGTATATGTTTCGGTCTGCATGTGTGAGTGAATGCGCGCATGAAAGCAAATGAGACTGTGTATGTGAGATCTAGTGCGAGTAAATGCATGCATGAATGCAAGACACTGTGTGTGTGTGTGTGTGTGTGTGTGTGTGTGTGTGTGTGTGTGTGTGTCAGACAGAGAGAGAGAGAGAGGGAAAGAGTGAAGAATGAGAGTGATCCCTGGCAACAGCAGCAATGAGGTTTCCGTACCTCTGGATCATACCACACACAGTAAATCTGGACAGCACTCCTCTCAACCTGTTAGAGCAAAAAATATGGACAAAGCTACAAATCATGGTGGGACAAAGGACCAAAAATAGGGATACGTTTTAAATATTGATCGTACAAACTTAGAAAGTTGATAGAATAACAGGTTTTGCTTTAGCATGAATTTTTCTGAAGGATGTGAAGCCTGAAATTGCCTGCCATTATTTACTGGCTTTAGTCCTCAGAGTTTTGCCAGAGATTTGTCTGTAAACCACAATTTTATGAGAAATAGACCACGAAGATGACACAAAAATCTGGACATTCTTTGAAGATCTGTACAGTTGAGAGGTATGCTGAACTGAGTGAAATAATAGGGACATATTTTAAATATTCCTCATATAGTTAGAAAGTCGATAAGGTTGCCATTAGGTTTACGTACCTCTTGACCATAGTAGATCATTGTTATGCTGTTAAGCAGAATGTACATTTTTGGTAATTATTGCCAATTGTCTTTTTTATTGTACTTTGGAGCTCTTTATTCCGTGTCTTGACTGAAAATGGACTTCTAGTACAGTTGGGCCTCCCCGATAAACAAATGTCAAATAAATGAATATTGTGCACTTTATTATGCACGCACGGTGGTTGGTCCGGGGAAAGTTTTCTTCCATGAAACCGGTCCTTGGTGTAAAAAAAGGTTGGAGATCGCTGATTTCGAGCCAACATTCACGCCACTGAGTAGCTGATATCTTTACTGCTGAAATTTGCCCATGATACTCCTGTGCTTGTGCCATCTTTCTGTTGGCATTTGAAACAATGTAAGAAAAATAAAAAGTGGTATGTTTAACTAACAAATAATAACTGTCTTATCCAGCCTCAGAGAAGTCTGCTAGAGCCGTGTTCTGAACTTGACACTGTCTACATGTTATTAATACAAATCTGTATTGAATTTTCAATGATTTTCTGAAGCATTTTGAATGCCAAGGAAATGCCAATTCCATGAGCGTACTTCCCTGAAACGTGCTAATAGATGTGTTTCACAGAAAAGAACCTGAACTCTAAAAAAGCCCATCCTGTTTTTCAGGGAACAGTTCCACCATATACACCCCTCATGGGAATTGTGTCCTCATATCATTCTTTTTATAATGGATGTTGTAATTGTTCAGAGGTCATTTCTGCTGCCTCACAATGTTTGGCTTTTATGGTTTTGTTCCTAGCTGGGGTGCTGTCTGTACTGATTCTGCATTTTCTTCCTGTGTCCATATTAGTTTCTGCCATGTTCTGCAGTTTTCTTCCCACATTTCAAAGCGATTGTTAGGTGAATTTGTGAGCCTCTAAATTCCCTTAGCTGTCTATATATGTTATGAGAGTATGAGTACTCAAATGTTGCAGAGTCCTTTGGTGGACTGGCAACCAGTCCAAGATTTTCCTTTTGTCATATGTGATCACTGGGGCCATTAGCCTTATGTGGTTATCTACTTTGAAACTGAAAAGAATCACTCGTTAAAGGAAAAAAATAAAAGTGAAATGTATGCATTGCAAAGATATTTCCCATTAATGACAACTAATAAAAATTAAAAATAGAAATATTTTTTGCACCTGTTGCAGTATATTATTTAAGCTTTGGACACTGAACTTTAGGTGCGTGTGTTTGACCATTAAGTCTGAAAACTCAACAAAAATAAACTGCTTAAACATGAAAAATAATCCGGAAGCTACAGACCAAGTACATAAACCGATTTAAATCGGTTTATGTACTCTGTCTATAGCCTCCGGATTCTTTTTCATGATTAAGTCCATTAATGTTTTTGAGTGCATATTTGTGTTTTAAAGCCATACCATTTTTACTCCTTCAGTACCTTCTCCCTAAAAATTATGTAACTTTTTTTTTCTAAATGTTGGCATATGGTTAGCTGAGCTCATGGCATTTGAAAGACAGATAGAGATATAGTGTTCTTTCTTTTGCCATCATTCTCATGTGCTTTTAGCCTTTAACCCAAATTTTGCATTCATCTGTAGCCTGTGATCTAGGTTATGAATTTTTTCCTTTAGTCATCAGGCCAGCTGCCTTACCAGTAGGTTAGCCTTGTGGAGGACGTTGGAGGTTTTTTGTGGCTATCAATATATTTTACCATTGGAAGAGGCATCTAACCAGGGCAAACCAACCCTGAGAACATGAAGTATGTAAGAAAGAGTTTTGAAAGCTGAAGTACAAGGCTAGTGGCTTAGTCATGTAGGATTGTAGTGGGTCAGCATATTTGAGAGATAGTAGATAAAGAAGCATTACAATTGCTAGCCTTGTCTTCTGTAACTGTACCACCTCTTGTGCCCTTGTCCCTTATCTGTGGTTTTTCAAATCAAATTCCACACACTCAGTGGTGGCAGGATCTTGAAAAGTTAGCCCACTCCCCAATACCTACCTTCTGCTGACCAAGTCATCATATGTCTATGTTTCCTGAGTACAGACCGGTTATACTGAATGGTTGTCACCTTTTAGAGGACTTCAGGGTACAGTGCATCCTTCATGGTAGTTATAATTGTTATTTTATACCCATCTGTGTGGATTACAGTTACCTGATGCAGTTACTGTATTAACTCCATCTTCGATGGGTGTACTGCCAACTTGTAAAATGCTGTTTAATATTGAAGTGTTTTTGGCAATGGTCAGTGAAAGATGAAGTTTTCACTTTCTCTTGCTCACAACAAGGGTTGGGGGATATCTTTTACTAGGTTGAGGGGGAGTACTCTACATCCTGTATTGAATGCATCTATTTTGATAGTTTGCCAGATGACTGCTCAAATTTGGCAAGGAAGGAGATTCGCAAACAGTTGCATAACCATTCTTCACTTTCTTTCTGTCCTGTATTCTTCCACACATGGTTTTGCTTTTTGATTTATCGCAGTCCCTTTGACCACCCTGGTTGAATCTTAACTACAGCTAGCGATAGCTCATCCCTCTGAAGAGGAATAAGGATTCCTGACCCTGCTGTTCCTTTGAGTTAAAACTGCTGTTAGTTGTTCATTTTGAATTTCTAATGTTGTGTATTTTGTTTAAATTATTAACTCGCTAGGTAAATTAGTCCATCTGTTTTAGCCATATCTTGAACCACAAGAGCAAGGATGAATGTGGTATATAGGTGAACAGGTTCCCTAGCTGTTTGATGTAGATGGATAAAGCCCTATGACCCAGATTACCTCAGTTTGAGTGGTGACTTGGTGGCTGTAAGAACTAGGCCCGGGGATGGGGATACAATGACTGAGTGACTGACACCATCTTGTCCATCCCAGGAAGAGGTAATTTTAATTAGTTAATAGCCACTGTGGATGCAGAGGCTTGCAAGACACTGATGTAGCCAAGGCTAGGTTGTAGACTTTACACTACGAAAGCTGATCACATGCGTACTGGGAAGGCACTGTACTCCCCAATGGTGATACAGATGCTGTCACTAGCTATTTAGGTGTGGGGTTAGGGATTAATAGAAACACCCAGTTGTTTGTGTTAACGATGGCTTCCTTATAAAATCTTAGACCCTTGAACATATTGGGTGAGGGACAGCAGCAGGGGAATTGTAAAACATTAGGTGGGCTTTAATGCTTCAGGGGAGGGTTATTGGTACTATCATCTTTTTCCACTGGACCCTTAGGCTGCCATTGAGGATAGCATCTGGCAGAGGACTAAGTAGTCATTCAGTGGGCAGAAGGTTGTACAGAAGGCTCATGGTCTACAGACTGCCAAAGTAAAACAACCTTTATGCCTACTTGGATGACAGCTCACTGTAGTTGGCTCTTAGCCAATTCATTGGCCATACATTCATTAATAGGGGAAACAAAAGGTGTTAAACTAATTGGGAAAAAGGCTTATGGTCTTACATATGAGGAGGTAAAAAACATACAGAAGAAAAACCTAGATGAAACATTTTGAATATACTTTTCAGTCTGCATCAACTGTTTCTGTTTGAACTTGGCGAAAATTCATGTTTATGGCAATGCAACATGTCTGGACTGTAAGTTAAGTGTAAATTATTTTAAAGTTATAAAGTTGCACAAAAGTGCATTTGCCAAATAACATGTTACATAATTTCAGGAGAGGTAAAAAGGTTTAGATAGAGGTGAACTGGGCACCTTTCAGTGTGCAGATTAACATTGGGGTATTGGCCACCATGAAATTTTAACATTTAGATTTGGGCTGAGGGGGCTGGGGAGGAATTAAAAAAATGAACAAAATGATGCTTGCCATATTCCCCTTGCAAGGAGTGGTCATCAGGATCTCAGAATTTAGACATTAATGGATTTGAGATTAGAACCTGTCTGTGAGTAGACTGTAAAAGTTGAACCTGGGGTTCTCATTTTTTTATGTGGGCTCCTGGACAGAGTTTGTAGCCACAGTCAAAGCACAAGAAGGGAGCAATAAATAAGTTTTAAAAACATTTTTACAAGAGATATTTTCTGCATTGCAGATGTTACACAGTATCAGATTGTAAACCACATATGTCCAGGAATATTAGGTTTGGTTGAGCCCTCATATAAAGGTTAATCTGTATTTGAAATTAGTGAGGCCAGTGCTTTGTAGGTAGGTAGGTAGGTAAGCTTGCTCACTGAAACAGATTAGTGTTTTTAATTAGGGAAATTAGAATTTAAATCAACGTTATACCGACAGGCACTAGTCTTTACTTTGACTGGGGTGTCTGGGAACTTATTCAGCTAGATTACATTCACAGTGACCTGTTAAGGTCCAGCAGCTACTGTACAATGTACTTTTGATGCCTTTAACAACATAAAATAAGCTGATTGTATGTCTGCATTACCCAATGAGGATAAGGGAGTAAAGGTGACTTTATCTTCTTTTACAACCATTTATTACAGGTGTGACAAAATTCCACCATAAGCTTGGGAATAGAGACTTGGAAGAAGTGCCCCTTTGCCTGCATTAGTTTGTTTATATGACCGTTAATCATCTTGTAGCTTGCTATTGTGACAGTTGAGGACTGCAGTGCATGTTATTGTGACAGATGACTGTGGGCGGTGCATGGTACATATCCACTGGTGTTAGGATGTGCCTTGGACAGATAGTCATAGATTTTGCCATCATTCTTTTCTGTTTCACGTAGCCCAGTACCTTGTGGTTCATTTCAGGTACTGTGTTTCATCCTGCATCTATTTTTATACTGTAGTACAAGCAGTAGTCTAGTATTCCTAAGTACCCCTTCATAATTTCCCTAACATCAACTGGAAGTGCCTTCTGTAGTCTCATTCTTTGCATAGATGTTCACAGATAGTGAGTCGTCATTATCTTTGTCTTCATCTCCATCTTACTGTTCCCAACATACATTTTTCTTTCCCCCGCTGATCACCTGGTCACCAGAACTTTCCACTTATTACTTACTGCATTGCCTGCAACATTCTAACCTCTCTCTTTATATACAGAGGCTGCTGTTTCTGAAATGTCCATTAGCCAGTTCTTTCACCCTTAATGTGTAGATGATGATATAGTTGATAATGTAGCTATGCAAATTTCAGTATAGTATCTCTCTCTGTCATTGTCACCGTGCCCAACACTGCAGGCTGTACAACTATCCCAGGCTGTATTAGGGTTTTCTGTACTGTACAGGAAGCCGATAATATCTCTGCAAAGAAGGTCAGTCATTCACAAGTTGTTTTGCTGTGCTCTCTGGCACCTGTGTGCTATTAATCAAACCTGAGTCTTTTCATTGGTGAATGTCCTGCTGCACTGTGTCAAGTTGGCTTCTAATACTGCTGTTTGAGCTTATCAGTTCTGGTGTCAGGTAGTTCAGGCACATAAATGGTGCACAGTAGCTCAACTGGATCTGGAAATCATTTTGTTTGGAGTTCAGTGATGTCACTTAGTTGGAGCCACTAAGTAAAAGTAAAGGTATTGTCAGCAGTTTCATTTCATTATCTCAGCCACACACACACACCTGCATTTGTGTGAGTGTGTGTGTGTGTGTGTGTGTGTGTGTGTGTGTGTGTGTGTGTGTGTGTGTGTGTGTGTGTGTGTGTGTGTGTGTGTGTGTTTTAGTTAATTAACCTTTTTGCCTGAAAAGTCCTTGTCTTTATTTTCTCTGTCAGTGCCTACAAGAAGCAATGTTATTAATCATGGTAAAATGAGTGACAGGGTTTTTTTCTGGCACTTTCGTTTCATCAGCTGCAGGTAGTAATTTCATAGTGATTATAAATTGCTGGTCAGTCTTGCCTTTTATAGTAACGCACATTTTCCAGGCTCTAGCAGCAGTGAGGTTTGTATTATTTAGTCCCTACTATATTTTAGTGCGAAGCACCTTGTGACTTAGAACCTATTGACCGTGTTTCTACAGCTGTAGGAAAAGCTATGTTTGATGTTTTCTGAGACTCTAAAGACATTTTTCAAGTAAAATAGCATCAGCGTTATAACAGAAATGGGTCTGCTTCATAACATTGACATCAGGCTTACTGAAGTCTGACTTTCTGATGACAACTTACCTCTGTTGAAACTAACTGTAGTGGTAAAATCTAACCACATAGAATTCAAGACTACTTTTGTAAAATAGGCTATGCCCCCATCACACCATTAGTGTAAGGGTTCAGCCCCCATGACACTGCCTCTAATTATACAACCCCTTAGTTCACACCAAGTTGGAGAAAAGACCCCTTGGAAAAACATTAGAATTGAATACGCTGATGTTCTGTCATCTGATTGCATAACTGTCCACAGTAGACTGCCCAGCAAAATTATCTTTAGTAACTAATAATAGACCCATGGAAATGCATGGATCCAGTATTGTTTATTTTTATCTGTTCAAACCTATGGATTGTTGGATCTGACAGGATCTGACCTTGGCGCCAACGTCCAGGCTTCTCTGAACAAGAGTTGTGACTCCTCCCCTACCCGTAGTTCCCTAGGCTGTATCTTTAATCCTCAGAAAACTTTTGCCATTTGAAGCTTTCAGACATCTGTAGAGCTGTCCATTAAAGTAGAATATTTTGAGGACATCTTTTCTGTTCCTCCCTTACCGTGAGAGACTTTTCTGTCACTTTTCTAGTATTTATACCTTAAACAATTTTCTACATATTGTTAGATAGATTTTGTGATAAATTAATTATTTAGGTTAGTTTAACCTAGGCTGAGACCTTTGGCCCATGTGTTCAAAAAATTATTTTCTGGTAGTTCTTAAAGTACTTTAAAGTATTTTAAAGTTAATGTTAGAATTAATGTCTGTAATGTCTGTAAGCTTCTTTTTCAAAGTTATTTTAAGACGTCTGAATTGACAGGATTTAAAAAGTGCTCGGATTGTGGGCACAAACATCCACTTCAGGATTCACAGCTGTGTCCCGGTGCCATGCATCTTGACGTCAACTGCCAGTTCTGTATAACATTCAGTGCATGGTTCCTCCTGACCAGAATGGACAACCAAAATTTAGAGGCACTCCTTCCTGCTCAGACAGGGGCTTCCCCTTTGCCTGCTTCACCGTCTAAAAAAAAAAAAAATCCAAACTTAAGAGCCAAAACAAGGATGAGGAGGAAAAAGAATGCACCAAATCTCCATTCAAGTCTTCAAAGAAAAAGCCTCTGGAGCCAACAATCCCTTTTCACCCTGACACCAACATAACTAAAAGATCGGAGCTGTCACCTCCTTGGGCCCAATCTCCCTCACCTCAAACGAGTTACTTGC
This sequence comes from Protopterus annectens, assembly GCF_019279795.1. NCBI lineage: Eukaryota > Metazoa > Chordata > Ceratodontiformes > Protopteridae > Protopterus > Protopterus annectens. The sequence continues at coordinate 1,366,751,744 of NC_056745.1, forward strand.
CAGGACTGGTTAGTTCCAGTCTCCCATACTCCAAAAGAGGCAGTATTCTTGTCCTTCATCAATTGCATCATTCACTCAATCATCAAGAAGCTTGACAGAACAAGATGCCAACAGGATAATAAGGATATTTCTAACAACACAGATGCAGCTTGTTTTTTTTGCTGGCACCGTTCCCTGGGAAGGTACTGAGTATTTGCCTACTTACCCCTCCTTTAGAAGAATCCACACTGACCCGACCCACTCGTTCATTTTTAATGGAGCTGATTGGAACCTTTGCTGGCATCAGAACTTTGTGCATCTTCAATGCCAACTATTTCCCAATCTTTATCAACTCCGATGCCATCAGATTGAGATGCGACTTGGAGTTGAGTTCTGAGGGGGCAAGTCGATGCCAAGGTTCTTGGAACCACCTCTTCCTCTTGGAGATTTAGCTCTAGACAGCTTGGATCAGAGATTGGCTTCTGGGCCAGGGCTAATTGGTGCTGAGGTTTCCCTGTCATCTTCAAAATAGGATACATCATTGGTTCCAGTAGCAGCCTTGACCTTTGAAAGGGTTTTGGCGAATAACAAAGACATGGTAGCTTCAACCAGTTTGGCTCCATGCAATCCCCATCTGGAGTCTGTTTCTTTATCTCTTCATCCTGTCATACAGGGACAGCTGGCACCAAGGGTTTCTGAGAAAGTATGCTTCATTACTTCCCCATCTGATTCTGACTCGTCTACTGCAACCCCAGAAGGTGTTCCTAGAAAACAAACGTGCAAGCGGACATGCATAGTCTCATCACCAGAGTCTTTCACTGAAGGTATTGACTTAAAGGACGTAGATGGTTCCCCTCACTCCCTTTCTGAAGATGTCTCATTTAGCAGCATTCTAGAATTGATGGTACGGCGAGAGAGTTGGACATCCCAAGGCCCTTCTCCAGATGAGTCTGTATTCTTGTCGGCCTTTGGTTCTGGACCAACATTGTCCTGGGTGATACCACCTGTTGACCCTATTATCGATCTTATAGCTCAACAGACATGGAAAGACCCTGATATGGTGGAGCCCATACCGAGCAAAGCTGACCTTGCATTATCAGTACCTTCAGATAGAAAGCACTGGAGTATGGGCCCACCTGTGGATGCTATAATGGTTGCAGAAGCCACAGTGAAAGGGGTTTCAGAAGAAAGCTTGTCTATTAATCCCCCTAATAGAGAATCTAGGACAATGGACAGATTTGGGAAGTGTATTTGTGCATCAGCTACTTTTGCCGTTAGGTCGCTGAAGTACCTAGCCTATTTAACAAGATTCTATAGAGACCTTGATTAAAGAGATCACCAAGTCACTTTTGGGAGTATTGCCATTGGATGTTCAGAAAACCATGGACTCCCAGCTTTCCCCCCTTTGATCTTCCTCTAATGTGGCTATGTGTCTTCTCCCTATTGCAGCAAATGGTATGGCCAGAGGAAGAGGCACCGGCATAACCATGCATTGTCAGTCCTGTATGCAACTTTGTGACTTTGTGGAAGGCTTTAAGTCATCCTTTAAAAAATGCTCCATGTGATGTTTCAACCTTGTTTGGACCTAAAGTCAAGGATGCACTCACTAGGAGCCAACAAGATGGTAATACTCTGTCTGCAAGTAGGAGTGCACTTTTCTACCCTACAAAGAACTTTCTCTACAAACCAGAGATCAGAGAAGTAAATGTGGTTCCGCAAAGTACAGGGTTGTTTCCATGACTCCCAATGTAACAGAACTCCCTGTGGCAGAGGAAGAGGCAGTTTTAACAGACTATGATGGAGAAGTACAGAGAAGGTCAGAAGGAGTTGCATTGTGTTTTTGTAGACTTAGAGAAAGCATATGACAGGGTGCCTAGAAAGGAGTTGTGGTATTGTATGAGGAAGTCGAGAGTGTCAGAGAAGTATGTAAGAGTGGTACAGGATATGTATGAGGGTAGTGTGACAGCGGTGAGATCTGTGGTGGGAGTGATGGATGCATTTAAGATGGAGGTGGGATTACATCAAGGATCAGCTCTGAGCCCTTTCTTATTTGCAATGGTGATGGACAGGTTGACAGACGAGATCAGACTGGAGTCCCCGTAGACTATGATGTTTGCAGATGACATTGTGATCTGTAGCGAGAGTAGGGAACAGGTGGAGGAAACCCTGGAGAGATACTCTAGAGAGAAGAGGAATGAAGGTCAGAAGGACTAAGACAGAATATATGTGTGTGAATTAGAGGGAGGATAGAGGAATGGTAAGGACTCAAGGGGTAGAGGTGGCGAAGGTGGATGAGTTTAAATACTTAGGATCAGTAGTTCAGAGTAATGGTGAGTGTGGAAGAGAGGTGAAGAAGAGAGTACATGGAGGATGGAGTTGGTGGAGAAGAGTCTCAGCAATGATTTGTGACAGACGAGTACCAGTAAGAGTGAAAGGAAGGGTCTACAAGAGGGTAGTGAGATCAGCTATGTTATATGGGTTGGAGACAGTGGCATTGACAAAAAGGCAGGAGTTTGAGCTGGATGTTGCAGAGTTAAAGATGTTAAGATTTGTACTGGGTGTGATGAGGGTGGATAGGATTAGGAATAAGTGTATTAGAGGGTCAGCCCAGGTTGGAAGGTTTGGAGACAAAGCCAGAGAAGCAAGATTACATTGGTTTGGACATGTGCTGAGGAGGGATGCTGAGTAAATTGGGAAAAAGATGCTAAGGATGAAGCTACCAGGTAACAGGAAAAGAGGAAGGCCTAAGATACGGTTTATGGATGTGGTGAGAGAGGCCATGCAGGTGGTTGGCGTGACAGAGCAGGATGCATAGGACAGGAAGAAATGGAAACAGTTAATCCGCTGTGGCAACCCCTAACGGGAACAGCCGAAAGAAGATGATGATGATGCCCAAGAGGGAGAGGTGGACTGCAGAATCAAGGCTTTCACAGCCCATTTTCCTAGAAAGCTTTTCAGTACTCCTGAATGGTTACCCTACTGCTGCACTCTGAAGACAATCAGCAGTTGTCTCTCTTCACCCCCAGACCTGGCACACAGCATTAAATTCATGGGAGCTATTTAATTGCCTTTTCCTTCCCACCACAGGTAAAGAATAAAGTCCCCGATGTTCCACCCAGTGAATGAGATTTAGCAGCTATAGAAATTTCAAAGCTGCTAGAAAAAGAGAGTAGTCCATCCTGTCACCTTTGATCAGTTAGTCAGGAGTCTACTCTGAGTTCTTTTAAGTACCAGTGAAGACCAGGGACCTCAGATCCATCTTAGATTTCAGTTATCCAAACCAATTCATAAGACAGGAAAAATTCTGGATGTTCACAGTTCAGTCCATTTTGCCTCTTTTGAGGAATTACAATTGGATATACTTTGTAGATCTCCAGGATGCTTACTATCACATTAAAATAATGAAGCACTCCAGGAGATTTCTTTGCTTGTGGCTGAGAGCCAGTCGTAATCAATTCAGAGCTGTGTCATTCGGTCTCACCAAAGCCCCCAGGGTGTTCACCAAGGTCATGGCAGTAGTAGCTGGGCACCCGCGCTTAATAGGGATCTAAGTTTTTCCCATACCTTGATGACTGGCTCCTCACTGCCTCCACCAAGCATCTACTGTGCATGCACCAGGGCCAAGTACTGTAATTTTTTCTGAATTGGAGTATTTTTGTAAACTCACCAGAATGCCATCCATCTCCAGCAGAAGAGTATATCATTCATATGAAGTCACTTAGACACCAAACTTCAAACAGTCATACTTCCCCAGTCCAGAGTTCTGGCATTGCATCTTACAGGTCTCCAAGTGCCATTTCACTTAACACCACCAGCGAGATTAATACCATGTCTCAGGTCTCATGGCATCTACAATTCTAATGATTCCCTTAGACAGATTTTACATGAGGGTACTGCAATGGACCTTAGTAGTAGAGTGGTCTAAATCCATTCATCCTCTTCATTTGAAAATTTGAATTACACAAGTCTGCAAAAAACACATTGCTTGGTGGATAACATCCCTGTCTGTGACCAAGGGCAGTCCTTTCTAGATGGATTCTCCAAATGCAACATTGACCATAGATGCATCACTTCTGGATGGGAGGAGCATTTTGTAGGGATAATGGTCCAAGACACACAGTCGTCAATCTTCACATCAGTGTCTTGGGGTAGAGAGCGGTCCACCTAGCATTGCAGGTATTTCAGAATCTCCTTCCAAAGGCTGTGATCTCCATACATATGGACAACATTGTTGTAGTATGGTACATCAAGCAAACAGGGAAGGACCTGATCTTATCCTCTGTGTCAAGAGGTCATGAGAGTTTGGCAATGAACAATGTCTTCACAGCATTTTCTGAAAGCAATGCACATCCCAGAGTCCTCAAATGTACTAGCAGACAAACTGAGCAGAATAATATTAATGCTTCATGAGTGGTCCCTGAATTCTGTAGTGACACAAACAATTTTCAGTCACTGGGGCCATCCTTGCTGTAACCTCTTTGCTTTCTATCTAAACAAGAAATGCAGCAGGTACTTTGCCCTGATCTCCCCACAGGGAGTCACCGAAGGATGCTTTAGTCTACAGTTGGCCTCTGGGACTCCTGTATATGCCTTTCCTTTTGTGACACTGCTGAAAAACTTGTACAGAAAGAAAGACCATGCAAGGCCAGAGTAATCCTCATTGTCCCCTTTAGGCCCTGACAGACATGGTTTCCTTACCGGTCAGCTCTTCTAGTACATCCTCAATGGATGTTGAATCAATATCCAGATCTGCTAACTCACCCATCCAGATTGCCTCCTGTGTATCAGAAGTCCATAAAGTTAACCCCATGGTTCCTTCAATTTTAAGTATAATCAGAGATGCCAATCTTCCCATAGTAGTAGTCAGTATTTCTGCCTCACAGAAATCATCATTTAGGAAAATTTTACAGCAGCAAATGGAAGAGATTCTCAGTCTGGGCCTACTCCAAAGGTCTGGACTCCTTTTCAGCACAATTTCCTTCCATAGTTTAATTTATATCTGGCCTCTTTGACAAAGGCTCTCCAGCTTTGCAACTGTTAGGGTACAATTGGCTGTAATATCCATTGTCCACATTGGATATTATTTTGGTTTATGTGGTAAAGGTAAATTATTTCTTATGTTACACACAGACAGTACAATCAGAGAGCCATCTGGATAAAGTTACTTTAAAAACTGAGTTTCCCAGCTTTGGTTTGGCAAAGGAAACATTTGGTCATCCTTTCTTAAAGCCTTTGTCCTGTGGATACAGAATCTGTCTATGAACATCTAACATGTCAAGCAAATATTCTCCTTTAAGTACTTTGGAAAGAAAACAGGAAGGTGTATTAAACTGGTTTAAAATTAGCCTCAGATGCCACCTTTGGGATAAAGGAAGTGTTAGTTCTGAGACAAATTCTATCCTTGGGAAAATATAGAAAAGGGTGCTTAGAAGAAGGAACTTGCAGTTCTGAAATTCATCTAGCTGAAGTTAATGCGACCAGGAAAATAGTTTTCTGTGTTAGAAATTTTAAGTGTGCAGTAGAAGCAGGTTCAAAGGGAGACTGGTTTAAAGCTTGTAACATGATAGTAATGTCCCATGGGGAAGCTGGGTCTCTAATGGGAGGTCTTAGTAGAAAAATACCAATGAGGAAGGCTTTTGAGATTTTCAGGGATGCTATTGACATGTCAGAGCAGTCTCTACTTCAACAGCCCTCAGAAGAGCATTATCAATTGATGACATCTGTGCTGCAGCCACTTGTTCAGTGGTACTCACCTTGTGTCTCACTACACGTTCGTCATTCATTCCAGATCCTGCTCCTCTTTTGGCTCCATCATATGCAGGAATGTCCTTCCTTGATACCACCCAGATTGACAGCTTGACATTCTATCCCATAGGTTTGAAAAGACAAAAATAAGCCACATTGGACATGGGAGTTATGTACTTACATAACATTAGATCCACGTTGGCTGATTTTCATCTGCTTCAAACTCCCACCATTCCTTCCCCCATCCGAATTTGTCACCTATGGCTTGTAGATGATTGAGTGGATGTTACTTCCTGTCTGTGCACAGTCAAACTAGACTGTAATTATTTTTAATCAAACAGTTAACATCACCAATATTATAACCATTATCTTGGAAGGGATTCTTTCCCTAGGTAGTATCTTAGTATATTTTTCAGACTAGTTGAGGCAAACTTGATCTGAGGATTTGAGATGCAGCCTAGGGAGTTATGGGTAGGGGAGGAGTCAGAGCTCTGGTTCTGAGAAGTTTTGACAGTGGTGCCAAGGTCGGATCCAACCCATAAGTTTAAAGCAGATGAAAATCAGACAACATTGATTTCATTTTATGGTAAGTACATAACTTTTGTGTTTAGCAGGTTAAATTAGGAAAAAAAAAAAACAAGATAGAAGAGATATTTTCTGTTTGAAATTGAGACAGTACTTGAAACATGCATTGTTAGGAGAAGACTGAAAAATTTGACCAAACTAGTTAAGTTTTCAAAACACATGGAGATCATTCTTTTGAACAGCCAAGCTGCACAAACACTACTGAGATCCACACACTAGTCATAGTATAAACTGCAGCAACAAAATACATAATAATTGCCAGAAAGCTAAAACACAGGTGCAAAATTTTGCAAAGGATGTGAAAGACATTCTGCATTAAAAATCTCCCACAAAACAGAAAAAATAGTAAATGTTATGTAATTTTCTCTGCGGCTGAGTGTGCTAATGCAGTAATACAAAGATTACAGATTGCTTTGGGTGGTTGTTGGTATAGTGATTAAGTTGTTTACCTCACAAACACAATGTACATGATCTGAGTCTCACCTTGAAAGGAAAATTGGCTAAGCTTAAACTATCTCACAGGGTCTGCTAGCCTAGTACTTAACTATGAATCTATTCGTGGACAACCTGTGATCCTAGGCATTAACTGCAGACTTAATAAAGGCAATACAATGGGTGCCATAGTAGGCTGTGCTAATATATTTGGAAGGTAAATAAGTAGCATTAACACATGGCACTGAACAGGGGAAGATGCAGAAAACACTGCTGCTGTCCAGTTAATCAGCTGTGCACTGACGACCAACCTTCAACTTTAATGGTTTTGCTCTTGAGTATGTCACAGTCTACCTCAGTTCTAGTATTCATATAGTATCTAGCTATGTAGACATGGCAGGATGGCTTGGGATAAAATGACCAAATATCAACTCTGTTAGACCAGCAGTAGTGGGAGAGAACTACAGTACTGCAAAACTATAGTGGAGGCTGAGGCTTTGTCCTTTATGGCTAACCTGGATAATTTTTTTTTACTACCTCTGCTTTTGCTAATTGTTGTCCTTTGCATGCTTTTAGCATTATGTGCCTCACTTCTTTTCTACAAACTACACTATTCTGAGTAACTTTGGACAGCTGGCCAATTAGCACAAAGGCAGGACATTTGTACAGTTAGCAACATGGATTCAGGTAGTTTAGACATCTGGTAAAGGGTGGAATGGTCAGACCATCACCCTTCCTCTAAGTGTGGGCAATGTTGCACCACCTTGAGGCTGTCTGTTAATAAAGGCTGAAAAGTGAACATCTCCAGTGCTACTAAGTACATATTGTATGTCGTGCATAAACCAGGAAGAAAACGCTTGACCCCTCAAGATTGCAAATTGGGAGATTGTGTAGTTGTAGATACTGCTACCAGGAAGATTGAAGTGTTGCCTACAAGTATGTCAAGAAAAACATGGTAAGGGGACATTATGGGCATGCTGTCACATTCACTAGAAAAAGAGAATTTCTGACACAGACTATAGTTATGGGACAAATCAGCTGTGTTGCTTTTCTACTGCATGTTAGCAGTGATGAATGCATGGCTATCTTTTCTATTAGTCAGGAAAGGCAGACATTCAGTGTAAATGCTTGTGTGTGTGTTTATGGAGTTATAAAAATTTCTGAGCAATTTGAAAAATGTACTACAGTTCGAAAAATATAGAGTACCGTATGATTTATAGGACAATCAGTCCATGGACACTTTCCAGCCATGACTCAGGCCAGCTGACAAAGGTGTAACAGGCGCAGTCACTTGTATAGTAAAATACACAATGGAGTCTTAAGCATGTAAAAGGTAAAGCAGAATATGAAAACACAAAAAGCAGCAAACAAGGCATACAGTGAAATACATATAATGAATTAAAAAATAAAAATGCAACAAACAAAATACGCAATAACATTTAATAATAAAATAAGTACAACAAAGTACAAAATGAATTGCAAATATACAAAAAAATGATACAGTGCGGTTTACTGCATGTAGGGTATGTGTACATATAATGGATTGGCATTAGAGAACAAAAACACCTGTTGAAATGGTGTAACATATTAACAGTATTTTGCATTTATATTCTGTCATACGAGTTATATTTTCGGAAATTATAATACCCAACCATTATTACTCCACATTACCACACGTTTTTCTGTCTGCTGGAGTCTGTGCTGTATTTCCTCTGCAATTGCACTTGCATTCTTTTTTTAAGGTATTGTAGCAGTTTTTTTTCTTTAGTTTAGGGAGTGTCTTTAATTTTGACTTTCTTGGGGCAGGCTCTTCCAAGATGCATCAGCAGCCTTAGGAATAGTTTTTTTTCATAGATACGTAACTAGTTCTGTGACCTTTATAAGAGGATCATGACTTGATTTCTTAGGGAATACACTTTGCTTTGTTGATGAAGCAGCTTTTCTACTGGGGAGCAAAATTTATTCTTGAGAAGTTCAAAGGTTAGACTGTTAAGAGGAAAGTAGCTGTTGGCAATCACTGGCCTTTTCTGTTGTCAGGCAGTGATGTTTCCTGTTGTTTAAAGGGTGTATGAACTGTAATATTTTATTTTCAGAAGTCTGAAGGGATTGTAGTATATTGAGGGGAATGCAGAGCAACACTAGGTAAGGCATATTCAAGTGTTCCCTGTAAAACATTAATTGCTATGACGCACTTCTGTTAAGTAGATGGGCAGTTTTCTGAGATTATTTTAGCTGCTTTAACTTGTTCCCTTTGAGTTGTTGTTGTGTCTTTCAGCTTTTCCCGGTTAGGGGTCGCCACAGCTGAACTCCGGTCTGCAAATGATTGGCAGTAGATTTTTACGTGCCGAGTTGCCGGCCCTGACGCACAACCTTCAATGAAGGTACGCCCATTCACGCATGTCTCCACACAGAAGACTCTCTAGCTGAGAATCGAACAGGACAACGTCTTACTGTGAGGCGACAATGCTACCGCAGCACCACCACCGCAGTTAACTTGTTCCCTTTGAGTGTGTACCTTTACTCCCAGTGGATGTGGCATGAGCCTTTAAAAAATGAGGTCATCACCTCACAGTTCTAACAAATATTCATTGACAGGAGGTCAGATATCAGTGCAGTTATGTTTGCCATCATGTATGCTTCAAGATAAAATATTCTTGTATGCAGCATGGTTTCGGAATTATTAATGCAAATATGAACAAGCAATATTTGACACCTAGAGGCACAGTAGGAGGTAACTACAGAAACGCCTGGAGGTGCATTTGGCTGTAATGAGACTGTTTATGAGCTACTGTGTGTGTGTGTGTGTGTGTGTGTGTGTGAATGGAAAGAGAGTTGATTAAGTACCATTCCTAGGTACCCTTGTTCTGCAGTACTTAAGGATTGAGGTCCCGTATGGGTCTTTAATAGATAGGGCCTGTGCATATGGGAGTTGTCATGAAGCCCCAGATATCATCACTGTGGTTTGTGGTTGTTAATAATGATCTTATTGTTTGTAAGCCATTGCCATATGGAGAAGTTCACCTTGGGGAGTTTATTTAAGATTACGATTCATCTACCTGCTTTAGCAGTGATGCTGTCATCAGCATATGATATGCAGTTGATATGGGGGAACTATGAATAGATAAGCAGTAAAGTACCTAAAACAGATCCTTGGGGGAACACCTGTAGAGAAAATGTTGGTATCAGTTTGAATTTTGTTACCAGTGACAATGAAGCTGAAGTTGGGGAACAAATTACTGAACAAGTAAACAACTTCTGCAGAGAGAATACAGTGAGTTGCTTTTTGAAAAAGTAGCCATGATTGACACTTTCAGAAAGAAGCCTGTTTTAAGTCTGAGTATTGACTGCAGGCAGATTCCCTTGTTCCACATTATTTTTGACTTGACAGGTAAGTGAGTAGAGTGATGTAATGGTACCAGGACTATACCTGAAATCATGTTATCTGTTGACAGGAATATCATATTCCTGACTCTATTAAAAAGTTTATTCTTAGATTACCTTTTCAAAGGTTTTGCAGTGAGTATAATTAACAAATGTTGTAGACAAAGAATTCCTCTAATTTTAAGAAGGTTGCTGCTAGCTGGCATTAGAATTTCAAAGACATTAAACTAGCAATAGTGCCTAACAGAGTAGGCATTACTGGAGAAGTAATGGGCTGCCCAGGGGTGTTGTCAGGCCCAGTGCCATATGCTGGGGGGGGAGCATCTTCATCCCTGTAAAGTCCATTATTTCAACTTACAGTGCCCACCCTGGAGAACATTAATGTGCTTAAAAAATAGGCTGTTAAATGTGTTTGTATTTGTTTTATTGTTAGCACGCACACAATTTTTTAAATATTTTTTTATAAAATAGATGTCCTGAGTGAGATCACTGCTGAAACCCTAGCCAACACTTCTGCTTGGAGAGTCTCCTAACTTAAGGCACTTATGGCATGTCCTCACTTATTTGTCACAAGGACAGGGTGTCCCTGAGGGTAAATCCCCCTTTCATGTGTAAGGTCGTGAACAAGATGTCCCTCACTAAGACCATTAACCTGCCTACTTTGTCCCAACTCACAGAATATGAGAAAAGACTCCTGCACTCCTTAGATGTATACAGGCAACTGAGATTTTACTTGGATAAAACTGAATGTATTTGTAAATCAGACCAACTGTTTGTCTCTCTTATGGAATCCAAACTGTGACAGGCAGTATCTAAACAAATCATTGCAAGTTCAGTCTCTAAGGCCATCTCCTTTGTTACTCTCACCATGGCAAATCCTTGCCCATGTATCCTTGAACTCACTCTGCCAGGGCAGTGGCATCTTCAGAGGCCTTCTACAAAGAGGTTGATGCAGGGAAAATCCTGGAAGCTGCCACCCAGTCTTCTGTACACACTTTCTCACTAGTTCAGTTCTCTCTGGGCTCTTGAACAGCTCTCTCCATTAACCATTTTCCGTTTTATTTCCTTGAGCTCTGGGAATCACCCATCTGTTTGGAGTACTGCAGCAATGATCTTCGTCAGGACATAGTACAGTTGTGTAAGAACTTAACCATAAAAGTAAATGTCCTTCTGATCACTGTTGAAGTATTACATCACACCCTCCTTCCCTCTTTGAATGCCTTCTCTACTCTCTTATTGCCCTGCCTGCAGGAGTATAGGACCGAGAGGGGCTCCTCTTACTCCCTGCTTGGCCCCACCTATCTGCCTAATCTCTCTCAGTGGTTTTCAGGCCTCTGGTTTGGAGATTAGTCTGAGGTTCTACACTCATACATCCACCTATATGCCCATGTACTTGCGAGTTGAGGTTATATATTGGATGTACGATCCATGGATGGTTGAGCTTTGGTACACCAGCCGGACTTCAGCTGTGAAAACCCAGCTAAATGGAATACTGCAGCAGTGATCAGCAGGATGTCTACTGTTAGGTAAGTTCTTACACAGCTGTACTTTCCTCCATCTAAAGTTCTTTCCCGAAGTCCTGATCCCAACTTCTACATTGTGGTTATTGGCTGTTAGGGCATTTTTTCCATCTCTCTCAACTTTATGATTTAAATGCCTGCATTTGCACCTGTTCCCTCCTTTCCTGTAACTAGTGTAATCCAGATAGAGATTTGCTGTATCCAGGACTGTTTGTAAGCTCCTGAGGCCCCCAAGCCTTTCTGTGTTGGAGGGAAGCCTGCTAGCTTATCAGTGGGAGTGGTAAGCACTAGGTAACCTATCTACCACATAAGGAGTGGTTTCTAACCTAGAAATTGTAGATGTTTAGTTGTCCCATCTCGCCTTCGTTCTTGCTGTTTGGATTCGGAGCCGCGACTCAGCCTACTTCTATAGCTCAAGAGCTATTTACTGGTTGGAGGCTAACCCTTATCCCAGAATGCCCAGCGTCAGCTACCCAGATCTTATTTGCAGCTTCAGCTGCGAGGTTGCTTCATTACTGGCTCAGGCTTAGTATAGTTTTTTATGTGATTGTAGTTGTTGTTTATTCTTACATTTTGTCAAGTTTTTGTCTAGATATAGTTCTTTATCCCTTATCGCCTTTCTTGTGTGTATTGTAGCTTTGTTGCCCGTCGCTCCATATCTCGCAGGCCTTCTGTTTCCCCTGAACTCATTTAAATTAGAGAGTGACCCCCCCCCCCTTAGGACAGCCATTTAAATTAGAGGCTCTCCTTTCTGTTCCTTAACAGTAAAAAAAAAAAAAAAAAAAAGTTTGTTTTTAGTATAGTAGTGTAACATGTCTAAAGAGGTCAAAGTTTCTGGCTTCAAAAAGCGTGACTCATGCTGTCAGAAAATGTCTCTGACAGATGGGCATACTAGCTGTGTTTATTGTTTAGGGGCTCTGCATCTGCAGGACTCCTGCTCTGTCATGCATTTAGTCTAAGGGTCCTGCTGGAGCGCAAAAACAAATTAATCCTTCGAGGATTATTGTAACCACATGATTCCTTGGCTAAAGGTTCTCAGCCAGTGAAATCCTCTAAGTCTGTCAAGCCGTTGGCTCCATCCTCGGAACTGACTCCTGGGCTTGAAGAACCAAGTTTGTCGGTGCCGACTAGCATCAACAAGTCATCTCCTCCCTCTGCTCCAACTGCCACCTCAGAGCCACAAGCGAGCAAGGTCTCTTTTATTGGAGCCAATCTGCTCGGTGCCACAGTCACCCTTATTAGGAAGTGAACGCAGACATCGCTCTTCATCCCACTCCTCTCGATCCTCCAGGTTATCGGATCAAGACATGGAGAGAGTAGTCAGCAGGTTGCTTAAATCACAGGGTCTTGCGAAATTACTTTCCAGCCCACCTCAGCAGGTTGCGGCTCCGTCCGCCTCCATCTCCATTCCTCCTCCGACTACACTTAGTTCGGAGCCGTAGTCCATGGACGCGCTGATAGTAGAACCGACCGTGCCGATCACCTCCTCTTCGGTTCCGACGTTGGCTACGATCATCTCGATTGTTCCATCCATCGAGAGATCTGGGCGCCAAAGCTCTCTCGTCGGCTCTGAGGGGGGAAGTGGCATCAGTCCTTTGTCCAACCCCGCTCTCCCTCTTGGAGCTTCAGCGCAGGTGAACTCGGCTCCCACATCGGCCTCTGAGCCGTCACCCTCGACGTGGAGAAGGACTCCCATCTCTTCGGAGCCGGAGCTTTCTTTGCCTCGGGATCGTGACGCCTTCAAGGTCATTCAGAGTGTGCTGTCCCCTTAAGCAGCCCTACTGTCAGCCCCATCGGCTCCTTCTCTTGTGGTGCCTGTGCCAACCTCTGCTCCTCCTCCGGCCCAGAAGTGTAGGGAACCTATGACCCAGGACACCCCATTGGGTGACCCCTCTTCTTCTGAGGCCTCCCCTGATCACTCAGAGGAGCCTCCTCGGAAGAAGAAGTGTAAGAGGAAGCATCTAGACTCCTGTGAGTCTTGTCACCTCAGATACAGACCTAGAAGAATTGGAAGGGTCCCCCAGGTCCCCCTCTGAAGATGTTTCCTTTTCGGACATCCTTGAAATGCTTAGGCAGAGGGGTGGCTGGTCTTCCCTAGCCCTTACTAAGGATGAGTCTGTATACCTGGAGGCATTCGGTTCCCAACCCTTCACCTCCTGGGTGTCTCCACCTTTCAATCCACTCATGTCTGTAGTGGCTTGAAAGGCTTGGTCAGTTCCGGATTCTGTGGAACCTACTCCGAGGAGACCAAATAAGTTCATAACAGTCCCCCAGGACAAACAATTTCTCTCTAAAGGTATGCCAGTTGATGCCATGGTGGTAAAAGAGAAAGAGTTAGCAGAAACTTCTTCATCTGTCCATCCACCAAACAAAGAGTCTAGGACGATGGACAGATATGGGAAGTGAATGTTTTCCTCAGCAACCTTCTCAATGAGATCCCTGAATTATCTCTCTCATTTTACACGACTTTAAAGGGATCTCCTAAAAGAGCTTGGCGATGCCCTACAAGATCCTACAGCTGAGGGAGCATCAGCCAAAATAGCTTCCCAGCTTGTGACTCATAATTCTATAGTCAACTCCTCCATGAGGCTGATTTCCTTTGCAGCCGATGGAGTGAGCACAGCCGCAGGTACAGGAGTGGCTCTCAGGAGACATGCTTGGCTGCAGCTGTGTCAATTTGCGGAACCCTTTTGGGCATTCTTCACAAATACTCCCTTTGATGGCTTCTCGCTTTTTGGGCCTCAGGTGAAAGACACGCTTACCTGGTGCGAGCAGGAAGGCAAGACTCTCTCTGCCATGGGAGTCCGTTTTTCCACTCCTAACAGACCTTATCCCAAAGGTCAGAAGGGTGGAAACGTGTGATTTTGGAAGTCTCAGGGACCCTTGTCTGACACACATGGTGATTTTTTCCCCCAGGGGCAGAGGGGGAAACAACAACAATGGCAGATCCCACCCTCGTGACAGAGGGGGACTGCAAAATCAGGGTGACAGAGAAACTTTCTCTGCCAAACCCTTCCAGCATCCCTGATGGGTTGCCTGACTGCTCACCTCCGGAGGCAGTTGGGGGAAGACTTTCCCTGTACCCAAAAGCCTGTCATAATATAACAAGAGACAAATGGGTACTATCTATCATATCTGGAGGTTAGAAAATCCCCTTTCATCAACCCCCTCTAAAGCCAAAAAAGTCCATCCCAGATGTCCCACCCAATCTAAGGGATCAAGCAGTTATTCACGTTTCAAAACTGTTAGAAAAAAAGAGCCATTCAGGAAGTCCCCGCTGACCAACTAGGATCCGGAACTTACTCAAGATTCTTTTTAGTACCAAAAAAGACAGGGGACTGGAGACCAATAATGGATCTCAGCAGATTGAATAAATCTGTACAAAAAGAAAAGTTTTGGATGGTAACACTGCAGTCTATTCTCCCCTTTCTGGGTCAGGACAACTGGATGTGCTCCATAGATCTTCAGGATGCCCACTGCCATATCAAAATGGACAGACGCTCCAGGAGATTTCTTTGCTTCCGGGTAGGGGCCAGTCATTATCAGTTCAGAGCTCTGCCCTTTGGTCTCACCACAGCCCCCAGGGTGTTCACCAAATGTATGGCAGTAGTCACGGCTCAGCTGAGATGTCAAGGATTCCAGGTGTTTCCCTATCTAGACGACTGGTTCCTAACTGCTACCACCAGGCATCAACTCTTAGAGGCACGGGATTATACAATATCAACCTGCATCCAACTAGGCATTACAGTAAATTTCGAAAAATCTGCCTTGTTGCCCTGTCAATCTGTTACATATATAGGAGCAGAATTAAACACAAAACAGATGTTTGCAAGGTTACCTCAGGAAAGAGTTTTCTCTGTTTGTCAACAAGTGTCATTTCTAATGCAGAACAGAAAGGTCCAAGTCAGATATGTCCTGCAAGTTCTAGGCTCCATGGCAGCTGCCATTCTTCTTGTACCATTAGCACGTTATCACATGAGAGTCCTTCAGTGGCTTCTCTTCACGCAGTGCTCCTTCCAGGAACTACCCATGTCTCACATGATCCTGATTACAGAAACATGCAAAAGACATCTCTCTTGGTGGATGGTCTCCCCACTGGTGACTCAGGGCAGACCTTTCATTCAACCCCCTCCAGTAGCCACAGTGACCACGGATGCCTCCCTGATAGGTTGGGGGCAGTATTATGTAGGCAGGACAGTCCAAGGAATGTGGCAACCTCACTTGTACCATCTGCATATCAATGTCCTAGAGATGAGAACAGTGCTCCTAGCATTGCAAGCTCTTCAAGACTCACTCCCTTCCAGGACTATTGCAATCCAACCAGACAACATGTCAGTTGTGTGGTACATCAACAAGCAGGGCGGGACCAGGTCCTACCCCTTGTGTCAAGAAGCCCACAGGCTATGGCAATGGGCGATTTTCTCCCAACGTTTTCTGACAGCAATGCACATCCCTGGGAAATCCAACGTAATAGCAGACAAGCTCAGCAAGGCTATCCTCATGCCTCACTAGTGGTCTCTGAATCAGGAAGTTGCGGACCTTATCTTCCGCAAATGGGACCAGCCTTGCTGCGATCTGTTTGCCACCCCCCTCAACAACAAATGCAGCAGCTACTTCCCCCTGCTTCCTCCTCCAGTTCAAACTCCCAGGGACGCTGTAGTCCACGATTGGCCTCAGGGACTCCTTTATGCATTTCCCCCTTGTCTCCTAATTCCAAGACTAATACAGAAAGCAAAATCGTTGGGTTGCAAAATGATCCTCATTGCCCCCTATTGGCCTCGACAGATATGGTTTCCGTTCCTTCACGTTCACCTTCTAGACCAGCTTTGGGTTCTGGACCCAGTGCCAGATCAGTTGATTCATCAGTCAGGCGGGTTACACCAATCCCTTCAGACTCTCAAGCTCATAGCTTGGTTTCTCCACTTCCTACCTTAGCCAGGCTTCCAAGTATCTCCCCAGCAGTTCGCAATATTATTGTTTCCTCCCGTAATTCAACTACGAGAAAGACTTATGCCAGCAAATGGAAACGATTTTGTTACTGGGCAGAATCTAGAAACTTAGACCTCTTTTCAGCCCCAGTCCATCAGATTCTAGAATTTCTAGCAGAGCTTTTTCAGTCGAGTGCGGCTGCTGCTACCATCAGGGTACAACTGGCCGCCATATCTAATTTTCATATTGGAAATCTTAATTCTAGCATAATGTCTCATAAGCTCTGCAAAGCCTTCATGAGAGGAACATCTCTTCTTAGACCCCCAGTAAGGCATCCACCTCCTCCTTGGGATCTCAATTTAGTTTTGACTTCTTTGATTCTGCCTGCCTTTGAACCAGCAGCTTCTTGTCCCTTAACATTTCTTTCTTGGAAAACACTCTTTCTGGTTGCTCTTACCTCAGCTAGACATGTTTTCAGAACTCCAAGCACTCTGTGTTCATCCTCCATGTATGGCGTTTCACAAAGATGGTTTCTCTGAGAACCAACCCATCCTTCATACCAAAAGTTTGTTCAGAAAACAATTTAAATCAATCCATCGATCTCCCTGTCTTCTTTCCCAATTATAGCAACAAGGCAGAATACGGTCTTCACCAACTGGATGTGCACAGACAATTACATTTTTGCCTCCATAGGACTAAAGAGCTAAGAAAGTCAGACCAATTATTTTTCTCCTATGCTCGCAATAAGCAAGGCCTTCCAGTTTCTAAGGTGACCTTATCCAAATGGTTATCTAACACCATTGACTTTATTTATCAGTTAAGGTATAAACATCTACCAGCAAAACTGAAAGGTCATTCTAGCAGAGCATTAGCCACATCTGTAGCCTTTCAGTCTAAATTGCCCATAGACTAAATTTGTGCATCTGCCACTTGGGCAAACCCTCGTACCTTTATCTCTCATTACAAAGTGGATGTGATCTCCCGGAGCAGGGCTTCCTTTGGTTCCACCATTCTGAAGAGTCTGTTCCAGTGAGCCACCCAGGGTCTTTTGGTGCTAGGGACACTGTCCCAAACAGCAAGAATGAAGGACAACTTAACATAAAGATGTTATGTACCTACCATAACGTTTCATGTTAGTTGTCCTTCATCTCGCCTTCTTTATTGCATCCTCCCCCCCTTCCCCCTTCCTGGAGGATTGAGAGGAGTTCACTATGGTTTCACTGGCTGATTTCCTTTTTCTTGTTTCACATGCCAGGTAAATTTATGACAGCTTACTCTGATCTGTTATTTTGGTAAATCATTTTTAGGTTACTAGTTACTTTATATGTCTAGTGTGCGCTATCACAAATGAGATCTGGGTAGCTGACGCTGGGCGTTCTGGGATAAGGGTTAGCCTCGAGCCAGTAAATAGCTCTCGAGCCGAGGATCAGCTCCAAACCCAAACAGCAAGAATGAAGGCGAGATGAAGGACAACTAACATGGAACGTTATGCTAGGTACACAACTTCTTTTTATTGGCCATTTGGGCAATTTTTCCATCTCTTTCAACTTTCTGATTTAAAAGCCCACATTTGCACTTGTTTATTTCCTGTAACTAGTCTAGTTCAGATACAGATTCTTAGTTTTAGCACTTGAATTTGCTTATTCATGCTCAGCACTTGTTCAGAACTTGTTGTAAGCACTAAAGCTACAAATTACTACAGCACTCAACCTTCCTCATTACCTAGAGGAAAACAGTTTTTGTACTTACATTCCTCACTTGCTTAGAGAAAAACAGCTCTTGTACTCGCTTTCCTCACTTGTCTAGAGAAAAATAGTTTTTTATTCAGGCATGTCCAAGGGTCAGCTACCACCCAGCACTACAACCTGTGAGAGATGCACTTATCTAGCCAAACTGGAGGTAAAGCTCTCTCCAACCAAGAATGAACTTGACAGTCAAGAGGAGAAGGTAAACACTTGCACCACACCACACTCATCACATAACCCCACTAAACCTACACCACCAGAATCCACACATAAAAACATAAAAACATTCGCGGAGGCTCTCAGTAATCTGCTCAAGCAACAGAGACCTCCAAAGCAGAAACACAAGAAACTTGCACCCCCAAACACAACCCAAATGAGACAAAGCCCACAGACTCCGTGTGCCACTCAACCACAGCCCATAAGGCAAGACAATGTACCCAACACTCTAGTCATAGGTGACTCTATAGTCAGGCACACTGATATCCCACTCAACAGGCTAAACAAGGAGAAGGTTACTGTCAACTGCTTGTCGTGTGCCCGGATCCATCACATAACCCACGCACTCAGGTCACACCACAACAAGTACCAATATCACTCTGTCATTGTCCATGTTGGTGTGAATGACCTGAGAAGTACCTCCCTAGACTACATGTAAAGAGACATAGAAGAGCTCTATGATCTTGTAGCCCAGGCAGGTATGACCCTAGCCCTGAGTAGCATCCTGCCATCGCCCAGAATGATACCGCAGTACAAGGACAAAATGATTGACTTCAACAATTGGCTAAGCTTCTGGTGTCATTCTAAGGGGATCCAGTATCTGCCTGCTTGAGATGACATGGTCGACAGACCACGATGCTTTGCCAGAGATGGCCTGCACCCGTCACCCCTGGGATTCCGGATACTGGCTAAGGCTCTTGCCATCCCAATAATGCCTTTTTAGGCAAGGTTCAAATGACAAATTCACCACTGTAACAGGAACAGGCAAGCAAAAACTGAGGGTAATGCTACTCAATGCTAGAAGTCTAAATCTCAAAATGCACTCCGTCGAGGCACTCCTTAAAATGGAGAACATCGATATCTGTGTAGTGACTGAGACCTGGTTCAAGGCTCCAGAGAGCACCCCTGAATTACTAGGCTATAACTCATACCACATCCAAGGCGGAGGTGTGTCCATATTCATTAAGGATATCCACACCTCTAGGCTAATTGCTCAGCATAATGCATCTGAGGTTATCCAAGTGCAACTAACTCTGGGCAAAACTGCAATCCAAATTGTAGCTTGCTACAGATCCCCCACCATGCCCCAGCATTCTCACTCCTCTTTTCTTGATATACTGGGAAATATTAGGGTTCAACCAAACGCGCTAATAATGGGTGATTTCAACTACCCCACCATTAACTGGGAAAACTACTCATGTATCAACTCCTTCACTCAACGCTTCCTGGAATTCATAAATTCCAATGCCCTGGATCAACTTATCCACACCCCCACCAGGGGCAACAATATCCTAGCCCTAGTCATTACCAACATGAGTGACCGGTATTCCACATCTGAAGTCAACTCCTCATTGGTCATGTCTGACCTTAAGCTAATCACCCTAGATATCCACATCCCGCCCCCACCCCCCATTAAGGAAACCACGGTAAAAAATTTCTCCAAAGCCAACTTCATGCTTCTTAAGACAGAAGTGGCGAACATTATGACACCCATGCAGATGGACAATATAGTTATGACTGCTGAATCCTGCACAAATGCACTCTATAAGCACTTGCATGAGTGCATGGAGTGTGCTATCCCAAACAGAACCAAGGCGCTGTCCTCCAAAAAAAGGAAGCCAACCTGGTGGTCCCCTGCCATAAACAAACTACAACAGAAGGAAGAAGCTGTTGCAAAAGAAAGTAAAATTCCATGAGTGGAGGAGCTCCCTGGGCAGCCTCAGTAAGAAGTTGAGAACCCTTATAAGATCCTCCAAAGCTAGCTACGAAAACAAAATTGGCACTGATTCTAGGGACAACCACAAAGCATTCTATAGCGATGTCAAGAATCTCAGTGGCAACACCCAGATCTGCTCTGAGTTGCACTACAACGGCATGAAAATTACAGAACCAAGTGATATTGCCAACATCCTGGCAGATAGGTTCAGTGCTAACTTTACCCCACTCTCACCCCCTAAAGGGCCCATATCTATACAGGAAGAATGCAGAGTCCCTGTAATCACAACTACGCAGGTAAAAGTTGCACTCTCTAAAGCCAAAAACACAGCATTCATGGAACTGGACAACATCCCAGACTGCGTTTTACACAAACTTCAGAATGAACTTTCTTCCCACCTAAGCACCATGTTCAATCATAGCCTCACGTCAGGCTTTGTGCCCACTGAATGGTGCACAGCAACAGTTATCCCACTTCACAAAGGGGAGCCACCACTGATCCTGGGAACTATCGCCCTATTAGCCTGACGAGCCTGGTCTGCAAGGCCATGGAACATGTCATCATGGAACTCATATTCAAAGACATTGGTAACCTGCAAACTCTGGACCCCACCCAGTTCGGGTTTGTGAAAGGCAGATCATGCCTCCTGAACCCGATCGGCTTCTTTGAGGCAGTCACCAAAGCCGTAGACGAGGGTATGGTGGTTCACGCAGCCTATCTTGACCTTGCTAAGGCTTTCGACACAATCCCCCATTCTGGAATTATAGCTAAACTTACTAAACTGGGTAGGTATAAATCCCTATGTCACAAGATGGGTTGCCAACTAGCTCACTGACAGACCCCCCCGCACTGTAAAAGTTGCAGACTCCAAATCTGACTTCAAACCAGTGACAAGTGGAGTACCACAGGTTTCAGTCCTGGGACCTCTCCTGTTTGGTATCTACTTCTCTGAAGTACACGCTAACACAGAAGACCTTTTGCTAATGAAGTTCGCAGATGACTGCAAACTAGGAGCCACAGTCAAGTCCCCAAATGATGTGGACATCCTACAGAAGGGCCTCACTGAGACAGATACCTGGTGTCAGAGCCATGGCCTCAAGCTCAGTGCCAAAAAGTGCATTGTCATCCCTTTGGTAAAAGCTCTGTACCCATGAACTACCACATAGGCGGCACTCTACTTAAAGCCGAATGTGTGATAAGAGACCTTGGGACCCAGGTGAACAGTAGTCTCTCCTTTGATAATCGCATCACCATAGTAGTCAGGAAATCCTTCTACGTGGCACACCTCATCAAAAAAGGGTTCTCATCCAGGAAAAAAGAGATCATTGTTCCCCTCTACTTGACACTCATTAGACCCATTATAGAGTACAACACCCCTTTTGGAATGTACCTTACAAGACATCTGCAGCAGCTGGAAAGGCCACAGAAGTACCTCACAAAGAGGATTACTGGCCTCAAACAGATGCCCTACACTTACCATCTCAAAAAACTCCAGCTTTACTCCGTAGCATATCGTCTACTCCGAGGTGATCTCTGCCTAACATATAAAGCTGTGTCAAACCCAGAGCTGTTGGGACATGCTACACCTAAAAAAATCCCAATCCCTCCGAGCTACATGCTCTAGGGACCTAAACCTTGTCACCACAATAAACATGACATGCTGGAGGGATAGATTCCTGTCCCATGGACTTCCCATACTCTGGAACAAACTACCCATCTATGTCAAGCAAAGTTCCTCATTAGCACTCTTGAAGAAAAATCTTGATGAGTGGATAGGAAATACACCACAGGGATCACTTCTGTGGCTCTGCTCGACAGGGGCACAGGAAAATAACTTTCTTGGGTGGCATAAGCCAGGGAACCTTGTTGGCTAGGCTTACTTAGGCCCTTGGGCCAATAGCCTCATACTACCTATGAACATATGAACCTATGAACATGGAAACATATTAGCAGCAGGTCTTGTAACTCTCAACCTGCAGACATTGAAAATAGGTATAAGAGGATCAAAATTATAGGTGCAAGAGGCCAAAAATGTGGGCATCTAATTAGTTTAACATTTGAATACCAAAGAGCACATACTCTTACTGTTTCCATTCAGAATGTGGTATACTGCTTAGAAACACGTTTAAAAAACAGAGTGGCAAAAATGATGGAACAAAATTCTATCACACGAGGCAATTCATTTTTCTGTGTGAAAAAGAGTGATGTTAGGTGCGTGTCCTCTTTCTCTAAGTTATTGGTGCCACTAGTATGTTAGTCATGTAGTGTGATTTGAATGTGTGGTAGACTGCTGCAGTTACATGTGATGAGGGAGAATTCAGAAAATTGTGTGAAGGGGTAAATCAAGCCTGACTAGGATCATGCATCCAAAAATAGGTACATATACAAGGGTAAATGGTCTTCAGTCATTGGCTGTACTGGGATGTAGAAGCGTGGATATGAGACTTATTTTATGCATGCTTAAAGCTGAGGGACGTTGTCCTTACAGTGAGCATAAGGTTGAGGATGTATGGTAGTGGTCTACAGAATAACTTAGAAATTTAAGGTGAGTTACACAAAGTACTTGTAATTATAATAGGATTAATCAAGATGTTCTTTAAATGTCTTTCCACTGATAATTTTGAAATAAAATCAGGGTATTGCCGTACGTTATGCCATGGTGTAAGCAGTTTTGAGATGGGGTGGCTAAAGATATCATTGGAGGGGGGTTATGTCGGAGATGTGTGGTCCTTTCTTGAGTTAAATGTGTCCAAGTTAAACATGTTGATCATGTCAGACTAGGAAATACCATTTTAGTATTAATGGTTCTTATTGTTTTTGAAATTTCTTAGGATAACTAAGATTTAAAGTCTGAAGAGTTCTATAATAAATGGCCTTTGCTTCATTGATACCAAGTCTGGCAGACTTCACTCTCTCGTATGTTTCCATCTTTTCACTATTAATAGTGTCAGCCTTCTAGTCATGCCGGGCATCATCTCTTATCTATAACTGTTTCGTAGGCCTGCAGTTAACCAAAGAAACGTGTTAACTAGCAGTTATCTTCTTTTAATAGTATAGTCAATCCTATGTGGGGATGAGTAGGCTGTGAAGAGTAGAAAGAGTGGAGGTGAAATCTGACCCAGTGCCAAATCTGAGAAAAAGCAATTGGTGAGAAATAGGTTCATTAAGGTAAGCACAGAAAAGTTTTGTCGCACACAAAAAAAACAACAGTATATAGCACAGCAATCATAATCAGCCAGTCTCCTAAGACAACTGTAGCATGTCGCTAAGAGAAGATCTGGCTCTAGATAACTTGGGAGGAAGGAACCCTTAGCGGCCATTGTGCAAGTAATTAAAGTCAGTGACAGTAGCAATGAAGGTTTACAAGGCTTCTTTTAGCTTTGTAGAAAAATGAAAAAAAAGGGCTTAGTTCCTGACAGGGCACACACACACACACACACACACACACACACACAAATCAGTGTTCAGGCATGGCAGATGACAAAAAGATAAACACTAATTGTTATTGTATATCAAACCTAAAACCTAAAAACGTATAAAGCCTCTGACTGGAACTGGTGGCACTTCTCCCAGACAGCATAACATTTAGAATATATTGCATAGATTTATATGAAATCGAATGCACTGCAACCTTGTAAACTGTAGCAAGCAGCTGCTACAATTTATTACACACATAGTTTACTGAAGTACTTCAGTTCTTTACTACAAATGCAGTAATGAAATTCATTTTTGAATACCCTCTAATACTTTGTACCAAAATCTAACTAAATCATGGAACCACAGAAATAATACATATAACTCAGCATTTGTTGAAACTGTGACATCCCCAGTCTGAGCCAGTAATCAAGGAGTCTGAAACCTCACCGCTGACACTGGAGAGGGACGTTCACTTGGAACAAAAATGGATAATCACAGTATTTCCAGATGCAGCTCTCTCTGCATCCAACACAGTTTCCCTTAACAGCACACAGGGAACACAGTCAGTCTGGGGACTAAATTTCTTTATATCTGTCTCCCTACTGGTATAGCTGTGGACTTGAGTCCTTAGCTGGAGTTCCAAGCCAAGTTCTTCCACACCCTCTTTGTGAAACCAGGGCTTTTTGTCCCTGCTCCAAGCAGCTGACATACACACTCTTTAAGATTTGGTTTGCATGCACACACACACATACACCTGGGAAAGGCTGGCACAGATGTACTAGCACTACCAACTTTGCCCACACTATAAGGTAGATTTACTACCACCAGTCTATTACTGTACGGCTGTTAAAAGAGTATCCAGTTATACTGTGTATAAATAATACTAATAAACATGATAGTTTGACCAACAGCAAGACTTTCAGAAGTGGCCAGAGTTATCACCAAATAAATATATGCAAATACTCTCAAAGCTTAAATATTTTCTAAAAGGATCAGCCACGATGAAAAGTTTAACTATATTTAATAATAAATAGTAAAAGAACATGAAAATACTGTATATCTATTTACAATAAGCACCAAAGTTTCAGCCACAGGAAATATTAAAAAAACACATCTGGAAAGATTCTCACAATTACAGAAATGCAATACTTAACTATTCTCACTATATTTTCCTGACTGATCTAAAGAATACTATTCCCTGGTCACTTACTAGAGAATGGCAGGATGAAGTAGATGAGGGACACTTCTGTGTCAGGTTCCAAGAAACAGACTCCTCCTGAGACTTCAGGCTCCTCTAATATTAAAACATTTTTTTCTGTACAGAATGACATCACATACATCTAGTCGTCTGACTTCTGGTTCCTATGCAACTCCTCATTGCTAGCAGCTGTCAGGATTTATCACCTGTGTGTTACCATGCACTGATTGAGATTTGCCTAGATCTCCTGCAGCACCTGGAAGTAATGACAGTTTCAAACCTCTACCCTTCCAGAGTCGCAATTAGCTCACCCCAAAGGCAATACAGAAAGCTTAGTAGTACATACATTTTGTCTCTGGCTGCAATCAGAACTGTAAGATAACATCTTTATAGCCTAGACCCAGTATTTCTCAGTCAGGTGGATTGGAATTAACCTCTTCTCTTCAAGTATCCTCTTTTATAATTTATGCATTTAAACAGTTACAGTAATGCATGTACATTTTGCTTTCCAGCAATGCACACTGTTGATAATTTTTAACACAAGCTACTTTATAAATACATTTTTCAACACTAGCATCTGTACAAATCAGTTTGATATATAATTGACATGTAATTCTTTACAAAGTTCCAGCTAGTTGTGTTGACATATGTTATACATCCGCTGCCCTACTTCTCCTGGCATGGCTGGCAGTACCTCACATCATCACAGAGACTACTGAGAGAAGTTTATAATCTGAGCCCTTGAGTATGCAAGTTAAACTGTTTGTGTAAGATAGCAAAATGAAAAATCTGTTTTGTTATCTCTTAAAATATATGTTCTATGCAGCAGTGCTAAATTATTTAACTAACACCTAACATCTGCATCTGAGGTTGGTTATATTTCACTTTTAAAACTAATGGAATTTAGCAGCTAACAAGGAGACTTTGATTGGGAATGTAGCACTAAATATAAGAACAAAATCCACAGACACAATCTTTGCAGCATACTCCTAGCATATTAGTTAAAAGACAACTATTCTGTGAATGCGCTAGGTTGGTAACAAACGTAAGTGGTGGGAAATATACATAACAAAATGGTGGAAGCACTTTATCCCGGGGATATACTTGATTGCAGAGTTATGTCCTGAGTAAGTATATTGCCAACAAAATGGTTTGAACTTGGAAGAGCAGCAAGAAACTGCAGAAATGTCTGCCTTGCCCACATCAAGTGGTATGAGAATTTATTGAGTTCAGTTGGATAATGTAATAATCGAGAGTTTAGTAGGCTGTTGAGAACATTACTATAAGTAAAACGTGCTCTGCAATTCACCACCTTTGAATGTTAACAAGCTGATTTCAGCAATGTAAAACAGAAAAATAGGAACATAAGTAAACTACCCAAGGTAGAGGTAGATGTCCTTTTCATTAAGGACTAAGAGAATACAAGTAGATATACCAAAGATCAGGAACAGTAAATATGCTAAATTACAAATCTTAAAAGAAAGGACAAAAAAGGCAAGCCATCCTCCTGAAATCTGATCTATTAAGTATCAAGTAAGCTAACATTAAAACAAGTATGAAGATGCTGTTCTTATGCCTACATCCATAATTTCCTTGCAGAGCTAAGTACGTTGCATCCAAGAAAAACATCAGTTAAAAATGTGTAAAACAACATGAAGTAATATAAATTAATGCATTAACAGTAGGAAGCTAATGTGCAAAATAAAATGAGATAGATCGTCCTGTAAAATATTCAAATCAAGCTGTCCTTGTGAAATCTGATCTATTATAAATTAAGTAAACTTACAGTTTAAACAAGCAGCAGAGAAGTAATGTGTTTTACACTGAAAAGTGCAGCAGTTTCAGTCAAATGTTGTGTACTAAAATCCATAGCAGTTCAGATTCAAGTGTATTGCAACAAAGAAAATCAAAAGTTAAAAAAAAAAAGAAATCTGCAGAATGACGTTAACTGACGGGGAGATAGAAGCATCAGTAGCATGCCAGCAATAATAAGCCTATAATTAAAGGTCAGATATCCATACCAAAGCAGGTGTAAAATCGCCCAGCTTGGGCTATTATGTGCAATGATGAGAGTGTCTAACAGTGTCTAAAATACCTGCAAGTGGGAAAATCAGCATTTTTCAACTGTAATGTTTAAGATGGCAAAAATAGATTCAACGGTAGGTTTCTTGACTCATTTGAACATAGCTTGAGGGAACAGGTCACAAAAACAGGAAGGGACTGGTAAGTAAAGGAGCAAACTTCCTTTCATACAGGTCTGAGACAAGCATTGAATTAACTTCCATGTTTCTACCTTTGTGAAATGCTCCAACAAATGTTTAATGACAGCAGTTGAAGGAAGATTATATGATGGGCCATTTGTATAGTTTGAGTCTCAAAAAGAATACCTAGTAATTGAAGTAAAAAGAGAATACCCTGCTTTGCAGGACTAGCTAACTGCCAGAACCCTGCAAGGGAAAAATTGTAGAAACAAGGCTTAGGTTGGAAACTGGCTTAGTATTCCATACACAGCAGACGTTATGGGCAGAATACAAGTTACTGGCTTGGCATTCTGTCTTTGGTGAGTGCATTTTGTGTTTTGTTATTTTTGTAATAATAGCGTTGTGATTAGCCTCGGGCAGGGCAGCAGAATTCTGGATGTCGAAACAGCATTAGAATTTCTCCAGTCATCCTGAAATAGTGCTTTGAAAAAAAATGTGTTTCTAGTCCTTAGCAATGGTTGTGTGCTTGTCCCTAATCATTGTAAAGAGGTGCCATGTGCGAAGAATACCAAGTTTCTACATATAGCGTTCTCTGATTAAAATCTCCTTTAGCTAGAAGTGCTGCTAAGCCCACTTAGTCCACCGAATGGCAGTCTGATTTCACAACTGCGTGGGCAGAAGAATTTGTCAAGCAAATTCATACTTAATGTGACTTTTTCCCTCCATCTGCTATGCTAAATGAATTCTATATAGCTTTTATTCTCTTTTCCCCCATAAAAGTTGCTGCATTTTTTTCTGTCACACTCCCTCTATGTTTACATCTTCACTTGATGGATAGATAATGCAATAACTTATGAACCAAAAAGATTTATGATTAGGAGAACTAAAGGAACACAATATGCTTTTCATAAAGAGAAAAGCACATTGCAGCAGCCTAATGTTGCGTTTAGAGCAGAACATCAGTAATCATGCATCACAAGACAAAGGGTACTGGGAGAGTGAAACAGAGAGGCTTACCCAGCAGGAGGCTTATTAATGCCATTTGTTTAATAGAATATCATCAGCATTGCCTCTCCAAAGATTAATTTGTTTGCAAGTATTTGTGAAATTATTGCATCTTATCAGGTGCTTTTTCTGGAGTTGGGTGAGGGGACTGCTGTACAAATCAGAATCTAATTCTTTTAATTATGTGGTACAAGTTAAACTCGAATAAGTGAATGGAAGGATATAAAGTACTTCGTGTTTAAGACCCTTTGTGAAGGATAGATTTGAAATTGAGAGAAGTAATCCTGTATAAGTTAACAAATTTACCTTAGTAAATTAGGGCTGTCCAGCTTGGAAATGTAAATACTTCATTCTGTTTTGTTGTGGCCTTGTAAGATCTTTGGCTTCCCGTTTGTAGTCACCAAAAGAATTCAGCAAGACCCTTATTATGTCAATGCTATCATTTAACACAGGGACAAGTTAAGATAGGGATGACTGCAATTTGTAAATGAGGTATGAACTCAGTGCTTCATATGTCATTGCCAACAAATTAACTTAATAGCAGTAAGCAAAACTTTGAAGCAGCAACTTAGAAGAACATGGACCTACTCCCTTGATAAGGCAGGCTTGCTTCTCTGTGTGACCATAGGAGTGGAAAAGGTAGGCATTACTTAGAACTGCAGTGTACAATGACAAATACAGATTAAACTGTTTTTCATTGACTCTGCAAACATGCAGTATTAATAGGGCACAGAGCTGTTAGTTGTAACTGAGCTTTGCACATTCAGCAAAACTGTGTTTGATTCCCATCGTATAAACGAGTGCAGGTCACCTTTGAGTACACAAGATTTTTTTAAATAAATAAAAAGACATAGCAGAAGTAGTGCAGTACAGTGGTGCAAGGCTTGTGGTTGCATCCTCACAGCTCTTGATTCTGCAGTTTGACTCGCATCTTAGATACTTTCTGAGTGGTGTCTGTACACTCTCCGTTTGTGTGTAGGTCTTTGTTAGTAGCTCCAGTTTCCTTCCACTTTAGTGTTGAGTGAATGTTGGGGGATATAACTGAATACACCATGCAAGTAACAATGTTGATGCAGAAAAGGAGGTTGGGATGGCGGAATGAAATATGCTGGCAACTAGAAAGGGGGCAGTTCAAGACAGACTGCATGGAATACTACTACACTGATAGAGAGATAGGTCCTTGGAGTGGTTTGTATGACATGGTGCATGTAGTCTGACTCATTAAAGGGTGAGGAAGCTCGGGATAGAACAAGGAAAGTACTGGACAAGAGGAGGGGTGGCTCTGTGGCAGCTAACTGCAACACTCACACGAAATCGACAGATCTTTAGGCTTTCTCATTCAGCAGCTTAGTAACTTTTTTTTTCATGTATGTATGTTTGTTGGGGGAAAGCAAAGTCCATTCTCTCTGATGTTGTAATCCTCCTATTATTACTGTGATTGCCATCTGTTTCTGTGAAACAGATGGGGAGAGAGCTGAACATACCAATATTTATTTCAAATGTGTCTTTTAGCCCCATCTTTACATTTTAATAAAAATGCTACTTCAGTTGATTTTGGTTTTGCACAGAATCCAAACATTTCCATTCTTTGACGTCATACAGTAGCTGATTTTGGTTTTGCAAAGAAAACAAACATTTTTTTCCTTTCTTTGAGGCCATACAACCTCAGAGCTGTGAAGGGTACCCCAGCACACATACAAAAAACACTTCATGAAAGGTTATTTTAGGGCTTTTTGGTGAGCTTTTAGTGTTTTGTTCATTATTCAGAAGTACAGCCAATTTTTCAGGTTCCAGATTATTTCCATATTATTTCCAATTTTTTAACCCAGAGAAAATAACTCTAAAGTCAGTGGAAATGTCTGTTTGGTTTAACTTTTGGTTACGTAAGGAGTTTGTCCTTGGAACCTGCTGATCTGAAGTAGTTAATTTCATTTGTTCATCAACCTGTGGGTATCGGATCCGAGCCGGCAGCTTTATCCAGCTAAGATCCGAGCTCCAAACTCCTCTCTCTTACCCGTAACCCCCTGCCATCCCTCTCTGTCCTCAGATCTCGTTTGCCATGGCTTATTCAAGCATCTAGAACGAGTTTCCAAGCGTAGAGTTTTGTGAGTTATACAAAAATTTACCTTTTTTGACCTAGTTTTTAGTTTAATCCATAGACGAGTGAGTGTTTCCCCTTTTCTGTTAAATTGCTAAACTTTTTAGTAATTTTTCTATCTTTTAGTTAGTTTAGTCTTCCCCCTCCCCCCGTGTGTGTGAAGGTGTGTGCGGGTTGGGCCTATCTTTGTTACCATGTCTGAGGCCCCTAAAGCAATTTTTTCCAAATGCACCGAGTGTGGCCATAAGCTATCCCCAGCGGATGGCCACACTCGGTGTGTTATCTGCCTTGGGGTTGACCATCTCTCCTCGGGCTGCACAATTTGTGCAGCCTTCAACCCCAGGGCTTTGAGGGACAGGAGGTCGAAGCTGATTCTGGCGGGACTTCTGCCCCCGGACTCGGCTTCGTCCTCTTCTCCCTCGGCGACACCGGCTGCGACCACAGCGGACCCGCCTTCCATCCCTGCTCCCCTGACTGGGACTCGCCCTCCCACCTTGGCTCAGGAGGAGAGGGAATCTAGGAGGGAGAAAAGGAGAGAGAAACACCACAAGCGGCGGGCTGAAGCTTCCTCTTCGGCTCTGCCAGCTAAACAGCCTCTCCTAGGACGTCCAGGCCTTCTCCTTCCCGGCTCCATTCACCTGGTTTTCCCCGGAGCCGGAGGAGGAGACCCGGTCGCCTTCGAGGTCTTCAAGGTGGCACTCCAGGCCAGCCTCAGTGGTCTCGTCTAGATCGACTCAAAGTTTGTCCGATGCAGATATGGACTGGATGATGCGTAGGTTTTTCCAGGCCCAACTGCAGATGGGAGTGCTCCTGCCTCTACCCCCTCTGGGGGGGGAGCTCAACCCCATTTTTCGCCCTGATTGCTCCTTCTCCAACCCACTACTGGGGTTCAGAGCCGTCGGATCCAGGTAGCATTGGAGCCGGGGGAGGCTCGACGCCAATAGTACACCCTACTTCGGCTCCGACCGCACCCTCTAGTTTGTCGGGTCCCTTTTCGGAATACGCCGGGTCACCCCCAGAGTCCATGTTGGCCGAGGATAAGAAAACATTCTCAGCACGAATGGCCACTCTCAAGTCCATTTCGAACACTTCTATTCGGCTTCTTTCCCATGCTACGGAAGGAGCCGCTAGAGCTAGCGGAGCGGGCATTGTCTTACGGCGGCATGCTTGGCAACGTCTCTGCGACTTTGCGGAACCCTTCAAGGCGTCCTTCGCAAATGCCCCTTTTGACGGCTCTTTGCTATTTGGCAAGACCGTCCACGACACGCTGGTCCAGAGCGAGAAAGACGGGAAGACATTGTCTGCCATTGGGATCCGCTTCTCGGCTCCCCAAAGGTCCTTCTCTAGGAACCAAAGGGGACAAAAGAAGATGTGGTTCCAGAAATCTCAACAGTCCCATTTCGCTCCGGACCCCTCATCATTCAGAGGCAGAGAAGGACAGGGTGGACGCCGGCCCAGAGGCAGAGGGGGACCAAAGAATTTCAGGTTGAGAGAACCCGTTTCGGATCGGCCCGTGCAGCAGCCCTGAGGGGTTACCCGACTGCTCCACTCTGGAGGCAGTCGTGGGGCATTTCTCGAGGCACCTAGCAGTTTGAGAGTCCATTACAATGGATCGCTGGGTGCTTCGAATCATATCCAGAGGTTACACTATCCCCTTTCTGAATCTCCCTCTCAGACCCCGTAGCCTCCCCGATGTCCCACCCAATCAAAGGGAAGCAGCAGCCACAGAAATAAAGCATCTGCTAGAAAAAAGAGCAATCCAGCCCATCCCCCAAGATCAATCCGGATCAGGCTTTTACTCCAGGTTCTTTCTGGTGCCAAAAAAGACGGGGGACTTAAGACCATTTCTAGACCTGTCCACTCTAAACCTGTCGGTTGCCAAAGAAAAGTTCCGGATGGTCACCATTCAATCCATTCTCCCACTCCTGCAGGATAACAACTGGATGTGCTCTATAGACCTCAAGGATGCGTACTACCACATTTTGATGGACAGACGATCCAGAAGGTTTCTCCGCTTCCGGCTGGGAGCCAGCCACTATCAGTTCAGGGTCCTTCCCTTTGGTCTCACCACAGCCCCCAGGGTGTTCACCAAAGTTATGCCAGTTGTAGCGGCCCACCTGAGGCTTCAGGGAATACAGGTCTTTCCGTACCTAGACGACTGGCTCCTGACTGCCCGCCCCCACCAGGCATCTACTAAGTTCAGCCAGGAATTACTTCCTTTACTTGGCCTCTCATTTGGGAATCTCAATCAATCTCAAGAAATCCTCCCTTCAACCAACTCAAATCTTGGATTTCATAGGGGCTAGGATAGACAGAAACATGTTGAGGGTCTTCCTAACTCCGGACAGGCTTCGAACTTTGACACTCCACGTGCTGGCCCTCCTACAATCCTCGGCTCCTCCAGCGGAATTGGTCCTGAGGGCGCTAGGTTCCATGGCTGCGGCCATCAGTCTGTCACCCCTAGCTCGTCTAAACATGAGGGTCCTACAATGGACCTTGCAGGTTCAATGGTCCATCCTGCAACATCCGCTAAGTGCATCTATCCCCCTCAGCAAGGTTTGCAGGAAATCCCTACTCTGGTGGATCCAGTCCTCGGATCTCCAGGAAGGGTGCCCCTTCTCAATGTCCCCACCCCAAGCCACAGTGACCACGGACGCTTCTCGCCTCGAGTAGGGGGGAGCACTGAATTGGCAGAACCGTCCAAGGCACGTGGACTCACTCGGAGACCTTGTTGCACATCAGTGTCCTAGAGATGAGGGCTGTGCTTTTAGCGTTGCAAGCACTCCAGGCTCTTCTTCCCTTAGGGACAATTGCAATTCAAACAGACAACATGTCAGTAGTCTGGTATATCAACAAACAGGGGTGAACCAGATCCTATCCGCTTTGTCGAGAGGCCATGAGAATTTGGGAATGGGCGATCGCCACCAACCGCTTTCTCATAGCAACGCACATCCCGGGTCGGTCAAACATTTTGGCAGACAGGCTGAGTCGAACCATCCTCTCACCATACGAGTGGTCTCTGAACCCGAGTTTAGCGAAGCAAATCTTCTTCAAGTGGGTCCAAACTTGCTGCGATCGCTTCGCGTCGCCTTCGAACGCAAAGTGCAGTGAGTACTTTGCTCTACTTCCCCCACCAGGGGAATCCCCCAGAGATGCTCTAATGCATGTTTGGCCATCCGGTCTACTTTATGCTTATCTGCCTCTTCCTCTGATGGTAAAATTCCTGCAGAAAGCTCGTCGGTTGGGGAGCAGAGTGATCCTCATAGCCCCATTCTGGCCTTGTCAAATGTGGTTCCCTTGCCTATGGTCTCATCTAGTGAATCCTCCATGGATTTTGGATCCCACTCCGGATCTGATATCTCACCCCCTAGGATTGACAACCCCAGACGTGGACAATCTCAAGCTTACAGTTTGGTTGATCCAGTTCCAATAATAGCTAGGACTCCCGGCATCTCCTCTTCTGTTAAGGCTATCTTAGTAGCCGCTCATAAACTTTCTACTAGAAAGGTCTATAAGAGCAAATGGAAACGTTTTTCGATCTGGGTGGAACATAGAAATTTGGATCCCTTTACAGCCCCGATACCAGCTGTATTAGATTTTTTGTCATATTTATTTGACCAAGGTGTCAGCTCCTCTACAGTCAATGTCCATTTAGCAGCGATTTCCCACTTTCATGTGGGAAGTGATCTCGGTCCTTTAGCTTCTTCTAAGATCTGCAAGACTTTCTTAAAAGGTACTTTCTTGTTAAGACCTCCTGTTAAGGATGCGGTCCCTCAGTGGGATTTAACCCTTGTTCTCCAGGCTCTTACTGGCCCTCCCTTTAAACCTGCAGCTTTGGTGGATCTAAAATATTTATCTTGGAAAACGGCCTTTCTCATTGCTATCACTTCGGCTAGAAGGGTTTCGGAGCTTCAAGCCCTTTGTGCCAAACGTTCATACCTGGTCTTTCATAAAGACAGAGTTTCCCTCAGGACCAATCCCTCCTTTTTGTCTAAAGTTGCCTCTGAGTCCAACATTAATCAGTCTATCAATTTACCGTTTTTTCCCCAAATTATCATAACAAGGGTGAATACAAATTACATTCTTTGGACGTACACAGACAATTGAGGTTCTACTTACACAGGACTGCTGAACATAGGAAATCTGAGAAACTCCTGGTATCCTTTGCTAAACCCTTTTTGGGTAAACCTGTGTCAAAAGCTACATTGTCCAGATGGATTTCCCAATGTATACTTCTCGCATATAAGAGTTCTGGCCGACCTGAACCTGTCGGAGTTCACACCCATTCTACTCGATCGATTTCTACTTCTGCTGCCTTTTGGTCCAGAGTGTCCTTGGACGACATTTGTTCAGCAGCCACTTGGGCGTCATCCCATACCTTTATTACCCATTACAAGTTGGATATAATTTTCAGAGGGAGGGCGTCCTTTGGCTCTGCAGTGCTCCGGAATATACTTCCATGAGGACCTCCCAAGTTTTTGGTAGCTGGGGACCCTGTCCCACAGGTTGATGAACAAATGAAGTTAACTACTTCAGATAAAGAAGTTATGTACTCACCATAATGTTCCATCTGAGTAGGTAACTTCATTTGTCTGCAACCAACCCCCCCTCCGTCCCCCTAACCTGTAATTCATCCTTTTTGGGATCTTTGTGCTTCCTTCCCAGATGACATCAGGTTAGGATGTTTAGCTGATCCTTGGTTTTGTAGTATTCTATGATACTATAGCAAACTCAATCTGAGGACAGAGAGGGATGGCAGGGGGTTATGGGTAAGGGGGAGGAGCTTGGATCTTAGCTGGATAAAGCTGCCGGCTCAGATCCGAATCGGATCAGATACCCACAGGTTGCTGACAAATGAAGTTACCTACTCAGATGGAACGTTATGGTGAGTACATAACTTCTTTTTTTCTCATTTACTTAAACTCTCTCAATGACCTGCAGGTCACCCTTTTGTGCAGATAATGATTTCCTTTCACACTGTAGTCCAGACCTTCAAACCTTCGGTCCACAATTCTCTTCTAGGCATTTCAAGTCTGGATCAGGGAACCCAATAACTGACAATGCAACAGCTAGTGTCTGTCAGTCGTAAACAGTTGCAACTTATAAATACTTGAGGCTCAAAATTGTATCACCTGTTTCTCATTACTCACATTTATTTATTATTTGATAACACTTATGAAAAGCTGAAAGAATTGCATAATTTATCACAATCCGCTAGTGCCGTGGTGGTACAGCGGTAGCGTTGTTACCTCACAGCAAGAGGTTCTCCAGTTCGATTCTCGGCTGGGCTTGGGAGTGCCTTCTGTGTGGAGTCTGCATGTCCTCCCTGAGGTTGGGTAGCGTTCGAAAGACATGCGTGCGTAAATGGGCATGCCTTAGTTGAAGGTTGAGCGTCGAGCTAGCACCTTGGCATTTCGTAAAAATCTACTGCCAGTCATTAGCGGACCGGCGTTCCGCTGTGGCAACCCCTTACCGGGAAAAGCCGAAAGACAAACAAACCTGAAGCCAGGGCTAACCAAGATAAAAATGTAGTTATGTCAACAGCATATGGACAGTGAACTGCTGCATAGGTCTCACCAAAAATGCAGTTTACTTACAAATCTTAAAAAAAAAAAAAAACAGAATCTGTCGCTTTGTGTCCTTTACCTCAGAACCATTGGAATGTAAAAAGGCATTAAATTGGTTTCCTGTACAGGTCTGTGTTTAGCAACACTGTGATTTTTAAACTGCTCTTCCTAAATGTGTATCCATCCTAGATTGCACTCTTTTCATAGCCACTTATTTCTGTCTGAGCCTACCAGTGGAGTGAGTCTCCCAATATGCAGTTTTAGAGAATGTTTTGTGCAGTACAGCCAATATATTCTTTGTAAGTGACCCATTTCTTGCATTAATCTTTTGTCAGATCTATGAAATGCCATCATTGTGTGTTCTCACTGTACTGAATTTATAAGCTGTCTACACACTGCCTCTATCTAATATCTATGTCCTCCCTGCGGTTGGGTAGCATTCGAAAGACATGCGTGCATAAATGGGCGTGCCTTCGTTGAAGGTTGTGTGTCGAGCTAGCACCTCGGCGTTTTGTAAAAATCTACTGCCAGTCATTAGCGGACTGGCGTTCCACTGTGGCGACCCCTTACCAGGAAAAGCCGAAAGACAAACAAACCTGAAGCCAGGGCTACCCAAGATAAAAATGTAGTTATGTCAACAGAATATGGACAGTGAACTGCTGCATAGGTCTCACCAAAAATGCAGTTTACTTACAAATCTTAAAAAAAAAAAACAGAATCTGTCGCTTTGTGTCCTTTACCTCAGAACCATTGGAATGTAAATAGGCATTAAATTGGTTTCCAGTACAGGTCTGTGTTTTTAGCAACACTGTGATTTTTAAACTGCTCTTCCTAAATGTGTATCCATCCCAGATTGCACTCTTTTCATAGCCACTTATTTCTGCCTGAGCCTACCAGTGGAGTGAGTCTCTCAATATGCAGTTTTAGAGAATGTTTTGTGCAGTACAGCCAATATGTTCTTTGTAAGTGACACATTTCTTGCATTAATCTTTTGTCAGATCTATGAAATGTCATCATTGTGTGTTCTCACTGTACTGAATTTATAAGCTGTCTACACACTGCCTCTGTCTAATATTTAATTCCTTCTATAAAGTGAGTCTGCTGAGACTTTACTTTTACTGCCTAATAAACTATTAAGTTGTTGTGAACTGAAATATAACTGTATAAAACTAAAGTAAATGATCTGACTTTTCAACCTTTTTATTTTGTAACTCAAATACCTATTAGACACTAAAATTAGCTCTCAGATTCATGTACTTATATTATCTGCACAGATGTTGCACTCACTACAGTTGTATATGCTGTCAGTAATAGCAGTAGAAAATACAATATATAGATATAGATATATGTATAAATATTTATTTCCAAGTTGTATGATCACTTTGAAACTCTGTATTTTATGCATTGCTTAATTGTTATTGTATAGTATTTCAAAGTATTTTGTAACTATTTTCCATGTTGTGTCTGAACAACAAGGGTACAAAATCCATTTCAGTTGCCTGTTACTAAATGTGAAGAAATAAGATTTCTTTTGCTTTTCCACATTGTGTATGTTTATAGAGCAACATTTCAGTCTCAGTAAGGGTACAAGAACTTCAGAACAAGGGTGATTTATTTTTGAAGTGCTGTTTAATTTTTGCAACATAATATGTACAGATATGAACAGTTTTTTCTCCTTTTTATAAAGGTGGTGTTGTTTCTTTCGGCTTTTCCCAGTTAGGGGTCGCCACAGCAGAACTCCGGTCCACTAATGATTGGCAGAAGATTTTTACGTGCCGAGTTGCCAGCCCTAACGCACAGCCTTCAACGAAAGTACGCCCATTCACGCATGTCTCCACGCAGAAGACGCTCTAGATGTACCTGATATATGCTTAAAAGTGCATAGATTAAAGTTGAGCTAGCAAAAAGAAATTCCAATATCTTATGATGCAGTCAGCTTTCATAAGTAACATCAAGCACATTACAAATGGTACATATACATATCTGTACCACTTTCAGACCATTGATAACTGTTAATTTTAACAGCTAAGTATTGCTATATGCATGTACAACATTATTTTTCGATATAATTGCTCTAAAGGTGTAATTGGCTATTTTGGTGCATGGTCTTGTCTTCTGGTCTGCCCCCCCAACTTAATTGCTCAAAAAAAAAACCTCATTTTAAACCATAGGATACTGCTTACTACGTTTGTAGCAAGTAGCTATTACACTTTATGCCACACTTGGAATGTTAAAGCACTTCGGTTCTTAACACAAATGCAATCTTTGCATTAATTTTTGAATGGACTTACTGAAGACAGATCAGGATCTACTTATCACACCCCCTTAAACTTTTATCCTGGGCAGCTACCCTTTTCCCCACCCTAACTGCACCAACACCATTGCTCCATTTGAATAGTTTCCATAAGTATGTATTGTGGTTTAAGAATATATACATTTTTTTAAGCTTTCCACATATCCACTAAACTTATTTCTCTGGCTGAGTGAAGACGTAGTGTAATTGCATGTGCCTCTGGATACTATTTTATGTGAAGCAAAGAATCAAAGTTCATATGCCTTGTGCAGCCTTCTACATATTTGTGGTGTGAAGACAGCCTCCCCACACAATATATACAGAGAGTTACCATCATAATTTGAGGTAGGTAGGTAGTTTCTAGCATTATGCTTCATACCATGATTGTATGCAAACACTGATGGCCGCTTGTGCTCTGTTCTTTGTATTGCACATACGCATGTATACTAATAGGATTTGGGCATAGCAGGACATCAGTTATTTAAACATGTTTTTTTTTTGAAAAGGTGTGTGTGTGTGTGTGTGTGTGTGTGTGTGTGTAAATTTAAAAACACACAAGTAATGTATCTAAATGCCAGGGTTCAGAAGCAACTTCTTAAACTTACTTTTTCCATTCCCTAACACAGACACAAAATTGGGCAAAGATATACTGCAAAGTCAGATACTATATGAAATTATACCCCATTGTTATTGTAATACTGTGCCCTCCTTAACTTCATACAAGTTCTTTTGTATGGCACTTTATCAAAGGGCAGTTGATGTAGGGGAATGTACTAGAGTCAGTAGTGGTTATGCAGCTGTATATGGTGTCTCTGTCCAGCTTTATGCTCTGAGTGATGGGCATGTGAGAACAGTGCAAGAAAGGAAGGTGAAAATAGTAACATTTGCCTTCTGTGCTTTGAAACATTTCAGTGCAGTAAGTTACACGCGCGCACACACACACACACACACACACACACACACACAAAATGCATTTTTTTCTGCTCAGAACATCATTGCATTCTTAGACTGTCTGCTTACATTAGCAAAAGAATGAAATCTCTTAATGCTTAATTTTCATGCTAAAAGGTCTAGAGCTGTTTTGATGCTGTTGTCCCTTGTGACGCAAAGTCCCACTGCAGAACTGTTGAGATGTACACGTGGTGTTCAGCTGCTGCCTGGCAGAGCTGGAACTGGCATTTGTGAAGCACTTGGCTGTTAAGTGTAGTAATCATTCTGCATATGTTGTACCGATCCATGGAGCCCGAAGTAAAGTGTGTTTATTTTATTACTAGGCAGTCAGAGAACAGATGTTGGTGCTGTGTGTGTGTGTTGGGGGGGGGCACTTGTAATGCAGAGATGTGATGCTTTAATTTGTAAAAATGCCAGCAGTGCTAATATGGTTTAATTCTGTTTGGCTACTCTATATATAGCAACTACACCTAATTAGGCTTAGCAGGCAATTAGAGGGGAAAAAGTGCAAGGCAGTAATATGTGTGTGTGTGTGTGTGTGTGTGTGTGTGTGTGTATTTATATATATATATATATATATATATATATATATATATATATATATATAGAGAGAGAGAGAGACAGAAATGTGTGTATAGATATATCTTTTATATATCTGTACACACACACACACACACATGTGTACATACATGTATATTCTCCCCATACTACAGAATTAAAAAATAAAACCGTGACCCAGGACGTATGCTTATTTTGTGATACATTGGAAAGGAACAAGTCACTGCAATGTGTAACACAGTCTTTGCGATTATAACTGTTAAATTAATGCTGTACTTACAATGCAGTTGCATTTAAAAAGAAAAAAATATCATTCTTTTAGCTGTTACCTATAACTACCTTTGTTTGAAAGTGACAGAATGCAGGCAACACCTATCTACATTGGAACTATGCATATGTTGCAATTGCAGTCCTGTCATTCGGCTTACAGGTTTATTAAATCACTGCTTGCACCAGTGTCTCACCTGATGGCAATCTAAGTAATTTTTTCCACGTATTTTCTCGAGGAACATTTTGCTTGCTGTTATCTACTGAAAATGCTATATCATTTCCTTCACTGTTCAAGTTAACTTAGTGTTGTGCTATTAGGATAACCGTCTGGGTGGAATTGATGCTGCCCTAGTGGCACTGATAGTTTTAGAATTGCAGATATTGTGCTGATGACTTGGCGGACTACTAGCTAATAGTGTTGTAGTAGTTTGTGTACCATGGCAGTTTCATAGTAGGGTACATAAACAAGTGATAGGCTCTTGATCATTACTACTGAAATACAGCTTGCAGTACAAAAACAGTTGTGTTAATTTCTTATAGTGAGCTGTGTTTTGAACAAGAGCTCATTTTTTTCAGCTTACTTTGTTGAAGCTTTCATTGAAAAATGCTTACTGTTGCACTGTTTTATTTAATTTTGTATATTTATTTTTGTTTTGCAGTGAGCAGTCTGTGGATTCACTTTCATTATGACCAGCATATGTTATTCTAAGCTTTTGTGAGTTTGCATATTGGTTTCTAATACTGTGGGGTTGCAATTACCCATTAGTGGTATGACAATCTTTACAGCTTGTCTGTAATGATCACTGCATCATTAGTGAACAGTGTGGACGGTTTATGCCTTCCTATTTGGCGAGTCATGGTTATACCTTTTTTGAATCTGGCATATTGTATGATATGCTTATGTTTTTACGGCCATCATCAAATAAAATAAACATTTTGTCATGTGAGTTTTTTTGACTCATCTGTTTTGGTCTGCTTGAATTTCCTGCTCCATGCAGTTTGATTTTATACTGCTGAATTCCTACCTAGTGTTTTAATGTAACTTCTGGCTTTCAGGACAAAATCTTTAAGAGATTAACATAGAGGATTTTGTGGCAATACTTCTTGTCCAGAGGATTTTGTAACAATGCTTCTTATCCACTTCAGTTTTTCTAGGACTGCAATTTAATTTTTTTGTGCTGCATCACTCTGGGCTTTTGATGACGGTTCATTTTCTAATGGCAGCAGTATGTTGATAATGTCAGTACTGTTATTCACTAGGGTCTGTAGCACACAACACTCAACCTTCCATACTTCCAAATGTAGAACATTACCTCTCACAGCGAGGGACAAATGGGCAAAATGTAGAACATCTAATAACCACTTAACAACAACCTTAACTAAGAGGCTTACCAAATGGTTAAAATTTGGTTGTTAATTTACACTTATGAAAAGTTATTTTGATGAATTAATGTGATTCAGTATTATTTAGCATGGAAGTTAAAAATATTCTTAACACCAAATGTGTGACCCTTTCAGTGTGGTACTGTGAGGAACCAAGGACTTTTATGATTCAAGATGAAGAAGGGTCCTCATAACGAGGTACACTTGAGAGGTATGCTGTAGCCACCTTGGTTGACTATTGGCTGGCACATTTTATTTTAAAGCATGTCTCTACCCAGATGTCAAGTTTTTCATTTCAAAAAGATATTTTCCTTCCCTGTAATCCAACATTAAACACATCATGTACAGAAAAAGCATCAGTTAATAATTATACCATGTGTTTTACGTCTGAATTAATTTCTGTTTGCCTTTCTTTCCTGTGTTTGTCTCATCATGTGTTACATCAAAAAGGCTGCTAAGAGTGGCAGAGTAATTAGATCGGATCCCTTATTCCTACTATAGAGGCTGGCTGTTAAATGTTTGCATTAAAATGTGTCGCCTTAGTCACAGATTGCCAGCATCACAATTCAGATAAAGTATCAGTACTGGAAAATGAATCCAGGCACCAAATGTGAGAAAAGAACCCAAAGTCTTGTGATCTTCCAGCATCAAAGGTATGTGTGCTATCTGGTACCTGTTGAGACTGACACTGTCTGCATATAATTTGGAGACATTTGGTGGGTAGAAGTCACTGTACAGCACCTTTCACAGCAAACTACAGAATAACAAGTAATTTCTTGAGAGATATGAACAGCCAGTCTTTTGCCTGAGCCAGAGTGAGAGTTGTAGTCTGTTCAGAAGAGAAGCATGTAACTTACTTGTGTTGCTTTTAGAGAATAAGGATATGAGAGATAGCATTTTAGTTACAGACACAGAGTGCTCTTTGCAAACTCAGTTCCACCCTTTGCTATTAGAAGACTAGGGTGTGCCAGGCATTTAACTACTTAATCTTGCCATTGCAATGCCTGAGTGCATAGAGATGAAGTGCAGTGATGCACTGTTAAGAGGAATACCAAACTGTTTTTAAGATTTAGTTTTTATTTTTAGCTGGGCTTCGGCTAAAAGGATAGTAAATGATTTGTTAGTTTTGGGTACTCGACTAGCCCAACAATAATATTGTAAATCAGGTCTTTTGGTTTCTTTGTGTTAATCCATAGTTATTTTGAAATTAACCAAGTGTCCAGAAAAGTAAGATGCTGTCCCTTGGTTTATTTCTCCCCAGTCCCACCTTCATAGGATCATACCTAGTGACTTCAGAACATGTGCCCATTTGTACTGTGGGGTGACATTCGGTATCACTGCGTTAGGAGAGCTTTATGGCTCAGTTATTCCTAACTGAGGATTCCCCATTTGGCCCATTCATTCCCCAGTGGTAAGAGTCGGACGGTGGGGAGTGGACTAGACAACAGGACCTGTGGCAGCAGCTTACCTCTGAAATTGCTTCCTGTTAATGGCTTCTTGCTTCCCCACAGTCAACTTATCCTCTTTGGGAAATGTGCATAACTCTAAAGGCATGCTAATTTCCCAAGCTGCTCTGTTAATACTGTAGCGATACTTATGGCAGGGTGTACTCACAAGGTTCATTGGAGAGCAACATCCAGTGCTACCTATGCATGTCACTCAAGTAGTGAGCCAGAACCAAATCCTTATACCCAGGTTGGGCAAGTCACCATTAATGGCTTACTCCCATCCTCCTTGGCCTGTCCATTCCAGCACCTGTGCTGTTAGTCAAACATGAACCGTCTGGGTTGCAGTCAGGTCTTTATCATTCTTCACTGCATGGGTGGGCCATGTTCATTTGTTTATTGATGATATTATTTGTTTGGTTTGTTAACATCATCAAGACTTTTACATAATGACTGGGGCAGATAGCGTGCATGTTCCAAGTGAGGCCAGTAATGAATTTAAAACACTGTAGTGGTCCTTTAGCCCCAGCCCCTGTGGGACACAAGGTAGAATGAGTAAATGCTGCAATAGAATGTGATCTCAAGTAGTTTATTTCATTTGGTCTTCAACCTGTGGGGATACCAGATCCATATCGGATCCGAGCCAGGAACTTTACTAGCATCTGCTCCGAGCTCCAAGCCCCTCCCCTTACCCATAAAACACCTCCACTACCTTCCAACCCCCAGATCACATTTGCCGCAGCTAACTGAAGCATCGTGTTCTCCAGAGCTCCAGGTTGTAAGTGGGTGTAAAACTTAGAAAATCTCTTTTTTCTCTCTAAACTTTAGATGGTGATAGTGTATGTTCCCCTTTCTCCTCCCCTCGCTTTGTGCGTCGAGTTTTCAAGTTTGAGTTGTTAGCTTAGTTTAGAGTAGTTGTGTGTGTTTTTTGCCCCCCCCCCCCAGTGTGTTTTGTGTGTGATTGGGTGCTTTCGATGAGAGAAATAATATTTTTTTCAGTTATTCTTCCCACTGATACCATGACTGATAAGCCGATATTTAAAAGATGCACTGAATGTGGCCATAAGTTGTCCCCTGCAGATGGCCACACTCTTTGTGTTATGTGCTTGGGCATTGCCCATCTTAGCACAGACTGTACTATTTGCGTGGGGCTTAACCCACGTGCCATCAAAGTTAGGAAGGCCAAGTTGGCCCTGAAATGCCTTCTTCCCCCTTCTGAGACAGTTGCCTTGTCTTCGGCTTTGGTTACAATGGCTGCTGTGGCCGCTTCGCATCCTTCTCCTGGCTTCTCCTCCCTCCCAGGCTGGGACTCAACCTCCTGTGCAAAAGCCTGTGGAAGCAGAGCGGAAAAGGGGCAGAGAGAAGGAGAGAGTTGAAGTGGAGGGAAAACCTTAAGAGGTCTGCGGACCTTTCTTGACTGGTCAAGACACTTAGGATCCGTGACTCCCCCTCAGCTTCAATCTTCAAGGTTTTCCCCCGGAGCTGGAGTAGACATGCTCCACTTCTAGGGCCTCGGTGCGCCGACGCACAAGGTCAGAGTCCATGGCTTCGTCGAGGTCCACCCGGTCTTTATCAGAAGTTGACATGGATAAAATGGTGAGGTTCATTC
The DNA here is from genome assembly GCF_019279795.1 of Protopterus annectens. NCBI lineage: Eukaryota > Metazoa > Chordata > Ceratodontiformes > Protopteridae > Protopterus > Protopterus annectens. The sequence continues at coordinate 1,366,795,988 of NC_056745.1, forward strand.
GTACTCTGATCCAGATGGGGGTCTTGCCAGTCCCCTCTCCCTCAGGAGGGGGAGCTCACTTCCTTTTTTCAACCGATATCTCCTTCTCCGATCCGTCCATTGGGTTCGGAGTATTCGGATCCGAGGATGGCTTTAGTCAGGGGGTCGGCACTGACTGCACCTGTTCCCTCGACACCGACAGCTGCCTGGAGCGTGTCAGATACGAGCCACTCTCGGAGCCGGAGCTTGGATGTTGGTTCCGAGGGAGTGGAACTTCTTCCATCGGGTCTGCCTTAGTCGGGCCAAGTTCCCTCCCTCGGAGCTCCGTCCACTTTGGCCTGGCTCTGATTCTCTCGTCGGACCAAGGAAACCAGCCTCCTTATTGGTTTCTCAGGAGGTTCGCTCTCCCTCGGCGTTCGTGGTCGAAAGGGTTCTCTCCGCTTGATTGAGACCCCTGACTGTACCCTCGGACTCCACCCAGACCCCCTCGGCTCTTTCTACGATGCTCATCATTTTACCAGAGGGACAGCCCGTGCTCGAGGAGCCCAAGACTGTTCCACCTGAGGAACAAGGGGCTTGCGAGTCCCCCCCCCCCGGAGATCCTCACTGGGAGGTGCCTCACAAGCATATGTGCAAGAGGAAGCACTTGGACTTCTCCCGAGTCCCTCCCTGAGGATACAGACTTGGATGATGGAGAAGGTTCCCCTAGCTCACCTCCCAATCATGGAAATCCTTTGCCAGTGGGGAGGTTGGTTTGCCCCCAAACCTTCTTCTGATGAGTCCATGTTCCTGGAGGCTTTCGGCATGGGCCCATCTACTTCCTGGGGTGTCCCGTCCTGCAGATCCTTTGGTGGATCTGGTCACCCCACAGGCATGGAAGGAGCTGGACACCATGGAACCAGTTCCAAAAAAGCCTGGCAAGATTTTGAGTCCTCCCTCAGATAGGCCAGCATGGAATAAGAGCTTCCCTGTAGATGCTATGGTGGTAGCAGCAGCCACAAAGAAGGAACTTGCCCAGGAGAGTTCCTCGGTTCATCCTCCTGACTGAGAGTCCTTCGGTTCATCCTCCTGACTGAGAGTCACGGATGATGGGCCTCCTAGGGAAGCGGGTGTATGCTTCAGCTACCTTCTCTGTTAGGGTGCTGAACTACCTGGCCCATGTCACCAGACTCCAAAGCGACCTGGTAAAGGAGCTGGAGGAGTCTCCCCCTCAGTCCATGTCACAGGAGGACAGGGTTTCATTCTCCGTGAGGATGGCCACTTTGAAAGCAGTCTCCAACATGGCCATGCGACTCCTTTCACATGCTACTGAAGGAGCGTCTAGGGTGGTTAGGTCCGACGTGTCCATGAGGTGCAACGCCTGGCTCAGATTGTCAGTTTTCGGAACCTTTCAAGGCATCTTTTGCCAATGTCCCTTATGATGGCTCTACTCTTTTTGGTAAGACCATCAAAGAGACGTTAGTCCAGAGTGAGAAGGATGGGAAGACACTGTCTGCCGTTGGGATCCACCTCTCAAACCCTCAAAGGTCCTTTCCCCAGAACCAGAGAGGGCAAAAGAAGATGTGGTTCTGGAAGTCACAGTATTCCTGGGACACTCAGGGCTCTTCTTCCCCCAGAGGCAGAATGGGACAGAATGGGTGCCGGCCCTGAGGCAGAGGGGGTCAGAGGAATTTTGGGTGTCGAGAACCTTTCTCGGACAGACCCGGGCAGCAACCCTGAGGTGTGGTCTGACTGCTCTACGATTGAGGCAGTCGGGGGACGATTGTCCTTGCACCTAATGTTATGGGGGTCCATAATATCAGACCGCTAGGTGCTTCAGATCATATCTAGAGGATACTCTATCCCCTTTGTGGGTCTAAATCTCCCAAACACTTCCTGGACGTACCACCCATGCAAAGGGAGGCAACAGCACAGGAAGTTTCCAAGCTGCTAGAAAAACGAGCCATCGAAACCATCCCCCCAGATCAATCCGGATCGGGCTTCTAATCTAGGTTCTTTTTGGTGCCAAAGAAAATGGGGGACTTAAGCCTCATTCTGGACCTTTCTACCCTGAACCTGTTGCCAAAGAGAAGTTCCGGATGGTCACACTACAATCCATCATGCCGTACCTGCAAGAGAGCGACTGGATGTGCTCGTTAGACATTCAGGATGCTTACTATCACATAAAAATACACAGAAGCTCCAGGAGGTTCCTCCGCTTCCAGCTAGGAGTCCATCGTTACCAATTTTGAGCCCTACCCTTTGGTCTCACCACAGCCCCCAGGGTGTTCACCAAAGTGATGTCAGTGTTAGCGGCTCACCTGAGGCTCCCGGGGATTCAGGTCTATCCGTTCCTGGACGATTGGCTCCTCACTGCTCCCACCAGGTGTCTGCTCTCCCAAACTAGGGATTATTTCTTGATCCTTGCCCAGCATTTAGGGACCACAATCAACACATCCAAATCACTCCTAGATCCTGTACAGGTGATAGATACTTTACAGTGCAAAATCTTCCTGACCTCAGAGAGAGAGAGTACAAAACCTGAGTATGCATGTCTCCCTGATCTACCATTCTCATTTCCCTATGACGGAATCGGTGTTGAGGGCCTTAGGCTGAATGGCGGCGACCATAACGCTTCTCCCATGTGCCCGGTTACACACAAGAATTTTACAGTGGACTCTAGCTGTACAATGTTCCCTGTTGAAACTTCCATTGGCATATCCAGTTCAACTCACTCGAGTCTGTTGGTCATCCCTCATATGGTGGATGTGCTCTCCGGGCATTTTGGAGGGACAATCCTTTGTTCCAGCCCCGGCCCAAGCCACAGTGACCGGACGCCTCCCAACTTGGGTGGGGGTCATTGTTTTGGTAGGACAGTCCAAGGCCTGTGGTCCCCTGTAGAGACCAGCTTGCACATAAATGTCCTAGAGATGAGGGTGGTCCTTCTAGCGTTGCAGGCCCTTCATGCCTTTCTTCCTCTGGGAATGATTGCAGTTCAGTCCGACAATATGTCAGTGGTCTGATATATCAACAAACAGGGAGGGACCAGATCTTTACCCCCTTTGTCGTGAGGCCATGAGAGTGTGGGAATGGGTGATCTCCACCGGTCGCTTTCTCATCCACTGCACATTCTGGGACGGTCCAACATCCTAGCAGACAGGCTAAGCCAGACTATTCTGATGCCTTACGAGTGGTCTCTGAATCTTTCAATAGAGGAACAGATCTTTCGTGAGTGGGGTCAACCTTGCTGCAATCTCTTTGCATCTCCTTCCAATGCGAAGTGCAGCGAGTTTTTCACTCTGAACCCCATGCCGGGGAAGTCCCCCAGAGATGCACTAGTACATGCTTGTCCTCCTGGTCTTCTGTATGCTTACCCTCCAGTACCTCTTATTCTGAGGTTTCTACAGAAAGCTTGTCGACTGGGGAGCAAAGTGATCCTCATTGCCCTGTTTTGGCCTCTCCAGGTGTAGTTTTCCTTCCTTTGGTCTCACCTTCTGGCTCCGCCTTGGATCCCATTCAGGATCTGATTTCACACCCTTCAGGGGTTCCCCATCCGAATCTGGACAGTTTGAAGCTCACAGCTTGGCTGCTCCAGTTCCCATGATTGCTAGGACTTCTGGATTATCCTCCTCAGTTAGGTCTATTTTGGTGGCAGCTCATAAGGCTTCGACTAGGAAGGTTTATCGCAGCAAGTGGAAACGTTTTTCCCTTTGGGCCTCTAAAGGAGTTTAGACCCCTTGACGGCTCCTGTTTCCACCATTCTTGATTTTCTAGCTGATATTTTTCAACACTGAGCTAGCTCTTCTACTGTCAAGCTTCAGTTAGTTGCCATTTTTCATTTTCATGTGGATGATAATTCTTCCTCTCTAGCCTCCTCCAGACTGTGTAAAGCCTTTATTAAAGGCACCTTTTTGTTACGCCCCCGAACAAGGATCCTATTCCCCCATGGGACCTTACTATGGTTCTTCAAGCTTTGGTCACTCCGCCTTTTGAACCTGCTGCAACAGCAGATCTGAAATATTTATCTTGGAAAACAGCTTTTCTGGTGGCTATTACCTCTGCCAAAAGGGTTTCAGAACTGCAGGCCTTGTCCATCAAAGTTCCTTACATGATTTTTCACAAAGATAGGGTTTCCCTTCGGACCAATACATCCTTTCTTCCTGAGGTGGCATGACCAGTCAATGTCAATCAGACCATCAATTTGCCTGTATTCTTTCTTAATTTTACTAACAAGATGGAATACAAACTCCACCTGCTGGATGTTCATAGACAGTTACATATCTATTTACACAGGGCAAAAAATTTTCGTAAATCTGATCAATTGTTTGTATCCTTCTATAAACCTTTTCTGGGGAACCTATCTCCAAGGTCACTATTGCTAGATGGATTTTTTCATGCATCCTTCAGGTCTATAAGGACAGAGGCATGTCTCGTCCGGGTCAGGTGAGAGCTCATTCCACTAGATCGATGGCTATGTCTGTGGCCTTTTGGTCTAGAGTTTCTTTGGATGATATTTGTTCTGCAGCTACTTGGTCCTCATCTCATACATTTATTTCTCATTACAAATTGACCACGAACAGGAGCTGAAAATCAAACGGTTTATTCTGGTACCTCGGCTTAGAATAGCCTTCAAAGGAATAACCATTCAAGCTTTTTTACATCTTTTATAGTAAAATCCAGATTAATCATTAAACAATTAAACAATTAAGCTATTAAATAATTAAATCTGATTACATATGACAAGTTAAAAATCTATCAGGTAGTTGTATTAATGGGGTAAAGTATCAGGCTACTGAAAAATTTGATTGTAAATCTTGTGGAATTGTTTATCTTGTTGGGTGTGGATGTATTCCCCCTAAGTATTATATAGGTCAAACTAAACGTCAGCTAAAGACACGGATTTTGGAACACATGGGGGATATTAGAAATCATAGGATGGAAAGCCCAATATCTGAACATTTTAATACTGTTCATAATGGTGTTCTGGATTCTTTATTTTTCTGTGCCTTAGCTAGACCGAATGTTTATAATACTGGTAATTTTCTAAAGAAATTATTGAGTTTAGAAAGTAGGTTTATTCTAATGTTTGGTACTTTGAAACCTAAAGGGTTGAATTTGGAAATGAACATTACTATTTAAAAGTTTTTTTTTCCACATTCATAAGGATACCTGTTAAATATTTAAGTATTCTCTTTGTACTCATGTATTTGTTTAATGTTTATTATACCATGACCCCCCCAAAACGTGCACGCTGATTGGCCAGCGTACTCGTTGTAAATCGAGTTATACTAATAGAAAAAGGTCCAGTCGCCCAGACTTTTTTCCATTAGTATAACTCGGTTTTTAAAACACTGTCTCGCTATGTTAAATGGGTTTAACATAGCGAGACAGCTTTAAAATAAGCAACGGAGATCTCCATTGCTTATTTTAAAGCTGTCTCATATGCCAAACCCATTTAACATAGCGAGACAGGTTTTAAAAAGCAACGGAGAAAGCAAGATCTCCGTTGCTTTTTTGTTCGCTATGTTAAATGGGTTTAACATAGCGAGACAGTTAAAATAAGCAACGGACATCTCCGTTGCTTATTTTAAACTGTCTCGCTATGTTAAACCCATTTAACATAGCTTAACAGTAAAAAGCAACGGAGATCTTGCTTTCTCCGTTGCTTTTGCCCACAGCTCTGATGTCCTGCGCAGGCGCGCAGTACATCAGAACTGCCGCGGATGCCAGACATCTGCGGAAGGGCAGTAAACAGGCATTATACTATGCCATTATTTAAGAAAAGTAATAGTTTCTTTTCTTAAATAATGTCATGGTATAATAGCAATAACCCACTTCTGGGTGTGGGTAATGCTGTATTTACCCACGGTTGACTTTGTTTGGTCAACCGTGGGTAAATCCAGCATTACCCACACCCAGGCGTGGGTTATTGCTATAATAATGCATGGTCTCTTTAAAGTTTTGAGCCTCTTGTCATATGTAATCAGATTTAATTATTTAATAGCTTAATTGTTTAATTGTTTAATGATTAATCTGGATTTTACTATAAAAGATGTAAAAAAGCTTGAATGGTTATTCCTTTGAAGGCTACTCTAAGCCGAGGTACCAGAATAAACCGTTTGCTTTTCAGCTCCTGTTCGTGGGGGTTTTGTACTTGTTGGTGTTCTATTTTTGGTTTTCATTATCATTACAAATTGAATTTGACTTCGAGATGGAGAGCATCCTTTGGTTCCGCAGTGCTCTGGAATATCCTTCCATGAGGGTCTCCCAGGAGTTTATTAGCTGGGGACTCTGTCCCACAGGTTGCAAACCAAATGAAGTAAACTACTTCAGATAAAGAAGTTATGTACTCACTATAACGTTCCATCTGAGTAGCTGTACTTCATTTGTCTTCAACCGTTCCTCCCTCCTTCCCCCGGACCTTGGCATATGAGCAGCCTACGGGCTGCAGTTATAGGTCAAAAGTATTTTTTGAGGTTGGGTTATCAATATAAGGTTCAGCAAACTTGATCTGGGGGGTTGAAAGGTAGTGGAGGTGTATTATGGGTAAGGGGAGGAGCTTGGAGCAAATGTTAGTAAAGTTGCCAGCTTGGATCTGGTATTCCCCACAGGTTGAAGGCAAATGAAGTAGAACTACTCAGATGGAACATTATGCTGAGTACATAACTTCTTTTTTGAAGTCATTAGCACAGGTCTGCAACCATTAAAAGGGAGACTTTTTTGAAGCTCTTTTTTGCTTTCCTGCATCATCCAACAGTCTTCAACCCTTTGTCCCACACCATTGCTAGGTCCTCCAGCTTCTCTTTTAACTCCCCTAACTTGCCTAACTTAGCTGGTGCTGGTTGAGGGAACCAAGGATGTGTGGAGGATCTCAGTTTTACCTTCCACTTGGAGGTTTATTTTTGACCTACCTGTTTCCACTTCTCCATCTGTAGGTCTGCGTGGCTGCACCTGAAGGACAGGTATGCAGTGTGGAAGTGCAGCGTTTCACCCCGCCTCTGCAGCAACAAAGCAATGTCTCCACACAATTCTAGTTTTTGGGCTATACCCTCTGCATCAGTGTTTCCAGCCTCCATCAGAGATAAATGATAAAGATGCCTAAGCAACCATCCCTCCACCAGTGGGCATGCCCATCTCACCCTGCCACTCTCAGTTGCTTGAGCCACTAATTCAAAGCGGGTTGGCTGGGATGTAGTTAGAGCTTTATCACTCTACCTCCGGACAAGATGTACAGTGTTGAATACTTTGAGCAAGATTGTAGAAGCAGGCTTTTAGCCACATTTCTTTCTATTGTCTGCCTTTGGGGAAAAAAAACATGACTTCATTGGTGTTATATCCATCTTGTTTCTGAATTCCTTTCTTTTCACATTTCTTTTTGGTAAAATGTCTACTGGACAAGACATTTTTTTTCCTTTTAGGCTGTCTATCTTTGGAAAAGTCTCTCATCCCCTTCTTATTATAAACTTCTTCCACTGTTGACCACTCTAATGTTCATGTTTCCTGTAATACCTCAAAGCATCTGTAGCATTTGCATTCCTGGATATTGAGTATATTTTGGATTTTTGTGGGTTGTCTAAATTTTGTATTAAATAATTTGTCATTGTGCCATAATGATCCTTTTTTGAATTTTTGATTACTGCCTCATTTTGGTCAGCTTTTGTAGAATTCACATAACCTCATGTTTTGTGAGGGTGACATTCTTACCTTCATTACTGGATCATTAGGAAAAACTATATCCCCTTTCAATTTGTGCATAAATCTTTTTAACTTGGCACATTCCTTACCATGTTAATGTTAACAAAAATTGTGTTTATTCTCTGTATGACTGTGATTATCAAAATATTTCAACCATTTCAGCAATTGACTTTTTTCTACATTTTTTAATTCATAAATCCTTTTGAAGATGAAGTCTCTTGTGACATTGCCAGAAGAAATAGTTCTGTGTGATTTCAGACAGTGAGAAAATGGCATAAAAGTAATAAATCAGTTTGTATGCCATTTTGTACTTTACGTGAGCTGACAGTCTTAACATGTGTCTTTGATTCGGGGTGACAGATGTAAAATCCTTCAGGTTGGAACATTCAGTTCAAATGACAGGAGTTGAAACAACATCTGTAGTTTATAAAAAATGCTGTATTGTTAAGACACTATGAGCAATTCCAAGTAAAGCTGCAAGCAAGGCTACTCAAGATGCATTTTGTCAAGCTATGCCTTTATTTCTGGCCTGTTTCATCTTGTGCTGTTTTCCATTCTGTAGGTTCTGTTAGAAAAGTAGAAATAAGAGTAATTGTCAAACATGAGAGAGGGGTTGATATTAGAATTATCTGATGGAAAGACAGAAAAGGGAGTTTTGAGTGTGGATTTGTATAGTTTAGCAAATGTTGCTTTGGGGTCTTATCTTTAATTTATCAAAAAGAATTGTATGTAATCTGGTGCTGCCATACGTGAATTAAGGAAACTGAAAAAATGCTGCTGTCTTCGCATTCACTGTGTCTTCGTTCTTGGTGGTGGGGTGTTGTTTCTTTTGCTGAACTTTGAAGCAACGAGCCAGACTTGATATTCTGTCCTTATTCTATGTCTGAGGAATTGCCTGGCAGAATGGCTCAGGGGGTTAAGATTGATCACAACATTAGTGCTGAATCCCATTTACCTTGTCTTTATTCTAGATTAGCTTTTTAAACAGCAGTCCCTTATTTCTTACACAGGCTTTATTATAGTTCATTATCTATATTCATGTTTTGTCTTTGCTAGCCTGGGTGAGGTCACGATAGAGGTTACAAGCATGGAAGTGACACTGTCCTTTGACTGCATGAACTTCATGATGCTGCTCGTGTGGCTGAGGAGATACATGTGTTGCAGGACTTCCTGTCAGAAGTGCAAGACTTGATAATGAAATTCATGATACTTCAAAATTTAAAGTTACAGCAAATAACTCTTAATTGTGATCCTGACTCTTAAACCTTTAAAGCATTTTTCTTTTTTTTTTCTTTTCAGTGAACTTTACCACACACATGCATCAGCTGAGATCCTGTTACATGTATATAATAACTCAGACTGCTGTACTGAGGAGTAGGGGGGAATACACTGAGGTACTGCAGTTTCAGACTTGGAGTGCATTTTCCCCTAAATTGCACATAAATTTCCACCATTTTTAGGGAACACAGGGCCCTCAGAATGTCAGTGAGTACCCGTGTTGCACTAAACTGTGAGAGGTATTAGTGACTAAGCCACTCTACATTCACTGTTTTTTTCCTGATGTTAAACTCCAGGGAACTGGAAGGAGTCTTGCCAACTTTGATGCACCTTTCATTCCATCAACTAAACTTATTACAAGTTCTGATGGTAGGTACTTCACTTAGTGAGGTACTGAGCCCGCCTTGACTGCTTTATATTTTGCAGATTGGTCCCCCTAGAAAGGGGGCTGCACACCAGCTAGCAGACACTATAGGTGGTAGTTCTGACCTTAAAGACCTTGGAGGGAAGACTACTTCTGGTCCCCTCCTAATCTGATCCGATGACTTAGCTGTTGTGTAGAATGTGATCAAACAAAGGGTATAGCAGTACCACAAAGTGATGATGCATATCTGGTAGTGGGGTATTACTACCTGTTAACTGCTCAGTATTTAATACCTGAAGTGAGGTTAGCATACTGGCGAACTCTGAACCTCTCCTTTAGGTTCATGCATTATTTGGTTCTTCCAGAAATGTGGCAGTGCAGGGGCTGACCTTTTTGCCACTCAAGATAATGTGGTCCTCCCACTCTTCTGCCTTTGAGCAGCTTGGCAAGGAGGACAGCATTTGTGTTATCTTGAATGTCTCAAGGCTTGGCTTTTATTTTGTTGGTATAAAAATATTACCTTTGCATGAATTTCTGCATATCATTGCTAGAAGCTCCATTCTGCCTGACAGAGTGCTTATCAAACAATCTGGAAATATAGAGCATGTAAGTATATTTTTGCACTTTAACTGTTCAGTGTTCTGCACTGTCTTTAGTTTTTGCTTGACTGAATTATGTACCTATCTGTTTTATCTGTGTCTGCATTTGTATATTTGCTTACCTGTGGCCAAATTTTGTTTTTTCTCCCACCCAATTGATGTTGTGTTCTTAAAGTTGGTGGCTTTTGCAGTTGCCCGCCCCTGCTGTAAATTTGATCTGGGACACTCCTCCTACTCCCATCTCGTTAGCTCATTCTACCTAATACAAAGATCATTTGGGAAGGTCATACCCCTTCGTCTCTTAACCTTGAATTATCTTGTGTTTCTCCTCTCTTCCTTTCCACTTTATAATAAAAAGAAAAAACAAAACACTTTATTCACCTCCTTATAGGTTCATAGGTTGGTACTAGGCTATCGGCCCTAGGGCCTATACAAGCCTAGCCATAACAATTCCCTGGGTATTTCTTCCCACAATGTTTACTTCCTGGACCCCTGTCTAGCTGGGCGACTGACGTGGTCCCCGGGGTGAATTTCCTATCTCCCATCCAATCATCAAGGTTCCTTTTGAAGAGGGCCAAGGAGGCCCTCTGCTTGACATGTATGGGCAGTCTATTCCAGAGTCTGAGGAGTCTCTGGGTCAGGAACCTATCCCTCCAGCATGTTATGTACTTTGTGATGACAAGATTTAGAACCCTGTAGTGTGTGGCTCTGAGGGAATTGGGATTTCTTTAAGTGAAGCATGTCCAACAGCTCAGGGTTTGTCATGGCCTTGTATATTAAGCAGAGATCGCCTCTGAGTAGATGATATGCCACAGAGTATAGCTGGAGTCTTTTTAGATGGTCAGCATAGGGCATCTGCTTTAGGCCTGTGATTCTTTCAGTGAGGTATTTCTGTGGCCTTTCCAGCTGTTGCAGATGTCTTGTGAAGTACATACCAAATGGGGTGTTGTACTCTATAATGTGTCTAATGAGGGATGAGTACAGTGGGACAATGACCTCCTTTTTTTCTGGATGAAAAGTCCTTAGTGATGAGGTTTGCCACATAGAAAGATTTTCTGACTGTTGTGGTGATGTGGTTATTGAATGTGAGACCACTGTCCCACCTGTGTCCCTAAGTCTCTCATCACACATTCAGTGTTTAGTGTACTGCCATCTATATGGTAACTCATGGGTACATGTTTTTTCCCAAAGGGGATAACTATACATTTCTTGGCATTAAGCTTGAGCCCATGGCTCTGGCACCAAGCATCTGTTTCTGTAAGGCCCTTGTGTATATTTTTCTGTATTTGTGTTTCTTCCTACTACTCTGTTACTTCATCTTGCTTTTTCCTGCTATTTGCTGCTTTTTCTCTTAACATGTTCAACTGCATCTTTTCTGTTGCATTTATTACGGATTGTTTATAGCCTGTCTAAATTAAGTGTTATTGTAAGCCTCTTAGTTTTGGTTTAAGCACTTGGGTTTTAGGCCCATGCCTTAGCTCTCCCTGACCTTTCCCCTTCAGATTCTGACAAATATGGATGGAAAATTCCCTACAGTTTCTCCTGCCAGTCTGGTTGATATGGGCATCCTGAGACACTGTAGCAACTGCCTCATGTACATGGACAACCATCTATTGCTACCACCTAGGAACACAATTTGTGAAAGATGCAATTACATTAAGAGCCTAGAGTCCATGCTGCCTCCCTCTCAAGCCAGTATTTCTGGCACCGAGAAGGTTGTCAACACATTTACTTCACCTCAAACACCACCCACACCTACATGACACACACCCACATATGTGGAGGTACTCAAGATAAACATACTCAAACAAAGGAGACCTCTGAGGCAAAAACATATGCGATCTCCACAGCTCTCCACACCACATACCATGCATAGCCCACACACCTGTGTCTCACAGCCACGAAGGCTTCACCATAAACTCAACATATTAGTCATAAGGTACTCCATTGTGAGACACACAGATGTGCCTCTCACCAGGCTGGATAAGGAGAAAGTCATAGTTAGTTGTCAGGTGCCAGAATCCGCCATATCACATACACACTGAAGTCTCTCAGCAGGTACTGTTATGACTTTGTCATAGTCTCTGTTGGCATGAATGACTTGAGGCATATTTTCTTGGACTATATGAAATGGATGTGATTGAGCTCGCTGATTGTGTCCCAGGCAGGTATGTCTCTAGTCTTAAGCAGCATTCTGCTGTCACCCAGAATGATGCCTCACTACAAACAGAAAATTATTGACTTTAACAATTGGCTTAGTTTCTGGTGTCATCCCAGTACCTGGCAGCCTGAGAAAATATGATCGACAGACCACGATGCTTTGCCAGAGATAGCCTGCATCTGTCTCACCTGGGCTTCAGGCTTCTGGCAAAGGCTTTTGCCTCCCCCATAGTGCATTTTTAGGAAAAGTGATGAGGTTAAAACTACCAACATAAAAATTTCAACAAAACACAAATTAAAGGTCATGCAGCTAAATGCTTGGAGTCTAAACAGGAAACTGCACTCATTGCAAGCATTCTTAACCCTGGAAAATGCTGACATCTGTGCAGTCACAGAAACCGCATTCAAAGCTGCATAGAGCACCCTAGCCTTGACTGATTACTCATCCTGTCATACATTCAGACCCCAAACTGTGGCCAGTAAAGCCAAAAGAGGTGGAGTTTTAAAATATATTCCGTATTCCCACCCACCCCCTTTACTCCCACATTTATCTATCCTCAACTCATCCCACAACATCTATAGCCCAATCACCTGATAACACCTCCCTCCAGTCACACTCCCATCCTACTTTATCCAACCCATTTCTTCACCATGTTCCATTCCATACCCCACTTACACCTAGCAATAGTTTTGAAACTACTTTCCACCCTAACCTCCTTAACTCAACTCCAAAATCCCCACTACCTCACTACACATCCACTTACCAACACACCATCTCACCTGCCTTCTGCTTCATATCTCCTGCACTCTATCCCTCCTGCACAGCCCTACTATATAAATTCAAAACCTTACCTACACTTCCCACACTTGACCTTCCCCATATCTTACACCCCAACAAATATACTGTCTACCCATACTTAAAAACCCCATCCACTTTAAATTGTGTTATACTCATGCTTCATCAAATCTCCCTGTCCCTTTTCGGTGACATCCATTCCAACCGTGGCCCCAGCAACTTCCCTCCCACCAACTGTCCAACTCCCTCATACCCTAGCAACCCCCAGGTCCATTCCCCTCACCACAATTAATGCTCAAAGCCTCCAAAATAAGCTCCTTTAGTTACATGCCTGGCTCCTACACAATTACCCTGACATTGTTGTGATCACAGAAACCTGGCTAAAGCCATTCATAAAAGACAATGAAATCCTACCACCTGGCTATCAAAGGATCCGTACTGACAAGACCCTATAAGAAAGGAGGTGGTGTTGCCATAGTCTACTCCTCCTCCTACACAGTTACCCCACACACCAATTACATCCCTAAAGTCAATAACTGAATTCATTCTAGCCTACCTAAAAGACACCAATCACAAATCTCTCTGCTTAGCCTCCCTATATATACCTCCTAGCAACAATAACATCTCAACATTAGAAGATATCCTCTCCTGTTTCTCATGTAACATCAAAAACAAATCAGTTATCCTAGGCGACGTTAACATTAATTGGTCCAATATCAACTCTCAATCCCCTTCTCACAATATAAACCTGTATAACTACAGACAACTAACTAACTCTCCCAGCAGGCCAAATAAGGATGGCACTTCTGGCTCCATCCTAGATTGGATTTTAGTGTCTCACCCTAATCTAATTTCAAATTCAGGCATCCTCCCAGACTCTCTCAGCGACCACCTTCCTGCCTTTGCTCACTGGCACCCTTCTCTGCTCCAAAAATAACACCACTATATTCAGACCCGCAACCTCTCTCATTTCAACCCACAAGTTTTCTCTGACTGTCTAAAATTAATTGATTGTACCCCCTTAAAAACCCTACCATTAGACCACACCATCAACCACTTTAACAATACATTTCTCAACCTACACGACCGTCATGTTCCCCCAGAACCAAACAAATCGGATCCAAAATCTCCCCCTGGATATCAAACGAAACCAAGCTAACCATGCGCCTAAGAGAAAAAAATGGAAACAATACCAAAACAATAAACTGCCCAGTGCACTAGTAGAATACAAACAACTCCGCAACAATGTAAATAAATTAATAGAGACCACAAATCCTATTGCACAAAGCTTCAATCTGAACACTCTTCTGGCCCAAAATAGTTCTGGAGTACTATGTCCTCTCTCCTACATCCCGGTAGCAAAGGCAATCCTTGTCCCAACCGTAACCTTTTCGACCTAGAAACAGCCACATCATTCAACTCCTTCTTTGTGGAATGTATATCCAAGCTAACCTCCAGCTTCCTACACCGCTCTCCTAGCACATCCCCTCCATCCACCACCTCTTCAGACAACACACACAATTCTCTCACTTTCACAGTCAACTTCATTCCTGCTAGCACTATAAAATAAAACTACCCCTCCAGCTAAAACCTTGTCATAATGCACCAGATAATTTACCCACATCCTTCCTCAAATTATCAGCCAACAGCTTAGCCCTGCCAATCTCCATTCTAATAAACAGATCCATACAAGAATCCTATGTCCCTTCAATTTGGAAACATGCTTTCATTATTCCACTCCACAAGGGAGTTAAAAAATATTGACTTTACCAACTTCAGGCCCATTGCCATCCTTTCTCCACTCTCAAAAATCCTTGAAAAATGTATTTATGCACAACTCATGCCTTACCTAACTTGCAATAACCTCCTTAACCACACCCAACACAGTTTACACCTAGGCCACAGTACCATTACTGCCCTTCTCTCCTTCCTAGAATGCATCAGTCTTGCTTGTGACTCTGGCAGACTCCTGTCTGCCCTTTTCCTAGACCTATCCAAAGCCAATGACACAGTCTCCCACCCCATTCTCCTGTCCTAACTCTCCCATCTCAACCTATCCCCTTCGACAGCATCCTGTTTTTCTAGCTTCCTCTCTGAAAGGCTGCAGGCTGTAAAATGGAAAACCTCTACATCCCCCTTCCTGCAAACTACTACTGGTGTTCACCAAGGCTCCGTCCTCACCCTACTACTTTTCAACTTATTCATTAATAACTTTCACCACTCCATCCCCGAGTCCATCTTGATCCAGTATACAGATGACTCTACCATCATCTGCACTGCTGAATCCCCCTTCGACCTGCAACTAAAGACCCAATCTGCTCACTAAAACTGAAAATTGGATGCATAACAACCATCTTGCCCTGAATGCAAATAAAACAAAGCTAATGATCTTTATTCCCTCCATCTGATGTTGTTAATTTTCATTCCATTCATTACTGATGGGTTATTGGTTCCTTCCTCGGAACCGAGTCGGCCTTATACCAAGCTCGCTTCAGCCAAAAACTCTCGAGCTAAGATTTTACCCATAGTACCCTTCTACCTGTTACCTCAGATCTTGTTTACCACGTAGCCGTAAAGCCATGTTCAAGCCAGCTCTCAGCTAAGTCTTAGATTTTTTGATATATATTGGTTATTGGAAAGTCTTGATACTTTTATTCATCTGTTATTTTACTCATTTCTACCCTGTTAAAACTATTGCTAAGTTTCTACCTTCTCTTTCAAAACTTTACTGTCCAACATCCGGTTGGTAATCTTTGTACCATCACTGGTACGCACCCTTTTTTTTCCCTACCTGCTGTGGTAATCTCCTAGTACCATTGTTGGTAATTTTTTCCTTCAGATTCTTTGCCCTATCTGTTTATATAATATTAATACTTTATTTACTTGTTTTTGCTCTGCCATTGGTAATACTTGTAATATGACATGTCTGAAAAAAGGGGACTTCAGGATTCAAACAATGTCTGAAGTCTGGGAGAAAAATGCCGAATAGCGACATTCATGATGACTGTGTGTATTGTTTGGTAGTGTCTCATCTCTCTTCAACTGCCTTGCTCTATCTGTCAGAGTTTTAGTTCTCCTACGTTGAATGAAAGAAAGAATAAGCTGATATTAAAGGGCCTTCTTAAAACACCCTTTTCAGAGGCGCTTTCTGCATTGGAGGGTTCACCCCCTCCTAGGAAAGAGAAAGAGAAAAAGATGCAACATTCAGTTCCTTCCTCACCCTCTGGTGAGAAGGAGACACAACCTAAACCTAAAATGGTGACAATTTCTGTTCTGGACCAGAAACCAGCTTGTATGGCACCAACTTTGATACCGTCTACTACAGTAGTATCGTAGGTGCCTCCTTTGACACAGTTTATGGTACTGACTATGCCTAAATCATAGATTTTGATCTCCATACTGATCTCGGCACTGAACCTTCCTACGGTACCACGTTTTTCCACGGTACCACTCACTCAGGTGGACACCCCTTCCTTGATCGTCTCAAAGCTAGAGACTGTGGTGTCATTAAACTCTCAAGCACAGACCCAGTATTCACCATCAGTGGATCCTTTCTTGGGGCAGGTGTATAGCCCTTTCTTAGAGTGACCAGAGTCCCCATCGAAGATATCCTCGAGATCCACCAGGAGCCTCTCGGAACTAGACGTGGTGCACAATATAGACCAGCTACTAACAGCCCGGGGAATTCCTACAGATTCAAAAAACAAATCCCTTCTTGGATTTGGCAATATTGCTCTACGGACTCCATCTTACTCTTCTCCTTTGACATCCTTGCAGGTTTCAAAGCCCACGATACCGATGCCTCTTTCGGCACCCACAGCTTCGGTGCCAGTAGTGGATCTCACTTTTGCTATATAGCTGACCCTTTGGCCTTCGGCTCCTTTGGAGCCAAGTCTTCCTTAGACCCGGGATTGGACTACAGGTTCCTCGGTACCGAGTTCGGTTCCAACCCTGTCTACAGTGCCATCCATGGTACCAGGAGTCCTGTCTGTATCAATCCCTCTTGAGGCTCCATTCTTGGGAGCAGGCTCAATAGAGTGGGGTGTGACCTCGTTTCCAAAGTTGTCCTTCTCTGTTCTGGGCTCCCACCCCTCTTCGGGTGGCCCTGCTTTCCAAGCAATGGAGAGAGCCCTTGCCTCTGTAGGCAAGCCTGCAGTGTTGGAACCACAACCATGTACTCCCCCTGAGCTGCAGCAATCACAGGCCACTGTCACGGGACATCAAGCATGAGAGCCCCAGGAGTCCCTATTGCAGGGTGCTCTTTCCTCCATGTCCTCTTCAGATGCTCCCACTGAGGAAATTCCAAGGAAGAAATTGTGCAAGAGGAAGCATGTGGACTCCCCTGAGGAGTCCCTTACAGAAGATATGGATTACAATGAAGAGGAAGTCTCCTCACTATCACCCCCTGAAGATGTTTCCTTTGGAGACATCCTTGAGATATTGAAACAGAAGAGTGATTGGAAGCCCAAATACCCTTCCTCCGAGGAATCTGTGTTCCTGCAGGCTTTTCGTGCTCAACCATCTACCTCTTGGGATACTCCGCCTGCAGACGAGCTAGTTCAGCTTGTGGTGCAGCATGCCTGGAGGAACCCTAACTCTGGTGAGGCAATCCCACGGAGACCAGACAAGATTCTCTCTCCTGCCGCTGAAGAAAACCCACATTGGTCCAAAGGTTTACCAGTAGATGCGATGGTGGTGGCGGTGACCACAAAGATAGAGTTTGCCAAGGAGAACCACACTGTTCATCCGCCTAACAGGGAGTCCCGAGCAGTGGACAGATTGGAGAATCGAGTTTTTGCTTTATCGACCTTTACAGTTTGGTCCTTGAACTACCTGGCACAATTCACCAGACTCGAGAGAGAGACCTAATCTCCAAACTCTCTGGTACTCTATCAGGACAGGTGGCTGACGAGGTAAATGACGAGGTGGCCTCACAGCTAGCAACCCTGGAATCAATATCTAAGTCATCCATGAGGTTAATTTCACATGCAACAGAAGGGGCGACAAGAGCTGTGGGTTAAGGTGTAGTTATGAGACATCATGCCTGGATGCACCTTTGTGTCTTTGCAGATCCCTTTAAGTCTTCCTTCCTTAACACTCCAGTGGAAGCATTTTTCCTGTTTGGCCTTAATATGAAGGACACTCTATCCAGGTGTGAGCAGACAGCAAGACCCTGTCTGCTGTTGGTGTATGTTTTTCCACTCCTCAGCATTCCTTCTCCAGGAATCAGAGAAGTGGAAAATTGTGGCACAGAGAGTCTTATGGTCCTTTTCGTAACACACATGGTGAGTTCACCCCCAAAGACAGAGGGGGGGGCAACTCTTTTGGAAGACACCCCTACAGAGTCAGAGAGGGGTCTGTGTAATCAGGGTTCCAGAGACTCGTTCTCTGGACAACCCCACCAGCGCTCCAGAAGAGAGGCCTGATTGCTTTCCTCAGGAAGCAGTCGGGGGATGTTTCTCTCTGCACCGTAATACCTGGCTATCAATTACCACTGATTCTTGGATGAAGAAGATAATAACCAGAGGTTGCCAAATTCCATTCATTTCCTAGCCAAAGTCACCAAAGCAAATTCCCGACGTTCCACCCAGTCTAAGGGAAGAAGCAGCTCTACAGATAGGAAAGCTGTATCGAAAGAATCATCCCAAAAGTCCCACCAGACTAGATCAGATCCGGATTCTACTCAGGATTCTTTTTTGGTGCCAAAAAAGACAGGGGACTGGAGACCAATTTTGGACCTCAGCAGATTAAACAAGTTTGTCACCCAGAGAAAATTCCAGATAGTCACCGTTCGGTCCATCCTCCTCTTTCTGGAGGAAGAAGATTGGATGTGCTCGATAGACCTTCAGAACGTGTATAACCACATTAAAATGGACAAATGCTCCAGAAGTTTTCTTCGCTTCCGGTTGGGAATCAATCATTACTAATTCCGTGCTCTGCCCCTCGGACTGTCTACAGCCCCCAGAGTGTTCACCAAATGCGTGGCAGTAGTGACAGCTCACTTGAGATTACAAGGATTCCGGGAGTTTTCATATTTAGATGATTAACTCCTTACTGCCCCCATCAGGCACCTACTGATAACAGCCTTGTATTACACCCTCTCTTTGGCAAATCTTCTGGGAATTTCTATAAAGTGGGAGAAATCCAATTTGACTCCAACTCATACTTTGGAATTCATAGGGGTGGTTTTCAATACCCGTTCTTGCTTAATCTCTTTCTCCCAGATCACAGGTTACAAAGACTAATGATCCAGCTCTGAGTGATACTCTGCCACAACATGGCTTCAGCTCAAGAGGTCCTGCAGCTGTTAGGTTCAATGGCAGCATCAATATCTATAGCAACCCTTGCAAGGATTCATATGCGACTCCTACAATGGCATCTACTAACCCAATGGTAGCCAAACCATTATCCTTTGTCTTTCCAGATTCGAATAACAAATTGATGCAATCAAGACCTAACTTGGTGGATGAAGTCAGAGACAGAACTTTGGAGCCGACCCTTCCACCCCTGTCAAGCCAGCGCCACTGTGACCACGGACGCTTTCCTAATAGGGTGGGGAGGCATTTTCAGGGAATGACAGTCTAAGGCACATGGTCAGATATAAAGGCCAATCTGCATATAAACATTCTAGAACTGAGGGGAGTGCTTTTGGTGTTACAAGCATTCCAGTCTGCCCTTCCTTCGGGAACAATTGCTATCCAATCAGACAACATGTCAGTAATGTGGTATATCAACAAACAAGGAGGAACCAAGTCCTACCCCCTATGTCAAGAGGCCATGAGAGTTTGGCAATGGACGATAGCTTCCAACTGGTTTCTGATAATGCATATTCGAGGGAATTCCAACATGATTGCAGGCAATTTGAGAAGATGCATTCTTCTGCCTCACGAGTGATCCCTCAACTCCAATATAGTGGCAAAGATTTTCAGCCATTGGGGCCAGCCTTGCTGCGACCTATTCTCCTCCCCGTCAAACCACAAATGCAGCAACTACTTTGCCCTAATTCCCCTGCAGGGGAGTCCCCAAGGGATGCTCTAATCCATGACTGGCCCATGAGACTTCTATATGCTTATCCCCCCATCCCTCTGATTCCTCAGTTCGTGAAGAAAGTGCTTCGGTTGAAAAGCAAAGTGATCCTCATAGCACCTTATTGGCCCTGACAGGTATGGTTCCCCTTTCTCCGGCCTCACCTTCTTCGCCGACCGTGGATCCTGGATCCAACTCCAGATCTGATTTCTCACCCCCAAGGGTTGAGCCCACCTGAACATGACCAGCCTCAATCTCACAACTTGGCTTCTCCACTTCCAATGATCGCCAGGCATAATAATCTCTCCTCTCCAGTATGTGACATTATCCTAGCTTCGCATAAACCATCCACCAGGAAACTTTATGCCGACAAATGGAAAAGACTTTCAGTGTGGTCTAGACAGAGAAAACTAGACCCATACTCGGCACCGGTCTCTGCCGTACTTCAGTACTTATCAAACTTCTTTGAAGAGGGTGCTGCAGCATCAAGTATGCAAGTTCATTTAGCTGCCATTTCAAAGTTTCATAATGGTTTTGGTGACTCCTCCTTAATTTCACATCGCCTAAGCAAAACCTTTTTGAAAGGAGTCTCGCCATTTAAGCAGCCCATAGAACCATGGAGTCTCGCCAATTAAGCAGCCCATAGAACCATGGAGTCTCATGCTAGTTTTACATTCTTTAACACGGCCTCCCTTTCAGCCTGCAGCCACTTGTGACATCAAGTTTGCATCTTGGAAATCTCTTTTTCTGGTGGCCATTACATCGGCCAGATGCATTTCCGAGTTCCATGCTCTATGCATAAAGTGTCCTTATTTGATTTTCCATAAGGAGAAAGTATCACTCCGGACCAATCCTTCCTTCCCTCCCAAAGTAATTTCTGAGTTCTCTATTAACCAGACTATTGACCTACCAGCCTTCTTTCCTAAATTTTCAAACAAAGGAGAGTATTGTTTACATTTACTTGATGTCTACAGACAATTGAGATTTTACTTAAGACAAAAACAATCCACAAATCAGACCAGTTATTTACATCTTTCTCTGGTCTTAAAATGGGAAAGTCAGTTTCTAAAGTGACCTTATCTAAATGGCTTAGAGACTGTATAATTTTCATTTATCATCACGAGTGAAAGTCCACACCACAGAAAATCAAAGCTCACTCCACCAGATCAGTGGCAACTTCTGTAGCATTCCATTGTAGAGCTTCCATGGACATCTGTGCAGCAGCTATGTGGGCTACTCCTCATACATTTATCACTCATTACAAATTGGATCTGGTTTCCAGGTGAAGAGCTTCATTTGGCTCAGTGGTGCTCAGGAATATTCTTCAATAAGGGCTGCCCACGTGACACAAGGTAGCTGGGGACTCTGTCCTGTCAGCGATGAATGGAATGAAGATTAACATCAGATAAAGAAGTTATGTCTTACCATAATGTTCCATCCGTGTTGTTGATCTTCATCCATTCATCACGTCCCACCCTCCTTCCTGCTCCTAGATGCTCCTGGGGGATACTTTGGGTTCAACTCCTGAATTAGGGTTCTTGCTCAGAGACAGCCTCTGCTTTACTAATTGCAGGCAATCTCGAACTGAGGTAATAGGGAGAAGGGTACTATGGGTAAAAGCTTAGCTCGAGAGTTTTTGGCTGGTGCAAGCTTGGTATAAGACTGACTCTGTTCCGAGGATGGAACCGATAACCCATCAGTGATGAATGGATGAAGATCAACAACACAGATGGAACATTATGGTAAGACATCACTTCTTTTTTTCGATAAGTAGCCAAAGTAACACCACCATTGAGACTGTGCCTCACACCAAACTCCTAGGTATCATCATTGATGAACATCTGAAATTTGACATCCATATTCTAACACCCATCAAAAAAAACACCAAAAACTAGGACTCTATACCGACACAACCGCTACCTGACTCCCTCCACCAGGAAGACCTTGGCCTCCACCTACCTTCTCCCCACTTTAATTTATAATGCCCCCCCTACTCAGCAACCTCCAACTTGGCTTACAATCGAAACTGGATTCCTACTACAATAAAATCATTCGAAACCAACTCCAAAACTCATTCCATCATTGCTTCTCCCTCCATTGTCTACAATGGTTAGAACTTCCTAATTACCTGAACTTTCTACAGCTCACCACTGCCCATAAACTCGTGTTCAAGCCTTCCAACTGCCCTGCTTTCTCCCCCTCCTTAACCCCTTATGTACCCAACTGCTCACTCCAGTCAGAAAATCAAAATCTCTTACACATCCACAAACCTTCCTGGCCCCCTGGACAATTTTTGATATCTTACTCCATAGCCAAACTATGGAACTTTCTCCCCCTCTCTTCGTAATACCCCTAACCACACCAACTTCAAATCCCTACTACACTACTACCTGTTATCAAATTGGATATGTTCCTGCTCATTTCCTACTTGAGTCCACCTACTACCATTCATTTCAACAGCTCCATCTTCTCTCCACCTAACAACCTTCCACTCAACTAAACCTCTAATTCCTCTCCTAAACTTCTACTAGACATACTTATCTTCTGCTATATCTTCCTCTACTTCCATCTACTTTTGTAAGTTAAAAAATATCCTTATTCTCCAAATTTTCAAGTGCTGCAGCCTGAACATGTATTTTGTTTTTTTCCACTGCCACTGCAGCCACTCTGTATTTAAATGTAATTACTTTCATACTTTGTACTACTTTATCAATATTGTATATTTGTTGCTTGATAGTCATGGTTATATTGTCTATGTAATTGTCTAAGAACTCATATACTGTATTGTATCGCCTGTGGAGCTTTTCTCCCCAGGCCTCCACTGAAAACGAACTCTTCTTGGCCCAGTGGACTTTCCCGGTCATCAAACTGTAATAAATAAATAAAATAAATATATTAAAGAAATACACACCAACAGGCTGTTCATCTTGCTGGCTGAGAGATTCAGCGAAAACTTCACCCCTCTGTCCCCCCATCAGTAAATCAGGACATCCCCAGTACCTACCCCCTTCCCCTTATATCTAGGAAACAGGTCATCACTGCTGTCTCAAAGGCAAAAAAATACAACCTCCATGAGACCCGATAACATCCACCAGGCTACATCCTACATGAACACAGGCAGAAACTTGCAGCACCATTAGGCACCCTATTCAACCAAAGCCTAAGTACCGCATTCGTCCCAGGTGAGTGGAGGACAGCCACTGTCATCCCTTTGCAGAAAGGTGGAGCATCCACTGATCTAGGAAATTATAGACCCATCAGCTTAACTATCCTGATCTGCAAGGCCATGGAATGGATTATCATGGACCTCATTAACAAGGAATCCCAGGGAGAAAACCTCCAGTACATATTAAAAGGTAACATTAAGTCATGCACAGTCATTACATATGAAAATTACAGTATCCTTTGTAGTCGAAAAATATTACTTGCATTATGTCCCTGCTTGTGCATAATATCTAACTGCTGTAACAATCCAGAAAACTGCCACCACCATCCACAGAGTTTACTACCTGAGCAGGGGGAGGAATTACATTAATGTGTACAACACGCATACCATTCAGACACCTATGAACAGATTTACCAGTCATCCTTTTACATGTCTTTATAAGTTGGGAGGAAACCGGAATGTACAGAGAAAACTCCCATGAACACAGGGAGGGCATGCAGTCTCACAGAGGGCTCTCTGATGAGAATTGAACTGGAAAACCTTTTGGTGTGAGCTGCCTCCCATTATTTATATTAACATCAGAATAAGTTATTACACACCATTAGTTGTAACGAATTATTGTATATGTATGAAAAATAAACGTGATTTACATTATTTTTATCATGAGAAAATAGGAGATGCAAATTGTTCCAAGCAGTTAAAATGTTTGCCTTCTACTCAGATAGCCAGAGAGAACAGTGGAGAGGAAATCTGGTGTATCCATTTCAGAGACTGCTTGCTTGTAAGACAGCTTCAACAGCAATGGGAAATAAAGGGACCTGACTGTGGCTCTGGACAGCTGATTGAGCTGGCAGATCAAGATGGGTTTGACTATCCGGGGGGAAGACAGAGCCAGCTTCAGACTGCGTAAGTTCCTCAAAGGAAGGGCTGGGATACAAGTACATGACCTAGGGATAGGATTTAGGCTCCCCAAGTCATCGATGGCTGGTAGCCTTAAAAGTGGGTGTGCAGGAATGTGCAGTCACATGGGGAAGGCATGGGTGAAGCATTTATAGCAAGTTCCCTGACCAGAGCTGGAATTAGGCCAGTAAAAAAGCACCCTTCTAGCCCAGATGCTAGTGAGGACAGAAAGTAAATGCCAGCCTCCATTGGACCGATGTCATCCTGACACCAGGAAAAAATCCACAGGTAAGGGAATGAATAAGCCGTGTCTGATTGAGGGGAAGCTCTATGATCAGGCTTGAGGTCAAAAAGCAATTAAAAATAATTTATTATTACACTTATGATTCGGAGGACTTAAACCTAGCATACGGTACTTCCTAGACAAACTTTTGATCTTCCTTACTGGGTGAAGGACAGCTAGCAACCTTTGACAGATCCACTGTATAACGGAAATAGATGAAGGATGAAGAAATGTGAATGTTGGGGATTTGGTTGGTTAGTTTGGTCCTAGTGAATTATTTGGGAAGTCCCTTCTAGAAGAACTTGGGGTTTTATAGATATACATATGTTTGTGTGTGTGCGTGTGTGTGTGTGTATATATATATATATATATTTAATGTGTGTGTGTGTACACAATGGACTTGGTGCGTAGTTTTGTAGCCCTTTTTACATCTGAAGATTCCACTTTGTTACTGAGTGCTGTCTAATGTGCTAAATGATTATTAGCTGTGGTAAAGCGGTATTGTGACTAAATCATAATTTGGCAGGTTGTGATGTGAGTGTTGTCAGGGATGAACTTGGGAAGTACTTTAGCAGTAATATACTTAAAGCATTGAAATTCTAGGTTTTTCAGGAGTGAGTTGAGGTGGTCAACAATGCTGTCTACATTAGTCCTGTAGAAGGACCAGTCCAGTTAACGTAACATATTTGTGGTGAGGAAAAGCAGATGTGGCCCTGCGTTTGTATAGTATCCATGAGAATGTTTGGATAAGTTTGTAAAAAAAAAGAATATCCCTGGTTTGCTGTCTAAAGACGTATTGTAGAAGGTGTCTCTTGTTAGAGCATCTGCTACTTCCAAATATGTGCAATCTTTGACTTGCCAAATATTTGCTTAAACACTGAAGTGTAAGCAGTAAAAGGCACTGTTCAGTTCTTCCTCCAGCACAGCACACACAGTTGATAATGACTGCAGAATCCCACTCCTGCATTGCTGACTTATGCTGTTCAGCACACTGGAATGTGCCAAATTCACATCCTGTACCTATAACTCCTAATCCTCAGTAAAGCATATGCCCAGAATGTCATTCCATGCCCATTCCCAAGTGTAAGCATTCCTGTTTTGGGTCATCTGCCAGTACCTCTCATCTGAAATGAAGGAAACTACAAGTGCAGTTTCCCATGCACACAGATACGCTCAAATATGTTGCATATAGAGCAGATAATCATCTGACTTAGGACAGTGTGGAAACTGTTAATCCATATATCAACAAGCATCTAGTGAGTGCAAAAATATACTTAGCTGTACAGTGTTTTACTTTGTTATCCTAAAAATCCTTATCAGCTAATGGATCCTCAAGTTAAGATAAAAAAGGCATACACAATGTTTTTTGTTTTTTTTTTTTAAGTGGGAGAACAGCTCACGATTCCGTATAAATGTAAAATAAACTTTAAAGGAGAAAAATAAAGCACTTGTATTCTCAAACATGTACACATATTTTGCACTTCAGAAATCTGGAGGCAATCCCAGTTCCCAAACAGAGAATGCAATATTTGATAAAAACAAAGCAGAGAAAATAATTCTGGCTAGCATGTCAGTCTGTTGCAGGGTGCTCACACTTACACATATGACTTGCACACCTACAGCTAGTTTATGTGGATTGCCAGTTTACCTGCAGCATGCCTTTGAGATTTTGGAAGAAACCTGATCATTCAGCAAGAAGATATGCATAGTCCACATGGACATAACCCTAGCTTAGAACCAACTGCTAGAGATCTAGGCACTGGGCAGCAGCAGTGCTATTTGCCCCTCCACTGCTCTGACAGTCCAATATTGGTGACAGCAAACAGAGAAAATAAAAATAAAGAAAAATTATACATACACGCCGTATGTGATTTGGTTTCCCTGCAGTATGCCAGTTCCAGATAGGTCATATTTTAGGTGTCCTGCAGAAATTTTAAATGAGGGTTTTTTTCAAGCTGTTTTCTTCTCTGTGTTGCTTTCCTCAGTGTAATAATCCCTGCCTCTGGGATTGCTGTTGAATACAGTTGTTTAATTGTACGTGCCACTCAGAGCAATGAAAGCTTAACAGTGGGTTACTTGCCTGATGCTAAGACTTATCGGGTCATGCGCACGCTAGTGTCCTTTGAACACCAAGTACTAGTATGACTCTGTAATAGTGCGTGTGGGTGTTAATGACTGTATGAACTAGAAAAGTCAATATGTCTTTCCTTATCACTGTTGCAGTATTCCTAGCAAATGGCTTGTATTACCATTTCCATGTCATCCATGAAAGGAAAATATGAGTGTGGGAGGCAGATTCCCAATAAGGATAGACACAAGAACGGCCTTTTTTGTCTTGGTGCTGCCCACAACTATATTCACTGTGAGATTTGTCAAACCTCAGTACCAAAGACTCTATGTAGCTGTCTGTGTTCCCTTTCTATTTAGAAAACAAGCAACTGAAGCTTCTGGCTCAAGGTTCCATGGCTTTTGAATCTACCCACTGATGTTCAGTTACAGTTAAATGTAAAAAAATATACTGTCTTTTCTACTGTCCAGCCTCCTCTGGATGTCCGCATTTGATTCTACCATCAGCACCCCTCTGTTGTGACCAAGTTGGCCAGCATGTGACTGCCTACCCACACATCCGCTGAAGCTTCCCCTACATCTGCTTTATACGAAGAGGAGAAACATGACTAAACATTTCAGAGGAGTCTGGGGGGATTCCCCAGATTCTGGTTAGGTTGGTTCGGGTTCAATTATTGAAGTCAAGCAAGGATCTGAACTTCTTAAGTTTGCTAGGGCTGATGGTCCTCCTGTAGCTAAAGATCCACACAAAGAGTGGAAGGATTTCATTCAGGGTCTTTTGAGGGCCCTTATGACTTTGTAGCTCCATCAGGGGTTATCTGGTCTTTCCTCTGTTCCCTGGTCCTCTTTTGCTAAGAGGCCTAGAGACTCTGATTCCTTTAAGGAGGAGGTGGACTTGGATTCTGGAGAGGAGTTATTGGCTTACTCCTCACAATTTCATTTGCCTTTAGCCTTGCGGTGTGAGGAAGATGATTTCCTTTCCCCTCTGATTCCCCCCATTGAAGAGTTGTCCTTTGGGGATTGTATTGTCCACATGATGTAGTATTTTAAATAGGATTATTCCCAGATTTCTGATGTTCAAAAAATGTATTATGACCTTCTGCAGATAGATTCACCACAGCCTTCTGCAGTCCTTCCAGTCTTGGATGCTCTTTTAGACACCTTCATTTCTACCTGTCAGGCAACTGACTCTCAGCCTTCTGCTCCAGAGAAGTCTGACAGGTTCTGTAAAGTGCCTGAGATCCAGAAATTTAAAGTCCTTCTGACCCAGCAGTGATTTCCCTAGCTGCTGACTAGTCTTCAGAATTGCTTTTTTCTTCCAGGCTTTTGCCGTCTGACGAGGGTAGTCGTGCTGGACAGGTATAGAAAAAAGGGGCAGCATATGTCATTGCTTCTCTTGTTGAGTTGCTGTGGTTCCTCTGCAGCAGTTCACATCTGAGGATTAGGCACTAGTACATCACTTGTGTAACTTGCACTTACGATGTAGGCGCTAGGTTTGACATACAGTGCCTGGAAGGCATTAAGGTTATGGTAAGATCTTTTGTGGATCACAAAACAGCCCGTGGCCTGCTTCTCTTCTTGGGATTGGTGCTAACATTTTGCTTCTGGTGAGAGAAGAAGCAAAGGGGTATTGTATCCAAACAGAGTGAAGCTATGCTGAGACCAGCATTAGTAGTAGCCAGGCAGTAGCCATTCATGCAACTTCCCTCTTTTTTCAATCTTGACAAGCTAATTCTGACGACATGCATGAATGGGCGTTCCTTCATTGAAGGCAGACCTCCCAACCATACCGAATTACTCTGTATTTACTGAGTTTTGGGGTCCAAATGAAGGGGTGCCACGATTCCCGATTGGCACCCCTTCATTTACGATTTTTTTGCTTCATTTATTTTTATTTTTTAAAAAATCGCGCTGTCGGAGCTGACGTCATCACGTGCGGGATGACGTCAGCGCCGTCAGGGCTTCCAGCCAGTTGGAATTCAGTTCAAGGAGCTCGCGTCATTATTTAAATTTTCCGCCTATTTCTAGCTGGCTGCGCAGTGCGAGCGGGAATACTGAACAGCGAGAACGCCGAGAGAAGTTGAATCTTACCAGGCAGGCTGCAGGAACATTAACGGCAGACTCAGTAATGTTGCTCATCAGTTTTGTTTTTTTTTTTTTCCAAGTCGGGCCGGCTGCGAGGCGCGAGCAAGTATACAGCAGCAATGGGAAATGGGAATTACAGGCAGCAGTACCATATCGGTTACTTTTATTTTTCCAAGCAGCAGGCAGGCATCGCGACTTCGCGAGCAGGTAAGCATGGGAGTCTGTAGAATAATTATATTGCTAAGTCCATTTCTGATTCGTAAGGAAACTGCATAAAGTTCTTAGGCAGGCTTGAATCTGCAATTCACACCCTCCAGCTACTAATTCAGTTGTTTCAGCAGCAGAGCTGACCTATAACAGACACAGTAATACCCCTTCTGACAATATCAGTACATGGGCTTTTATTGTATAATTTATATTACTGGCTGGACTACATTTCTTGTTTTCTTTTTAACTTGCGATCTATGCTGCAGATACCTTACTATGTGTCATGGCTGAAACATGCTTTATACAACATCTACTTAGGTAACAGATGCTCAAAAGTAAACACTTTTTTTCCAGATCTTGGTATAGTCTGTTATTAAACAATTCTTTATCACTTGCAACTGTGGATATCCTTTTATTTGTTTTCTTGTTTGAATTTTGCTAATTAGGTAAGCACAGCAAATCTTCCACTCCTTTCATTAAAGGCAGTTCTTGCTTTGTTGTTTGTGGGTTTCAGAGATTCATTAAGTTTCAGTCTTCCTATTTTTTAAACTGCTGATTTAGCATAGTGGTATATTGCACTGACTGTAGTGTATAGTGTTCTGCTTTATCACTTGCAACTGTGGATATCCTTTTATTTGTTTTCTTGTTTGAATTTTGCTAATTAGGTAAGCACAGCAAATCTTCCACTCCTTTCATTAAAGGCAGTTCTTGCTTTGTTGTTTGTGGGTTTCAGAGATTCATTAAGTTTCAGTCTTCCTATTTTTTAAACTGCTGATTTAGCATAGTGGTATATTGCACTGACTGTAGTGTATAGTGTTCTGAGTTCAAGACTTTCCAGTAACATGCATGGTGGTAACACAACATTTTATTCTAGCAACTTTCCAAAATCATACAAGCAGTGTTTAAAATGTGTCCCTGGTTTTTGACCTTTTGCCCCCAGCCAAAAAAATTGAAAATAATTGCAAGAAGATGCCTATGACTTACACTACTGTCATTCTGTTTATAGTTTGGGCGTAGAAGTAGACTTTCATGATGGGAATGTTCTGAATTGGTCAGTTTTGTAATTATTGGTTCATGCATTTTCTTTCATTGCCTACGGTATAGCCTACTGTTCATTCAAACAAATTTAAAATGTGCTCTGTCTAACAAGTGTGCTGTATTATACAAGGAATATAACTTAATAAAGCCAGGAAAGTGTATCAAAGAAAAGAACACATGTATATTTCTTGTTTTGTGTGCAAGGGGCCAATGATTTGAAAACAGCCCAAAGGTAATCTTTATCCACCACTGGCCAGATGCATTTTCTTTGGATGTGATGCAGGTTTCAATGAATGTGAGTTTCAAGGGCGGAGAAGTTATAATGCCAACTTAGTCTATTTTCATTGTGAGACAGTATTGCTTTGTTTCTTTGTTTATCAAATGTCTGTTAGTGTTTGTGCATTGATGTGCTGCAAAATGTAAAAATAATGTAAAAATAAAATCCAAATAATCATCGCAGAAGTAAAGCAGTATGCACACATTAGTGTTTATGGAAAATGAGGCGAAATAGCCAAGTAATGGGACACTGGAATGGCTGCAGGGGGACTCTGTGCCATATTTTGGTTGTCTGTTCTTCAGTTTGTGTTCGAAAGTTGGTATTCCACAATTCCATTGGAGTGGGCGGGGTTACATAATTATGTATGCAAATTTGATGTTAATCAGCGTACAGATTTGTACCTATTTTTCATGGCCCTTGTCCAGATTTTTGATGTTTCCAGGTTGAGAGGTATGATTGAAGGTTGTGCGTTAGGCCCGGCAAGCCAGCATGTAAAAATCTACTGCCAATCATTAGCAGACCGGAGTTCTGCTGTGGCGACCCCTAACTGGGAAAAACCAAAAGACAAACAACAACAAGCTAATTCTTTATTTTTAGTAAGTACTGCTTGATTTCTTCCTTACTTCAGAATATCTGCCTAAATACTTCATCTTTAAATTTTCATGGTCTGTGTATTCGTTTCCCCAAGTGTTTGGCAGTGCTGGAAGCCAAGCACTCTCTAGCCAAGACTGGATTAGCCAGTCAAGAGAAGAAGGCTAACACCTGCATTACACCACATTCAACACATAGCCCTCCAGAACATACACCACCACAACCATCACATATTAACATAAAACACATACCTACTTTTGCGGAAGCTCTCAATAAAATCTGCCCAAACAACAGAGACCTCTGAGGCAGAAACGCAAACAACCACCACATCCCTGCACAAACCATGAGACACTTAGCTCACATAAATAGTGTGCCACTCAACCAAAGCTCGTAACGTAAAACAACTTACCCAATACACTAGTCATATGTGACTCAATAGTAAGGCAGACTGATGTCCCACTCACTAGGTTGAATAAGGAGAAAGTTACGGTCAGCTGCCTGTTGGGTGCCAGGATGCACCACATAATGCACACACTTAGGTTACTCCATGACAGGTACAAATATGACTTTGTCATTGTCCGTGTTGGTGTGAATGACCTGAGACATACCTCCCTGGACTACATGAAAAGAGACATGGAGGAGCTCTTGGATCTTGCAGCCCAGGCAAGTATGACCCTAGCTCTGAGTAGCATCCTACCATCACCCAAAATAATGCCACAGTACAAGCAGAAAATGATTGACTTCAACAATTGGCGAAGTTTCTGGTGTCATTTTAAGGGGATCTAGTATCTGTCTGCCTGGGATGACATGATCAACAGACCTCGATGCTTCACTAGAGATGGCCTGCATCTGTCACCCCAGGGATTCCAGATAATGGCCAAGGCTCTTGCCACCCTTTTAGTGCCTTTTTTAGGCAATGTCCTGAAGAAAAAATTACCACCATAACAGCTACAAGCAAACGAAATCTGAGGGTTATGCTACTCACCGCTAGAAGTCTAAATCTCAAAATGCACTCGCTCAAAGCACTCCTTAAAATTGAGAACATTGACATCTGTGCAATGACCGAGACCTGGTTCAAGGCTCCTGAGAGCACCCCAGCACTACCAGCCTATAATTCATACCACACCTTTCGGTCCCTAAACCTGGACCGAAGCACTTAAGGTGGTGGTGTCTCCATATTTATAAAGGTTATGCACACCTCCAGACTAGTAGCCCAACATAACACATCAGAGATACTTCAGGTACAACTAACACTGGGTAAAACTGCAATCCAGGTTGTAGCCTGCTGTAGATCCCCCACCATGTCCCAAGACTCCCACTCCACATTCCTAAACACACTGGAAAATGTTGGTACAACCCAGTACCCTTATACTGAGAGACTTTAACTACCACCCCCAGTAGTCCATTAAACACCGAAGGTGTGATAAGAGACCTAGGTACACAGGTTGACAACAACCTCTCCTTTGATAACCACATTGCCACTGTAGTCAGAAAGTCCTTCTATGTGGCACATCTCATTACAAAAGGTTTCTCATCCAGGAAGAAAGAGATCATAATCCCTCTCTACTTGTCCCTCATTAGACCTATTATAGAATATAATGCCTCATTTGGTATGTACCTCACTAGACACCTACATCAACTGGAAAGGCCACAAAAATACCACAGTAAGAGGGTCTTAGGCCTTAGATGCATGCCCTATACGGACAGACTCAAAAAACTCTAGCTATACTCTCTCACTTATCGCCGACTTAGAGGCGATCTCTGCTTGACCTACAAAGCCATGTCTGACCCAGAGCTGCTAGATGTGCTTCCCCTAAAGAAATCCCAATCCCTCTGTGCCACATGCCCCAGGAACCTAAACCTCATTACCACAATAAACAGAACATGCTGGAGGGACAAGTTCCTAACCCAGTGAATTCCCATACTCTGGAACAAACTTCCCATTCACGTCAAGCAGAGCACTTCACTGGCCCCTTAAGAGAAATCTTGATGAGTGGATGGACAATAGGAAGTTCATACCGGGGATCACTTCAGTGGCCTTGCCTGACAGGGGCACTTTGAACTAACTTTGGGCAGCATGATACCAGAGAATCTTCTTGGGCTAGGCTTATATAGGTTCCAGGACCATTAGCCTAGTACACAACTATGAACTATACTTTCATAAATTCTGGCCTTGACATGAAGATTATTCTGTAATAGAGATATTTAATGTAACTCTCTGGACTCTAAATATACCTTGCCTGTTTATTTTATTCATTTATACATTTGTTAACTAGGTAGATGTACTGGTTCAAAGACACTTTTCAGGTATGACCCAGGCCAAAAGGCAAAGTTGGATCTTAGAATATATATCTATAACATAAAAGCACAGCAATATTAGTTCAAAGATACCAAATGTAGTTTACATAGAAATCTGTGGGGCCTACCACTTCACGGTTTCTTAAGTTTGTCATCTCCATATATTCGGCCTGGCTTCTGTGGCATACTACTTAATGTACTGCTAGCAGAACATGTATTACAGTTTTCATCTTTCATTTAGTAAAATAACACTTTGAGTGGCAGGGCAGGCAGTGGGGGGTAGGGACTCATGTAATATCAGGTTAGCCACCCTCCATGCAGCAGGGGCAGCTTGTCATGCCTTCTCTTCTATGAACCTGTTTTGCTAGCTTAAGTGGGACTGGTGACCCTCGCCTGATGTGGTTAAAAAGGCTACCAAGATCAAAGAAATGAAGCATTATGGAGAGCTGGGACTGAAGGGGAGTCATATACCAGTAAAGGGCAATCCATCTCATAGGTTGGTACTGGGCTATCTGCCTGAAGGCATATATTAGCCCAGCCACGTTGTGCGGTATTCACTGCCCCTTTAGTAGTTCCCTAGACCCTTGTACTAGCAGCTAGTACCCTTGGCCCCTATCTAGTAGTGCTGTTGGTGTGATCCCCGGTGTGAACTTTCTGTTACCCATCCACTCATCAAGGTTCCTCTTGAAGAGTGATAGTGAGGCGCTCTGTCTTATGTAGATCGGGACCCTGTTCCATAGTAAGGGAAGTCTCTGCGAAGGGAATCTATCCCTCCAGCATGTTGTATTCATTGTTATGTTGAGGTTTGTATCCCTAGAGCGTGTAGCTCGATTAGATTTGGTTTTGCTAAGATGGAGCATGTTCAGCAATTCTGGGTTGGACATGGCTCTGTACATTAGACAGAGATCGCCTCTGAGAAAGCTGTATGCAACAGAGAACAGTCTTAGCTTTTTCAATCGTGCTGCATAGGGCAACTGTTAGAGGCCAGTAATCCTTTTGGTTATGTACCTCTGTGGTCTCTCCAGCTGCTGGAGATGTCTAGCCAGGTACATTCCAATTGGTGCATTGTACTCAATAATGGGTCTGATGAGGAAAGAGTAGAGGGGCACCATTACATCCTTAGATCTTGATGCGAACCCTTTCGTGATCAGATGGGTCACATAGAAGGATTTTCTAACCACTTTGGCAACATGGTTATCAAAGGAAAGCTGACTATCTACTTGGGTCCCTAGATCCCTTATTTCTTCTTCAGATTTCAGGGGATTACCTCCTATGTTGTAGTTTGCGGGTACTCTGTTTTTTCCAAAGGGGATTACTATGCATTTTTTTGCATTTAACTTGAGACCATGGCTTTGACACCATGCATCAGTCTCATGTAGGCCCTTCTGGAGGATCTCCATGTCGGCCGGAGACTCTATTATAGCACCCAGTTTGCAGTCGTCTAGCCACAGCCCTTCCGTGCTTGCCTGTACTTCCGAGAAGTATATACCAAAGAGGAGCGACCCCAGGACAGAACCCTGAGGCACACCACTCGTTACTGGTCTGGATTCGGACATAGATCCCGCTACTCTTACTTTATGGGATTTGTCTGATAGCCAGTTTGCGATCCATCTTGTGACGTAAGGGTTTATGCCCAGGCTGGTGAGCTTATCAATAATACCTGAATGGGGAATGGTGTCAAATGCTTTAGCAAGGTCAAGGTAAGCCGTGTGTACCTCCTTTCCCTTATCTATAGCCTGAGTAACTGTCTCAAAGAAATCCACCAGGTTCAGGAGGCATGATCTGCCCTTGAAGCCGAACTGTGTGGGGTCCAGCGACTGGAGATTCCCAGTCTCTCCATTTATGAGTTCCATAATGATTCGCTCCATAGCCTTACAGATCAGACTGGTCAGGCTTATTGGTCGGTAGTTCCCAGGGTCAGTTGTGGCCCCCACCCTTGTGTAGCGGGACCACCATTGCCGTGCACCATTCTATGGGCACATATCCTGTGGAGAGGCTGAGACTGAACATTGTGTGATATATGTCACCCTCCCAAAAAAAATCCCCAAAAAGTACCTCTGAAATAAAAATTGAAAAGAGCATCAGAATAAGGATTATGAAAAACCATTTCCATTAGCATAGAGTGATCTAACTATAACCCAAGTGACCTGCGTTCAGTTAGTGGCTTAGACATGGGTTGTGAATGGTAGATGGAAGATTAGTGTGTCTATTCTGTTTGTAGGGTAGACTGGGTCCATCCAGTGTCACAGTACTTTGGAGGAGGGGTGGTCCCTTTGGACATTTGTCTCTTTTACGTGGAGAAACCAAGGGACTCGAGTCCAGTGGGGAAGCTTGCCCTTCATCTGGTCAGTAGGCATTGGGTCAGAAGCATTTAAGGGAAAAATACAGAAAAATAAACTGAATAGTTGCTAGAATTGTGTGGTCATATATCTTGTGTACTACTTGCATATGATTTTAGAAATTTCAACTCCATCTTCTGACTGACAAGAACTTTGCCGTCTTGAACCATAAAACTTTCCAGGTTACTGAAGGCTCTTCTTTATTACCCACAATGTTTGGTGCCATAGGCCCCTTCTGCACATCTGTTCAGTTCCACTATGAAGGTGGATCACTCGGAAGATGGATTCAGGCAACATATTGATTTGGTATAAGTACCAGCTGTTAAGAGCTTTTTCAGTTGCATTTAAATCAAATGTATTTTATTGTTTCTGATAGTTCTATTCAAGACAGTTTGCTAGTTTTAGTATTTTTCTTGTCAGAGTTTTTCACCAGGCTTCCCTCCCCATTAGAGTATTGGTGCAGTTTCTAGTATAACTTCCAGTAGGCTGTTTGTTTTTTGTTTTTTTTTTTTTTTTTTTAATCGTCTGTGGTTGGCTGTAGTTAGTTGGTTCTTTGTTGAAGTTATGGAGGATTAAGATACTTTAATTTTAGAAAGCAATCAGAAATGCAGCAGTTCACCTGTGATGTGAAAGTGGCACCCCAGGATAGACACTCAGTGGTTAAAGGGGTTAGGTGTACAGCGTTTTTTGGGGAAGTGAAGTATTTGTGCCTCCTTAAAACTGCTATCAAAGAGCATAAGTCATTTGGAGAAGAGAAACTTAGAGCTACTTATGTAGGTGATCCCAGACCTTTCCCATCTACCTCAAAGTACTCCTCTCCCAAAATGAAAGTACCTGCCTAGTAATATGTTCTTCTATTAAAAAGTTAAGTTTGTTGAGTCTACTGCTGCAAAATATTTTACTGTGATTATAGATATTTCAGCTCCTTCAAATGAGTCCCTTTCTGGGGTGGCTGCATTGAACTCCCGTCATCCAGAAGGTTGAGGTTCTGTGGTATTGGAACTAGAGTGCTAACCGTCCCAGGCCTTCTGCTATCTCTGATGGGCAGTGTAAGTCATTGTCAGCCCATCTGAATTGCAATAACAAGTGGAAGTCCTTTTTCCAAATGAAGTAGTTGTGTTCAAGCTCGTTTCCCCCACTAGCATCAGGAGCTCCAGGGCACTTTCTTAGCCAAATTTCTCTGATCCAGTTGTTATCCCTTCCTGTCTGTGGGTTACATTCAAGTTCCAGTTCCTTGTAAGCCATCAGTCGACCTATCAACATCAGCATTAACATTGATGACTTTTGTTAAGTTAGTGCCTTTGGCCTTGACAAATCCCAGTGTCGACAAAGCTGTCCATTTTCAAGGGCTTTGACTTTGACCTGTTTGTAGTTGATCCTCAAGTTGAATTCAAGAATCAGGGTCTCTGATCAGCATTGCTTTGCTTAGTCATTGGCCAAGAGTTCCAAACCCAAGGTTTCCCTTTTGGCGCTCAATCTCTGGGTCATCAGCCGTGAATGAGAGATCAGTGGCCTTCTTAGGAGTCAGGTGGTTTCATCACCCTTTATCTCAGGTACATTGTTTTTTGATCTCTGGGTTGGAGCCAAAGTCAGATGTTTTTGGCTTCTCATCTACAATGGTCCCAGTATCAGTGCCCCAGATATAGCAGGTCCAGGTGCCTACAGTGGAGGCAGCCCCGCATGAGCCCATTCTTGAGGTAGTTCAAGCCATGGCTCACTTGAGACCGAGTGTAGCACACATTTTTCATTCTCTCTGGATTTCCTCTGTCTATAAACTATACAAAAGGCTAAGCATAAGAGGAAGCACAAACTCCCCAGTGGAGTTCCCCGCCCTGGACACAGGTGACCCCAAGACAATCACTGAGAATCTAGGCACAGCCTAGTGAAGGCATTCCACTCACCCACATCTTCCCCTTGGGTTGTTCCACCACTGGATAGGCTGGTTAAGATGGTATTGAAGAATTAATGGAAAAATTTGAATGTGGTGGCTTCCATCCCAAATCATTCTGCTAAGGTTCTTAATCCTTCCAGGGTCTGTTGCGGTGGTCACAGAATGTGGTGGTAGATTCTATGGTTTTGGCTACATGGACAGATTTGGAAGTGTATGATGTCCTTCTGTTCTCATGTTGCAGTATTCCAAACTCTTTTGTTTTCCTCTCTTGCTTCCCGAACATCTGTCCAGTATACAAAAGCTTCTAGTCACTGCTGGATACATGGGACGTCTGATGTTGGCTAAGGGAATGTGGGCCATAAAAGTGATGTCTGCATGTACCACACCTCAGAACTTCTCTGCTGCCAGTCGAATGTCAGCTGTTCCTGCCATACAGGCCGTTGGATCGATATTCTAAGATAAGTACCCTGTTGGGGACATTTTGTTTCTTTAGGTCACTGCATGCCTGAGTAAGTTCATGTCATCCAAGTAGGGAAAGTATAGGTATGGTTGTCAGATCCCCCATAAAGACACCCACGAGCTTTGCCTTTTTTGTTTAGGGCCTACACACAACCATAAATCCTGCTCCATCTGCCAGGCCTTTGTTCCAAAAACACTGTGCAGCCATCTGCTTGCATTAAGCATTTATCTTGAAAAATCACACCTTAAGCTCTTAGCTTTAGGTATGGAGGGGCCGTCTGGTCAGCCCACCAAGCCACCCAAGAAAAAGGCCAAGGTGCTAGGCCTGAATCCATAGCTGCACCTCCTCCATTGACGTCCCTCCTCTGGCTGCCGTCAGCCTGGATGAATGGTTGGTCACCACCAATATGGGTACAGCGAGTGCCACTTTGGAATCCACAGAACCCAGAGTGGAATGCACGTCCTTGGAGGAGAGGGAACCTCGACTTGTACTGGCTGCCCAGACAGATCACTCTACTTCTTCACAGATTACTGAATCCAGGCCTACCTTGGCTCTGACACCCTCTAGTCCTTCCCTTAAAAGGAAAGAAAAAATAAAACATGTCTCTTCCCCAGTAGAGAGCCAGCCAAGATTGGCAGGCTTTTTCAATACTATTATAGCTCTGAGGCCTGCTACACCCTTAGCCTCCCCAGTGACTCTTCCTGTCATGAGCACTATGCCTCAGGCCTTGGATACTTCCCAAGCTGAAGCTGAGGATTCCTCTGACTCTTCCTCAGAAGATTCACAGTCATATGTCTCCCAAATGCCCTCTCCCCTTGGCTACGCCTCCCCTGAGGAAGAATCTCCAGAAACAGATTCCCCAGGTGAGGATCTCACCTTTGGGGACACCATTTCAAAAATGAGGCTTGCAGGCAGGGTTGGCATATTCCTCTGTTAAAACCACCTTGCTACTATTTCAGCCTGTCTGCCTCTGGACCCTCCCTTGGCTTCTCAATTGCCTGCAGAGTTATTCCTTAAGGGAGTGCTGCATCTCAGACCCTCCCAGGAAACCCATCCCACCCCCCTGGGACCTGAATTATGTTTTGGCGAAGGTTACGGTGGCCCCCTTTGAACCGCCTTCTAAGGCCTCTCTAAAACACTGCACTTGGAAAACAATCCTGCTAGTAGCCTTGACATCAGCTAGAAGAATGTCAGAGCTACAGACCCTCATGGCAACCCCCCTTTCCTCATTTTTCACAAAAACAGGGTAACTCTTAGGGCCAACCCTTCCTTCATGCCCAAGGTGGTCAGTGAGTTATCCTTAAACCAAGCTATTCACCTTCCCACCTTTTTGCCCATCCTGAGAGTGACAGTGAGAGAGCCTTACATTCCCTTGATTTGCATAGACAGCTTAGCTTTTACCTGAACTAAACCAAAGCTATCAGAAAATCTGACAAGTTGTTTGTCTCCTTTCACTCTAGGCCCCTAGGGAAAGCAGTGACAAAGCAGACAATTTATGCCTGGATTACCAGAACTATTTCATTCTGCTGTGCATACCATGGGAAACCCTTGGGGTGTAAAATTAAAGCACACTCCAGTAGGGCTGTTTCTTCATCTGGAGCTTTCTTTAAAGGATTGGACACTGCCACCATTTTAGAGGCAGCTCCTTTGCCAAGCATTACAAATTGGACCACATTTCCAAATCCAGGGCTGGATTTGCAAGGGCAATCCTCCTTGGATGTGTAGAAAATAGTTCCAAGCCACCACCCTCTTCTTCCCAGTGAGCTTTGGCACTGAAAATATTCCGAAACAAAGAGCTGCCAGAGGATAAAGTCGCCCCAATGAAGAGATTAAAATCCACAGAAAAAATTCTCGAGGCAACACCGATCCATAAGAACACTTTAATGTAGTGAAAATAAAAAATATATAAAATCTTTAACAGTTGTATACCTGGTGGTAAGTGCTTTCGCTTTTCACAATGAATGCTTCATCAGACATATGAAGGCAGTCAAGGGTCATCTTTTTCCATCAGTCAAAGTGGGAGGCTTGAAGGCAAGCTTTAAGACTTAAGTTTGCTGCCCTTGCACAACTGATGAAGAATGAGACATTATATCCAGAGATGGTTAAATTCCCTTTTGCTCTCATTTCTTTACCTGAAGTCTAACTCTATCAGAAAGCTGCAACAAAGTTTTAGTTGCAAAACCTGTTGCTAAC
Source organism: Protopterus annectens (assembly GCF_019279795.1). NCBI lineage: Eukaryota > Metazoa > Chordata > Ceratodontiformes > Protopteridae > Protopterus > Protopterus annectens. The sequence goes on from NC_056745.1 coordinate 1,366,835,659, forward strand.
ACAAACGTTCCACAATGTCCCAGCATACCAAAAAAGACACAGCTTTTAATAAAAGTTATTTTTAATGCCTAAGAAGAAACAGAATCTCAGGACAGTTTTTAGTTTCAGCTTCTAAACTGACAGTTTAGAACTACATGAAAAGAGACACGGAGGAGCTCTCTGATCACTTAGCCCAGGCCAGTATGACCCTGACCCTGAGTAGCATCCTGCCCTCACCAAGAATGATACCATGGTATAGAGAAAAAAGTATCAATTTCAACAATTGGCTAAGCTTCTGGTGTCATTCAAAGGGGATCCAGTGTCTGTCAGCCTGGGATGACATGCTCGACAAGCCACGCTGCTTCGCTAGAGACAGCTTGCACCTGCCACCCTTAGGCTTTCGAATACTGGCCAAGGCTCTTGCCACCCCCATAGTGCCTTTTTTAGCCAAGGCTCAAAAAACAAACCCACCTCCGTAAATAGCACAAGTAACAAAAAACTGAGGATAATGCTACTCAATGCCAGAAGTCTAAAGCTCAAAATGCACGTACTCGAGGCACTCCTCAGTATGGAGAAAGTCAATATATGTGCAGTAACAGAAACCTGGTTTAAGGCAACAGAGAGCACCCCAGCACTACCAGGCTACAACTCATACCATATATTTCGGCCACAAAACCCGGACCGAAATACAAAAGGCGGGGGAGTATCCATATTCATCAAGGATACCCACACCTCTAGGTTAGTGCTTCAGAGATCATCCATGCGCAACTAACAATGGGCAAAACTGCTATTCAAATTATAGCTTGCTACAGATCACCCACCATGTCCCAGGACCCTCACTCCGCATTTCTGGAAACACTGGGAAACATAAAGGTCCTACCAATCCCCCTGATATTGGGTGATTTCAATTACCCAAACATTAACTGGGAGACCTACTCAAGTACAAACTCCCTTCCCAACATTTCCTAGAATTTATAAATTCAAACACCCTAGATCAGCTGGTCAACACCCCCACCAGAGGTGACAACATATTGGACCTGGTCATCACCAACATGGGCGACCAGTTTTCCACACCGATCAACCCATCGCTGGTTAGATCTGACCATAAACTAATCACTCTGGATATCCACATTCTGCCACCACCCCCAGTCAAAGAAACCACCGTGAAAAACTTTTCAAAAGCAAACTTCATGTTATTTAAGACCGAGGTGGGAAGTTTCAAAGCCCCCATGCTAAAGGATAATGCTGTCCAAGCTGCAAAATCCTTTACTAATGCACTCTACGGGCACCTCCAAGAATCCATGGATCGTGCTATCCCAAACAAAACCAAGACTCACTCCTCCAAGAAAAGGAAACCAGTCTGGTGGACCCCTGCCATAAACAAGCTATACAATAGAAGGAGGAAACTAGTACAGAAAAGAGTTAAATCTCAAGAAGGGAAGACATCCCTGATCAGTATCAGCAAGAAACTACGTTCCCTCGTAAAATTATCGAAGGCTAGCTTCGAAAGAAAAATTGCCATGGACTCCAAAGATAACCGCAAGGCATTCTTTAGCTATGTCAAGAATCTAAGTGTCAATTCTCAGATCTTCTCATAGTTAGTGCAGGATGGCACAAAATACACTGAGCCGACCAATATAGCCAACATCCTGACAGACAAGTTCAGTGCAAACGTCACCCCCCCCTCTCACCCCCCAAAAGGGCCCATAACTATACCAGAAGAATGTAGTGCCCCTGAAATCACATACAGGTTAAAACAACCCTCTCCAAAGCCAAAAACACAGCATCAGTGGGACTGGACGGTGTCCCAGGTTGTGTCCTACACAAGCTCAAAGATGAACTAACCCCTCACCTAAACACACTGTTTAAACTCAGCCTCTCCACAGACTACGTGCCCACAGAGTGGCGCACAGCAATGGTTATTCCACTCCACAAAGGTGGAGCCACAATAGACCCCGGGAACTGTCGCCCTATAAGCCTTTCTAGCTTGGTCTGCAAAGCTATGGAGCGCATCATCATGGATCTCATAAACAGAGACATTGGAAACCTCCAAACACTGGACCCTACCCAGTTCGGCTTTGTTAAGGGCAGATCATGCCTCCTAAACCTGGTGGACTTCTTTGAGACAGTTACCAAGGCTATAGACGAGGGAAAGGTGGTCCACACAGCCTGCCTAGACCTTGCAAAGGCCTTCGACACCATTCCCCACTCAGGTATTATAGACAAGCTCACCAGCCTGAACATATAAACCCCTGCGTCACGAGATGGGTTGCCAACTGGCTCACAGACAGAACCCACATGGTAAGAGTTGCAGGAGCTAGGTCTGACTCTAAATCGGTTACAAGTGGCATTCCCCATGGCTCAGTCCTAGGACCCCTCTGGTTCGGCATATACTTCTCAGAGGTACAGGCAAGCACAGGAGGACTATGGCTGACCAAGTTCGCAGACGACTGCAAACTAGGGACTATAATTGACTCTCTGGCTGACACAGACATCCTCCAAAAGAGTCTCACTGAGACAAATACCTGGTGTCAATCATGGCCTCAAGCTAAATGCCAAAAAGTGCATAGTCATCCTCTTTGGAAAAATCACCCACAAACTACCACATAGGTGGAAACCCCCTAAATACGGAAGACGTAATAAGGGATCTGGGGACCCAAGTAGATAGTAACCTCTCCTTTGATAATCACATTGCCAAAGTGGTTAGAAAATCCTTCTATGTGGCCCACCTAATCACAAAAGGGTTTGCATCCAGATCGAAAGAGGTCATTGGGCCCCTCTATGCATCACTCATCAGACCCATCATAGAGTACAATGCCCCATTTGGGATGTACCTTACAAGACACCTGCAACAACTGGAAAGACCACAGAAGTACCTCACCAAGAGGATCACTGGCCTCAAGCAGATGCTCTATGTAGCTCGACTGAAAAAACTCCAGCTGTACTCTGTTGCATACCGCCTACTCAGAGGTGATTTCTGCCTGACGTACAAGGCCATGTCCAACCCAGAATTGATGGACATGCTCCACGTAAAGAAAACCATATCCCCTCGAGCCACACACTCCAGGGATCTAAGCCTCACCACAATAAATAGGATGTGCTGGAGGGATACATTTCTGTCCCAGAGACTTCCCATGCTCTGGAACAAGATTCTAGTCTACATTAGGCAGAGCTCCTCGCTAACCTTCTTCAAGAGAAACCTTGACGAGTGGATGGGAAACGGAAAGTTTACCCCAGGGATCACTTCAATGGCTCTGCTGGACAGAGGCACAGGGAACTAATCTAAGGGGGCGGCGAAAGCCAACACATTCCGGCTAGGCTTATAAATGCCTTTGGGCAGATAGCCTAGTACCTGCCTATGAACCCAAGTTATGTTTGTGGTGCAATCCATCCTTCTTAACCTATCCCAAATGGATTGCAAGTGCTATCTGGACATCCAGGATGCAGATAAACATGATCACAAAAAAGTCCAGGAAGGTCCTTCACTTCTGAATAAGACATTGCTCTTTGGTCCTTACAGCAGTGCATGTTCACAGTTTTGGTAACTGCAGTTGCAAGAGATCAAGGTCTTCCCTCACTTGGATGACTGATTGCTAGCAGCCACAGCCATTCAGAGTCTGACTGCCTCAAGAGGATGACTACTCAGTTCAACCTAATGACAAGTTTTCTATTGACTAATGACACTCTTAAAAGCTGTTTAAAGTATACAGCTGTTGTCTTGAATTACTTATTGCCTTTCCTGAAGATTAATTTTTTTGTGATTGTATTTCACTACAGATACTCTCTTACTGCATTTTTACATTAGGAGGACTGGGATTATTCATCTAGTGGCAGTAGGTGTTTACCTGGTTTGTTTGAGAAGTACACTAAGTGTATTCTTTTTATTGGCCAGATGGCTCAGTAGTCAGTTTTCTGTATTTCCAGTGCTGGTATAAGTTCAGCACATTTGCATGGAGCTGTTTGCTGTGCCAGTTCCTTGTACAGACGCAAACATCTGGAATTGTTGCTTGATTTCATTGTACTAAGAAAGTTTACTGTGATTTTTTTTTTTTTTTTTGCACTTCCTTAAAGTTTAAAGTTGCATTTTCAAACTGCTGTAAGGCTCTTTCTATACTGAAATACATTATATCTAGTGTTTCTTAGTAGTAGGCAACTATTTGTGGCTCTTTAACATGTGGGCTCCAAACCAGTCATTTTACATTAAAAGGGTCAAAGTCTGCACTCTTGTGGCAGGAGAGGGCTGATTTCACCTATCTGAGTTGGGAATTGCCGGTGGAAGGCTCATTGTCTGCTTACCTGATTGGCATTAGGGTATAATTAGTGTAAAACTTTTTTTTTCAGATCATATGTAAGCCTTGCATTTGCACAAAGCTGCTCTATGTGCAGTGGTAGTTACTGGTGCCATGTATACACAGAATCACCAGAAGTTGAAATTTTCCTATAAAAACCACCTCGGGACTTTACCTCAGTCCCACATTACTCACTGGGCAACTAGTTTGCATGGTGAGCAGCATTTACGCATTTAGTTAGGGTTATTTAGGTCTGCCTTACCTTATTATAGCATTCAGGACTATTGCTGCACAGAGATCTTCTCGTTTGGGAGCTGAGTAGCATTGCTGGTTAGGTTAGCTGCAGATTGCACCAAGTAAGCATCCTTCCCTCATCCAGTTACACACACCCTTCACTCATATCCCTTGCACGTACTCTTTAGGACCTACTATGGATGAACACTTTCCTGCTATCTGTGCATCCAGCTTGGTGGATATGGACATTCTGAGGCAATGTAACAGTTGCCTTGTAATCACTGACAACCGCTTAATTCTCTAACAGAAAAATACAGTATACGAGCGATGTAGTTATCCATTGGAATGTACCTGGCTAGACATCTCCAGCAGCTAGAGAGACCACAGAGGTACCTAGCCAAGAGGATTACTGGCCTCAAACAGTTGCCCTATGCAGCACAATTGAAAAAGCTAAGACTGTTCTCTGTTGCATACCACTTTCTCAGAGGCGATCTCTGTCTAACGTACAGAGCCATGTCCAACCCAGAATTGCTGAACATGCTCCATCTTAGCAAAACCAAATCTACTCGAGCTACATGCTCTAGGGATATAAACCTCAACACAACAATGCATAGAACATGCTGGAGAGATAGATTCCCTTCGCAGAGACTTCCCTTACAATGGAACAGGGTCCCGATCTACATAAGACAGAGCCCCTTACTATCACTCTTCAAGAGGAACCTTGATGAGTGGATGGGTAACAGAAAGTTCACACCGGGGATCACACCAACAGCACTACTAGATAGGGGCCAAGTGTACTAGCTGCTAGTACAAGGGTCTAGGGGACTACTAAAGGGGCGGTGAATACCGCACAACGTGGCTGGGCTAATATATGCCTTCAGGCAGATAGCCCAGTACCAGCCTATTGACACTGAAGGGTACACTTTCACATAGAGGCACAAAAAGCAACAAACCGGTTGTCAGCGACTCACACACACATGTCTCACTGCAACCACAAAGAACTACACACACAGACCCATGTATGTGGAGGTGCTCACATGTAACTTACCCAAACCTCAAAGACCTTTTGGGCGTAGTCCTCAGAAACTCTGCATGCACACAAACAAGACAGTTCCCATCACAACACATAAATCCACATTTCATTGTATTTCTACTACCAAGCCCGTAAGGCAAAACACTCCACAACCCAATATTCTGGTCACAGGAGACTCCATTGTGGGACTCACTGATATCCCTCTTAAGAGGCTGGATAAGGCAACGATTACCATTAATTGCTTGTCAGGGGCCAGGATCTGCCAGATCATGAAAGCACTCGGGTAACTTACCCCGAATACCAATGTGATGCAGTCATAGTCCATGTGGGTGTGAATGACCTGTGAAGGATGATCTTGGACTATATGAAGAGAGAAATGATTGAGCTCTTGGAATATGGGTTACAGGCAGGTATGAGCCTAGCCTTGAGCAGCCGTCTCCAAGGATGGTGCCACAATACCAGCAGAAAAATGATCAGCTTTAACAATTGGCTTAGCTACTGGTGCCATTCCAAAGGAGTCCAGTACTTGTCAGCCCTCAAGGACATGGTTGACAGGCTATGCTGCTTTGCCAAGGATGGTCTTCACCTGTCACCTCTAGGCTTTTGTATATTGGCCAAAATATTATCCTCCCCAATAATGCCTTTTTAAGGCATTGCCAAACAGACAAACCTTCCAGCATAACAAAAACTACTCAGGATAAGCTGAAGGTGTTACTGCTCAATGCTAGGAGTCTCAACAAGAAACTGTACAGACATCAGCATTCTCCAGGGTGAGGAGAGATTCTAGGGGGTGCAGTTATTGAAACATAGGATGTTATTTGCGTTTCACTGTTGCAGTTCTGACTTGTGGGCTTTCCTGCCATGAAAGTCCTTGGCTGGCCCAACTACCAGAGTAAATATTTTCCCCTCCTCCGACAGCCAGCATATGCACTTTCCTAACGTCAATACACTGGGCTATAAGTGGAGTCCACTGACATCATGACTTCAGTTTTTGTTGCTGTTGGAGCCTGAAGCAGACATCCAGTTTATGCGTTGGTTGGTCTGCGCTAGAGTGAAAGCTTCAGAAAGCTAAGTACCCTGTTAGGGAATTCTTTCCTTTTACTATCTAATATCTGACAAAGTTAACAACTGTTTCTGTTGTGGAAAACAAATCCCACACTGAGACATCCACTCCGTTTGTGTAGCCTGTTTGGGCCCAAACCACGACATTCCTAACTGTCATTTCTGCTCCCATTTCAATTCCAGAATTATTTGGTATAGGCAGACATTGTAGCTAGGTTTATTAGCTAGTCGCATGGCATGGTATCCATTTCTCGTCCAGAAGTACAAACAGCCCAAGCTCTGGCCTGCTGAAGACACCTGTTCACCATCTTCTAGCCCTTTAAGATTGGATATCGCAGAAATTGGTGAGGTGCCTTTGCATCCCCCTCTCTCGACCAAGGTGGTAGAGAAGGCTCCTATCGAGACCCTTTTGGAGTCCAGTACACCATCGGGGCCCCTCTACATCTTCAGTCATTGTTCAACATTCATCATTTGGGTACAAGAGCGCTTTACAAGCCTCGGATTCTGGCAAACACAGCACTTCCACTACAACTGCAATGTCTTTTTGCATCTTTGTTCCCGACATCCCAAAACCTAAACAAAAACCTATTCCTAGAAAGCCATCTTGTTTTCATTCCAGCCTACCAGCTCCCGCCCTCAGGCCTATCAACAGGACTTGGTTAAATTGGCAGAATATCTGTTTTCCTTGGTTAGGGGCAGACATTCTCCCCCGGAACCATAGGTTCATAGGAGTTTACTAGGCTAATGGCCCTAGGGCCTTTACAAGCATAACAGTATTATACCCATTTTCCCTAAATTACCTTGGTTAGATGTCATTATTCGCATAGTGAGTCTATGATCAGCACCGACTACCCCCTCTCCATGAGGGACATAAGTGCCACCCCCAGAGTGAATTTGCAGTCTCCCATCCAGTTGTCTAGGCTACACTTGAATAGGATCATTGAGGAATTCTTCTTCATGTGAATTAGGAGTTTAGGTGGAGATCCATGGACCGAGAGAGTCTTGTCCCATTTGATTTGTGGATGTGCAGCATTTCCATTAGGGCAGGTCAGAGACTGCTCTGAAGGCCAGGCACAAGTCACCTCTGTGTAAGATACCGAGTGCAGTGACAGGGCTTTCAGTCTTTCCATTTAGATCATGTTTTGTAGGCCCTGAAGTTTCTTGGTGAGAAACCTCTGTGCTTTCTCCAGCTGATGCAGGTGTCTGGTGAGGTACATGCAAAAGGGGGCATTGTAATCTATTAGTGATGAGGGTTGAGTACAGAGGAGTTGTAACATCCTTGGCCTTGGATGCGATGCCCTTACTTATGAGGTGTGCTACGTAAAAGGCTTTCCTTACCACTGTGGGCACATGGTAATCAAAGTTTAGATTGCTACCAACCAGTGTTCCCAAATCTCACACCACTAGGTTTGAGCTTAAGGAAATGCTGTCAATATTGTAATTTGCAGGGAACTCCTGTTTGCCAAAGGAGATAATAATGCCCTATTTTGTGTTTAGTTTTAGTCCGTGGCTTTTGCCAAAGGGGATAATAATGCACTTTTTTGTGTTTAGTTTTAGTCCATGGCTTTTGGCACCAGTCATTTGTCTGTGTTAGCCCATTTTGTAATATGTTGTCATTGTTGGGAGACTCGATGATTGCGCCCAGTTTGCAATCATCAGTGAACTTTGTAAGCCACTGACAGTCTACTTTCGCCTGGACTTCCAAGAAATACGTTCATTAGTGAGTCGCATGGCATAGCCCAGCACAGATCCTTGTGGTACGCCACTGGTAACTGGTCTAGTGGTAGAGGTGATGTCCCCAGCTTTGATAGTTTGCCTTCTGTTAGTGAGCCAGGTGCCTACCCATCTGATGATGTAAGGGTTAATCCCCACTTTTTTTAATTTCTCCAAGTCTTTTGGGTTTCTGATACCATGATGGGAATGGACCCCATTCCTAAGTCAAAGTACGATTAAAGTTCATGAAATTAGTATTGTTTCAATCTTTGATGTCAGCCAGAAGTGCTCTTTGCAGCACCCGCAATGTGCCCAGTAATGACTCCTGCAATTCATACGGGATTACATGTATTGGTAACATGACTAAATATGATTGTAGATTCTTTTTATAAAACCTGTTGCCCATAGTACTGTTGGAGCTGTCTGGGTATCTTTCTTCCACATTGCTGTCACTTCTGCCTGCAAATCCTGATATTTTATGACTTTGTGTCTCTGTATGCAAGACACTGTAGTCACTGGGTGTGACGATTTCAGTGATCGATGGTACTTTTGTCTTCTTTTCATGGACCACTACATCCAATTTTCTAGCATCTATCTTTTGAACGGTCTGTAATGGATGATCCCATGTGATGTAAACTTCATTTTCAATAATACTTTGTGGCTCATGTTTCCAGTGTTTTTCAGCCACTTCAATACCATAATGTTTGCACAATCCCTAGTGTAGCAGTCTTGCCACATTATTGTTATGCCTTTCAGTGTACAGTCCTTTTGCCATTATTATGTCACAACCAGCAATGAGGTGTGCAACTGTTTACAATTCTGTTTTACAAAACCTACATGTGTCTGTTTCTCCAACATGTTTAATGGACTTTGTAAACCAACATGTAGGTAGCCCACTGTTTTGGGCTGCCAATATTAACCTTTCAGCTCTTGGTTTGAGTTAGCCTGTCCTTAACCATTCCTGCATTCGATCCTGATCAACATGAGGTTCTTCCAGAAGTTTTCTATACCTGCAACTATACTTATACATTTTCCACATTTCTTTTCTTCTCATCTGGTCTTTCACCTTATATGCTTTCTTTTGTTTTTTTTGGCACATTCAGTTGCTGCCTGATTTTTATCTACTTCTGGTTTGATTTCCATTCCTGCTTGATGCCAGTATGCTTCTGCTAGACAAAACAGAAAGGTCATCTTACACTTCTCCTCATGTTTCAAAAATGTCACTACATTTGCATCTTGTGAGGTCAGCAAATATGTGTGCAGTCCCATGATTGCAGATCTATACATGTAATCAGTTTCAAAGAGGCCTATCTCTCCTTCAGAACAGGGACTATATAATGTTGGTATGCACTGATTTTTATAAATCATTTGGTGAGCATGAAGTATTTTTCTTGTTTTTCTATCTAATCTGTCCAACAGGTTTTGGGGCCAGTCAATCACTCCCACACTCTCCCTACCTGGGATATTTTCTCACTGATAGCTAAGTGGGGAATTGTGTCAAAAGCCTTAGCTAAGTCAAGATAGGCATTTTGTCTGTTTTGCCTTCATCCAGGGCTTTGGTGGCATTCTCAAAGAAGTCCACCATGTTCACTAAGCAAGACTGGGTCTGGTCAAGAGGTTGAAGGTCACTTATGTCCTTGTTGATAAGGTCCCATGATGATTCTTTCCATGGCCTTGCAGATAAGGCTGGTTAGACTTATGGGTCTGTAGTTCCCAGGGTCAGTTGATGGGCCCCCTTTGTGCAAGGGGATTACTGTTGCTGTTCTGCACTCTACTGGGACAAAGCCAGTGCTCAGGGTTTAGTTAAATGGAGTGACAAGTGGTTCTGCTGTGTCTTGTTTTAGATTGTTTAATAAGCAGCCTGTGATGTTATCTGGTCCCGTAGAGGCTATGTTTTTGGCCTTGGAGAGTGCGGATATGACCTGCTCTTTGGAGACACTAGGCACAGAACTAGTGTCAGGTATGTTTTGGGGGTATGGATGGTGAGGACAGGCAGGTGATGTTTGCACCAAATCTGTCAGCTAGCAGGTTGGCAATTTCCTCAGGTTCAGTATGAGTGGTACCGTCCACTACAAATCCAGCACATAGCTGGCCGTTTCCTTTTAGATTTCGGACATAGTTAAAGAAACCTTATGATTGTCCTTAGCTAGGGATGGTAATTTAGCTTTGTAATTAGCTTTAGAGGATTTTACAAGATACCTGATATGCTTGTTCAAGTGGTGAAGGGTATTCATCTGCAGAGGAAGTTCTGTCTTGTTCATAGACATCAATTTCTTCCTTTTGTTATATAACCTATTTATATTTGAGGTCCACCAGGTTGGCTTGTTTTTTGGGAGGACCTGGGTTTTTTCTGGTCTGGTATGACCAAGTCTATGTAGTTGTTTAACTGTTTATACAAGGCATTTGTGTACCTTTCTGCAGAGGAGTCATTGTTGGCTGTGTTAGCAGGGGGGGGTTGAAATTTTTTTATAACATCGCTTAGTAGACCGTGGTTTGCTTTGGAGAAATGTTTCCGTTTTTTGCTCCTGTGGGGTGTCAGGTCTGATTGTTACTTTAAATGAGACAGATTTATGGTCTGACCTTACCAGGGAGGGCAACACATGGGGGTAGTGCAGTGACCTCCTATGTTGGTGAGTAGTAAGTCTAGGACCTTGTGGGGTGCAGGCTAACTGTTCCTGAGCATTTGTATTGACAAAGTCCAGGAACCTCAGGGTGAGCATGTTTGTGCTTGCTTATGTTGCCCAATCGATGGAAGGATAGTTGAAATCTCCCATGACCAAGATGTTTGTCCATATAGTGAGCGACTCTAGCAAGTCCAGGTAGGTGGTGTGCTTCTGTTGGTTCATGGTGGGAGACCTTTAGCTAACAATGATGTGGTAGGGTGTTTTACCTATAGTTAGTTGGACCTGGAGTAGCTTAAGATATTCATACTGTTTAGCCAGTCTTGGTGTATTTGGCTTCAGTGAAGATGGATACACCTTCACCTTTGGTTTTTTCATGCTCCTTTTCGGGGTCTGAACATGTGGAAGGCATTGTAGCCTTGCATGGGCCGTGATGCTGCCTGAGCCATTGAACCAAGTCTCAGTGACTGCACAGATGTCAGCATCTTTCAAGATGAGGAGTGCTAACAGGAAGTGCAGTTTCCTGTTCAGGCTGCTAGCATTAAGCAGCATAACATTCAGTTTGTCTCAAGTATTTTTTTTTTTTGTTTGTTTGCATCAGAAATTTTGTTATTTTGACATTGCCTAAAAGAGGCACTTTGGGGAGGCAAGTGCTTTTGCCAGTATCTGAAAGCCTAGAGGAGACAAGTGAAGACCATAAAGCAGCTTGGCCTGTCGACCATGTCTTCCCAGGCTGACGGATATTGGATTCCCTTGGACTGACTCCAGAAGCTAAGCCAGTTGTTAAAATCAATAATTTTGTTTGTACTGTGGCATCATTCTTGGAGAAGATAGAATGCTGCTTAAGGCTAGGCTTATACCTGCCTGTGACACACAATCTGAGGGCTCAGTCATGTCGGTCTTCATATAGTCCAGTGAGGTATGTCTTATGTCATTCATCCCCACACGGACTATGACAGAGTCATACTGGTACTTGCGGTTGATTGACTTGAGTGCTTGAGTGACTTTGACGGATCCTGGTACCTGACAGGCAGCTAACCATAACGCACTCCTTATCCAGCCTGGAAAGGGGAACATCTGTGTTTCTCCCAACGGAGTCACCTATTACCAGTATATTAGGTTTAGTGGTGTGATGCCTTATAGGCATTTGTTGAGATACTGTTGTGTGTTAGTATGTGTTATGTTTTTTTTTTTTGCGTTGTGTGTGTAAATGGTTCCCATTTGGAAGTCATCTGATCTTTTGGTAAGTTACTAGTGAGTATCTCTGCATATGTGAGTTTGTGTGCCGTGTCCGTATTTAGAGTGGGAAGTGTGTGTGTGTGTGTGTGTGTGTGTGTGCTGACAACTTGTTTGGCATTTGGTTTGTCCCTGTGTGAGAGTCTTGCTTCCAGTTTTATGGTGTAACTACATCTCTCACATAAAGTATTTGTTTGGTTCAGGAGTAAGTGGTTGTCAGTATACATGAGCCAATTGCTACATTGCCTCAGGATGCCCATGTCTATTAGGTTGGCCAAAAAGATGATGGGAAATGCCCATCCATGATAACAGGTTATTACTGTATGTTTTATTAGGGAAGACCATGGGTTAATTTGACAGAATTGTGCTGACAGTGCCGAAACTACAAGAGGGACCGATACTTTGTGAAAGCTAAGGTTAAAGAATAAGACAATGCTGGTCAGTGCCGAACTGAGTTGCTCCTAGAGCAGCAGAGAAGCTTGGAAGGTTTTCACTGACATCTGTTTAGGGGAAAACTAAGCTCTAGGCTTTTGCATTTATACAGGGGACTGTTATCTGCCACTGAGCGAAGAGCAGCACCGTGCTAGCACGAGGCTTAAATACAAACAAAGAGAAACAAGTTTTAAGCTACCATTTCAGAAAGTACACAATAAGCGTTTCACCACCAATCCCATCTCAGGTTAGATCAGTATACTTCTGCCACAAGGGTGTAGGAGATGCACCTAATTAATATACAATAGCTGGTTTGGAGTCCAAATGTAATAAGACCACACAAACTACTTACAGCAGCCCTGCAGCTAACAGATACAATGCAGTACAGTGCAAAGCAGCAGCAAACATTGCTGATGTACAGTCACAGTATATAAGAGAAGTGCAAAAAAAAAATACTTAGCACCTTTTGTGTGTTTCCCAGTTCTGATAGACCAGGTAAACACCTACATCCACTAGATGAATAGCCACAGAACTCCTAATTTAAAAGCACAGTAAAGGAGTGTCGGGAGTGAAGTGCTGCCACAAACAAACTTAAAGGTCTGGATACAGCAATGTACTTTAAACAGCTCATAAAAGTGTGATTATTCAATAGAAATGGTTCAAAGCCACAGAAAGTACTCCAGCAGTGCGTGGCTCTAACACCGTTCATACGTACCAATCACCCACTGAACATGAAAGAGCAAAAGATGAAAGTGTATCTAGCTACATAAAGGGTAAGCACACCTCAAGGCTGGTCAGACAGTATGACATGCTTGAGCTACTCCATGTCCAACTAACCATGGGAAAAATCCATTGCCATATTCGTGTTAGCTACATGTCCTTCACCATGAACTAGGAAGCCCATGCATCATACCTGAAGTTACTAGAATCACTCATACTCCAGGCCAATACATTACTGCTGGGTGACTTTAACTAATCCTCCATTAATTGGGAGGCATTACACGACCACTAACATGCAGGCCCAAAGATTTCTTGACTTTGTAAATTCAAATGCCCTGGAGCAGCTAGTCTGCACTCCCACTAGGGGAGCAAATATCCTAAATCTGGTACTCACAAATATGGGAGCGTGCTGCACACCTTTAGTGTGATGTCTTCACTGGTAAGATCAGATCACAAAGTGGTCTGCCTTGAAATAAAGATATAGTCTCCCCACCTAACCTGAAAATTTTTAAAAATTGCTCTAAGGTAAATTATCCCCTATTAAGAGACGGCATAGCTAGTTTCCAAGCTCCTCCAAATCCAGAAAACACAAACCTATGCAGAGATGTACAAAAAAGCCCTGTATGACCATATAAACAACTGCGTATATATGGCAGTACCAGACCTAAATAAACCTAGGTCAAACTGCAAAAACAAGTCAACCTGGTGGGCACCTGGTATTAACAGGTTGCACAACAAAAGAAAGAAAATCCTGTTGAAAAGTAAGCGGGAATGTGTACAACAGAGCAAAAAGTCCCTCATTAGTCTAAACAAGCGAATCAGGGAACTAGTCAAGTCCTTGAAAGCAGACTTTAAGATAAAATAGCCCTCAAAGCTAAGGATAACCATAAGGCATTTTTCAGTTATGTCTGCAGTCTTAAGGGCAGCAGCCAGCAATGTGCAGAATTAGTTGTAGATGGCATCACCTGTACAGAAGATATAGCAAGTCTGCTGGCTGACAAATATATCTCAAATTTTTCATACCCATCACCCTCAGTTCTCCCCCAGGAAATACCCTCCACTACTGAACTGCCAATGATCACCAAACAGGTTGCCCCTGTGCTTTCTAAAGCTAAAAACATGGCTTCAATGGGATTGACAGTAACCCAGGCTGCCTGTTAAACTGCTTAAATCAAGACTTATCCAGGCCAATAGGATCTTTGTTTAACCACAGCGTACTATCTAGCTTTGTCTCGATAGAGTGGAGGGCAGCAACAGTCATCCTTCTGCGTAAATGGGGACCATCTACTAACCTGGGAAATTACAGACCCATAAGTTTGACTAGTCTTATGTGTAAGCCCATGGAACAAATAGTCATACACATGATAAATAATGACATAGGAAACCTCCAAACATTGGATCCGACGCAAACTGGCTGTGTCAAGAGCAGGTCATGCCTGCTGAAGTCACTAAGGCCACGGATGAGGGTATAACAGTCCATGCCACCTACTTTGACCTGGCCAAACCATTTCACACAATTCCCCACTCAGGTATTATAAATAAAGTCACAAACTGAACATAAATCCCAACATCGAAAGATGCATAGCCAGTTGGCTCACAGGGCACAGGATTAAAGAGGGTGAATCTAGATCCAGCAAGAGGCCTGTTACTAGTGATGTGTCACAGGACTCAGTGTTGGGACCCTCCTGTTTGGAATATACTTTTCTGTAGTCAAAGCTAATGTCTACGGCGTCTGGATGACGAAGTTTGCTGAAAACTGCAAGCTGGGGGCAATCCCCCAGTGATGTAGATGTAGATATTCTTCAGGGAGGGTCTAGATCAGACAAATGATTGAGGCAAAACCATGGTTAAAATTTAATGTGGAAAAATACTCCTGCAAATTACATCATCAGTAGCACACCTGTAAGAGCAGACTCAGATGTGAGAGATCTAGGTTTCCATACAGTAATTCTATTTATTTATTTATTGCATACTAAAATTAATATATTCTCATTCAAGTGCAATTCCAATCACTTTCTTATATGCAGTTTCATCCAATCTCACCTCTGTGTATAGTGTATTTCCTTTTCATGTTTTAATCATCTAGTAGTCAGTATTGTCCAGTGTATATAGTGTACA
This sequence comes from Protopterus annectens, assembly GCF_019279795.1. Lineage (NCBI taxonomy): Eukaryota > Metazoa > Chordata > Ceratodontiformes > Protopteridae > Protopterus > Protopterus annectens. The sequence continues at coordinate 1,366,851,096 of NC_056745.1, forward strand.
AGCATGTGCGTCATCTACCTAGACATTTTACTTTTGTACTATAATTATTGTTTATTCTTTAATACCTATCATGTCTGTCTTTGTTTTCTCCTGTAAAAGAGCTGATCATTTCGTTTAGGTAGCACATGTGTTTCTAAATGACAAAGACTCTGAATCTACACATCGTAGCTGAACGTGCTGTATGTCCACAGTGTTGAAGTCCTTTGTGGCACAAACGTGTAAGTAAAGGTATGGCATCCGAATCAAAGGAAATTATAGTATCGCTATACTTAGCCCACATCAGACCAGTAATCAAGTACAGTGCACCATTTGGCAAGCATTTGACTAGATCTTTAAAGCAGCTGGAGTGACCTCAGAGGTTCCTCACAAAGACAATACAGGGTGTAAACAGCATGGCCTATGAGGATAAACTAAAAGCCCTATCTCTTTACTCAGTCTCCTACCAACTATTAAGGGGTGACCTATGCCTGACTTACAAGGGTACTCACAAATCTAGCCCTGAAGAAGCTGTTACACATCTGTAAGTCAAACAGCATGAGGGTCACCCGATCTAGGGATCTACACTTAGTGACTCGAACAAAACCTGCTGGAGAGACAGATATGTGTCTCAGAGATTGCCCCTTCTTTAGAACAGGCTTCCTATTCACATTAAGCAGAGCATTTCCGTGACCCTCTTTAAATGCAGTTTGTATCAATGGATGGGGGAATTGCAAAATAACACCTGAGGTATCTCCTGTGTACTTTGTGGACAGGTGTAGTCTGTAAGATAATCAAGGCATAGCCATGAATCTGATGCCATCCTCTTACCCTAGGGGCTATATATTGGATAAAATTGGGTTATATCAGCTAGGCTTGTAAGGGCTCGTAAGCAGTTAGCCTAGTAATCTCTTTATGAACCTGTGAGTCTCTTCAGATCTTAGTTGATGTGTACTCAGAAGCTTATAGTAATAGGCTGCACTCTGAATACTCCAACTTGTTGCATGTATCTCTGGCTGGAAAATAATTCTGTTATCCATTCATTCTACAGTTCAATATATAATCAACAACCGCACTGTCCCTCCCTCTATTTGCCTTTGATTGCTGGGTCTAGTGGCTTCCACAGGTTTGATAGTTACCTATACAAGACAGTTTTCTCGCTCACTGGACTCTCAAAGGGCAATGGAATCAGCTGCTAGATCCCTTTGTTTATCCTATAAAGATTTCAAGAAAGCGCGCAAATGGCCTTTGGTGGTGGACTCTCAAACCCATACAGGCTGTGGGCAATCTCTTTCAAGATCCCTACCCTCAGGGTGACAGTGACCATGGACACCTGTGCTTTGTCGTTAGTTTGGAGCATTATGTGGGGACAGTCCAGGATGTCTGGTTGTCCCAAGAGGCAATGTTGCGTGCCTATATTCTGGAGAAAAGAGTTTTTTTTTTTTTCATTTTGCAAGTGTTCTCTAATTCCATACCTTCTGGTGCAGTTGCTTTCCATTCTAACAACATGGTAATGGATTGGTGTATAAACAAGTGGTGAGGGGCTTATTCTTAACCTATTTGCCTCCAGTTACCTCCTCCTTGCAACACACATCCAAGGTCAATTTAACTTGTTTTGTGAAGATACTCACTAGAAGATCTCCTGATGCCACAGCAGTTAGCTTTTTGTTATTTTTCCTTGGGAGTGGATTTTCCAGGGATGCTATATTCCAGAAGTGGCCACTGGGACCTCTGTATGTTTTCTTCCCTTCTTTCCTTTAATCTGAAGTATCTTGAGTAGGAGCAGAATCTGCAAAAACTCTTGAGACCCTCTGTGAGCCTCTCCCCCCCCCCCCCCATCCAGTCAACCTCACTTGGCTAGTCACTCTGTGAAGTTAACTACATGCTTTCTCCATTTCCAGTAATGACTAGGGACTCTTCTTACCCACACAATGGTAGCCTGTTAAAACAGCAGTCTTTAACGTATTTTGTAGTAGTGCCTTGGCTTATGTCTTCATGGTAATCAGCTGTAAAAATCCATCTGAAAGTGACAACCAGTGGAAGAGAAATACATAATTTATTACAACAAATTGTTCAACCAGTCAAATTAAATATTGCATACACAGATTATTTAATCATTTTGTAACAAAGTTTCAAATGTGAATATATACAGTATCAAACTTTTATAATAGAGTGCCAGAAACATCTAAATCTAAAATAGAACTGTGACAATATATAAAAAAAAGTAATAAAATGTTAGAAATCGATTGTATGCTAAATCAAGATGCATTCAGAAGGGGATATAGAAGTTGTTCTTATAGCCACTTATGAAGCACTAAACATATGCAAAGGTTATATTTCCAAAGTGACATCCTTGGGTCTCATCTTTTGAAGTGTGATATTGTTATGGTGTTCTCTCCCCAAAAAGATGATTTCAAATAAGTCATTTTTGGTTAAAGCTTCAGCGACAATGCCAGAATGTTGAGGAGTTAGGTCCTTGAGATTAGTATTGTGAATGGTCTTGTAGTAGTATTGTAAATGACAAAGTTAAGAGCTTGCATTTAAATTGATTAATGTACTTTGGTAACTTTTCAGTAGTTCTGACTCAGATTGTGCAGCATGTCAACTATGGGAACCCACATCATGACTTGCTACACTGTTTTTGTGCATTTGGTACCAAAACATTATTATGTATAATGGCCCTATAATCACACTTCAAGATGGATTGCACAGGGATGGTCTCATTATTCATGAAGTGAGGACCCTGAAAGGAGAACACTGAAAATACGAATATTACGTCAGGTGAAAATCATCACATTTAGTTTGACTACCCCCTCCCTTGCTGCCCCTTTGATTTTCCTTGGTCCAGATATTTTTCCAAAGATGTCCCATTTCCTTGGGAGTAGTAACTTTGGTCTGATGCCTCAAAGATAATGTTTTAGAAGGAATGTCATGCAGTTAAAAACTGAGTGGGACAAAGTCTTTATACTGCTAACGGGTCCACTGAGACATCCCCCCCAGAAAGTAAATGTTAAAAATTTGCTATATTAAGTAAATAAATTAGGCTGAGGGTCTGGCTGCAGTGTTTAGTGCATTTTAGTGCATTTTCTGGTGACCTCAGTAACTCCATACACACAGTAAGGAATTGGAGGGCATTTGATGAGTTAGTTGAACCAGTTGCAGTATGTGCTAAGAGAGAGAGACAGTAAGGGGTTATTGTTGTGAACATTCTGTTTGTACTACTACCGATCTTCACAGGCACAGACAGTATTAACTCCCTTCAGCGCTGAGCGTTTTCAGAAGGTTTGTCCAAGAAATTCAGTTTATTTTGGATGATAAGTACATGCTTGTCTTCTTGTGCAATTTTCTGGATAGGTAACTGGAACAATTATCTGTAAAACACTGTTAGATTGTGCTCCCGTCCACCAAAGCAACAGCATCTCTATCTTGAGTTTTAATGAAAAAAAATCATCTTAATAAATTTTTTTATGTGATAATATATAAGCTATCACTTTTATATAAAATTGCACGTTCCTTTTTTGTTTAGTCATCAAAACATTGTATATGTATTCATTTGATAGATTTTTTATTAGTTGAAGCTGATCAGTCTGCAGATGTTAGTTTGTCAATTTCTGATGGCTGTTCTGGACGGAATGTGACCATACTTATCAGTGTCAGTGCACCTATATCACTTCTGTATTGTATAAGCATTTTCAGAAAGGTGGGTGCTCAGCTTTGTATAACACACTGAGTAAAGCATAACTAATATTTTCATTTATACATTGAAAATAACAGAAATATCCTTTTTCATAGATGTATTTGTAATTGCAGTTTCGTAAGATGACACGAACTGTAGGATTTTTGAGTAATCTGTTTCTGAAGGCTTACTGGTGTAACCTGGAAATATATGTTCATGTGCCTAAAATGGTTTAAGTTTTCTAGTAAATCTTGAAGTAAAGTATATTGTGCATGCTTTTCTACAGCACGCACTTTGTTGTTTATTTCACTTGTGAAGTCACAGATGGGACATTATCTTATGTCACTGCATAAGTCTAAATTTGAGGGAGGGGGGGGGGGGTGTAGCATAAATCCAGAGAACCAAACAATCTTTTCCCCGGGTAAGTGTATTTGAGTTTTATTTCTAATGGAATGACAAGTTAGTACATGTACATTCCTGACAGTAAATTGACTTGCAAATTGATTACAAGTCAGTGTAATTCTCCAGAAAGTAGAAACCCGTTATAAAGCTGAATTTTAGATTTTGTTAATATACTTAATATTTAATGTTACATTTGCTCATATAAGACAAAGGAAGATCTGCATATTTATTGTGAAAGAAATCTAAATACACTTGTAGTAAGTATTCAGTGAAATTTATAACAGTAAAGTATCATTCAGTCAAAACATGGGTTGCGTCTTCACTACATTCATAACCTATCACAAACCTTAGTTTCAGCTCTTTGCACCCATAATCTCACAGTCGAATATGCTATTCTAATAGGGCACACCTACTTTAACTTTTAAGATCATCATCATCATCAACCACCTCCTTTTTCCCCTTTTCTACATGCAGTTGTGTTAACTGTCGCTCGCTCTCTCTTGATTCAATGCCACACTCCTGCCTTCTTTCACACTAATACCTGACTATCACAGATCTTCTCTCACACAGTTCATCCACCTCTTTGCTGGATGTCCTTGTTCCTTCTTACCTTCTTCCTGTCTGTCCCAAATCGTCTTCACTAGATTGTCTTCTGCTTTTCTGCACGTGTTTGAAACACCATAATCTGTTCTCTTTGATCTTTTTTGCAATTGAATCTTTGGCTTCTGCTCTTATGTCCTCATTTCTTCATCTGTCCCACATTGTGCATCCTACAACCGTTCTCAGGCACTTCATTTCCATCACCTCTAGCTTTCTTATCTGCTGTGCCTTTACTGCCCAGGTTTCTGTAGCGTACAGTAGTTCTGGTTGCACCATTGTTTTTTACACCTTACTTTTCAGCTTCCTTGGCATTCTTCTGTCATGCACTAAACCTGGCACTGTATGCCATATGGCTGCAGCCCCTCAGATTCTAGCTTTTTTATATATATACAAGTAGTCAAACTGTATTAACAAGTTAAAATTAACAAACACTATGCGTTGCATATATTGTTGTATATCATATAACCTAAGCAACATTACATAAATTATTCAATTCCTGCCTGCTTTTTTCTAAACCAGAAACATCTTTATTAAACCATCACTTATGACATAAGCAATCATACATTTATATAAATGAAAACAAACCATACTGAATACTGACACACTACCAGTTGCAAACATTGTACATTACTTATAATCTACCCAATTGTTTTCAGTCAAACATTAAATAGCTCATTTGAGGCCTGCCTTCTTTTAAACATCATTCCTCCCGTGTATGTATTGTTCCTACAATTCCCATTTTTTCCTATGTAGTTTGCTCCTACCCTTTTCTAAAGATCTCAGTTCCAGTTGTTTTATCTCTGTTACTGTATTCACTACTTCTAATGTAGCTGGCATAGATTTTGATTTCTATTTTCTAGTAACTGCTTTTTTTGGCAGCCATTATTAGAGACGGCAAGGCCTTGCCATCTCTAGGCAATTCTGATCCTGTATCATAGCTCAGAAAAATGTTCTCTCTCTTCACATCAGTCTGCCCACCCAACATCTCCAATGGTGCAGCCTGCAGGGGATCTTTAAAGTCTTCAAACTCTCTGCACTCCCAGAAAATATTTTCCCAGTTACCTCTGTCTTCCCTGTCACACCTCCATTTGCTATCTGCCTGAGGAAAAATTCTCTGGAGTCTACTTGGGGTATAAAAATATCTATGTAACCGTTTCCTAGCAACAATCCTAAATCTTCTAGATTTTGTTGCATAGTTGGGAGACATACATATATCTTCCCATTGTTTCTTTGTGAATTGCTTATCCACTTTCTCTTCCCTGTCTTTTCTAACCTCCTCTGATTGATTCTTACAATTGTCATGCAGTATAAAAATGAACAAAGACCAAAGCTAAAAGAAAATGAAAATGGCTAAACGCAATCCAATCCACAAACGAATTTATCGTTAGCGCTTTCATGCACTATACCTTAGTGCACTTCTTCAGACAACACAGCATTAAAGAAAACCTCTTAAATAGAGGATACAAATATGACATAATTGTCAACACATCCAACAATAATTCATTACTTTTAAAACAACATGCCGGTTAAGGCCACTAATACACACAACCTGCCTATATTCAAAAACAAAAGTCATTCTTAGCAATACATCAAATACAACTTAAGTAAAATATACCTGAAACATTCTTAATAAATATATCCACAAAATTGTGTATTAAAAAACAAACTAAAAAATGAGAACAGCACATAGTATGAGACTTAGTTATCCAAGTATGTTAATAGTCTCAATAATATTAGTTGTTTATCGTTCTAAAGCTTCCAATTTAAGAAGGCATTTAATAGAGCAGACATCATTGATACCAGGGTAAACATAGGCGTTAGTTTTTAACTACCACAACAGTTCTTGTTCTTCTAATTTTAAATGCCATGGGCCACCTCTAGGGTTCCTAAGGACTTGTTGAACTACTAAAAATTTGAAGCTATGGGAATTGTATTCAAGTATATGCCTGGCTAATGCGTTAGTATTATTGCCTTTTAATATAGCGTAAGTATGCTCATAAATTCTCTGCTTCAATTGTCCTTCAGTTTTGCCAAAATAAAAGTGAAAAACTGAAAGTCAAGGGGTAGTGTAAAGAATGTTTCAGGTATATTTTACCTAAGTTGTATTTGATGTATTGCTAAGAATGACTCTTGTTTTTGAATATAGGCAGGTTGTGTGTATTAGTGGTCTTAACCGGCATGTTGTTTTAAAAGTCAAGTGATGAATTAATTGTGGATGTGTTGACAATTATGTCTTAATTGTATCCTCTATTTAAGAGCTTTTCTTTAATGCTGTGTTGTCTGAAGAAGTGCACTAAGGTATAGTGCATGAAAGCGCTAACAATAAATTCGTTTGTGGATTGGATTGCGTTTAGCCATTTTCATTTAGTTGTCATGCAGTATGTTATATGTTCTACTAATTATTCATTTTTTAATGGCAGCTTGTGTTCTACATTGTACTAAAAACTCTACTAGTGCTGATCTTTCGTTTAGAACCCCCTCCCCCCATTTCTTTCTCTTTGCCTATACTCTGATATCAATATTTGATAGGGAAGGCAATCTCTAACTTGCAGGCCAAATAAATTCTTGGCATCTTCCCATTCTGTCATCTTTCCCTGTCTAGTTATTTGCTCCCAATACCTTGGTTCCTTTGCCAGTTTTCTCCAATAAATTTCAGCCCCCTCTTGCCTATTATCTGTATCCCTAATTGAAGTCATCCCTATCTGCAGAATCTCCTTTCTCCATTCTCGTCTTGGCTTTGTTCTTAGAATACTTTCTGCTACTTTATGGATATAATAATCTTTATGGTTATTGTTATTCTCTTTAAAGGCCTGCATCCAAAATCCCAGTCTCTCCTTGTTTCTTGAGCTTTCCCCCTGTTTCAATATCATCCCTTTCCACTTTGATTTATTGTTTTCTGTTTGGGCTGTGCATAGGAGCCTTAACTGTGTAGCTCTGAAATACCCCTTCAAATTGGGTAATCCCAATCCACCTCATTCTGCTGGAAGAATCATCTTATCCCACTTGACTCTTGCCGTCTTCCCCTCCCAGATAAAGTCCTTCAGCTCTTTATTAATTGCTATCCACAACTTCTCCTCTGGTTGATAAAAATATGCCTGACTGGTGTATAAGACTAAAGGGAGTAAAAACATTTTGACTGCTTGTATCTTGCTATCCATATAACAAAGCTTCCATTTTCTCAGTTTTTGTATTATCTTTTGTTTAGTCTCTTCCCCTGTATCCTTAGCTGCCACACCAGAATCATTTTAAATCGATGTTCCTAAATACTTCATATTATCATGTCCCCTTAAATGTGGATATTGTTAAACCAATTTGTGTGTGGGTACATAATTGACCGCTATTGCCTTTGTTTTAGCTTCTTTAATTTTGCATCCCAAAACGATTTGAAATTGTTTCAAAATGTTCCACAACACTGTAATGTCTATTTCTCGTTTTGTCAGATATTAAGTAATACTTGCAAACAGGGCCAGCTTTTCTTGACTATCATACCAATTCCTCCGATTCTACCTTTCACCTCTTCATTCAGACTTCCCTTCTCCTCAACCACCCCTCCTAGGTACTTGAAGCTATTAAACTGTTCCACTGTCTTCCCTTCTGTCCAATTTTTTAGCTTCTTTTGATTTCCCCAATTTGCTGCCATTACCACTGTGTTATATGTACTTAGTTTCATCCCATGTGCCTTCAGTTTTGCTTTCCATTCTCGTATCCTTTGCCGAAGTTCTTGCTGAGAGTCTGGCTATAATGCCACTTTGTTGATCTGTCCTCTCCGAACTGGTTTGCTAATGTAGTCCTCTCCGAACCTGTTGGCTAATGTAGTCCACCACCATTATGAACAGCAGTGGGCTGATAGCTAAACCCTGGTGCACACCCACTCCCACTGGGAACCCCTCTGTGAGCTAAACACTGTCCATACTTTAGTCATTTGGTCCTTGTACATAGCCTGCATTAATTATACCAGTGTTTCCGAACCACTGCAGTACTGCCCAAATCAGCTTTATTTAGGACCTTGTGATATGCTTTCTCCAAGTCTAGGAATGCCCAGTTGGACTATTTCCTCATCTCTAGCTTCTTGTCAACTGTCCATCTCACTGCAAAAATTGGGTCAGTTGTGCTGCATCCCGATCTGAATCTGAATTGCTCATCTCCCATCTTATTTTCTACTACTCTGCATATCCATTTATCGATCACCCTCTCCAGAACTTTGATGCATTGTGACAGGAGTTTGATACCTCTGTACTGCCCACAGTTGTGGATATCTACTTTTTTCTTGTACAGTGGCTTGACTATGCTTATTCTCCAGTCATCTGGGATATGCGTTTCTCTCCTCACTGCTGTGAGTACCTTCAAAAGTCATTTCTCCTCTATCTCATCCGGCATGTTTATCATATCTGCTGTGACCTCTTTTGAGCCTGCTGCTTTCCCTGACTTCATTTTACATAAAGCTATTCTTACTAATTCTAGGGTGGGTTCCTCTTCTTCTCTCATCATAAGCTATGTCTGGGGCAGTACAGCTTCTGTGGGATTTTCATCATTCAGAAGCAGCTGGGAGTACTCCTTGCATCTTCCTTTGATGTCTTGTGGACTGGTGAGTAGATTGTTGCTGGTCATCCCTTATGAGGGGTGTCTGACTATCTTCTTTATCTTGCAGCCTGGTATAGTTTATTTTTGCCACCTACTGAGTCACTTTCCAGAAGCTAATAAAGTGCCTCCAATTCCCTGTTCTTTGCTATTGCAACTCTTTTCTAAGCTTCTTTGTTAGCCAACCAGTAGTCCTTCCTAGCCTGGTCAGTCTTTTCTATCTACCACTTTTTCCCTGAACTCCTCCTTTCTTTTGATGACGTCCTGGACTCTGCATTCCAGCATCAGTTTTGCTTATGTACTTTATTTCCATACCTGGCTCGGTCACATACCTCTTCTGTAGTCCTCACACATGCTGTTTTGAGGCACTGCCATTCTTCTTCAAGTCCATCTATTTCCTCCTTTTCCTGGGGTGCTAGAGCCCTGAGTAATTTCTTGAACTGCTATAATTTCTCTCCAGTCAAATTCCAGGTCTTCAACCTGGTCTCTGTTGATCTTAGAGCCTTTTCTAACCATTACTTGTAGCTGTTTGTAGCAAATGGTGGTTTATGCTGTGGGCCACTTGTTTTACTGGAGATAACTTTACAGTCACTGATTTTATGCCAGTGCCTTTTCCTTACTAGAAGGACATTTACCTGAGTTGCATGTTGCCCACTCTTCTATGTGATCTTGTGACTTTCTCTCTTTCTGAACCATGTGTTGGCTGCTGTCAAGCCATTTGCCAGACAGAAGTCTAGAATGGCCTCTTTTTTTTATTACTTTTGTCCCATCTATGTGGACCCAAGCAGTACTTGAATCCTGTTCTGTCTGTTGCTATACGTGCATTCAAGTTAGCCATTATCAGCACCGATTCATGTTGTCCTTTATCTAGTAGGTCCTACAACTGGTATATGAATGCACTTTTTTCCTCACTAACACAACCCTGAGATTATGAATTCTGCCCTATCATTGCACTGAAGTCTGATTGCCATGAGTCTGTCACTAATTCTGATGATATCCCTCACTGCCTTTTGAAGCCTCTGTCTCACCACAGTTCCCACACCATTTGTAACCTGCCTTCCTCCTGAGTAGTAGGCTCTGGATCCCATGCTGCACTGCCCTTCTATCTTGTTTCTTGGATGTATAGGATGTCCAGCCTCCTCCATACCATCATGTCATCCACTTCCAAGTTGCATCCTGTTAGGGAACCTACACTGAGTGTAGCAATTCTTAGCTCATTTTTGGCAGGTTGATTGGTTTTATGTCCAACTTTCACTCAACTGGGTTATCTCAGGTAAACCAAGCTGGGCAACTAAGCACCAGTCGGCCAGTAGCTTATTGACCCAGAGCTGCTGGGATTTATGGTGGCCACACACTCGCCATTAGGGGCACATTCACCCCTCCCACCATTAGCATAGGTCCCTCGCATAGGTCATAATAGGCTGGGTCCTCAACCCACTTTTCACCAGCAAATACCCATGCCCATTTCTGGGCAACATTAGTCAACATGACCAAATCACCTGGAGCAAAATTTTACACCATCACATAGCCAGCCCTGCCACTTCTCAGTCTGTGATCCGTGTTCTCCAATCATAAGGATACTGTGCACCACAGTAGATGCCCACAGTGGTTGGTCTATATAACTCATCCCCATAAGGCACTATATAGAGTCTTTGCTGCCGCCCACAGCTGCATTCATTGGTGAGTTTGAGATGGAAACACTGAGCATGTTTTTCAGTTGTGGGAAGAGCCCCACAGATACAGGAAAAACATACAAACTCCAAACAGACATTGGCCAGAGGTTAGGATTGATCATGGGAGGTGGAGACTTTAACCATTATGCCAGCTGACTCTCTTGACTTTTAAGAGATGACATAAAATTCACACAGACAATAGATCTCATGATAGTTAATTCACACACATCCACGCCCTCCTCCCCACATGCATACACATGCAGTGACATTGTGCCACCTAGATAAGTCAGTGACTAACTGTGGTCAAGCCGCAGTAAGCGTCTGTCATTTTTATTCACATACTCCCTTTGTACACACCAGTTGGAGCCACTTGAATGTCTGATTGTGATAAAGTAAAAAAAAAAACTAATGCTACAATGTATTTTAACATTTTTCACTCAGACATGCACACTAGCCCTGCCATGCAAGATTGATGGCTTATTAACTGTGATCAGACAATAGCAAGGATATTCACTTTCATCTGCAGACTGTTTCCATGCCTACTGGTTTAGGAATCACCTTATTGACTGTGTACCTCTTAGATTGTAGTCAAATTAAAACATAAGTAATGACCACAGTAGTGTTATTCAACTTACTTCAGACAAGTGTGTACCACCGACGGTTGATTGTGGAGATAAAATGGCCATAGTAATGTGTTATTCAAACTCTGATATATACTTAACCCTTTCAAGCTAAATAAACATGCAAAACCAAGTCAGAATTGTTGGTTTTCAAAGGTGATTCCTCTCAACCCACCTCTCCCTCTCTCTCTCTCTCTCTCTCTCATGGTTCAAGGTCTTATCCACACTTGAAAGTTAAAAAAGTGTTATTAATACTTGCATATGCAGCGACATCCTCCTTAACTCATTCATATATTGCTGATGTTGCCATGAATCACAGAGCAGGTGCTAGTTTCACACATTTAACTGGGACTTTTCAGTGTTAACTGCAGTAAAGGTTTGGCTTTTAGTCTTTATAAATGTTTCCTTTTACTCAGAAATTACTTAATACCCACTTATTTGCACATTGAAGGAACTAATGTCCGGCAACAAGATGACTGGGAATGTTTTGGGGCTGGGCTTGTGTTGGCTCCAGGGCCGTTAGCCTAGTACTCACCTATGAACCTATGAAAAAGCAAAGAAACATGCAGGGTCCGGTCTCTTTCATGTAACAGCCCACTAAATGTTTTGTGGGGTATTTTCGTTAGGCATTTCTGGAAACTGGCTAAATTAATAGATAAATTCTGAGAAAGCAGCTGTCACTGAAAAAGAGAAGAAACACACTAGGCAGGCACCTTAAAGTAGCAAGTCCGGAACTCAAGTTCAATATACTCTTAGAGAAATAACGTCTTCATGTAAAATGGGTCACCAAAACTCTGTAGTAAGCTTGTAAACCACAAACAAAGATGCGAGGACTGAAAATCTTAACGCAAGTTTTAATCAACAAGAAAATACAGGCGTTTTCACTGAAGCCACAGCTGCAGCTTCTTCAGAGATTAATTTTGAAAAGAAGAGCGCCAAAGCCTGTGCTTTTAAAATCACGTCAATGCGTGAAACTAATTGCTGACAGCAATAATAAAAACACACCACTTAAAATTATACAATACTTAATCCACTAGAAAACCATAATGACATTACAAGTAGAAAAATGTACATTTGTATAACAGTCAGTATTAATGATTTAGAAAAATACTAAAAATATATTTAAAATGAAAACTCCAACTACAATGAAACAACAGTAATGCACTCGGTAATCGCATACATTGACTAACTGAGTGTATGTTAAACTCTTAAACATAAATCTTAGTTGCAACTAAACTATAATAGTAATAGAATAAAAGAGCAGCTGCATAATATAAGTAAAACCAAAATGCTACGAGTAAAGAGTTTTTTGGTAGACAACGTGTTAAAAACCAAAATGTAGAAACACATTACTTCGTACCTTTGACAGTAAGTATGTATTTATATTAAACTTAATAATAATAGAAATGGTAAAATAAAATAATTATACCGCATAATAAACTGTGGCGGTCTAACTGCAGCTGTCTTGGTCCTGGTCTGTCTTTTAATATATGAAGCTATTCATAACAAAAACAAATGGAGCCTCAAACAACAATTAGAAAACTGTTAAGTTAAAATGGTGCACAATAATGGAAAGAATGTCATTTTTAGAATTGAATTCTTATGTCCACCAATAGTAAATTTAATAAATCAGTAATGACAGTATTGACTAATTAACGTCTGTAACTCTTCATTTTTAGTACACATGCAATGTTGCAATGTTCATTTAAACCTGGAAAGGAAAAGGAGTCTAATAATAGTTGCCATTCTAATTCTCTATTTTCTAAGATTAATGGAACTGGTCCACCTCTTTCTGGTTTAATAACTTGGTCTATAGCCATGAACTGGAAACTGTGCTCCTCATGTTTAAGTATATGTTTAGCTAGAGCGTTCTCTTTATTCTTTTTCCTCATGGCATAAGAGTGTTCGTATACTCTGTCTCGAAGTCTTCTATCAGATTTTCCTATATAGAAGGCTTGGCACCAGTTGCATGTAGCTAAGTAAACTATGGATCTGGATTCACAGTTTAGTTTGTGGTTAATTTTGTATTTCCTTTCACGAATTGTGAAAGAGTTAGCTACTCGTACCAGGTGGCAGTAATTGCATGCCCCACATTGGAATGAACCTTTATTTTTTGTAACCCAACTGGATACTTTTGATCTTTCCAAGATTGATTTCAAGTTGTTGCCCCTTCTATATGTAATCCTGGGTTTTAGTCCCAGTTTATCCAATAATTGTTCATTATTGGTAATAAAATACCAGTTTTTATAAAGGATAAACTGTATGCTATTAGAATCTATACTGAAAGTGGTAATAAAACTACTATCCGTAACTTGCCTAAGTGTGTTAGTAGTTTTAAATAAAACAGTGTCTGAACCCAGATTACTGGCATTTGTGTTTAATTCGGCTGCATTATCAAGTGTTAAGTCATGCCTTTGTGGTAAAAGGGGGGGATATTGACCGTCAAGTCTTTTACTAATAACCTCATCCAGAATCTCGTTAAATAAAACTAACGGATAGCCTCACTGAAAAAGACATAACATTTGTAGGGTGTTGGTTGTACTACTAGTACCAGTTTAGCTGTCCTCTTGTAGGCATGCGGGTTTGCAGTATTCAGGTAGTTGAGACAGTTTCTAGAATGTTCCAGACTCATGAATTTCACTCAGGCTGAACAAAACAGTATAAAAAACAGTCAAAGAAACACCCAACTTGATTTGATTAAAGAAAATTATAGTGTTCAAAAATATGTCTGAAAGCCAGCATCCTTATGATCTGGTAACAGGAGTTCATGAGTTCAGGAATCCTAGAGGGTCTGAACTAGGGTGGCTCATCGCTACTGCTGGCAGTGTTATACTGCATGAGAATACTTACCTCACTTAACTGATGCCCACAGATAATTAAAACTTTTTTTAGCAAAATTAGCCCAGCTTCCCAATTTTGTCTTAAAGATCAAGGGCAAAGATTTTTTTTTATCATTTCTTTTTGTTCTAATGATACCCTCATATTCTAAAGTGGGCTTTCTTATTCTAAAATGTGCAGCTTTGCTTTAGTTATTTCAGTTCATTTGTATTTATTAAGTTTAATAAACTGGTGTTTCTGATTGATGTATGCTGTGCAACTGTCCAATTATTTTCTGATTCCATGTCATCTAGCCCCACCTTCTGATGATGCATTTGAGGGGAGGAACAGTTAGTAGTCTGTAGGCATGTGTTCTTTAGTCTGCATTAGATTTTATTGCAAAGTAACCAGAATGCAGCACAATTGATTACGCAGTCATACAATAAATGAATAAATGAAAAAAAAGCAGAATGACTAAAATTGGTTAAAAAAGGAAAAAGCAGCAGTGCTGTGTTGCCCCTGCACTGGCCTAGTAGTCAAGGAGCCTTAATCCTCACCACTGGCAGCAGTGGGGAATGTACACACTGGGATGATGACAAGTACATTCACAGTAATTTCCCTTAAGAACACACAGAGATCGCAGTCAGTCTGGGGCTGATTTCCCCCTCTTTCTCCAGATCCCCAGTAAGACTCCCCACTGGCACAGCTATAGGGTTGAGATCTCAGCTGAAGGGCCAAACCAAGATCTCCAGTACCCTCTCTGTCCAGCCAGTGCTTCTTGTCTCTGCCCAAGTAGCTGACAAACAAACTCTTTAAGATTTGATTTGTATGCAAACACACACACTCTCGGGAAAGGCCGGCATGAGTTTAGTAGCTATGCCCCCTTCTGCCCAGACTATAAGGTAGTTCCAGCTGCCACCAGCCAACTCTTTATCAGCTACTCTAAGGCCCTTATCAAAGGGTGTCCAATCCTACTCTGTAATGTTACTAGTAATCCAAATGGTAGTTTGACCAAGAGCAAGGCTGTTTAGGAGTGGCCTGTACAGTGTCACCAAATAGATATGCAAGTGCTCTAAGTGCTTAAATATGTCTCATAGATGTCAGCCACAAAGATAGGTTTACATATATTTAATAATAAATAATAAAAGAACAAGAAAATACTTAGTACAAAAACACAGTTACTTCAGAATTCAAAATAACAGGAAATATTTAAAATAACATTGCAGGACAGTCTCAAATAAAGAAAACATCTAAGCTATACTTTACTGTATTCCTATATGAATCTAAAAGAGTTACTATACCCTAACAACTTACAGCAAGGGAAGTGCAGAGGGTGGGCGATGAGTGGATGTTTCCAGGTCAAGGACAAAATACAAAATGCACAGTCTCTCTCAGAGAGTTCTTAAATTAATGTCAAATATTACTGCTGGGTTAGTTTGGATGATATCACTTTTTGTCACCTGACTTAGTTCCCAAGCTAACCCCATTGTCAGAAATCGCAAGCATTTTTAGTATCTGTCTCTGAAAAATACGGAAGTCATAAAACAATAAAACAAGTCTGCATCTCAAACCTAGTAATTACTTCTCTTCCAAGACGATACAGAAAACTTCTAGCTCTCTGCTACACTGAAACTGAGTGAGAACTTTTATAGCACAATCATAAAAAAATTCAACTTCACTTATTTTCTTGAAGTTTTGCAAGTTAACCTTTTATGTCCCAGTTTCTGCTATTAAAACATATACATTTACACAATTACAATAGTTTATATACATTTCTATTCTAAGCCAGCAGGGCATGCTATGCTTACATTTTAGCTCAGTACATAACATACAGTTCTGTATGAATTATGTCAATATTCACAAATGATATAGGATTATTAACAAAATTCCAGATAGCTGGGCTGGCAGTGTGACAAGTGCTTTTAAAACAGTGCTCCCTTGCTGTATTAAAGACTACAAGAAAAAATTCAAGTAAATGAGAACTTGTATATTCTGAGGGTTCCACAGAACTGTTTTACAAAAGCCAAAATTGTTAGAACATAAGGCAGGGCATAGGTATACTAAAACATCATCAGCGTTAATTAAAATAGCTACTTTTTGGATATGTTTGCAATTGTCACCACAGTCAGCTTGGTTTTTATAACATGTAATTATTAATGTTTACATAAGGTAGATGAGCTGAGTACATTGAGATCTGCAAACTATGTGTTCTCAGGAGCAGTCAGACATTTTTTGCTATTTGTGCACATCAGATTTTCCTGTAGGTTTTTGCTGTTGCTTACTTCCCTGACACAGGATTTAATGACCAGTAGCTTGGTTTAGAAAATATGTAGTGACATATTAACTGTGGTGGTAATGGAATAGGTCAAGTTTGAAAAACAGATGAACTGGCTTGTGATGAGAGAAACAAACAAGGTATCATGCAGAGTGCTGCTTTATATTTCTGTGAGAATAAGGTACGTTTTCATTGAAAATTACCTGCAGTTCTTTCAGGCTACTTAGTATGAATTAATTGGCAGCTATGGGTTGTAATGTGCAATTCTCATTTCAGAACTATTGACTTAGTGCTGGCTGTCACAATCAGTAATCAAGAAATATGAAATTGTCAGATTTAATATACATAGTAAGAGACTGCTGAATTATTAATGTACTGTTAAACCAGCATATCTTTATGGCAGCTGTCATTTCAGCCTTTGCAAAGTAGGCATGGGGGGACATGCTTTCTAACTGAAACCATATTAGTGCTACTGCTAACATTTTGTTCTCTTACTAGTAGTGACTCGTTTATTACAGCAGTACTGTGCTCGCCAGTCATAATGAACAGAACTGTGTTATTAGTAGCAAATAATAGTCGTGAGTGATTTTTATAGGTTTTTAAGTCTACTGGAGTAGTATAATGAGAAGTGTGGAACGTTATATAAAATTATTATAATATATCGCCACAGCAGGTAGTATCTGTGGGGAACTTGAAGTATTATGACTGCTGCTGTAGGGTTCTGGCTCCACAAAAACCTGAAAAGCACTGAAATGGTCTTCAAAACAGAAGAATTTTCACACCACAGAGGAAGATGAAGAGAAACTAAGATAAAGGGGAGAGAGAGACAAATCTGGCAAACATTCACAAAAAGACTTCAACTGTTTCAGTTGAGGAAGGTACCTCTCTTTTGATGGTTACTAAAACAGGGATTCCAAATCTCTCTCTCTAAGATACTGAGAAGAATCTCCAACCCAGGTACTTCAAGAATGAGAGCAAAAAAATATCAACAGTACATTTAAATGATCATACAACTGTAAGGAATTGTTACTACCAGATCCTTAATACGTTATCGTTGAGAAACCAAAATTTGCCGTTTCTGTAAAGAGTTTGTCCCCTTCTGAGCCCATCCCTAAGCACTCCTGCCATGTCTGCACTTGTTATATGGATTGTGTGCCTTTTTTTCTAAAGGAAGTTATTCAAGGAATTTAATTGGGCCAACATCTGGCATCATTCATTGCCATAAAGCAACATCTGTTTACTTTTCACTCAGAAGCAATGCAATCTTTAACAGTTCTGATGAAGTTACAGAGCAGATAAGTAATAGAAAACAAAACCCACCCTTGACCATCAGAAGAAGACATTTTATGTGGGCACATAGTTTCCTTTCCCCCTGACTCTGATCATCAGAACACATCCATTGAATACCCCCCCCCCCCAGTCGAAATAACCTTTTTCAAAAACTGTAAACTATGTGGATGATTTTTTTTTTTTTTTAAGAATTCAAAACAAGACCCTTCATCTCCTAAGGAGGAATATATGCAGTTGGTGTGATTACCTTAGTTGAAGATGACTGTCCCATGCCTTACAGGACATTAACAGTGGTGGTTATCAATACCCTGATATAGTCACAACCTATCCTTATAAAGGGCAGTCTGGCTGTGTACATAGCTTCATCAAATATATACAGGATTTATACAACAGTCACAAAGCAGAGCCTTCCAGTATCTGTTTTCCCATTGTCTCAGTCACTAAAAATTGTACCATTAGCCACACTTCCATTTGTCAGAGAGTCAAGGCTGTTGGATAGATATAGTAAGAAGTTTTGAATATTCAGTAATGTAAAGGTCAGGAAAACCAATGACAAGGCTCATGAAGTTATGTAACAAAGTTATTTAAGTACAAGAATACATTCACAATTTATCAGAATCTAATACTGAAGACAAACTTGATAAATTAAATGCTACAATATTTTGTTTATTTATTTATTCACATTTGTTTACCAGGAAAGACAGGCTGGATAATCTTACCTGTTTTCAGCAGAGAACTGAGAAGAAAAGCTCCACATACATAAGGCAGTAAGGAGTTCATGCATTAAGGTGTGCTTATGAATGCTGCCAATGCCTTTCTTAGCACTGCATGGTTCAGAACTACCCATTTCATGTAAAAGCACAGTTGCTAATGCAGCCGTTTTGTCAGTTTGCTGACAGTGATATAACCGACTTTGAAAAACAGGGACATGAATAAAGTAATGTTTCATGCCCCCTCACCTCCACAGTTTTCAGGAAACCTTATCAACAGAGATCTTTTTACTTAAATGAAAGTTCTGTCTTCACTTTCAGTACAGTTTAAGGAAGGAACGAGAAGTAGCAGAGATCTCCGTTAGGTTATTCAAACTATATTGTTAAATAACTGGCTAAAGAAAAGGCAGTACAGTGAGTTCCTCTTACTCAAAAAACTGGCAAAGATTTTAGTTCAGAGGTTTTTTTTTGATTCAAAAGAAAAAACACACCCTGAAAGCAGCACTACATTTTTTAGAATTCTTTTTAGAATTATTTTGTTTATTTATTTATTCACATTTGTTTACCAGGAAAGACAGGCTGGATAATCTTACCTGTTTTCAGCAGAGGCCTGAGGAGAAAAGCTCCACATACATAAGACAGGAAGGAGTTCATGCATTAAGGTGTGCTTATAAATGCTGCCAATGCCTTTCTTAGCACTTCATGGTTCAGAACTACCCATTTCATGTAAAAGCACAGTTGCTAATGCAGCCGTTTTGTCAGTTTGCTGACAGTGATATAACTGACTTTGAAAAACAGGGACATGAATAAAGTAATGTTTCATGCCCCCTCACCTCCACAGTTTTCAGGAAACCTTATCAACAGAGATCTTTTTACTTAAATGAAAGTTCTGTCTTCACTTTCAGTACAGTTTAAGGAAGGAACGAGAAGTAGCAGAGATCTCCGTTAGGTTATTCAAACTATATTGTTAAATAATTTGCTAAAGAAAAGGCAGTACAGTGAGTTCCTCTTACTCAAAAAACTGGCAAAGTTTTTAGTTCAGAGTTTTTTTTTTGATTCAAAAGAAAAAACACACCCTGAAAGCAGCACTACATTTTTTAGAATTCTTTTTAGAATTCTTTTGTTTATTTATTTATTCACATTTGTTTACCAGGAAAGACAGGCTGGATAATCTTACCTGTTTTCAGCAGAGGCCTGAGGAGAAAAGCTCCACATACATAAGACAGGAAGGAGTTCATGCATTAAGGTGTGCTTATGAATGCTGCCAATGCCTTTCTTAGCACTGCATGGTTCAGAACTACCCATTTCATGTAAAAGCACAGTTGCTAATGCAGCCGTTTTGTCAGTTTGCTGACTGATATAACTGACTTTGAAAAACAGGGACATGAATAAAGTAATGTTTCATGCCCCCTCACCTCCACAGTTTTCAGGAAACCTTATCAACAGAGATCTTTTTACTTAAATGAAAGTTCTGTCTTCACTTTCAGTACAGTTTAAGGAAGGAACGAGAAGTAGCAGAGATCTCCGTTAGGTTATTCAAACTATATTGTTAAATAATTTGCTAAAGAAAAGGCAGTACAGTGAGTTCCTCTTACTCAAAAAACTGGCAAAGTTTTTAGTTCAGAGTTTTTTTTTTTGATTCAAAAGAAAAAAACACACCCTGAAAGCAGCACTACATTTTTTAGAATTAAACTTGTGTTCTCACCAAAATATTTTGAATGGTATTCTTAAAAGACTCCCCTTCCCTTAATTAAAAAGTACATTTATGCCACAGTGCTGAACATGGAAGCCGAATACCATCGTATTCCAATTAGCTCAGCATAGACATGAATGGCGACAGTTCTCTAGGCTAATGTTTATTTACTTGACCAAGTGAACTGTGCAGCATTTTTACCAAATGTGGGATTTATTGAATGTGAGTGTTGCTGAATTTTTTTCGAAAGAGGTAAGTGGGTTGCTTTTAAGGGTGGGAGTTAGTATATGCGCAATAGTGTTTGCTGGTTTGGGTTAGAGTAGGGGCTTGGTAAGGCAATAGTTTGTGTTGTACATGTGGGATTGTGTGTGAAAAGTGTGTCTGTATGTGTTGTGTAGTAGCACTGTCAGGTAAATGTTTTTTGTAAGGTAATGTGTAGTGAGTGTTGAGGTTAGGGGCAGGGTTAATACATGAGTAGGGTATTGCAGAAGGCCTTCTTCCCACCTTATTCATGCATGCTAACCCTAACCCCATTCAGTGATTAAAGTATTTTATATATAAAATATGTATGTATGTATGTATGTATGTGTATATATGTGTGTGTGTGTGTGTGTGTGTGTGTGTGTGTGTGTGTGTGTGTGTGTATATATATATATATATATATATATATATATATATATATTTTTTTTTTTTAATTTATTTTATTTTATTTTACATTTGTTGACCGGGATGATCCGACTGGAGTTATATCCATTTCCAGCGGAGGCCCGGGGAGAAAAGCTCCAAGACAAAACAACAGTTTTATAACAATAGTAATAGAAAAACAGACTTTATACAAATTGATTTATACAAGGATAGAGGCTATTTTCATTGGTAAAAGATAATTTCTTGGTTAAGATAGAAAGAGGTGGTAGTTTATTAGTAATGTTGAGGAAGCCAATAACAAAAAGAGTTTTAGGTTATCCCGGCTTGATACAGTGGCAGACCCAGTTTAGCGCCAGATGTTCTTTTAGTTTGATTTTAAATGCAGTTAGAGTAGTGAGCATTGTAATATCTGCTGGTAGTAGGTTCCAGATTCTGCCAGCAGTGTTAGCAAAGAGGAGGTCACCAGCTACATTACGGGTTTTTATTGTTTGGATTAGTAGTTTATTTGAGGATCGTAGTAGTCTTGTATTGCAGTAGGGGGTGATTATATTTTTTTAGGGCAGGGGTATTCTCGGGATAAAGAAGGATTTTCTTGGCCATAACTATTAGGTTGAACTGGAGAAGGCTGGGAAGCTCAAGCCAGCTCAGTTGTAAGAGATTTAAACAATGGTGGGTTCTATAAGGCAAACCAGTGGCAAACCTGGCAATATGATTATAACAGGTGGAAAGTCTGTTAAGAACGGATTTGTTTACATTTGAGAGAAGAGGAGAAGCATATAGAAGAATAGAGAGTAAATGTGTGCGAGCAATGGTAATCTTGGCAGAAGGGGTTAAGAAGGCTTTTATTCTGTATAGTGACCCAAGTTTTTTGTTGATAGTTTTGATCACTTGGTTCACGTGTAGGTCACATTTTAGGTTATTATCAATAATGACACCCAGAAGTTTGGTTGAGGGTTCAGGGGTAATAATTGTCCCATCCTTTGCTTTTACTGTGAAAGTAAAGGTAAAAGATTTTGGTGTGGGAGTGAATAGTAGCAGTTTGTTTTTTTTTGGGATTTAGCAACAATCGATGTTCAGTGAACCAACTTTCTATGATATTAAAGGTGGACTGGGTGGAATATTCCAGCGCATCAGGGGATGTAGCTGAGCAGATCAGGGTAGAGTCGTCTGCATATTGGATGCAGTTAACGTTAGGGATGACAGTGTGAAGGTTGTTAATAAAGATGGGGAAGAGGAGGGGTCCAAGTATGGAGCCTTGTGGGACTCCTAATGTGGTGGGTAGAAGGATGGAGAGCTTATTCTGCCAGATAACAGCCTGTTGCCTCCCTCCGAGATAAGAGGTAAACCATTGAAGGGCTTTACAGTCGAGCCTGTAAGACTGCAGGGTCTGAATCATAAGTTGATGATCCACCATGTCAAAGGCCTTAGAAAGATCCAAAAAGAGGGCTGAAGAAATGTGGTTATTGTTACGGTTGGTATTTATGGCATTGGTAAAGGCTAGGAGGGCAGAGGTAGTACTATGATGTGGGTGAAAACCATGTTGGGTGTCAGCTAGAAGATGATTCAGGAGTAGGTGATCCATAAGTTGTTTTTGTATGCATTTTTCCATGACTTTTGCGAGTGGAGAAAGTATGGCAATTGGTCTATAGTTAGAAAATTCAGTGGAGGAACCACCTTTATGTAGTGGGATAACAGGATATCTTCCAAATGGTGGGAATTTTGGCTTCAGCTATGGTCCGATTGATGAGTATTGAGACTGGATAGGCAATGGCATCAGCTGATATTTGATGGTAATCAGCAGGGAGTTGGTCGGCGGAGAGTGTAGTGGGCTTCAATTTTTTAATTAGTTTGCGAATATAGCTGGTGGGTACTGGTTGGAAACTGAAAGTGGGTTTGTTTAGATGGCTGGCATTATCAAGATTTGGAAAACTAGTGGGTAATTGATTGGCTAGGGTTTGAATAGTTTCAGTAAAGAAGTGGTTAAAACTGTTTGAGACATCCTCAGGGGATTTGTCACAAGTAGCAGCTGGGGTAGGGGTTGTACTTTTACCAGGGTGAAGGAGATTATTCAGACCAGCCCAAAATTTCTGGGGTTTATTCTGGTAGGCTGTTTGTAGATTATAATAGTACTGTTTTTTATCATTTAGGATGGATCTTTTGGTATCATTCCTAGCTTGTCGATATGTAACATGGTCACTGGGGAGTTTATATATATATGTATATATATATATATATATATATGTGTGTGTGTGTGTTTATAGGTTCATACTAGGCTATCTGCCCTAGGGCATTTATAAGCCTAGCCAGAGTGTGTATGGCTTTCGCCACCCATTTTAAATTAATTTTGCTATGCCCTTTTTCAAGGTTAGTATACTGTGCCTCTGTCTAACAGTGACACAGAAGTGATACCTGGGGTAAACCTACGATCTCCCATCCACTCATCAAGATTCCTCTTGAAGAGAGTCACTGAGGGATTCTGCCTAACCTGGACTTGGATTTTATTCCAGAGTGAAGGGAGCCTCTGGGTTGTGAATCTGTCCCTCCAGCATGTCCTATTTATTTCAGTGCTGAGGTTCAAGTCCCTCGAGTGCGTAGCTCGATGGGATTTGGATTTTCTGAGGTGCAGCATGTCCATTAATTCCGGGTTGGACATGGCTTTATACGTCTGGCACAGATCGCCTCTGAGCAGGCGGTATGCCACTGAGTAGAGCTGGAGTTTCTTTAACCGGGCAGCATACGGTATCTTTTTGAGCCCCTTGATCCTCTTGGTGAGGTACTTTTGGGGTCTTTCCAGTTGCTGCAGGTGTCTGGTAAGGTACATCCCAAAAGGGGCATTGTACTCAATTATGGGCCTGATAAGGGATGAGTAAAGAGGCACGATGACCTCCCCTGATCTAGATGTGAATCCCTTCATGATTAGGTGGACTATATAAAATGTTTTTCTAACCACTTTGGCCACATGGTTGTCAAATCAGAGATTGCTATCAACTTGGGTCCCCAGGTCCCTAATTACTTCTTCTGTACTTAATGGATTACCACCTATGTGGTAATTTGTGGGCACTTTGTTTTTGCCAAAGGGGATGACTATACACTTTTTGACGTTTAGCTTGAGGCCATGGCTCTGGCACCAGTTGTCTGTTTCTATGAGGCCCTTTTGGATGATGCTTGTGTTGGCTGGAGAATCTATTATGGCGCCCAGTGTGCAGCCATCTGCGAACTTGGTCAGCCACAGTCCTTCCATGTTGGCCTGTACCTCCAAGAATATATACCGAACAAGAGAGGTCCCAGGACTGAGCCTTGTGGGACGCCACTTGTAACTGGTTTGGAGTCTGACATGGCTCCAGCTATTCTAACCATGTGGGTTCTGTCCTTGAGCCAGTTTGCAACCCATCTAGTGACATAGGGGTTTATATTTAAGCTGGTGAGCTTATCTATAATGCCCGAGTGGGGTATTGTATCAAAGGCTTTTGCGAGGTCCAGGTAGGCTGTGTGGACCACCTTCCCCTTGTCAATGGCCTTGGTGACTGTTTCAAAGAAATTGACCAGGTTCAAGAGGCAGGATCTGCCCTTAACAAAGCCGAACTGGGTAGGATCCAGTGTCTGCAGGTCCCCAATATCTTTATTTATAAGGTCCATGATGATCCTTTCCATAGCTTTGCAGACCAAGCTAGTGAGACTTATGGGGCGATAGTTTCCAGGATCCGTTGAGGCACCACCTATGTGGAGAGGGACCACTGTTGCTGTACGCCACTCTTTGGGCACATATCCTGTAGTAAGGCTGAGATTGAACAGTAGTTTTAGGTTTGGGTTTAGCTCTTCTTGGAATTCATGTAGGATGCAGCCCGGGACACCGTCTGGTCCCATTGATGCTGTGTTTCTTGCTTTGGAGAGGGCAGCTCTTACCTGAGCATCTGAGATGTCAGGGGGGCAGCACTCTGCTGGGATAGATATTAGCCCTTTTGGTGGGGTGGGAGGGGGAGAAGTTTGCGCTGAACCTGTCAGCTAGGTTGTTGGCAATGTCTGTGGGTTCGGTGTATTTTTTGTCATTTTTAACTAATTCTGAGCATATCTGGGAATTCCCACCCAGGTTCCTAACATAACTAAAGAAAGCCTTGTGATTATCCTTAGTGTCCTGTGCAGTTTTTCTCTCGAAGCTGGCCTTAGACGATTTTAAGAGTGCCCGTAGTTTTTTGCTAATACTGATCAGAGATGCCTTCCCTTTTTGGGATTTTGCTCTATCATGTAGTAGCTTCCTCCTTCTATTGTATAGTTTGTTTATGGCTGGGGTATACCAGACAGTACATCTGCCTTTGGAGGATTGGGTCTTGGTTTTATTTGGGATTGCATGATCCATGCATTCCTGAAGGTGTTCATAGAATGCGTTTACAAAGGATTTTGCGGTCTGGGCCGTATTATCCACAGGCCCGGGGGCTTTGAAGGATTCCACCTTGGTTTTGAGGAGTGTGAAATTTGCTTTAGAAAAGTTTTTTCACTGTGGTTTTCTGGGCATGGGGTGGGGTTGGGATGTGAATATCCAGTGAGATTAGTTTATGGTCTGATCTTACCAGTGAGGGATACACTTCTGGTCTGGAGCATAAAGTCCCCATGTTGGTGATGGTCAGGTCCAGTATGTTTTCCCCTCTTGTGGGAGTGGTAACAAGTTGTTCCATAGCATTTGAGTTTATAAATTCTAGGAACCTTTGGGCTAGGGTGTTGGAGCTAGAGTAATGCTCCCAGTCTTTGGTTGGGTAGTTGAAGTCACCCAATATAATGGTGTTTGGAGAGACCTTCATATTTTCCAGTGTTCTCAGGAAGGCTGAGTGGGGTTCCTGGGTTTGGGAGGGTGGTCTGTAGCAGGCTATAAACTGGAAGGCAGTTTTACCCACTGTTAGTTGCACATGGATAGTCTCTGATGCTTCGTGCTGTGCCACCAACCTGGAGGTGTGGGTATCTTTGACGAATATTGATACTCCCCCTCCTTTTGTGGTTTGGTCCAAGTTTTGGGGCCGAAAAGCATGGTATGAGGTATAACCTGGTAGTGCTGGGGTGCTCTCGAGAGCCTTGAACCAGGTTTCTGTTACTGCACAGATATCGATGTTCTCCATGCTAAGGAGAGTTTCGATTGCGTGCATCTTGAGGTTTAGACTTCTGGTGTTGAGTAGCATTACTCTTAGTTTCTTATCCCTTGTGATACCTATGGAGGTGGGTTTGGCTTTTGAGCCTTGCCTAAAAAAGGCACTATGGGGGTAGCAAGAGCCTTTGCCAATATCCGAAAGCCCAGGGGTGACAGGTGCAAGCCGCCCCTAGCGAAGCATCGTGGCTTGTCGAGCATGTCATCCCAGGCTGACAGGCATTGGATCCCCTTTGAATGACACCAATACTTAAGCCAATTGTTGAAATTGATAATCTTGTCTTCATACTGTGGCATCATTCCTGGTGAGGGTAAGATGCTACTCAAGGTCAGGGTCATACCGGCCTGGGCTACATGCTCAGAGAGCTCCTCTATGTCTCTTTTCATGTAGTCCAGGGAGGTACGTCTCAGGTCATTCACACCAGCATGGACAATGACTGAGTCATAGTTGTACTTGCCTTGGAGTGACCTGAGGGCTTGTGTTATGTGGCGGATCCTAGCGCCCGACAGGCAGCTCACCGTGACCTTCTCCTTGTTCAGCCTGGTGAGTGGGACGTCAGTGTGCCTGATGATAGAGTCACCTATTACAAGTGTATCAGGTGTGTTGTTTAGCCTTAAGGGCTGTGACTGTTCGGCACACTGGCTTTGTGAGCTGTGTGTTGCACGTGTTTTGTTTTGGGGTAGCGGTTGCTTGGGTGTCTGCTTTGGAGGTCTCTGCTGCTTAGGCATATTTTTATTTAGAGCCTCCAAGTATATTTTTGTGTGTTTATGTGTTTGGTTTGCTGTCGTGGTAGGTCTATGTGAGACTGGAATTGTAGTGAGTGTGGTTTCCTTCTGCTCCTGACTGGTTACGCCACTACTGAGTTGAGAGAGCTTAGCCTCCAGTTTGGCTATATGGTTGCATCTCTCGCATGTGTTGGAATTTGTTGGGAGGAGGAGAGGGTTGTCTGTGTATATGAGGCAGTTGTAACATTGCCTCAAGATTCCCAGATTCACCAGCTGGACTGGAGAGGAGATTGACAATTGACCTTTGGACATGCTAGAATAGTATTGGGAATTTATAATTGAAAAAAATGGCCAATGGGGAGCAAGGTACTCCAGGGGGAGTTTGTGAGGGTGTAGTGCTTTTAATTTTTTAGTGCTGACTTATATAATTGCTTTAGTGAGCAAGTGCCAGGTAACTTAAATGCAAAAATGACAAACAGTAACTTTCTTTCAAGAAACAAGGAAATAAGTACAGTAAGCAATGCAGATATCACTAGGGATCCACAGAAGCGCTGAAAAGCCGCGTTTTAGGTGGAATTAGCTTTTCAAGGAAATAACAAGCATACAAACAAAACTAGTTTCAACAGGCCTGGATCTAGTCTATGCTACAGCAAACAAGGTGTACCAATTACAGTAAGAAATAGTTAAAATATGCAGGCACTATAAGCCTTTAACCAGAAATTCCCAGCTCAGAAGGGCAGAGTCCAGCCTCTTCTCCCACAAGAGTGCAGACCATGAACCTTCTTAATGTAAATTAACTGGCCTGAAGCCCTGATACTTAAACCAGAACTAATACACTTTTAGAATAACAGACTCTGAGCCCTCAATCAGCAGTTCCCAACTTAGAAGGATGTAAGCTACCTGTCCTGCCACCACAGTGCAGCCCACAGACCTTCCTAATGTAAAACAACTGGTCTAAAGCCCAAGTGCTTAAACTAAAAGGCTTAGAATAAGTTACACCAAGCAGTAATAAATACAATTGAGTACTTTTAAGATGACGCAAAAGCAAAATAAAGTAGGAAAAAACACAAATACAGTAAAAGCAGATAATTTTTTTTTTTTTTAGTGGAAGGAGAGAAAGGAAAGAGAGAAAGGAGTAGCCGAAACTAAGCTGATTGGCCTTCTCAAATGTTCTCCCTGTACTGGGTAGAATGAGGTAATGACACTAGACTGGGAGGAGGGTCCCAGATCAAATTTACACTAGGGGCGGGCAACTGCAAAGCCACCAACTATAAAAACACTATACCAGCAGGGAGGCTGGGTGGGAAACAAACTGCAGAAATGTTTCACAGCTGAAAAGCAGCAGTGAGCCTTTAAATGAAAGTTTTAAACAGCTAAAGGAGCCTCTAGAAAAAAAGAGTTTGCTGTAACCAGTTATCAGAAACAAACAACCCAACAGATGCTTAATAAAGGTGGACAATTTCCAGTTAATACCTCACACACAGTGAAACTAGCTAGAAAAATACACAGTACACACACACACACACACATATATATATATATATATATATATATATATATATATATATATATATGTGTGTATACACACACGCACATGCAAAGTAATATATATGTCTGTATGTGTGTGTATGTATGTATGTATGTGTATATATATATATATATTTGTGTATATATTTACGGGCTCACTGTGATGTCCTTCAAGGATGCATCTGCAGTCCTTACATATGGGTTGTCCTGCCTCAGGCAGCCCTTCGGTCAGCCAGATTCCAAAGTCTGGGTCTGGCATCGCCCTTTCCCCGACGTCAGAGCGCCTGGGGTATAAAAGCATCAGTCGACGCCATCTTCCCCAGTCTTTCTTGCCGCGTGGTGCCCGAAGCAGAAGCAGTTCGCAAGTGCCGGTCGGCCAGCTCCTGTAACTTCAGCTACCGAAGACTTCAAAAGCTAAGTACCCCGTTGGGGACTCTTTCTTGCCTCAGCCGATGTCAGTTCAAACGCTTAAAATTAATAATTGCTTAACTTGTGGGAAACAAATACCTCATAAAGATTTCCATTCTTACTGCCTCCCCTGCCTAGGCCCAGACCACGACGTCTCGGCCTGTACAGCCTGTGCCTCCTTCAACCGACGCACTCTAAGGCGTCGGGCGGAGTTTGCAGAGGAATTTTTTGGGGCTAGTTACTGTTACAATATGTCGTCGGAGACTCCGACTTGTCATTTAACCAAAAAACGGAAGGACAAGGACCGACACACGCGGACCGTGGTTTCGGCTGAAACCATGCCTAG
Organism: Protopterus annectens; assembly: GCF_019279795.1. Classification (NCBI taxonomy): domain Eukaryota; kingdom Metazoa; phylum Chordata; order Ceratodontiformes; family Protopteridae; genus Protopterus; species Protopterus annectens. The sequence goes on from NC_056745.1 coordinate 1,366,880,189, forward strand.
GCCTACCGCGAGTGTCTCGGTCTCGGCTGAAACCGAGTCCTTGGTACTTCTGACCGTCGAAACCACACAACCGACAACTTCGGCCCCGGAGGCCTCTTCTGAGTCGGTTATAGAATTTCCCTCAGAAACCGGTGTCCCAGTAACATCCGACACCATTTCCATAGACAAAACTACGCCAGCACGTGGAGCAGCCAGGCCTCCTGCATCCATGTCCATAAAGGCATTCACAAGGGCTAAAGCTGCTAAGCAGCCAAAATCTCTGCCTCCCAAGGCTATTCCTCAGGGATCCACTACAGGTTCACAGATTTTAAGTTTAGCTGAGGACCTTATTTCCTTAATTAGGGGCTCTCAGCCACATCCGGACAGGGGCTCTCATCCTCCTCTAGACAAAAGGCCCAGGGTTGAGCCCACTGATCCCCAGTCCTCTGATGAGGCCTCAGATGGCTCTGCTCTTTCTGATTACCAGGAGGAGGCCTTTACGGCCTACGAGGATTCTGATGCAGAGGAATCTATTCCCTCTGCCTCCCCTCCTGAAGAGCTGTCCTTTGGGGAGACCCTTCACTCCATGAGAGAGCATTTCAAATGGCAGGGCCAGGAATTCTGTGATTCCAGGAAGAGATTAAGGACTTTTTTGCATTTACCTCAGCATAGACCTTTGGCTATTCCTCCTGTTTTGAATGTCATTGATGATGTGTACTCTGAGTCTAGCATTACCCCTGACTCCCTTCCTCCGGCTCCTGTCAAACCCGATAGGTACTACAGGGTCCCGGATTCACATATTTTTCTTTACAAGGCCCACTCTGCTGACCCTGAAACTATTTCCCAGGGCCCTAAAGGGGTTGCATCTGCCACTACTAAAAATCCACTCCCCTCTGAAAGGGAGTCCAGGGCTTTAGAGAGATGGGGTAAAAAAGTGTATACTTCTTCCACTCTTTCTATGAGTGCATTAAATTGTCAATTCCATATGATACAGTACCAAGAGTATTTGTTAGATGAATTGCATAAAAAACTGTCTTCACCTGAACCCCTAGATCGCAAGTCACTTCAGGATCTGGTACATAACTCCCAACAGGTTAGCAACCATTTCTTGCAGTGTGGTTATGATGCATTGGAAGCTTCATGTAGGTCAGCAATGACAGGTGCAGTCATACGTAGGCATGCTTGGCTGAAGGAACAAACTCTGCCAGATCATGTAAAAGCAAAGCTTCTGGATGCGCCACTGGAAAAACAAAAGTTATTTGGCTCCACTGCTCAAGAGGTCTTAAAGAAATTTGAGGAAAAGGCTAAATCGGTGCAAACAGTCAAAGATTTTCTCCAGGTCCAACCTCCAAGATTCAGCAGAAATTGGCCATCTAAGAATTGGTCTTTTCCAGACACAGAGAGATTTCAGAGAGGCAAGAACAGGCGTGCCAGAGGTAGAGGGCAAGCTAGAGGCTCCTACAGAGGACGTCAATGGCAGCCTCCTAACCAGAGAGGTAGTGCAGGACCTGCAACTGCTGCACAAGGACAGGCTCAATGACTTTACCTTGACCCCGCCAACCAGGGCTCAATTGGAAGCACCTTTGGGCGGAAAGCTATCTTTATTCTCAAAAAATTGGCACAGTATTACAAGGGACAAATGGACACTGCAAATAATAGACAAAGGATACAGGTTCCACTTTCATACCTTACCAAAAAGAAAAGGCATGCCAAACCTGCCAACGAATCAAAGGGCAGAGGCTTTAAAACAAATTTCCAACCTATTACAAATGAAAGCTATAGAAAAGGTTCCTCTCACAGAACAAGGCCAAGGATTTTATTCCAGGCTATTCCTTGTCCCAAGAAAAGAAAAACAATGGAGGCCTATTCTCGACTTGTCCGCACTGAATACTTATCTCATTGTGCCAAAATTCAAAATGCTCACCCTACAGCAACTCCTTCCCATGCTGGGCAAGGGGTCTTGGCTGGTAACTCTAGACCTCAAGGAGGCATACCTGCATGTCCCTATCAGACAAAGTTGCAGAAGACACCTCAGATTTCTTGCAGGTTCAGAGCATTATCAATTCTCAGCATTGCCCTTTGGCTTATCTACTGCGCCCAGAGTGTTCACGAAATGCCTGGCAACAGTAAATGCACACTGCAGACTTCAGGGGATTCAAATATACCCATACCTGGATGACTGCCTTATACAAGCGGACAGCCAATAAACATTGATAAAACACTTGAATAATGCCATCCGCCTACTTCAGGCCTTTGGATACACAGTCAACATTCGAAAATCAAGACTTGTTCCATCCCAAAGAATAATTTTTCTGGGTGAAAAACTAGATACAACCACCCAAATGGCTTTTCTCACAGAAGAAAAACAAGAACAACTGCCGGATTACTTCAGAAACCTGGCAAAGCAAACCCAACTGACTGCAAGGAAAATACTGCAGGCCCTGGGTTTCATGGCATCTTGCATTCTTCTGATTCCACAAGCAAGGCTGCATATGAGGAAACTACAATGGTACCTAAGGAGTCTATGGTCTCAACACAGTCACAGCCTAGAAGCTTTGATCCCCCTCATTCCATGCCTTCAAAAGGAATTTCTGTGGTGGGCTCAAGCAAGCCAGTCAAACTTGGGTCTGCCTTTCAGCAAACCAAATATCAGCCAAACCAATACCACGGATGCCTCAGACCACAGATGGGGAGCGCACATGGAGGGCAGATGCATTCAAGGACAATGGACACAAACAGAATTTCGCCTGCACATAAACCAAAAGGAAATGCTGGCAGTGATACATTCAGTCGGGGCCTTCAAGCACTTCCTACATCAAGGCCACCTACTAATAAAGACAGACAATACCACAGTTATATGGTACATAAACACGCAAGGAGGTACCCATTCTTACCCTCTTTGCAGGCTGGCAATGAATCTTTGGGAGCTTTCCCTAAAACTAAATATAGAGCTGCAATCCCAGTTTGTACCAGGAAAAGACAATGTACTGGCAGACAGCCTAAGCAGAAACATCATAGATCCACACGAATGGATGCTGCACCCAGACACCTTTCTTCAAATAATACAGTCACGGGGAAGGCCGGACATAGATCTTTTTGCCTCCCACCACAACCATCAACTGAAGAAATTCTGCACAAGGACATACCACCCACAGGCTTGGAAAGTGGACTCTCTCTTTCAGCTGGAATACTCTAACAGTATATGCATTCCCACCTCTTCCGTTAATGACCAAGGTCTTACTGAAGATCAGGGCAGAACAACCAAAAGTGATTCTGATAGCTCCGGACTGGCCAAGGCAACATTGGTACCCACTGTTAAGGACCTTGTCACGCACGGAACCGTGGCCTCTACCACAATGGCCACTTCTTCTGACACAGCACAATTACAAAACTCTGCACTCCATCCTAAAAACCTTGCAGCTGACAGCCTGGAAAATACCTTGACTCCTCACCTGGATAAACTATCCAAAAGGGTAAAGGATATCATCAAGGAAGCTCGGCGGCCTTCCACAAGAAAGGCATATTCAGCAAAATGGAAAAGATTTCGCACTTGGAACTCCACAAAGGGCCAAGATCCGACAGTAATGAGCATTCCACATATCCTGGAGTACTTGGCAGAAATGCTCCATAATGGCCTCTCTTACTCTTCCATAAAAATTCATGCTTCAGCCATTTCAGCAGAGTACAACACTGATCCACCTGTATTTTCTCATCCGCTGCTAAAACAGTTTCTAAGAGGGATAAAAAACATCAACCCTCCAAGGAAACCACCAGTGCCTACATGGGACCTTAACTTCATGTTGGAAAAATTAACTCTACCTCCCTTTGAACCAGCAGCATCTGCAGAACTACAGTTCCTGTCTTGGAAGACTGCCTTCCTTCTGGCCATAACCTCAGCAAGACGAGTATCTGAGTTACAGGCCCTCATGGCAGTACGACCATTCCTTACTTTTCATCAGGACAGAGTCTCTTTGAGAACCAATCCTTCATTCATGCCAAAGGTGGTATCCAGGGTCTCACTGAATCAAGCTATTCACCTGCCTACCTTCTTTCCAAATCCACAAAATAAAGGAGAGAAACTTCTGCATACCCTGGACATTCACAGACAGTTGTGCTACTTCTTGAACAGAATTAAGACTTACAGGAAAACTGACCAGCTTTTTGTAGCATATGCTGCTGGTGTACAAGGAAAAGCAATTTCCAAACAGACAATTTCAAAATGGATAGGGAATTGCATTTGATTCTGTTACTCTTTTCATAGCAAACCTGTGACAACCAACGTTAGACCTCATTCCACCAGAGCCACAGCCACCTCCACAGCCTTCTTAAGAGGGGTGGCTACAAAGGACATCTTAGAAGCTGCTACATGGAGCTCCATGCATACATTTTCCAAGCATTACAACTTGCCATTATATTCCAGATCCAGAGCAGGCTTTGCTACTGCAGTCCTGCAGGGCATTTTAGCTACACCATCCTTTTCTTAGGTCCTACCACCCCCAACTTGGTTATGGTATTCTACCCATATGTAAGGACTGCAGATGCATCCTTGAAGGACATAGTACAGTTTTGTACCTACCATAAATGTAGATGTCCGATAGGTATGCATCTGCAGTCAGGATTTCCCTCCCTCCTACCCCTCTGTGGTATTCCTTGAGTAGTTATCCCTCTTTCTAGCTAGCTGGGGTTATCTATTATGGTGTATTTGTTATATATATATATATATATATATATATATATATATATATATATATATATATATATATATTACTGTGCATGTTTGGAATTTTTTGCATCTCTCCACTCGCATCTGGGGCAAGAAAAACTGAGGAAGATGGCCTCGACTGATGCTTTTATAACCCAGGCGCTCTGACGTCGGGGAAAGGGCGACATCAGCCGACGCTGGACCCAGACTTTGGAATTCGGCCGACCGAAGGGCTGCCTGAGGCAAGACAAACCCATATGTAAGGACTGCAGATGCATACCTATCGGACATCTACATTTATGGTAGGTACAAAACTGTACTTTTTGACATACATTCAGTGCATTCAATTTTTAGGAAGGATGCATGTTTTGTTGTTTGCTTTGTGGGATCACCACACAGTGAATAGTTATATTTTGCCCTTTCACCACTGTTTTATGATCTCTGATTTGGTATATATAATTAGTAAGGGGTATGGGGTGCTTGCATCTTTCCTAACACATTTTTTTTGAGTGTTGTGTTCTAGGTTGTGTGTGCCGATGTAGTTGGTCAGTGATGTGAAATGTAATCGTGTGTGTGTGTGTATGTGTCTCTGTGTGATTCATAAATTACTGTTCAAAAGACAGTTCTGGCTGACGGTCACCTTCTATACCCCGAGTTTAAATCACAGCATTTACAACTCCCTTCTGCAGTAGTAGCTACCCAGTACTACCCAAAGTGTGCACCATCAGGCTAGAAGGAGAGAGAGGCATCCACCTGTATTGTTCACACAAATGTTTATAGCTTGGATACTGGATAATACATGGTTATAAGCATACTTTATTTATACTTGATTATATTTTTCACTTCTGCATTTCAGTACAGCCTCTTGTTTAGTTGCATGTTTCTACTCTCTCTATCAGTGTTCTGCATAATGAGTTTGCTTACATTTCAAATGAACCCCCTTAGTGCAGAAAAAATAGAAAACAATAGCCCACCATCTCCACCCCCCAAGCTAACTTTCTTCATATAAACTGATGTTTTTGTTTTTGAGCACTATCCTTTTCATGGCAGTGTTATCAAGCACATGGATTTCTGTAGCTTCATGCAGTCAGCATGCAAACAGCTTAATATCACTTGCTGCCTTGTCTGGGTTTATGTTTAGTGAAATAATATTTTTGTGCTTTAAAGCTGATATTCTTTCCCTAACTCAGATCTTGTTCTTCAGTGTATCTTTCTGATAAGACAGAGGTGAGATTCAGTGATCAAATGTCATGTACAAATGTGAGAATTCAGCAGTTTATTTAGATGTTACTAGGAATACAGAGGGATCTAGGATGCAGTATAACGTGGCTAGCTAATTGCATAAATTAATTTAAAACATAACTCCGAGATAACCTGTGACTTGCACATAATTTAGTGTTATGCTTTTTTTTATTTCATCTTACTTTTTACCAGTCTTTGTCTTTACTTACCTTCATTTCATTCATTTCTTCCACTGCTATGAAATGCTTTTTGATCATTACTCAAAAAGTTAATAACAACACAGGATTTGCATCACTGTATTTACTAAGCAAGAAGTAAGAAACTGTAGTATCTGGCTTTGACGGACTGTAATCCTCAGTGGCTTACCAGAAAATCAAACATTTTATGAGGGACATAACGGAATTATGAGGCAATATCAGGAATATTCTGCAGAGTTCTGGACAGTTGAATGGTATGTTGGGCAGCCCCACTGTTGGAGAGAACTTGTGGTGCTGAGCATCAGCATACGAGCCATCACTGCCAGAATGGCCTTACTCCTACCACTTGACACTGGGTTGTTGGAAGCTTGGGCAGACGATGTGCCCATCTTTAGGCATTTTTATAGTAGCTTTTGCTGAAAAGATCTGAAGTTAGAGCAACCTGTTGCCAGTGACTCTAGCTGGGGAAGGTGATTATTGAGGGAGTAGCCTGGAAGGCTAAAGCATAGGTTAAATAGCTAACAACAGTGTTTTCACCAGAAATGCAGAATACTGTACTTGATTTCTTTTAGGAGTTTGTCTGGCCTATGTAGTGTAAAGCAGCAAGATACCAGCGTTTGGTAATCTTTGACATAGTAACCCATCTGCTACGATGAAAGACATTATTGGCTAAAGTGGTGCCCTGAGATTTACTTTCTGTTATAAGTCACCAAGAAATTGCTTAAGGGATGGCTTGAATGATTGGAACTCCATTTACAGTCCTGACAAAGCACCTAGACATCAAGGATAATTTCGGAAGAGGGCAGGTAGGAACCCATTTTAAGGAACACTTCTGTGAACTGTTTGAAGATTGGGATTTGCTGGATGAAATGACATTGAGGTAGTTGTAATAACCACATGAGAGTGAAATGGAAACTCATTGGAAAGTACATGAGTTTTCATTGTTGCAAAGTGCTTGTACTTTGAGCAGTTGAACTAAAGATAATTATATCTTGAGCAGATGAAGGACTGATCTCAAATGGTCTGTTCTGATGACTCATTTTACATAAGCATGTGTGTATGATCGGTGCCTGACATGTACTTTTGAAACAAACAGAAGAGAGCATTGCTGCTAATTGAGGGCCATATTTGCATGGCAAGAAAATAGCAGGTGCTGTGATAAAAAAAAAAAAATGGAAGATATTTAAATGTGTCATTTGCATTGACCCATTAGCTTAATGCACTGACAGAAGTTTTTCATCACATTTAACTTAATTTTCACCTCCGAGTCACAACAATGACATACAGAGAGCAATCTGAGTGATGAATTTGCTGATGAACCACAAATTAAAGATAAACATGAGCCCAGGGAGGACAAGAGTAGCTCATTATCTTACACCCTAGAAGTCTGAGTAGCAGCAGTCTCACTTTTCATTATGAAGATGTAACAGGGAGAATGACACCTTAATTATGATTTTGTAAGCGCATTTCTAAAAATGGCCAACAAGGCCATTGCGTTGCAAGGCTTCCATATGTATAGTGGCTGATGTATCTTTCAGCTTGATTGGGTCAAAAGGGGCAGGGAACAAACAGTGTTTAGTTTGTCTTCTCTCTTGCATTCTGAAACTGCCAGGCAGATAAACTTTTGTAAATGAATAATTAGGAAAAAAGTGAGTATCTCATCAAGATACTGACCTTAGTGGTAGGCAGCTTTTTTATTTGCACTACTGAGACACTTGCATAATAATCATTTATTAACTGGTTGAGTGGGCTGATCCAGGACACTTTCAGCCAGATATGAAATAAAGTTTTGTTCTCTTAGAGATGCTATATAGAATGTAGTAATTTGTAAACCTCTGTAATAGGGGGAAAGCACTGTTTTGATTTACCAGATTGCAGAAATCCTTTCTCTTCTAGGTTGTTGTCAGTCAGTTGTAGAGCCTTCCCCCTGTATCATTTAGGTGACAGAATAGAAAGGAGTTTGAAGAAGTTTTTAACAGTTCCTTAAGCAGCAGAATTCAGGATTTGAACATTCACTAATAAATGCAAAAAGTATTAAGGATGACTGTATGCAAATTATTTATATTTTGTTGATCAGATTAGCGAATCTGTTCTGGGCTGAATGGTTTCGGACATAGAAAACAAAAATTTTATCAGGATATTTGTAGTACATCAAATTCAGCAAGAAGCTTACAAGTGTGTTACAAGTCATGAGTATGTTTGGAAGTTAGTCAATGAACAGAAGAACAAGGCTATAGGTTTGCACAACACTCACACTAAACTGGTCACACCTGTTTTTTTTTTTTGTTATTATGTACATGTGGTTGAACTCCAGTCAAATGAGAGAATAGTGTTTAGAAGGAAAGTCTCTGAAAAGCAGCATTTGACAAAATCACAATTGTAAAAGCAGTGTTTCACCCATTATAGGTGATTTCTCATTTTATCTATATTGTGTGACAGTGGAGTTGATACGTATATATATATATATATATATATATATATATATATATATATATATATATTTTTTTTTTTTGCATTTAGTTTATCATTCCCTTCGGCAAGGGTGATGTTTCTGCAAACTACCACATCAGTAGCAGTATCCTATGCATATTCCATATACCCGTTCAGTGGTGAGAGACCTGGGCACACGGGTTGACAGTGACATTACCTTTGATCACCATGTTTCCGCAGTGGTAAGAAGGGCATTTTACATTGCTCATGTCATAAGTAAGGGCATTGCCTCCAGAAAACAAAGAGGTTATAAGCCCACTGTACTCTTCCCTCCTCAGGCTAATAATGGAGTACAACGCTTCCTTTGGTATGTACCTTTCCAAGCACCTGCAGCAATTGGAGAAACCACAAAGGTTCCTTACAAAGAAAATTTAGAGTCTCCAGCATCTGTCATGTATGGACAGACTGAAATCACTGTCACTTTACTCTGTCATACAGATTACTCAGAGATGACCTGTGTTTTCCATACAAGACAATGACTGACCCTGCTTTAATGGGAATGGTGCATATTTGCAAGTCAAATGGCACACGGGTCACTTGCTCTAAGGACTTTAGCCTGCTGTGTGACATCAACAGAACCTGCTGGATGGATAGATTTTCCTCTCGGAGATAGCCTTACCTTTGGAACAGGCTTTCAATTCATGTTAAACAGAGCCCCTCGTTTACCTTATTTAAGCACACTTTGGATGATGGGATTGGTAATTGGAAATTCGTCCCAGGGGTTCTACCTCTGTCCCTCTTGGACAGGGGTTGTAGGGGCTGATTTTAGTGTATGCTTTAAACGGGCACTCTTGGGAACAAGGGTTGAACTTGGCTAGGCTTATAAGGGCCCTAAGGCCATTAGCCTAGTAACTTCCTGCGACCCTATATATAAATACATGAGAGGGAGAGGAGGTGTTGGGAGTGGTCATCCTCTGCAAAAAAAAAAAAATTGTTTTATGTTAGATATTTTCCTGTTGTGGGTATGTTTTTGTGACTTTGCATCTGGTGGTTAATTTGTGAAGAATTCTCTTTCAAGAAGTTATAGTGGATCCCCCCCCCCCCCCTTTTCTTTCTCTTAGCCTTTTTTTCTAAGATGAGAGGTTTCCCTAGTAGAGTGACAGGACAAATGCAGTTATTAAATATCGTGAAAGTCTTATTCTATTTCAATGTTCTTGGTGTTGATGGTTCTACTTTTAATTGTAGTGATTTCAGTACTGCGTATTTATTTCATTTCAGCTTTGTTTAAAATTTGTGAATCTCATTAGAGCATTGATCACAAATGACCAGTTTCAGACATTGTATATGAAAAACAGAAACTACAAAGCAAGTTAGAAATGCATTTAAGTAAAAAAAAAAAAAAAAAGAATAGTGCAAAGGGAATACACATCAGTAATATACAGTTATTATCAGCAGAACAAAAATGTATGTACAGTAATATTATACAGCTATTTACAGTAAATTCAAAACAAGGCACATTTAGGGTGTTTGAGTCCAGAATGTTAGATTCAGTAATTTGTTATATGATTTTGGATAGTACATAATGCGGAGTGAGATATGCGAAAGAGACGGTGCAGTAGGTAGCTGACAGAATGATAGAAATGCACGAACTTACAACTGTAAAAAACAAAAATAGCTAAAGGAAACGGTCCAAATTGTAGCACAGCAAATACAAGTCCTTTATGAAGCACTTTTCGTTCTACAAATGTTAGAACGCCCTCAGATAAAATGCATTAAACAAATAAGTCATTTAAAAATCCTAAAACCAGTGTCATGTGTTCAAAACACACCAATGAAAACTATTCCCCTAATTTAAGCAACATTAACCATTGTGTTTCTGAAGCTTATGTAAAAGCAAGTAAATGCTACTCTTAAAACATTTCTGTTATCTAAAATTGCATGTGTACAATGTCTTTAGCCAGTATAGAATTTTTTAAAACAACTCATTAATTTGAGTCAAATTATATTATCTAACTAGACTTCTCAGCTTTAAAACAAAAAGAATATAACACATTTAATTTAGTCCTGGGTATTGTCCAGCATTTAGTCTCAGTTGCCATATTAACTTTAATCTTTGTAAGATCAAAGAAGCTGGACCCCCTCTTTCATCCATAGTGACTTCATCTATCGCTTTGAATTTAAAATTGTTCCGGAAACTCATGTATATGTTTGGCTAAGGTGCTTTCTAACTTAACCCTCCTTATGTTGTATAGCTGTTCATATACTCTGTCTTTTAGTTTACGGTCAGTTTTGCCCACATAAAATGCCGGGCATGACTGACATTGGGCCACGTAAACTACTATCTGTGAGTTGCATGTAAATTTCCTTCTTGTACAGTATTTTTTGTTTTTGACCTGAAATGTTTGTCCAGTTGCTATGTGCCTGCAATAGTTAAACATGCCACAGGTAAACATACCTGGGTTTTTAACTGTCAGGTTTCTACTAGTTTCCAATAAACTTTTTAAATTCCTACCTCTCTTAAAATGGTCTGTGGAGGGTTACTGAAGTCATTTGTTAAGGATGTTTGTCCTGTCAGTGGGGTCCAATTTTTATAAATAATGTTCCTGAAGTCCAGGGCATTCAAGTTCAGTGATGTAATGAAGGTGTTCATCTCTTGAAATTTGTTATCACTACTGTTGTTGTTATTGCACCTAACTTGTCCTGTTTCGATGTCACAAAGGTTGGAGTTGCTACTAACCAAAGATGCCCTTTGTTGTAAAATCGGCCTATATGTCCCATCTTCTCTTTTACTTTGACTTCTGTGGTTAAGTCTATGATCAAAGTATCTGGATAGCCTCGCTTTAGGAACATATTTCTTAAGTTGTCGCACTCTTGTTGAAAGTCACCATCCATTGTCACCATTCTGGCTGCTCTAACCAACTGGCCTTTTACCACTGAGCGCTTCTGGTGAAATGGGTGGCAACTAGAAAAATGCATGAATGCATTTGAGTATGTCTCTTTATTAAAGATTTTGGCTATATACCTGCCTTGGAGCCTGTCCTCCTTAATTTCAATGTCTAAGTAGGCTATAGTATCCTGATTGAAGTTATATCTGAACTGCAGGAACTCAGTGGTCCTGTTTAAGTAGTCCACTAATTCTTTGATAATCAAAAAGATATCGTCCAAGAATCTTGTGTAAAAATATATATTTTCACTGATCTGCAAGATATTCATCGTGCATACAGCTGCAGTCATAACAGATGGGTTCTCCTGCCGTCAGGTGGGTCCTCGGTCGGCCGAATTCCAAAGTCTAGGTCCGGCGTCGGTTGTCGTCGCTTCTTCCCTGATGTCAGTGCGACAGGGGTATAAAAGAACCAGCCGACGCCATTTTATTCAGTCTTTCTTGCCGCGCGGTGCCCGAAGCAGAAGCAGTTCGCAAGTGCCGGTCGGCCAGCTCCTGAAATTACGAAAATTTTGCAACCGAAGTCTTCTTGAAAGCTAAGTACCCTGTTGGGGAAGCTTTTCTTGCCTCAGACCGATGTCAGACAAAGTTAATAATTGTATTTCATGTGGGAAGCAAATACCGCATAAGGATTTCCATTCCCTCTGTATTCCTTGTTTAGGCCCAGACCACGACGTCTCTGTCTGTCACTTTTGTGCTACATTTAACAAACGCACCATTAAGCGTCTGGTGGAGTTCGCCCAGCATTATTTTGGCAAAACATTTAACTATATTATGTCGTCGGATACTCCGACTCCAGTTTTGTCTAAAAAGCACAAAGATAAGGACCGACACACGAGGTCCACAGCCTCTACCGACACCACGCCAAAGCCAACTACATGTGGTCCGGTTCTCAGCGAGGTGCCTACGCAGCCCCTGACTACCGACGACACTTCATTGGCGGTGTCTCCTGTGCCCGAGGTCGCAGGCTCCTCGGCCCACACCCCGACTACAGATACCGAAGCCACTCTTGGCGGTGAATCTCAAAATGTGGACAGGTCTACCCCCTCTCAAGGTGTCTTCAGACCTTCCTCTTCTTTTTCCATCAAGGCTTTCACTAAGTCAAAAGCAGCCATGCATTCTAAGAGACAAGCTACACAGGGCCCATCTCCAGGCCCCATGCCTAAAAAACAGATGCTTAAAATGGCAGAGGATTTAATTACTCTTATCAGGGGTTCTCAAACCCCCCCGGACAAAAGGCCCAGAGTGGAGGAAGAATCCCCCTCCTCTGATCAGGGCTCCATTATATCAGAGCACTCTGATAAACAGGAACATTCTTACTCCCCTTTTGAAGACTCTGATGCAGAGGAGTCCATTCCCTCTGTATCCCCCCCCCAGAGGATTACTCATTTGGGGAAACTTTCCATACCTTAAGGGAACACTTCCACTGGGAAGGCCAAGATTATTCAGATTCCAAGAAAAGGCTTAGGGAATTTCTCTTGCTACCTCAACACAGGCCTCTGGCTATTCCTCCTGTCTTGGACATACTAGATGATGTGTACTCAGAGGCCTGCCTTAACCCAGATTCTCTACCTCCAGCCCCAGTCAAGCCTGACAGGTACTGCAGGGTTCCTGACTCACACCAATTTCTATACAAAAGCCATGCTGCTGACCCAGAAACCATCTCACAGGGCCCCAAGGGAATTAAGGCCTCCACTGCTAAAAATCCATTAATTTCCGAGAGAGATTCCAGATCCTTAGAAAGGTGGGGAAAAAAGGTATATACCTCGGCCACTTTAACCATGAGGGCATTAAACTGTCAGTTCCATATGCTAAAGTACCAACAGTTTTTGTTATCACAATTGAGAAGTAAAATGTCACAACCTGAACAACCAGACTTGAAGGAGTTGCAGGATTTGATGCATAGTGCAGAACAAGTGGGTAAACATACCTTACAATGGGGTTTTGATGCTCTAGAGGCCTCATGTAGAGCTGCTGTTACAGGATCAGTCATACGTAGACATGCTTGGCTCAAGGAACAAACCTTACCAGATCATGTCAAAGCTAAATTACTAGATGCCCCTCTACAAAAGGATGTATTATTTGGTGCTAATGCTGAGGAGGTATTAAGGAAAATGGAGGAAAAGGCTAAATCAATGCAAACAGTGAAAGATTTTCTACAGGTACAATCCCCACGTTTCAGTAGAAATTGGCCTTCCAAAAATTAGTCCTTTCCAGCCACGGACAGACCCCAAAGAGGTAGATACAGGCGCCCGAGGGACAGAGGGCAATCCCAAGGATTGTTTAGAGGCAGACAATGGCAAGCTCCTACACAAAGAGGTGGTGAGGATAACTCGCAACCATTCAGAAAGCAAGCCCAATGACTTTCCCCTTTGCATGCCAAGCAAGACTCAAATGGCAGCACCCTTAGGCGGAAAACTGGCATTATTTTCAAAAAATTGGCATATTGTCACAAAAGACAAATAGATCCTGGACATTATAAACAGAGGCTACAGATTCCATTTTCACACCCTTCCAAAAATGAGAGGCATGCCAAACCTGCAACACAATCAAAGGGCAGAGGCACAAAGACAAATTTCAGATCTCATAGACATGAAAGCTATTCAAGAGGTACCTACGCACGAACAAGGTCAAGGTTTTTATTCCAGACTATTCCTGGTGCCAAGGAAGGGAAAAGATTGGAGACCTATTTTGGACCTATCCAACCTAAACACATTTCTACTTGTACCAAAATTCAAGATGCTCACTCTACAGCAGCTTCTTCCCATGCTGGGCAAGGAGTCTTGGCTGGTAACATTGGACCTCAAGGAGGCATACCTGCATGTCCCAATCAGACAGAATTGCAGAAGATACCTCAGATTTCTTGCAGGTTCAACCCATTATCAATTCTCTGCATTGCCCTTTGGCTTATCTACTGCGCCCAGAGTATTCACAAAATGCCTGGCATCAGTAATTGCCTACTGCAGACTTCAAGGGATACAAATATACCCCTATTTGGACGACTGCCTGATCCAAGCGGACAGCAAGCACATTCTTCTGAAACATCTGGCTTATGTAATAATGTTGTTGAATTCTCTGGGATACACAGTCAACAAAAAGAAATCAAGGCTAATACCCTCTTGGAAAATAATTTTCCTGGGTGCCAACTTGGACACAAACACCCAGATGGCCTACCTCACGCCAGAGAAGCAGGGGCAACTAACTCAATACTTCAGAACACTAGCAAATTGCACCAGGCTGACTGCAAGGAAAATCCTGCAGGCTCTGAGATTCATGGCATCTTGCATCTTACTAATCCCATGTGCAAAGCTGCATATGAGGAAACTTCAATGGTACCTGAAAAACCTATGGTCTCAACACAGCCACAGTTTGGAAACAATAATACCACTAATTCCATGTCTTCAAAAGGAATTTCTGTGGTGGGCTCAAGCATGCCAAACAAATACAGGTCTCCCATTCAGCGAGCCTCAGGCAAATCAAGTCATCACAACGGACGCCTCGGACTACGCCTGGGGGGCGCACATGACAGATCGGTGCATTCAGGGCATATGGTCCCAAAAAGAAAAGCACCTTCACATCAATCAAAAGGAAATGCTAGCAGTAATAAATGCTATTATAGCTTTCAAAGACCTTCTGCAACCAGGTCAACTATTGATAAGGACGGACAACACCACAGTAATGTGGTACATAAACAAACAGGGAGGAACCCATTCATACCCCCTATGCAGACTGGCCATGTCACTTTGGAACATGGCCCTGGACTTACAAATCGAACTACAAGCACAGTACTTGCCAGGCAAGGAAAACACACTGGCAGACAACCTAAGCAGAAATATGACAGATCTACACGAATGGAAGTTGCATCATCAAGTTTTTACAGAGATAATTCAAGCATGGGGAAGGCCAGACATAGATCTCTTTGCCTCCCACAAAAATCACCAATTGACAAAATTCTGCTCAAGGATTTTTCATCCAAAGGCTTGGAGAGTGGACGCTTTCTCTTTCAGTTGGACATCAATGACAGTTTATGCCTTCCCACCTCTTCCTCTGCTGCCCAAAGTTCTATTAAAGACCAGAGCAGACAGACCAAAGATGATTCTCATTGCTCCAGACTGGCCAAGACAACACTGGTACCCACTCCTGAGGAGCCTGACGCATTCCCCACCATGGACCCTGCCTCTAATGCCTCTTCTTCTGACTCAGCATATCTTAAAAACTCTTCACAGTCAGCTACAAACACTCAATCTAGCCGCATGGAAGATTCCTTAGCATCACAACAGACCCTACTCTCCAAGGAGGTGCAGGATGTCATTTTGGAGGCCAGAAGGCCGTCTACTAGAAAAGCTTACTCCGCAAAATGGAAACAGTTTTGTGTCTGGAATGAGAAAAAGGGCCAGGATCCTGGAAAACTGAATTTACCTCAAATATTACAGTATCTAGCTGAGCTGCTAAGCAGCGGACTTTCATTCTCCTCCATCAAAATCCATGCCTCAGCCATTTCTGCAGAATACAACACTGATCCACCCTTATTCTCTCACCCCCTCTTAAGACAGTTCCTCAGAGGGGCTAAGAATCTAAAACCCCCAAGGAAACAACCAATTCCTGCTTGGGATCTCAATTTCATTCTAAAAAAACTGACCTTGCCTCCTTTTGAGCCAGCTGCCTCATCAGATTTGCAATATTTGTCCTGGAAAACAGCTTTCCTTCTGGCTATTACCTCAGCTCGTAGGGTATTGGAACTACAAGCTCTCATGGCTGTGCAGCCTTTTATCATCTTCCATCAGGACAGAGTTTCATTACGAACCAACCCGTCCTTTATGCCAAAAGTGGTATCCAGGGTAGCTTTGAATCAGGCTATACACTTACCTACCTTTTATCCTAATCCTCGAAACAAAGGGGAGAGATTACTACATTCCTTGCACATCCACAGACAACTGCGTTATTATTTGGACAGAACAAAGCCTTTCAGAAAATCAGAACAGCTCTTTGTGTCCTATGCTATAGGAGCTCAAGGAAAGCCAATTTCCAAACAGACAATCTCAAAATGGATAGCCCACTGCATATGCTTTTGCTGTTCTTTTCATGGCAAAACTGTACCTACAGGCATCAGATCTCACTCCACAAGGGCCACGGCTACCTCTGCAGCTTTTCTCAGAGGAGTTCTTACCAAAGATATTTTGGAAGCAGCCACTTGGAGTTCTGTGCATACCTTCTCCAAGCACTACCACCTTCCACTATACTCCAAATCTAGAGCGGGCTTTGCCACTGCAGTCTTGCAGGGCATCCTGGCTCCTCCTAGTTCCACCTAGTGCCTACCACCCCTTTCTTAGCTTTGGGATTCTACCCATCTGTTATGACTGCAGCTGTATGCACGATGAACATAGTACAGTTTTGTACCTACCATAAATGTAGATGTTCAAGTGCTAATACAGCTGCAGTCCAGGTTTCCCTCCCTCCTTCCCCTCTTGGGACAGGCCTATTGGCTAACATCTCCTCATGCAACCTGATTAGGGTATTCATTCTTGATGTATTTGCTTGCACTACTGTATTTTGATTATATGGCATTGCTTTATTACACAAATTTATGTATTGCCTTCCTTCTAGGGGGCACCTGACATCTGGGGCAAGGAAAACTGAAGAAAATGGCGTTGGCTGGTTCTTTTCTACCCCTGTCGCACTGACGTCAGGGAAGAAGCGACGACAACCGACGCCGGACCTAGACTTTGGAATTCGGCCGACCGAGGACCCGCCTGACGGCAGGAGAACCCATCTATTATGACTGCAGCTGTATTAGCACTCGAACATCTACATTTATGGCCGGTACAAAACTGTACTTTCTTTTTAATACACTCCTGTTCCCAGTAGGCCATTACTAAATTTGAAAAGCTCACCCCACATGGGGACCCCATTGCTATGCCTACTTTTTGCAGGAAATATTCCTTATCAAAGGTTATGTGGTTATTAGATAAAATAATATCGAGCAGTTCTTCTACTAATGACGTCTCCTTAGTTGCTGCTCCATTGTGACTCAACATATAGGAGACCCATTCTATCCCTTCGGTGTGTGGGATTGATGTATATAAGTCCCCAACGTCTACAGTTATTATCAGCAGAAGAAAAATGTGAGGAGTATGTACAGTAATATTATACAGCTATTTACAGCTCTTTTAAAACTTACTCAAGATGCCTTCTCCTCCACAGAACAGTGGATGAAAGACAACCATCTAGCACTTAATGCTGCTAAAACTAAACTAATGATATTTACTCCCTCTAAAACTAATAACTTTGATAGAAATTTATTCTCCATCACCAGCCAAAATAACACACCTCTTGAGCTGGTATCTGAAACCAAACTACTAGGAGTCCAAATCGATGACAAGCTTAAATTCAACTCCCATCTACTACTAAACATAAAAAAAAACACCAAAAACTTGTCATGTTCTACCGACATAATCGGTTCCTCACCTCAACTACAAAACATACTCTTTCTACCACATTTCTCCTTTCCTCCCTTCTCTATGGTGTCCCTCTTCTAACAAACCTACAATCATCTCTCAAAACCAAACTGTCCTCTTGCTTCAATAAAATAGCCAGATTTGCCACCATCAACAAATCAACCCATCACTGTGTACCTCTTCACAAACTCAACTGGCTAGAACTTCCCAACTACCTCTCCTACACTCAGCTCACCTATGCTCATAAACTCATATTCCAGCCATACCTCTGTCCCTCTCTCTCAACTACCTTTAAAATGCACCACACCCAAAGACTTCTAAGATCAAACAATCAAAACCTTATTGAGGTTTACAGACCCCTCTACCCCCCCAGGACAAAACCTTCCTGTCTTTCTCACTAGCACGCCTATGGAACTCCCTACCCCCATCCATTCGTACAACCACTAGCCTCCCATACTTTAAAAAATTACTTCACTCTCATCTAACATCAACATGCTCCCATCCCCCATAACCTACTCTCCACTCTTCGTTCTCTTCCCCTTCTTACAAATCCCATATAGCGAATTCATGCTTGCTTGTAGTATACAACTCCTTACTTGTACCTAGCAATCTCTTAGCCTATTGCATCTAACTACCTATCCCAATAAAAAAAAAAAAAAAATGTTTCTACTTTTAATACTATTGCATTTATTACTTTTGATTATAATGTATTTGATCTGTCTTGTAACCAAAAATTGTACAATGTTACTCTCTGTAATCTTCATTTACTCTAAATACAGTAAATTCAAAACAAGGCATATTTAGGGTGTTTGAGTACAGAATGTTAGATTCAGTAATTTGTTGTATGAGTTTAGATAGTACATAATGTGTAGTGAGATACGAGAAAGAGACGGTGCAGTTGGTAGCTGATAGAATAAACAAGAAAACTGAGGTTAGATGATGTGTATGGATAAGAAGAAATGGCATTTCGCAACTTTCTGGAAATGGGCTTAGCTGAATTCAGAACAGTGAGTAGAATGAATGGGTCCTAGAATGGAAAAGGAGGGATACTAACGGTGATCAGTAATAGTGGTGTAACTGATAATTAGACATTCCTAACATGCATTTACTGGACCTTGTATTCTTTTTTTCCAGTTTTGTGATGTAATATAAGGAAATAAGCTGTATTTTTTGTGAAATATATTAATTCAGCCATTCATTAGGATCAGTGAATATTTGTGAGATTAGAGAGAGTACAGTCAGTTTTGATTTGCCCTTATGCAGTGTAGCATTGTGTGTTGCTACTTGTGTCTTGGCTATGTTCTCATGGCTTAATTTTTGGTGTAGTGTAGTTTATTGAGCTTTATACTGGCGTAACCCTGTGAGGTGATTATGTTGGGAGATTTCATGGCAGAACATTTTACACAAATAAGTTTAGATTCCAAGCATCCAAGTGATAAGTTACCTGTTGTGAAGAGATGTTACTAATTATTAAAAAGCAGCCTTATAAAGGTGCATTTGCGAGTCATATGAAGAAAACATTCCAAAGATTGCTAGCTAAAGTTGTATATGTAGTAATGTCTTGTAATGTTAAGCCTATGTGATATCTGCACATCTGAGTCCAGAGATATGGAATTTTGTTCAGTTTTTGCACTTGTGCAATTCTGAATGACAGTAAAGTTTACTTTGACTTTACTTGACTTTGATTATTGTGGTAATCATAAATATTGGATATTTGTACTAGGATTTGGTATTCTTTGATTAGTAGATACTCTTGCCCCAACTATAGGAGGGCTTAGTGATTGGATGGCTTGGGGGTATCATAGGTTGGTACTAGGCTATCAGCCCTATGGCCTATGCAAGCCTAGCCATAACAATTCCATGGAAATGTTTTCCCACAATATTTACTTCTCTGGGCCCCTGTCTAGCAGGGCGACTGACATGATCCCCGGAGTGAATTTCCTATCTCCCATCAAGGTTCCTTTTGAAGAGGGCCAATGAGGTGCTCTGTTCTATGGGGAGTCTCTGGGTCAGGAACATATCCCTCCAGCGTGTTTTGTTCATTGTGATGATAAGGTTTAGATCCCTGGAGCGTGTGGCTCTGAGAGATTGGGATTTCTTTAAGTGGAGCATGTCCAACAGCTCAGAGTTTGACATGGCCTTGTATGTTAAGCAGAGATCGCCTCTGAGTAGACGATATGCCACAGAGTATAGCAGGAGTTTTTTTAGACAGTCAGCATATGGCATCTGCTTTAGGCATGTGATTCTTTTAATGAGGTATTTCTGTGGGCTTTCTAGCTGTTGCAGATGTCTTGTGAGGTACATACCAAATGGGGCATTATACTCTATAATGGGTCTAATGAGGGATGAGTACAGTGGGACAATGACCTCCTTTTGTCTGGATGAAAAGCCCTTAGTGATGAGGTGTGCCACCTAGAAGGATTTCCTGACTGTTGTGGCGATGTGGTTATCAAAAGTGAGACCACTGTCCACTTGTGTCCCTAAGTCTCTCATCACACTTTCGATGTTTAGTGTCCTGCCACCTATGTGGTAGTTCATGGGTACATGTTTTTTTCCAAAGGGGATGACTATACATTTCTTGGCATTAAGCTTGAGCCCATGGCTCTGGCACCAGGCATCTGTTTCTGTAAGGCCCTTTTGTAGAATATCCACATCATTTGGGGATTCAGTAATGGCTCCCAGTTTGCAGTCCTCTGCAAACTTTGTTAGCCAGAGTCCCTTAGTGTTGCCCTGTACTTCAGAGAAGTAGATGCCAAACAAGAGTGGTCCCAGGACTGAACCCTGAGGTACTCCACTTGTCACTTGTCTGGAGCTGGATTTGGATTCGGCTACATTTACAGTCTGGGTTCTGTCAGTAAGCCAGTTGGCAACCCATCGAGGGATTTATGCCCAGCTTAGGACGTTTATCTATGATTCCAGAGTGGGGGATGGTGTCGAAGGCCTTGGCGAGGTCCAGATAGGCTGTGTGGACCTCCTTACCCTCGTCCACAGCTCTGGAGACTGATTCGAAGAAGTCAATCAGATTCAGAAGACAAGATCGGCCCTTCACAAACCCAAACTGGGTGGGGTCCAGTGTTTGGAGGTTGCCAATGTCTTTGTTTATAAGTTCCATGATAATGCGTTCCATGCCCTTGCAGATCAGGCTTCTCAGACTGATGCGACAGTAGTTCCCGGGATCCAAGGTGGATCCTCCCTTGTGGAGCAGGATAACTGTAGCTGTATGCCACTCAGTGGGCACGAAACCTGAGTTGAGGCTATGATTAAACATGACACTTAGGTGGGGTGCCAGTTCATTTTGTAGTTCATGTAGTACACAGCCTGGGATGTCATCTGGTCCCATGGATGCTGTATTCGTAGCTTTGGAGAGTGCTGTTTCTACCTGTGTGGCTGTGATTATCGGAATTTGGCAATCTTATGGTATTGAGATGGGCCCTTTAGGGGTTGAGAGGGGAGTGAAGTTGGCACTAAATCGATTGGCTGCAATATTTACCTTATCAGGATGATTATATTGATTAATGGTATTCTGTGCTGGTTTGGAAGTTGCACTGTCGTATTTAATTTTGCAAAGACATGCTCAGCCAATCCATGTTTTTTTTTTTTTTTTTTAACAAGAAACATCTTTATTATTATCATGTATGACACAGGCTGTTACATATATAAATGAAAATAAACCATAGCGACACAATCTCAGTGCAAACATTATACATTACAAACCATGCTGACATAACTGTCGCTGCCAGCAGTATATATCACTTTTAAGTTATCCGTTAATTGTCATTCAGCCATTACATAGCTCATTCAAATCCTGCCTTCTTTTAAACCTCGTTCCTCCCCTGCATGTATAGATCCCACATTTCCCATTTGTTCATATGTAATATGCTCCTATCCTTTTCTAAAGATCCCAGTTTCAGTCGTTTTATCTGTTAGTACCTTCTCTACTTCTAGTAAAGTTGGTTTAGACTTTGATTTTCATTTTCTAGTAATTGCTTTTTTGGCAGCTGTTGCTCATCTGGTCAGTATAAAACAGATTAACATTCGTAGTGTCAGTTCAAGCAACTTTTTTACACACTCATCAGAAATGAGGCTTTGTAACTTAAACTTAAATAAACTTATAAACAGACTGACTACCACACTCACACATGTTAACATTCTGGATGTTCTTTCAAAATCGCACTGCTGCCTGCATGTACTCACTATATATATGCACGTGTTTACATCTGGAAATGTTTCTTAAAGGTACATGCTCACGGTCTGAACTACAGCAGCCATCATAATTAGATTCAGCAAGGCCTTACTATAATCTAGGCAATTCCCATTCTGTGTCATAACTCAAAAAAAAAAAAAACTTCCCTAGTTACTCCAAATTGCTCACCCAGCATCTCCGACAGAGCAACCTGCAGGGAATCTTTAGTCTGCCATCTCATTCAAGACTGCTTCACCCAACTCATTACACTCCCAGAAAATGTTCTCAGTTACCTAGCTGAAACAATATTGTTAAAAAATGTGTGTTTGCATTACAGTAGTCAAAATAGCATATTTAATAATTTTATCAAGGAAAGTGAGCAATTGAGGGGATGGGAGGAAAGTGCAGAAATGATGTTACCTGTTAATAACGTAATTGTGTAAAGCTAGAACTTGGCATGTGAGCTTCACATTAAAGTGATAAGTTAAGTAAACATTCTCTTACATCATGTAAAGTGGGCCACAGCCAGTATGATTATTTGGCCCATTTTGTTTCAGTTTCCACATACACAGGAACTTCAAAAGAAGGAAAGTAAAAAACATGGCATGAAGAAAAGGAAAAAAACTTGGAAAGCCCACAATTGCAATGGTAAGTATAAGGAACTCCTGGAACAACCATATGGTCAAGATATGATGAGTGGATTACCTATTTCCCTTTTATTTGCTTTATTGGCAAAGAAAATAAGGGACACTGAAATTCAAGGAAATATCTGGTATTGTAATCAAGAAAATATATCTTTATTGGCAGATGATATTTCATATTTGATAAATTTTGAAGACATTTCAGAGTCGTGAGTTGTTTTGAAACAGTTTCAAGTCTCTTTGGGATATAAAATTAATGAAGATAAAACAAGGCTGTAGCAAGAAACTGTGTACTCACACATGATTTTGGTTCAGCAATACCCATTTTTATGGGCACATGATATGATTAAGTATTTAGGTGTGTGGATTAAAAAGGATTATGTTACGGCAGCTAAGGGCATGTGGGCAGAGAATAAAGAAAGGATGATACAAAAACTGAGAAATTGTAAGCTCTTGATTATAGGTGTGGGTAGCAGGATTACGAGCTATGAAAATGCTTTTAGTCAATTTAGTTTTATATACAGGTCAGGCATATTTTTATTAACCAGAGGAGAAGTTGTGGGCAACAGTAGAATTGAAGAAATGTATGTGGGGGAAGAGGGCAAAACTTAAGTGGAATAAGCACCCCCCCCCCCCAAGTTCCAACCCAGTGGTGCAAGACTTGGGAACACAAGTTGAAAGCAATCTGAATTTTGACTACCAAGTTTCCACAGTGGTAAGAAAAGACGACTATGTAGTGCACCTCATAAGCAAGAGCATATCATCCAGGTCAAGGGATGTTATAAATCCACTGCACTTGACCATCATCAGGCCACTAATAGAGTATAATGCACCCTATTGCATGTACCTCACTGAACACCTGCGGTAGCTGGAGAGACCTCAGAGGTTTCTCACTAAGAAAATACATGGACTCCAAACCATGACATGTCACGTTACTCGGCATCTTATTGGCTGCTGAGAGTTGACTTGTGCCTGGCCTATAGGGTAATATCCAACCCTGCTCTAATAGAAATACTGCACATCCGCAATTCAGATGGCTCAAGAGTCGCTCATTCTAGGGATATCAACCTAGCTTGTGACATTAACAGGTCATGGTGGAGAGACAGATATGTCTTCCAGAGACTGCTGCTTTTCTAGAATAGACTCCTGTATTCATGTAAAACAGAGCTCCTCAATGACACTATTCAAATGTAACCTAGATAATTGGATGGTCCACTTCAAATTTGCCCCTGTGGTGGCACCCATGTCCCTCTTGGACAGTGGTAGTAGGTGTTGATCACAGACCCGCTGTGTTCATAAATTTGTTCCGCAAACTACCCGAAGAATAAATGGGGATACTTGGGATTAACATGGCTAGTCTTGTAAGGGCTCTAACATCGCTAACCTAGTAACCTCCTATGAACCTATAAGACCAGCTCTAGTAGAGTTTTTAATCAAATCTGGAACATAAGCTGTTGTGAAAAAGGGGATAATTAGTAAGGCATCTAAAATATTCCACAGTAGGTATAAGGATCAGTCTGGGGAACTTAGAAATGATTGGGAATGGTGACTGGAATTAATTTACAAAAAACAATGAAAGCACATTTGTATGGCTCTCAGCTATGCAGCAAAGTCCAAAATGTTTAGGATTTTTGCTTGGAGGTGTTTGCATAGTCCCCAAATGGACTTCAGAGAATTTTTCCTCAGGTGGGTAGTAAATGCTGGAGGTGGGAGAGAGAAAAAAGAGGTAACTGGGAACATGTTTTTTGAGAGTGTACTGAGTTAGTAGAATTTAAAAATTCCCTACAGTTGACCGTCAGAACTGTTGGGACAAATGGCTGTAACTAGGGAAATTATTGTTTGGAGCTGGGGCTTGGTATCTGAATTAGTTATACATAGTAAAGACATAGTAAGTTTGATGCTGTTGGCTGTCAAAAAAAAAAAAAAGACTAGAAAATGGAAACCAAAGTCTAAACCAATTGTAAGTGACATACTAAATATTGTAAATGTAAGCCGAGCTGAGCCTGCGAATGCTCAGATTTGATCAGTGCCCTTCCCTGGTAAACAAAATTAAATAAATAAAATTATTTAAGGAGATAAAAGAACTAGAGATGGGATCTTTAGAAAAGGGAAGGAGCAAGTGATAGAAATGAAATTTGTAAGGCATTAGATGCAGAATAATGTTCAGGAGAAGTAATGTTTAAGGGGAACCAGGAACTGAGCAGTTTATATAATTTTGGAGTGAATTTTTTACAAGACAAGAAAACATATATGAAATGCTTAATGCGCGAGTATGACAAAAGTTAATATGGTTTGTATGGGTACCTATGTCTTAAGTGATAGCTCGATAAAGATTTTTAAAAATGAAGATTTAATGCATAAATGGTTTAGGAAAGATGATTTAAACAAAAAAAGGCTTATGATGGCTGAAGATCATGGGCTACATACAAGTTAGTTTAGTCTATAAAAATGGGAGGTACAGATAATTTAAGTTTTTTTTAAAACAGAACTTGAAACAGTTGCACATGATGCAGTATGCTATGTAAACTGAAAGGCGCAACAATGTGGCAAGACTTTTACCTTGGAGACTGTGTAAACACTAATGTACAGATAACTGAGAAGCATTGGAATTATAAACTACTACATATATGTATGTATGCTAAAAGTAAAGAAGCCCTGATCACAAAGAATCATCCAAAACCAAAAGTTAAGTAGAAGCAAGAAAAACAAATATAGTAGTAAAAGAAAAGGGACAAGAGTATCCTTAACCATTGAAATAAGTACACCTGGCAATTATAGTGTCTTACACATACTGAGAGAGAGAAAGTTATGAAGTAACAGTACATGCAAGCAGAAATTAGAGCAATGTGGGATAATGACATGACGACAGTTCCGATAGAGGGAGCAGCACCCGGGCTAATAATAAAAAAGTAATTTACATTTGCACCTAAATATTCTGACAGTACTTCTAACCCCTTATGAACTGCAGAAGGAAGCAATTATGGGTAACATTGTATGTGCTAAGAAGAACACTGTTGGTAAACAAAGACTGAAGCAATACAAATTTCTTGAACTCTAATCACACCCTGACTCAGGAGTGGGGTCCATTCCTGTTGCAGTAGTAGAATTACAAAACATTTGGAGATGTTTAAAAAATGTGAACTTGTCCTGTGGAAAGTTGTAAATGTGTGATCACTAGTTTTGTTAGGATTAATGAAAAAATGTTTGAACAAGTAGTGAATTTTAGTTGTAATACTGAGAGAGTAATTTATGCTTTGAGGTGCTCCTACAAACTTCTTTTCTTTTTCTTTTGTTATCTTGGTCAGACTATTTGGAAATATAAAGTATTGGTGCAGAAATGGTTACTTGATATTAGAAATAATAGGATGGAAAGCATTTTGGCTGCACATTTTTGTGAATGCCATTCCAGTATTCCTACAGTTTTGTGTGTTGCAGTCTTGGAACAGATCACTTTACATCAAAAATGTTGTAGAAATGTTTTGACTTGCTATATAATGAAAGTGTTGTGTTTTGTCTTACAAAAAAATCGAAAGTTTAAAATATATGACACTTTTGTGATGGTACTTGGAAGTATCTGATTGATTTAGTTGACTGCTTATTGAGCCTTTAATTGATTTTGTAACTATTTATTTATTCATATGCTTTTAACTCTGCTGAAGAAAAGTCAACATAGTGCAGAGAGACACTAATTTTCTTTTTTTCTTCTGTTAGGGGTGTTTTTTGCCAAAAGTAGACAGATATACCCTTAGATGGTATTTTATAGACATGTTCTGAAACCATTTGAAGGAGTTGATAAAGGTTAGCATGACTTGTATATTTTGTGTACAGACTGTGGTAAACGTTGTATTCAGAGGTGTCCCTAACACTATTCTGAATGGTACTCTAGCATGAAGACATGCAGTACCAAGTAGGGCTGGCTTTAAAGCTGTGTTGCACGCTAATGAGGCAGTCTGGGGGGAAAGACAGATAATAATTAATTATGTGTTTCCCCAGGAGCAGCCTTCAGGAAGGCATCTTTACGCTGAGCAATTCATGAAATCGCTTGGATGTGTAGATCTTCACAGCCAGCCCTACTACATCACAATAATGAACACAGCCAGTAGACTGTGTTCATCTACCTGTATGTAATTGTATATAAAGTGATACTATACTTGTGGTAAAATGGCACTTAAACTAGCAAGAAGATTGGTGAGTGTGGGGAAAGACTAGATAGGGGAATGTCAAACAAGTCAGGGACATATACAGGGACTGTGGTGTGTGTGTGTGTGTGTGTGTGTGTGTGTGTGTGTATACTTGTGTGAGAGAGTGACTGAGGTGGGAATGCATGTGCCGATATGATGCAGCCACACAGCAGTTGCCTACCACAATGTGCAGATTAGCAATGGTCACGTTACAGTATAAACTGAGATTCAAAGATGTGCAAATTAGCCAATAGGAAGGTCTTTTCTCATCACAACTAACATGTCTGTGCATCACAAAATAGTACTTTGTGGCAGCAGGGCCTTTTTAGCGTAAATCATGTGGCTCACACTTTATGAATCCCCAGGCATCTTTCATGGCAGACTTTGATTGTTTCTGTATAGTGTCTCAAGTAACTCGATTGTTATAAAGCTTTGAGAATGTGACAGAGGTGTTTCAAAGCAGGAACCAAACAGTAAGCCTGTGATTTTTTTATCTTGTTTATTGCAGACATATAACGTATATTCATTATTTATCTGTATGCAATATTCGTAGTATAGCCATATGTTTAATGCATTTCATAGCTGGGACTGTCATTACAGAACATATTTAGGCTTTAACACTTAAAAGGTGATTTCTTGGCTCATGTACAAGAATCACTCCATATGTAGGAGTTAATATTTCCATGTGTTTTCTTTTTCCTCCTGTATGGGCAGAAAATGTGAGAAAGATACTGTGATATTAGTTTAAAGTAGTGAATAACCAGAGTATTATGGTACATTGAGTTTCGAACTTTATTGCCCTAGTTTCACAGAATAATTCTATCTTTGCTGTACTGTTATAACTGTCCTTGTTCAGACTTGTAGTTTGTGCTGAGCACATTGCAATATAAATAGCATGAAAATACATTATATAGTCAGGAAACTATAAACTGTCTATTGAATAATTTTATAATTAACTGAGATACTATCAGAAATGGAAGAGAAACATTGTTTCTTAAATGTAGCTAGATGTGTGCCAGCTCTGTAAATAATAATAATGTTATCAAAACGAGTTGAGTGAGTGAGTCCTGGCAATTGTTTACCTTTTTGGAGTCATTTTATAATAACTGTTGGTCAGTATACTACAGCCGGCATTTGCATTTATTTAAGGTGAGTTATAGCATATGCATCTTTATAGTTTGGAATCAGAATTGCAGTCAACAGATTGTTTGCCAAGCAGCCAACATTCAGTATTAAAAAAAATGTTTATCTTATTATTACTCTGACCTTTCCAAGCTATTACAGATAGCCTTGTCAATTAAGCTTACACTGTTGTTTGATTTTGCTGATGAGAAATTATTTAGTTTAATAAGCCTTTGCATTTCTTTTAAATATGGTAGTTCATTTTACTGAGGACAGAGTGCTTTTAACATGCCTCTGATTGGTTTGCTTGTAACAACATTTCTACTATAAATTAGCTAAAAGAACTAAGAAAATCCACATGTTCAGCGTATTTAATTGTTATTTTCATCACAGTATGAACTATTCAAAATCAAATTTCTGTCAAAAGTAGTGTAAATAAAAAAATTAACCCATAACAAAACAGCCATATGGACGGTTTCCTTCATTTGGTGCATAAATAGAGTGTAGCTGAAGTTATTTTCAATATTTTTTTACTGCTCATATAATATTATGTTTCCTTGTGTTGTATGCCTTTATTTCATGCCAAGCATTAGAGCTGAAGCAGCTCCCTCACTGGCTATCCTTAGAAATTGATCTGTCTGATGTTGTTAATCTTCATTTAATCCTTACAGATGGGTTATCAGTTCCATCCTCGGAACCGAGCAGGCCAAATATCAAGCTCGCATCAGCCAAAAACTCTCGAGCCAAGGTCCTACCCAGAATGCTCTGTTCCCTGTTACCTCAGATCTTGTTTGCCGCGTTGCTGTACAGCCGTGTCAAGCCACTCTCTTCAGCCAAGTGTCTAATTTTTTGAAAGTTTTAGATATTGTTTGTACTTTAAAGTTTTTAAAACAGTTTCTGGTATTATTCTCCTACCATATTGTATCCTTACGACTCTCTCCCTTTAGTCTATTTGTCTTTATTACCCCTTTCTTACCTTTGATGTAATTCTTCACTTTCTTCTCTCTTCTTACCCTTTTGGGTAGCCTTTCCTCTTCTTTCTGGTACTGTTCTTCTCCACATCATTATGTCGGATAAGAAAATTAGCGTTGGTTTTAAGCAGTGTAAAGATTGTGGCTGTAAGTTACCACTTTCCAATGGCCATGACTTGTGTGTCTATTGTCTGAATGTCTCACACCTTACTGTGGATCCCCCCAAGTGGGATATTTAGAAATATTTCAGCCAGGACTTTTAATGAGAGAAAGAACAAATTGATCTTGAAAGGTCTTCTCAAATCTCCTTTCTGTGAGGCTATTTCTGGGTCGGAGGGCTCAACCCCCCCACTAAACCCCGTAAGAGGCATTCTTCCTCTTCCTCATTGAGGTTGCTTCTGTCATCTCCCTCTGGAGATCGTAGGCAGTCGACTCATAAGAAGGTGAAATTGACTACTACTTCGGTGCTGCCACCTGTGACCCTGTCAGATCCAGGCTTGGCACCGCCCCAACTGATTCTGGCTCCAGCCATGTCCTCCTTATTGACACAGGCACCAGAGTTCCTGGTGCAGACAATTATGGGTCTGACAGTTACGTTGCAACCCTTACCGGCACCATCCATGCAGGTACAGTCCCCTTTGGCACCGTTGGTACAATCCCCTTTGGCTCAGAGTATGACACTATTGTCCCCCACGGTGCAGACACTTTTGGCATCGACATGTTCTTCGGTGCAGTCCTTTTCGGCACCCTCTTTGTTACTGGTGCAGACACTTTCCTCGATGGCACCGTGCTCTTCGGTGCAGACACCTTCAACTTCTATGGTGTTGACGTCGGCACAGACTACTTCCATACCGTTTTCGTTGGTTCCGGGCTCTGCACTTCTCGAATTAGCAAGGACGAACTACTCTCCTTCCTTGGATCCTTTCATTGGTAGCCAATATAGTCCTTTCTAGAAAGGCCAGAATTGCCCTTAGGTTTCTCTATGACTATTAGCCTCTCTGAGCAAGATGTTTTGCGGCTTGTTGACCAGTTGCTTGTGGCCAGAGGTCTCTCTCACCCGTCGAAGTCCATGTTCCCTCCCTCAGGTGAATGTACATCTCCTCAAACTCCAATGTACACTCCTCCTTCGACTTCCACCCAAGTGTCGAAGCCCATTACTCTGACAGCAGCTTCCCTTCCTCCGACTCCAGTAGTTGATCTCACTTTGGTGACATCCTCAAGATCCTTGTAGGGGTGACTGGAAGTCATCTAATCCTTCCTCTGAGGAATCCGTATTCCTGCAGGCCTTTCGTGCCTGGCTCCCTACCTCCTGGGTTACCCCGCCAGCCGATGAGCTTGTCCAGCTCGCATGGAAGGCTGCTGACACCGTGGAAGCGATACCATGGAGGACTGATAAAATCTTTCCGCCCCCAGCTGAGCATCCCCATTGGTCACAAGGTCTTCTAGTAGATGCCATGGTGGTTGCAGCTGCAACTAAGAAGGATTTGGCAGAGGACAGCCAAACTGTCCATCTGCCCAACAAGGAGTCCCGGGTGATAGACTAAGGAAGTGTGTGTTTGCTTCATTGACCTTCGCCGTAAGGTCTTTGAACTATTTGACATACTTTACCAGGCTTCAGAGGGATCTTATCAACCAACTCTCTGAAACCTTGGCAGGAGCTTTTTCTGACGAGGTCCATGACAACGTGGCTTCTCAGATAGCCACCCTAGAGTCCATTTCCAATTCTTCCATGCATCTTATTTCCCATGGAATGGAAGGAGCGGCTAGAGCTGCAGGCATGGGTATAGTCACCAGACGACATGCCTGGATGCGCCTTTGCAGACTCCTTTAAGGCTTCCTTCATGAATGCCCCCATTGAGGCTGCTTCTTTGTTTGACCCTCAAGTTAAAGATAGGCTGACAAGGTGCGAACAAGATGGCAAGACCCTATCTGCTGTTGGTGTCAGACACTCCACTCCTCAACGGTTCTACTCCAGAAATGAGGAGCGGGAAGATGTTGCACAGGAAATCACAGGGCTCTTTCTGTGACGCACGTGCCGAGTTCTCCCCTAGAGGCAGAGGGGGAAACTCCAATGGAAGATGCCCTTTTTGGGGCAGGGGAGGTCCGTGAAACTGGGGTTCCAGAGATTCCTTCTCTGACCAACCCTATCAGTGCTCCTGAACCATTGCCGTACTGCTCCTCTGGAAGCAGTCGGGGGTAGGTTTTCCTTGTACCCCACTGCCTGGTGAAATATAACCACCGACCCTTGGGTACAACGGGTAATATCCAGAGGCTACCGCTTCCCCTTTCATCTTTGTCCAATCTCATCCAGAGTATTACCTGATGTTCCACCCAGTCAAAGGGAAGCAGCAGCACATGAAATCCAAAAGCTGCTACAAAATAGTCATCCAGACAGTCCCCCAAGATCAGATAGGATCCAGTTTTTACTCAAGGTTCTTTTTAGTGCTAAAAAAGACAGGGGACTGGAGACCAATTCTTTATCTCAGCACACTGAACAAATTTGTAAAAACAGAGGTCACGGTTCAGTCTGTCCTTCCTCTCCTGGAAGAAGATGATTGGATGTGCTCTGTAGACCATCAAGATGCATATTACCACATAAAAATGGACAAATGCTCAAGAAGATAACTCCACTTCCACATAGGAGCCAGTCACTAACAGTTTCAAGCTCTACATCCCCCAGAGTGTTCACCAAATGCATGGCAGTGGTTATCGCCCACTTGCGACTTCAAGGATTCCAAGCATTTCCCCCATTGCCCCCACCAAGCTTCTACTGGTAGAAGCCCTGCACTACACTCTCCTCATAGCACAATGCCTAGGAATCACTATAAACTAGGAGACGTCCAACATGACCCCAGTTAAGTCTTTGGAATTCATAGAGGTACTGTTGGGACACGAGAAATTGCACAGCATCTCTTCCAAACCACAGGCTTCAAAGAATAAGGCAACAGGTTCAACCGCTGCTCTGTCACCACAAATCTCCCGATCGATCTATATTCCAACTCTTGGGGTCAATGCAGCCTCAATCACCATTGTTCCTCTAGCCAGATTCCACATGAGGCTCCTTCAGTGGTTACTACTCACTCAGTGGTACCCTCTACAACATCCTTTGTCTTTTCTGATAAGTGTAACTCAGAGATGCAAGCAAGATTTACTCTGGTGGGTGTCTCGAAATCTCCAACAACATTCTCGCCCCTTCAGCCCCCATCAACCGAAAGCCACGGTGACCACGGACACCTCCTTGATGGGGTGAGGGGCACTATGTCAGGGAAACTCAGTCCAAGCCATCTGGTTGGAGACAGAGGCCCTTTTGCATATCAATGTCCTGGAACTGAGGGCGGTGCTACTAGCATTGCAAGCATTTCATTCCATCCTTCCGTGAGGGACTATTGCGATCCATTCAGTCAACATGTCAGTGGTCTGGTACATCAACAAGCAAGGGGGCACCAGATCTTACCCGTTATGCAGAGAGGCCTTGAGAATATGGCAATGGGCGATAGCTTCCAACTACTTTCTAATTGCAGTGCACATTCCCGGGAGCTCCAAAGTGATAGCGGACAAATTGAGCAGGTGCATTCTACAACCTCAAGTGGTCCCTCAACCCTACGATAGCGACAAGAATCTTCAACCACTAGGGCCAGCCTTGCTGCGACCTATTCGCCTCCCCAACCAACTACAAGTGTAGCAACTATTTTGCCCTGATCCACCTCTTGGGGACAGTCACCAAGAGGCGCTGTAGTCCACACTTGGCCCTCGGGTCTACTTATGCTTATCCTCCTCTTTCCCTCATCTCCCAATTACTGAAGAAAGCACGACAGTTGAAAAGCAAAGTGATCCTCATTGCTCCATATTGGCCTTGACAAGTCTGGGGTGTCTGCCTCTACTATTCGTGTGCATTTAGCTGCCATTTCGTATTTCCACATTGGTTTTCAGGATTCCTTGCTTATGTCACGTAGACTCTGTAAAACTTTCTTGAAGGAGGTTATCCACTTAAAACCTTACTTTAGAGAACCGGTACAACCTTAAGATTTGGCATTGGTTCGGCAAGCTCTAACCACTCCCCCCTTTGAACCTGTGTCTTCATGTGATGTAAAATATCTCTCTCTCTTTGAAAACTCTGTTTCTGATTGCAATCATATCGGCCAGACGCTTGTCAGAACTTCAAGCCTTATGCATCAAACCTCCCAATCTTATCTTCCATAAGGATAGGGTATCACTGAGAACTAATTCTTCCTTTTTACCAAAAGTGGTGTCAGAGCAGTCTGTCAACCAATTTATTCACCTTACAGTGTTCTTCCCTAACCATTCTAATAAGGGAGAGTACTGCCTGCACTCCTTAAATGTTCATAGGCAAATATGTTTTTATCTGGACAGAACAAAATCTATCCATAAAATCAGACCAACTGTTTCTTGCTTTTTCTGGACCTAGACAAGGTCATCCTGTCTCAAAAGTTACATTGGCTTCATGGTTGAGAAATTGTATTACCTTTTACAACAAAAACAATGTTACCATGCCTCACGGAGTGAAAGCACATTCTACAAGGCCTATGGCAACCTCAGCAGCTTTCCATGCGAAGACTTCACTCAATAATATCAGCTGCGACTTGGGCCAAACCTCGTACCTTTATTCTTCATTACAAATTGGGCTTGGCCGCCAGAGGTAGAGCTTCTTTTGGCTCCATGGTGCTCAGGAATGTCAATCCATGAGGGCCACCCAGGGACACAGGTAGCTGGGGACTCTGTCCCATCAGTAAGGAATGAATGAAGATTAACATCATCAGATAAAGAAGTTATGTCTTACCATAATTTTCCATGTGTGTTGTTGATCTTCGTTCATTCATTACTTCCCACCCTCCGTCCCCCTCTGGAGGTTCCTGGTTGATCTCATATACTCCTTTATTGTAGGTCTGTTATGACCAGAGGTAGCCTCTACTTTTGTCTATCAACTTGCAAACTCGATCTGAGGTAACCGGGAGCAGAGCATTCTGGGTAGGACCTTGGCTGGAGAGTTTTGGCTGTCACGAGCTTGATATCTGGCCGTTTTGGTTCCGAGGATGGTACCAATAACCCATCAGTAATGAATGAACGAAGATCAACAACACAGATGGAACGTTATGGTAAGACATAACTTCTGTTTCTTATCACAAGTCATCTGTGCCATCAGCAAAGTAAGGGTCTTTTCATATGAACGCACATTTTGGTTTCAAACCACAGATATCCTTCAGAACAGTAAGGAAGAATGGTGCCATTATGTTTCCCGGTTCTTTATCCTGTTGACTTTTACTATATTGTAGTCCTTTTAAGAGTGATCATCAGAGGAATCCAATACTTCCAAATATTTATTTATTTATTTCTAGTTTGATAACCGGGGATATCCACAGGGCCCGAAAGCCCGTTTTCAGTGGAGGCCCGGGGAGAAAAGCTCCATATTACTAACAAATTGCACACTTAAAGCTCCATATTACTAACACATTGCACACTTAAACAATTTACAAACAAGTAAAAATAAAATGTTTATACAATTGTATTGTTAGCACACAAAAAAATACACATACGTATAAAATGCAAATGAAGTAAATCAGAAGAGAAGTGTAGGAAAGAGGTGGTACAAAGAAATAAAGGAGAAGAAATACCAGGAGGAGGAAAAGAAAGAACAGTTAGACAAAGATTCATTTTATGTTTGTGGTCAAAGGTACATTTTATGGTGATGGTCAAAGATGCATTTGCAAGAAGAGGCATTTTAGGCAGTGGGGAAGTGAAAATATAAAAAGTATTTACATAGAGTTTATACAGGGAAAAAATGATAAAGAAGTTGAGGGTGGGGAGCTGAAGAAAGAGTTGGAAGAAGAGGGGCAGGAGGGAGAATAATTAAAAGGGGACGTAATAGGATCTAGGTAGGAAGTATACAATTACATTTCCAGTTTTGGGAGAGGTGAGAATGGAGTTGAGAGTTGAACTGTTCAGGGCTTGTAGTGATTCTTAGCAGGGGAGGAAGCAAGTTCCATTTCTTTGCTATAGTATAAGAAAGTAGTAGGTGACCAGGGGGTCATTTAGGTTTGTGCACTAAAAGAAGATTTTGGTGGGCTGATCTTAGGGGCCTGAGAGGAGTGTAGAAAGGCAAGATATTAGATAGTGCAGTGCAAGCAGTGGGTTTAAAAATTAGTTTGTGGGCTGTAGTAAGTTGGAGGTAGTCAAGATGATTAGGGAGTTCTATAGTGATAAATGATAGTTTGTGAATTTCAATATGCATCCCAAACATTGCTGTCTTAATGGTATAGAGAAATGGAGCACGAGTCCAGTCCTCATGACCCAGGTATGATCTGCATGTAGAGTACTGCAGCAGCCAGCTAGCTGTAAGTCTGGGAATGAGCAGATGATGGCTCATCCTTTCTGAGGAGATGGTGGTGGTTAGAACTTTTGTATATTTGTATTACTTTCTATTTGTTGATTTAGAAGAGCTATTTTATTTTTTTCTTTTATTTTAACTTCTACTTTAGTACAGAAGACAAATGTTGAGTTTGTTTGAGGCCTAGTGACGGTTAATTATTCATGCAAAGGTCTATACTATACCTGAAATTAAATTAAATGAACTTCAGTCACCTCTTTATTTGTTACCTCATATCCACTAGTTACACAGTCCAGTGTTTTAACCTTTTTAGCATACGTTTTTAAATTTCCAAATAGTCTCAGCTGCTAGTGTTGTCCTGCATCATGGTTTTCAGACTCTTTGACCTCCTGGACTGCAGGCCAGTTTCACCATTAGATGCCTTTTTCTGGCCTTCCATCACGATATATCCTGTCATCCCTTTGCATCATATGTTATTTAATTTAATCCACATTTTACTCTGATTATTTTATGCAATATAATACTATGTATGCTGCTAGTTTGAATATTATGCTCTGATTTTATTTTTGAATACCTTATGTTTTTCTGTCTGTTGAATGCATACTTCTGTGTTAATACTATGTATGCTGCTAGTTTGAATATTATGCTCTGATTTTATTTTTGAATACCTTATGTTTTTCTGTCTGTTGAATGCATACTTCTGTGTTTGTGTTGTTACTCTAAGTATATCCGAATACCATATGTAATGCTGTGCAATATTTCTGTGAAAATAATTGTGCTGTATTCATTATTTAATTTAACTTGCTGGAGATTTTCTTCCTAGGCTTCCGCTGAAAAGTGTCTTCTATCCCATCGGACTTTTCTTATTAACAAATAAATATCCAGCTTCATTTGTTTGTTCTTTCTACAGTTATCTTCTGTAGCATAATGATGACTATGGAATTAACTGTGAGTACTGTGCTGCTAATTACCGTAAAACATGTAAATGGAAGATGAAAGAAGACATGAACGACTGAATAAGTAAATATTCACTGCTCTGTTTCTCACACAGAGGCAGGAGATGGCTAGGCCATCTTTGTTGTCTTACTGTTGAGGTAAGCTCTTGGGATTGTTTGCTTTTAGAAATTAATATCGACACTTATACAGTGATCTGTAGTCATTTAATTAGGGTCATTAACTTGATCAAATATTCTGATCTTCAGGAACACTTATTCTGTTACATATATTTTTATTTTTTATAAATATTTTTAGGGTCACGCATAGTTACATATGTAGGCAGTGGTACTGCTGAGAGCAGCAGTCTATTTATTTTATTCTTTTTTTTTTCCTAGAATGTATTTACAGAGATCAGGGTTTGGGTTGGGGACAGTGAGTGACAGCAGCAAGTTGAATACATTACTATGGCTATTCTTTCTTTTACTTTGTTTACGATTGCACATCAGAGGTGATAACTGAAAGTGCCCATCTTTTGGGAGAAGGCCAGTCTGTGTGTAGAAGGCAGTTACACTTCATCACAGTGCAATGACCATTGGTATGGATTCTTGGTATTGGAACAATTCATACATTCAGTAGCAAGTTGAACTGTATTACTGTGGCCAGTCTTTCTTTCATGTTCATCACAGTCTTAAAATTGAAGGAGCGCTTGAAGCTGGCTGTGGTCTTTGGGAGGTTGAGAAGTAGGCTATCTGAAAGCATAGGATGTGGTGCATGGTCACTGTTAAGTGATCATTTTTATGGCATTGGGGAGTATTTGTGGCTGTGAACAACAAACAGAATGAAAACATTAATGTGGCCAACACTTTATTATCTGACATTAGATTTGTGCACAGAAAGGGACTACATTTTTTTTGGGGGGGGGGTGACAGGTTTTGTGTGAAAGCAAAGGACTGTTGCATAGTCACTGTTAAATGGCCTTTTGTATGGCTCCTTGCAGGGCAGGGTAGGTTTCTGAAAGCAACAAACCGAAGTTTATTAATGTGGGCATTACATTTATGTGCCTTCTCACACTCATAGGTGGTATACCCTCTCATTAGTGGCACATTCCACTATTTGTTTACTTTATTTATATATAGATATATGCATATATCTAACCAAAATAGAAAAAATATATCCAAGCAGCTAAAGGTTGCTGAATAAAATTGTAAAATAGCCAAAAAATAACAAAGCTTCCACCACGACCAATGTAAGAAACCAGATAAAAACTTTATTCCACAGGATAAGCGCTTTCACACACAGTGCTTCATCAGATCCACAAAGAAACATTGCAGGTGTACACATATATAAGGAGGGTTAGTCAATTAATCAACTAAGATAAATACCAATCACTGATGTATACTCCATTTTTTCAAGGCAGGTTTTAAAGGTACAGTTAGATTCAAACCTGCCCACTTATCTGCCTGCAACCTCAATATCCATTTTGCTTCCACATTTTCCAGCTTAACATTAAAATCTCCCTTCCATTTATTAACATGCACAATTTGCAGAACATAAAATACAAAAGAATGACTAGGAGACATTGAAGTATGCTTAGCTAGGGCATTTAACAAATTCATGTGTTTAATATTTCCTATATGCTGCAAAATGCACTCTTTCAACATTCTAATGGTCATACCTATATAAAAGGATGTACAGGACTTAAATCTAGCCACATATATCAAAACTTTTGATCTGCAAACAGCATAGAAACATGGTTTAAAGGCGTAATTAATAAAAGGATGTTGAAATTCCTGCTCACTGCCAGAGTATATGCAAACTTTACAATGCCTGCATGCATATGTCCCCTGGCGATCAGATAAGGGTAAAGGAACACAAGCTGTTTTGTAACATAGCTGTCACTTCAAAGAGGAATTATTTCTGAATGTATAACTTGGTTTAGAACCTACAACATCCTTTACCTTGTCATCAGAAGCAAAACTGGCCAAAGCTTCTTTACAACTTCACATACTTGTTGAATATTATTGCCATACATTAAAGATAGTCTGGCATTAGTGGATGCAACATTCTGTACATTACCCTTATATGAAGTGCAAGTATGATGGAAAGAAGGTTTACTATTGTCATGGCGTATTGCAGTTACAATATTAAAGGACTTATCTAGTGATTGCTCATTATAGCCTCTAACTAATAACTCATCTTTCAAGTTAAGCATTGCTTCATTACATTGCTCATCATTTGTATGAAAGCGTGAGATACACAGATATTGCCCTTTGGCAACGTTCCTAAAAATGTGCTGCGGATGCATACTGCTAAAATGCAAAAGTGCATTCTTCCTGCATGTTTTCCTATGTAGGGAACTAGATAAAGCACCATCTACTAAATAAATCTTTACATCTAAAAAGTCAATACACATACAAGAATAATTTAAAACAAATCTAAAGCAGGTGCTAGTGGACTCAAGATATTGCACAAATCTCTTAAGGTCTAATTCAGTCCCATGCTACAAGACAAGGTTCAGAGAAAATTCATGTCCAGATAGGACTGCCATGCGCTCCCAGTCTGCCAGCACTGTTGGCATAACTGTTAGCACATGGAGTCCCCATGGCCACTCCCACCTTCTGCCTATAAACTACCTTGTTATATAAAAAGACATTATTTTCCAATACAAGCTCCATTAAAGTAGCTATACATTCTATTAATTCCAATGAATAGTCAGTATTCTCTCTTAAAAATTTTTTTAGAGATGCTATCCCAAAGTCATGGGGTATTATAGTGAACAGCATCTGTATGTCCATACTGACAACAAAAATATTTTCAAGAAAGGGGCCATGACTCCTAGAAGATTCATCTAGACTACTCAGGAAATGTTCAGTATCTTTTAAAACAGCCGTCACCTTACTTAATGTTTTTTTTAACTGTCCCTGTATATGGAGAGAAAT
This sequence comes from Protopterus annectens, assembly GCF_019279795.1. Classification (NCBI taxonomy): domain Eukaryota; kingdom Metazoa; phylum Chordata; order Ceratodontiformes; family Protopteridae; genus Protopterus; species Protopterus annectens. Next base: position 1,366,919,451 of record NC_056745.1, read on the forward strand.
ACATTCTGTATCCCATCCCCTACCCGAAACAATAGGTCATAGGGGTGGGTCTACAAGAGATTTATGAACCTTTGGCAGGCCATGTATAACTGGTATCATGGGCTCAAGTACTAACATGAAATCATATAACGTTTTATCAAGGGTTTGTTCCATTAACATTTCATATAAACAGCTATGTATATTATTATTAATACAGCATAAATGAATTTCAGTAACAGGTTCATATGTGGAAACATTTTCAGACATTCGAGTCATATATAAATCATATTTCACGGCATCAAGAACCACAATAGATCCCACTTTATCAGCTGGACGAACGATCAACACTTTTTAGTCCGTAATTCATGTAAAGATTTAAACTCAGCATGCGTCATATTATAAAAATTGACAAAGTTTGATAGCAAGTGGATAGGAGCGAAGCTAGACAGCAAACAAATATAGTTCAAGTCCAACACAAAGCCCTGCAGAGTTTCAAATATTCCAAGTAATCCAAATAGAACCACCAAGTCCTGTGGTAAATATTCTTTATTTAACAGACAAGCGCTTTCGCTGAGTACAGCTTCTTCAGGTGAATTGACCTGAAGAAGCTGTACTCAGCGAAAGCGCTTGTCTGTTAAATAAAGAATATTTACCACAGGACTTGGTGGTTCTATTTGGATTACTTGGAATATTTGAAACTCTGCAGGGCTTTGTGTTGGACTTGAACTATATTTGTTTGCTGTCTAGCTTCGCTCCTATCCACTTGCTATCAAACTTTGTTTATTTTATTCCTGGATAAGGAGTGTTTATCTGCAAGTGTTCCTCCACGTGTTGAATATTATAAAAATTACTTTTACTCATATCAATATTAAAAAGTTCTTTCTCAACAGTTTTGTAAAAAGTCTCAAGAACAGGAGGTAACTGTGGTACAGAAATACTTGCTTGTTTATGTACAGCAAAAGCAGTAGAGTGTTCCCCAAACATAAGCTGAAGAGGAGTCTAGATGTAAGTCCTGTACATCCTTTTATATAGGCAAGACCATTAGAATGTTGAAAGAGTGCATTTTGCAGCATGTAGGAGATATTAAATGCATGAATTTGTTAAATGCCAGAGCTAAGCATATTTCAGTGGCTCCTGGTCATTCTTTTGTATTTTATGTTCTGCAACTTGTGCATGTTAATAAATGGAAAGGAGATTTTAATATTAAGTTGGTGAATGTGGAAGCAAAATGGATGTTGAGGCTGCAGGCAGATAAGCTGCCAGGTTTGAGTCTAACTGTACCTTTAAAACCTGCCTTGACAAAATGGAGTATACATCAGTAATTGGTATTTATCTTAATTGATTGAGTAATTCTCCTTATATATGTGTACACCTGCAATGTTTCTTTGTGGATCTGATGAAAGTAGTATGTGTGAAGGCGCTTATCCTATGGAATAAAGTTTTTATCTGGTTACTTACATTGGCCGTGGTGGAAGCATTATTATTTTTTTGGCTATTTTACAATTTTATTCAGCAAACTTTAGCTGCTTGGATATGTTTTTTCTATTTTGGTTAGATATATGAATATATCTGTAAATAAATAAAGTAAACAAATAGTGGAATGTGCCTCTAATGAGAGGGTATACACCACCTATGAGTGTGAGAAGACACATAAATTGAATGCCCACATTAATAAACTTCGGTTTGTTGCTTTCAGAAACCTACCCTGCCCTGCAAGGAGCCATAACAAAGGCTCATCTCAAGCATGCTCTGGAATAAATAAATAAATAAATCAAAGCTGCATGTGTATGAAAATTCACTGTGCGCAGTCTGGCAGTTCCTGTTCGAGCCAAAAGTTCTCTCTTCCTGCTCCTCTTCAGAGCATATAGCTTCAGGTTCATCTGTAGACTTCCCCCAAACTGCCTAAATGTTGATGAATGAAGACCCACCAAATAAATCCAGGTGTTCCACAACAGGTCCTAAACTAAAAATAAATCATTAAATGAAGTACCTAAAGTAATTTTGTAGGTACCGGAAAAAGAGAGTCTTTCCAGAGATTTTGAGGTCAGTCATATATTAAGCCCTAGAACAGTCTCTTTAAGGCTTTCTTTTTTGAATCTGTGTGAGTCCAGTTAAGATAAATTTGTTGACCCCATTGTTTGGGCTCGGGAGAAGCTGTCTGTGGCACCTTCCTCATCAGCTTCAGCAGCAGATAAAGGCATTTTCTCTATGTTCATCCCAGTGAATGGCTCATTCAGTTATCGAAGCATTGGTACTAATGTTGCCAAAATTATATCAATGGATTTAGACCATTTGTGCCAGTGAGGTCATCAGTGCCATTGTTGGTAGTGGCTATATTGGTGCTTTTATGTGACTCTGAATTTGTCAGCTTTGATGAGACCTGCCTTTTCATAGGATTATAGGAGATAACTAGGCTATCAACCCGGAGGTCATTTTAAGCCTAGCCATTTCAACACAATATAATATTGTAGAAGAAATGGTCAATACCCAAGATTGCATTTAGTGATGACTGCCCATGCCCAGGAGGGTTGCGGGTGCTATGCCCGATAAGAATTTATGGTGCCCCATCCACTCATCCAGGTTCCTCTTCAACAGTATCGTAGAGGTGCTCTGTTTCACATGAATTGGTAGCCTGTCCAAAGATGTGGTAGTCGCTGGGAGATAAATCAGTCCCTTCAGCATGTTCTATTTAAGTCGCAGGCCGTATTAAAGTCTCTGGAACAGGTTGCCCTAGAGCCATTTGATTTACGGATATGCAGTAAGTTCATTAGGTTTGGGTTTTGGTTTGCTCTGTAGGCCAGGCATAAGTCTGCCCTAAGAAGTATTTACGATATGGAGTATGGTGACAGGGACTTTAGTCGATCTATGTAAGGCACATGCTGGAGGCCCTTGATCTTCTTTGTTAGAAACCTCTGAGTTCTCTCTAATTGTGGCAGGTGCTTAGTACGGTACATACCAAGTGGGGAGTTATACTCAGTTAAGTGCCGCATATACGGGGGGGGTGGGGGGGTTGTACCACCTTTTGCTCTTGAGACACTGCTTTTACTAATCAAGTGATCTGTGTGGAAAGCTTTCCTTACAATGGTAGACATGTTGTAGTTGAAGTTAAGGTTGCAGTCAACCTGCAACCCCCACCCCCCATAGACCCTGTGTTTTAGTTATCACCACTATGGTTCTTGGTACTGAGTGTGTAAAAAAAAAGTGTACATACTCTCAGAGTTTGAGATGCCCTTGTAATGAACTTCCTTGACCTCTTTTGCCACCATTATAGCCAGCAGATGAGCCTTTTCAAGTTTCTCTGACTGTTCTACTTGTCATATAGCAAGGCAGAGGGACCCATTGCTATCTGCAGTGTTCCTGCAAGATGTCAGCTCACAGCCATTTTTTTTTCTGTTCATGTTTGGACTTGCTACCTCCATAGGTTACCAGAAAGGTATTGTATAAGAAGTGTATATATTTTTTCAAGGTTTGTTCTCATCTGTCTGCTGACTGTCAAGCCTGCCATTATTGGATGTTTGGCCCATTCATTCCCTAGTGATGGTGAGTACTCAACTCTTCTAGCATAAAAAACATCTGGAAGGGCTGTTATTCAAGCAGACATCTGAAAATTTGTTTGTGCTCTTGATGACATCTCATTAATGGCAGCATTCGTGCAAGTTCTAACCCTGCCCTTTCAGTTGGGGGGGGCAAGATGCCTTCGTCACTGCAGGGACTGCTAATGCCTTCCCTCCTGCGAGTACACACTGTGTTGCACTTGCTAATGAGGCAGTTACCGCCAGGTGGTGACTGGGTGAGGCAAAAGTCTGTCCCATTACTCCCACTGCAGCTTCATCCACCTAACCCCCACTCCCCCAAATGGGCTGGTCATCTTCACCTGGCAGCACTGTCAAGCTCCCAAGCCAGTGATCAAACTTGTGTCACTTAGGCCAGGTCTTTATCCCTCTGACATCAATGCTAGTCCTAAGAGTAAGCATGTTGACTCCTTCCAGAGTTTAACACATTAGACATCAATGATGAGATGGATGCTGATTCCCTGTCATCTCCTCCAATGTCGCCTCGTTTGAAAACATCTTGAAAATAATACAAAAGAGGGGGATGTCCCATAGACCCTTCCCCCAGCCTTTTACCATTAAGACCACTGTTGAAAGGTCTTTTTGTCCACCCATCACTCATCTTGAGATGTCTCTCCTTTGGTGGAGATATTAATCATAGTCATCAGTTCAGTGTGGGTAAAAAGCTTTAACACTACAGTATTTTCACTAGGAAAACGGGACAGACTTCTCTGGCCCCTTGTGGATCTGGGTTTCTAGTCAGCAACTACTAAGATACATAATAATTTTGCTGCTTCAGCCACTCTTAAGAAGGCTGTGGCTCCTCACACAGCCCAGTGTTTCATTCTTTTGGTTAAGAAATCCATTAGTATGGACCACAGTGAAACATGTGTTTATGCATCCTCAACATTTTCATATTCTTGCATGGGGGACTGACTGGGTTAAGGCCCTTAGCTTCATCTAGTAAAAAGTTTTAAGAGAAAGCAAGTAAATGAAGAAGAATATTGAATATTATAAGGCTTTTTTTCTAGTAAATAAATGTATTCTGTATCTGTTCCTCATGTCTCCAATCCGATGAAGAGAATTTTGCTATAATCTGTTAGAGAAATTGCGTACAATCTGATAAAGAGAAATTGGCTAGAAGATGATGTTCTCTGAAAGCATTCAGATGTTTTTCTTTCTGCAAGAGCTGTAAAGATAAGACAAAACCAGACAGCATTTAGTTAGAAGCACAGGCCGCACCATGCATCTAAGCATGGATAACCTTTATTTTAGGTTAGCTCAAGTTTGTGAGTGTGGCTGTCAGTTTGGTACATTTGTTCGTATTAGGAGGGTAATACTTGAGTATTTGAAGATGTACATAGTTTTGTGTATTGGTATTAAGTTAATAGGTTTAAGGGGGATATTGGGGGTGTGTTTGTTTTTTTTCGTTTGAGGGCTTTCAGTAAAACAAAAAATTTTGTAAGATGTGACATAGGCTCAATTGGATATGGCAAGAAATAACTGTATAAAAGTTCAACTTGCCAAACAGTGTATGCATGTAAGGTAAAAGCTCGAACTAGACATTTAACAAAAGAGCTGTTGTACATAAAAGGCGGGAGATAACTTTTTAATACAAGGATGCTTTCTGTAATGTCTTGAAATGCCAATAGTCTCACAGGTAAATACAAAAAAGAAACAGTAGTCAGCTATATTAAAAATGTGGAATGCAAATAGGTATGCTACAGGAGACACACTTGGAAAGAACTGACCATGTGAATTTGATAAAGAAAGGTTTTCAGGATGGTTATTTAGTGGAATACCCTGGACAAAGGAAAAGAGTAGTATTTATATTAATTGCAAGAGGAGCTCCAGTAGTGATTGAGGAGGATAAAAAATATAATAATGGTAGATTTGTACTACTAATGGGCTACTGGCAAGTGAAGTGGATTACATTGGCATATATTTATATTCCACCTAAAATTGCTGTAATAGAGAAGAAAATTCTGGGAGAAATCAGCTTTCAACAAGAAATATTACTTAATAGGTGGGGAATGGAATTTTATCTGCAGCAGTAAAGATGTGTGTGGGGGACCCAGAAGGCAAAGTACAGCAAAGAAGGGTAGACTTTTGAAGAAATATATGAGAATATTTGGCTTGGAAGATGTGAATTCAGTACTAGGGTTTTAGAGTGAATTTACATATTCCCCAAGATACAAAAACTGGGCTAGGCTAGACAGAATTTACATTTCGCAGGAACATATGCATTTAATTGAAGGTCTTGATACGCACCCGATAACTATTTCAGATCATGTGCCAATAATATAACTAACTAATGAAACTAATTAAATAACTAAAATAAAAAACACTGGATAATGAAATAATGAGACACTGGTGCATTCTCGTGTATCTATTGAAAAGAGAGGAATTTAAGGAATGGGTAGTGGAAATTATTCAGGAGCTATTAGAGAAGATAGAAATTTCTTATGAAAATATACCTAGGGAGTGGGACAAAATAAAAGTGGAGTTCAAAAATAGGGTGGAAATAAAAGAAAGGGAGATATGCTTAAGAAGTAATGAGAATTATTTAGAGGGACTGACAAGTGTTAAAGCATTGCAGAATAGGAGGGATCTCGAAGAATAAGAAGAGGAGCCACTGCAGGATACTTAACAGAAAATAAGGGATCACCTTGATAATGTGCATGAGTTTAGAATGATTGCTGTTGAGCAACTGTTTTTTGGTAATAACTCTAGACCACAAAAACTTATAGCACAATGACTCAGGCTGAAAGGGCTGTCACCAGTCTTAGGCATATAACAAGGAAGGTAAAAGAATCCTGTAGAGGTATTAGAAATATTTCGGAAATTCTATGAAAGTTTGTATAAAGCAGAGAAATGTGAAAATCAAGAAAAGGTACAAATGGAAATGTTTTTGGAAGAATTAAATATGCCAAAGCTAGAGGCAGATGAGGTTCAGTTACTAACAGGATAGGAGGAGATGTGATAAAAAATGGAGATGTATAACCAAATTACATGAAAGATGGTATTCCTGTGGGAGTTTGGAAGCTAGGAGGGAAAAAATGCTGAAGATCTTGAAGTTTTGTTTAACAATATTAAGTACCAACATCTTGGAAGAAAGTGGTGGTAGCTGTTAATACCTAAAGAGGGTAATGATCCATCAGATCCAGCTTCATTTCATTTCAGTACTAAACCATGATTATAAAGTGTTTGTCTATAATGGCTAAAAGAATGGCAGAAGTGATGCCAATGATTGATAGATATGGATTAATGTGGTTTTGTGGAGGGGTGGCAAACATTTGACAACTTTAGCAAAACATTGATGATCCAGAGGGAAGCAGAATATAAGAAAATATCACTACTGTTAGTGGGTCTTGATGCAGAGGACTTTATGTGCAGGGCAATGGAAGCATTTGCTTTCTCTGATAAAATTATAAGGTTGATTAGGAGGCTATATGAGGGATCGGAGGTGAAAATTAAAGCGGGTGGAGTCTTCTCTGATAATTTAAATTCTGCTTGAACAGATGAATCATGCAGGGGTGTCCTCTCTCCTCTTTGTTATTTGTATTGTATTTAGGACCATTGGCAAATAAAATAAGGGACTCTGAAATTCAAGGATGCAATTGGTATGGTAGTAAAGAAAAGCTGGCTCTATTTGCATGTGATATTTTATACTTGACAAAACCAGAAAATAACATTATAGTGTTGTGGGACATTTTGAGACAGTTTCAGATCTTTTTAGGATACAAAATTAATGAAGCTAAAACAGAGGCAATAGCAGTAAATTATGTACCCACACACAAATTGGTTCAGCAATATCCATATTTATGAGGAAATGATAAAATGAAGTATTTAGGAGTATGGATTAAAAATGATTCTGATGTGGCAGCTAAGGGTATTGTGAAAAGGGAGATTGTTTGGTGGAGGGAACAAATCTATCAGAATCCTCTTCTCCCATTTTTCCTTCCAGCTCCAGTACAGTATGTAACAACAGATGTTTCAGACTTCTTGGGGAGCAGTGTGTATGGAGATAAAATTACAGGTTCTTGTGGAATAGAAAAGAGAGACTAAAACATGTATATGTAAAAGAGATGTTTCCTATTATAAATGCTCTCAAGTCTATATCAGTTATCTATGACCTCCAGAACCTCTACAACTGTTTACAGACATCACCACAGTGATGTAACACATGAACAGGGGAGACGGATCTTACCCTCTGTGCAGACTAGTCGTAGCCTGGGATATAGCTTTTTCAGCACATTGGTGCTCCTCAGGCACCTTAAGTACCATGAAAGCAAAATTGTGGGGAAGACAACCTGAGCAGGACCTGAATAGACCTTTACAAAAGAAAGTTTAATCAGGATGTCTTCCAGGAATTGATCCAGTTGTGGGGAACACACCAAATAGATAGTTTCACCTCTTCTCACCACATTAAGTTGATAAAATTCTGTTCCGGGGTTCCATGGAACAAAACCTGGAAGATGGGTGCATTTTTCCTTTTCTTTGGATGGGAATGTCTCTGTTTCCTTTTCCTTCCTTTACACTAATATCCAGGATGATTCTGAAGATTCAGAAGCACTTTCCAAAAATCATTATGCTGACTCCTTGAAATGGCCCGGGGCAATTGCCACAAGCTCCCCCACAGGCTAGACTTGCACAAAACAAAGGTGTTTGATGCATCCCAACCCCAAAGTACTGCAGCTAACTGCCTGGATGATGGAATTATCCTTTACACATTTGTGTGAGGATATGCCGCAGATATTAAAGGGGACAAGAAAACCAGCTACTAGAAATTTATATTTTAGTAAATGGAAAAGGTTTTCTAGTTTGTGGCAAAACAGGAACCCTCACCCTTTCAGGGCTTGTGTTTCTCTAGTTCTGTATTATCTGTTTGCATTACTATCCTCTGGTTTGTTGTACTTCTCCATGAAGCTTCATTTGTCAGCTATTTCAGCATGTCTGCCCATAGATCCTCCTCTTTCAATGCAATCTCATATAAAAATATTTTTGAAAGTGGCATTGCATAGTAAGCCTCCTAAAAAAAGAGATGGCTTCTTCTTAGGATCTTAATTTTATGTTGTGAAAATTTAACTCTTGCTTCATTTGAACCAGTTTATCAAGCTAATCTGAAGTTCTTAACTTGTAAAACAGTGTTATTCATTGCTCTGTCCTCTGCAAGAAGAGTATCTAGGTTGCAAGCTATTATGATGGGTCAGCACGGTCTCATTTTCCACAAAGTGGTTGTCTTATGCTATTACCTTTTGTTATACTGACCACTACAATGCAATTTTAGGAAGGGGCAACATTCATTCTATTAGAGTATAGGCTTCACATGTGTCTTTTTTGGAAAGAGTTGAATTTTAGAAGTAATCTAGCAGCAGCAACTTAGTCATCTATGCGTACTTTTGCAAAGCAAACTGGATTCCTTCTACAGGTCTAGGATAGGATTTGCTGGATTTGCTAGGACTATTCTCCAGGGGCCCCCCATCCCAAATTCAAAGATTTTCTGCAGATAATGAAGGACCTTCTGCTGACCCCCCCCCCTCCAAGATTGTTCCTGAGGCTTTCAGGTACATTACACAGACATCCTGGGATATACAGCGTGCCTTTTTTTTTGTTGTTGTTATTCTTAGAACTTAAAGCTTTGTAAAGCTAATGATATATGATATACTAGTGAACCATGCCTTTTCTCTTTCTTTCATTTGTTTTGAGATGTGTGGTGTTAATCATCACTGAGTGTTCATTAATGGTTATCTTCTAATTGTGATTGGACCGTAGCTTTTTATTTAAGTATAGCAGCATCACCACTATTAACATATTCAGCTGTGGAATTCTAAGCAACACTATAGCAAAGTACTTATTACTAGAGTTATCTTTATTGATATTAAAAGAGCCTCCAAAACTGTCAGTCACAATCTCCTCCTGCAAAAACTATCCAGCTATGGATTCTGTGATAGTCTGTCTTTGGCTAGCCCACTATTTGAAAGATAGAACTTTCTCCATAATTTCCAACCAACTACACACTGACCCAGGAATTACCAATATTGGTGTCCCTCAAGTATCTGTAGTGGACCCCTCCTCTTTTCCAACTTTATAAACTAGTTTCCTTGGCAATTCCCAAACCTGAATTGCATGTCATATACAAATGGCATTGTCCTAACTAAAGCAAGAAAACTACCCATAAACTTAGTAAAATACCAAAAGATGATCTATCAGCATTGTGAGACTGGCTTAATGTGAACAGATGATGTCAACACACACACATCTACAACCATGCTGTTTGGAGCATCACAAAGGTTGATACAGGCACAGGCCTTTGTTTGTATGGGTCTCACAAGGTGCAAAGCTCCCTGTAGTGACAAAACAAAAAATATTTAAGACTAATTTTAGATCCACAAAATAAGGCCACGACAACAGTTCTAAAAAAGGCTGTATGAGTGCTTTTGTTCCTTTATTCACAGTAAAACACGGAACTTCATCAGATACAATTAGTTACATCATTTCCTCTTCATTAAATACTATTTTATAAATCATGTGACTTCTCCTTCATTAAAAACAATTTTATAATTTCTTCCTAAGAACGTCATATTTATTTAATCCTATAACCTCGCTACTTCCCATTTAATAAAATATGTACATAATATACACACAAAAAATCCATACATAAGAAATCTTAAACAATTTAATATAATATAAATTTTGGAACTGAACCTTGTGCCTTATTTTGTGGATTTTACCTTTGGACTTTGTGGATTTGTGTTTTATTATAAGACTAATTTTAGATTACAATGTATCTTTCTGTGCATATGTTCAAACCCAAACACAGAATGTTGTACAGCAGTTTAAAGCAGTCTATATCATATCCTATTTACTTGCATTCGAAGACAGAAAAATCTATAGTGATCGACCCTGCTCCCCAGATTTGAAACACATTATCAATTGTCGCCATGCAGTCACCACAAAACATCAAGCTACTACAAACCACTGAAATAAGACACTTAGATTTGTAAACCACCCCCCCCCCAAAAAAAAAAAAAGATCATCATTGTATCACATTTAAAAAGGAAACTAACTACCAATGCATGCTAGCACTACATTTTTTCTACACACACTAACATACAGACTAATACATGATGACTGCTGCACTCCAGTTCACAACAAATGTATAGGACTCATGCCTCCCACTTTAGAAACAACAGAGGCCTAATATTAGGTAGACCATCTGTAGCAGTAACTGAAAAAGCTTAGAGAAAAATTGCACCTTCACCATGGACAACATTCCACAAAACATTCAAGCTACTTGTGCTGACTTTCAGAAAACTCCAGAAGAAACATCTGCAAATAAAAAGATCATTGCAAATGTTAACGAGCTGAGCTATAAAGAACAAATTTCATAATTTTAGCAGTCTGTAAACCACAAGCATTGCAACATTTCATTAATCTACCAAGATATAATAATCCTGGAAAGCCTGTCAGATCCATTGAACTGAATCTAAACTAGTTTTGGATGTTGTGTTTCACAGCTTATTCTAAATATTCTAGTGAAATGTATTCCTTGTACTCCTGCGACACAGATGGTCAGTCTGAAACCTGCAAAAGAGAGAGTACATTGCCTTCTCAATGCACTATGTCTGTATAATGACTGCTAAGCACTTGTTACTATTTGTTGTACCAGTTAATTATCTGTGTGTAGATCATAATCTACCACACATCCATGCAGAATGCACAAGTTGTTCAATTTGTTATACCATTTTTTAATCTAGATGTCTGGGAATAATACTGACAAAAGGTGTAATGTAACTCTACTAGTGTGATTTTTCTTGCCTGTGTCATCACTGAAAAGGGTCTGTGGACCAGTGCAGTTACACAATTAGCAAATGTAAAAATAAATTAAAATAAAGACAAGACAATAGGAAAGTGTGCCATTTCCTCCTTAACAGCATCTCTGACAACACTTGTATCTGGCTTAGATGTTTTATCTCTAGGGATCCGTATGGGTCTAATGACCATTTTGGATGGGAGCTTGTCAGATAGGAACATTAAGGACAAAATAAAGGCTTAGGCTATCACTTCCTCCACTTTAACAAACCACATGATCCATGTAATGTACAACATGGCTGAGGGTTTAACCAAAGCCATGGCCCCTGGCATCACAATTTGCCACCTCATTTGTCTCAGGCTTACTGACTTTGCTGAGGTTACAAAGGCAGAGTTTATGGACTTCACTTATGCAGGACCTCTTCTGTTCGGTGGGGAGTCATTAGGCATTTCAAGAACATGGAGGAAAAGGGCAAAACTTTGACCACTGAGACAGTGAAATTTCAACCTACTCAGGAATCTTTCCTGAAGATGCACAGGGATCAGTGTTGGATGATGATCTGACATGGACTGCTGAAGGCTCACAAAGCAGGAACAAGAAGGGACAAGGTGAAGGTGCATAATGGCTCAAAAGGTGAAAAAAAAACCAGCACCTTTCAGGGGGCTGCAGGCAGGTACTTAACTGGCAGCCCTGAATCATTTCCCAAATGCTCCACTCTAGAGGCAGTTTGGGGCAGATCATCTCTCCATATGACTGAGTGCTAGTGAATCACTTGGGATAAATAGGTGAGGGACACAATATCCGGAGTTTACCACTTTGCCTTCATAAAGAAACTCCCACAACTCAAAACCTACTAGATATTCCACACAATCACATGCAGTTGGTAGAGCAGGAGGTCTTGAGCCTTATAGTCAACAAGGCCATCTTCCACCAGACCTACAAAGTCTAAGAATACTATTCCAGATTCTTCTTGGTACTACAAAAGGTGAAAGGTCTTGGATAATTTTTGAATCTAAGTGGCCTAAATGAGTTTGTTGAAAAATCGTATTTAAGAGCAGGTTGACACAAGCCTTCTGAGCCCAGCAAGTGTCTCAGCTACATATTATTGTGCTGAAGCTCAGAGCTCTTCTGTTAAGAGTACTATTTTTTCAGTCCCTTTTGCACAAGGCTGTGTGTCCATACATCCAAACAGTATAAAACAAGTAGGAGTAAACTCTGTCCTTTCTCCCTATGCTGGCAAGCCATGGTGATCTGTAGCTGAGTATTAGACAGTGATGTGTTCTTAGCTGTAAGACACATCCTGCTGACTCCAGTCATCCTTAAACCAAACAGTGCTTAAGATATTTCATATGTGGGTTGTCTCTTGTTGGACTTTGCATCTCTTTCAAATGTGAAATGTCAGATATTCTTCTCCCTTACCCTGGACCCCTACAACAGTATTTTTGGGATGCTTTGACAGAGCCATGGCCAGGGGCTAAACATATCTCCCCTTTCTCCTGATTCTCAGGATCGTACAGAAGGCAGATTGCACAGGTCAAACCTGATCCGGGTGGATTCTTATTGTCCCATTAAAGTCTGGTTTCCAGTGCTGCCCCCCTCCCTAAATTCTGGTGGGGCCACTCAGGCTACATACGTTCAAGAACCTGATATTTAACACATCCAGGATTTCTCTTCTAGATATCATTACCCTCAAGCTCTCAGTAAGGGTTCTCCACTTATGTATATGGCCAGCAACCATGAGTATTCAGACAAGGTTAATTAAATTTTAGCTGCCCATTGGAAACTTTCTTCAAGCAGGATATACCAGGAAGAAGTGGAAGAGGTTTGTGAGTTGGGCACCCTTGGGGGGCATCCATCTAAGATTCTAAAATGCTTAGCTGGACCATTTGACTAAGCTCAATTGTTTGATCTTAAAGATACCTTATGTGGTAATATATTTTAACTGCGATCCAGATGTTCTATCACTGATAGCTGCAAAAGCAAGCAAGCAAAGCCTTTTTCAGGCCCCCAATTCATGAACCATTGTCACCACTGGGGCTGTAGTGGCACATCATTTTTATCCCTGATCATGGAACCATCAACAATCCCTCCCTTCTGAGCATTAGCCTGCTTTAAGATTTTCTTAGCTCTAACTCTGTACCACAGCATGCTGATATTGTTAGACTGCATGAGCAGTGAAGAGTAACCCGAGCTTATGTCCCTGCTCCAAGCCCACAGGGCACTCACACCTACCCTGTCTTCCTACTGCACTAACTTGTTGTTTTCTGTTTAAGTTCCAGCTTCCACCATAGCTGCACTGGAGTGTTATCATGTACGCTCCCCTTCCAAAGACTGGCATGCCCATCCTCCCTGCCTGTGCCAACAGGCAGGCAACCCCTGAGTCACTAATTGAACTTAGGTTGTCTGGGTTTTATTCAAGGCTTTATCCTTCTGTGCCACTGGTGAGGCTTATTCCAGAGAAGCAAACCAAAGCTCCCTTTGAGCCAGTTGTATTAAATGCCTTGTGCAGAAGACCCTTTTTCTAGTTATCATAACCTCAACCAGAAGAATTTCTGAGCAGCAGGCTCTGCTGGGCATATGCCTTCATTTATTATGTCACTTTTGTAGCATTCCATTCTGTCAAATAGTGATCTTTTTCAGCATTTTTTTTTCTCTTAAAAAATTAATGTGAACTCTAGCCAAGTATATATTCATCCAAACAATGTCCTTATCACCATATTTTCTTGGTAAGTCTTCATCACATATTTGATTATAGTGCACACCATCTGAAATGGCACACATAAGAAGAAAAGAGGATCAAATAAATCAAAAAGTAAATATATCCATTTTAAAGCACCTGTACTGGTTAAAGAACAGTAGGGCAGAATTCCTGTAAAAAATGTGTGGTAAGTGACTAAATAATGGAATCAGACTAAACTGGAGCTGAAAGCTCACAACAGAGGGAGAAAAAGCAAATGCATTTCTTTTTACAGTTTCAGCCTTGTAGAATAGGGACCACAAGAAAAAGTTTTACTAAAGACTATACCAGGTTTCAGAAAGGAAGGAGAAAGTAAAGAGCAAGTTCTGAAGTGAAAGAAATTTGACTTGAGGGGGTAGAATAGGGCCTGAAGTGGCAGAAGAGTGTTTTGGTGAGAAAGGAGCAAGTCCTGTAGCTAGAGTTGCCAGGTTTCTTTGCGGCTAAAACTGGACTAAAGTCACGCCCCTCGCATCACACATAACTCCACCCATTCCCACCCCCTCTCCCACCCATGCCCCACCCATTTTGTGACATCACAGTGACATCAGCTGATGGGACCACCCCACTTGACTGACTTAAGCTTAAAGGAAAGGGGGAGAAACACAAAGTGGCTAATTGCACTGCTGCTGATGTTCCAGTTATTTATTTTCTATGTTCCTAAACCTAATATGGATGATCCATCACATGGTGGTAAATCTGATTAAAAAATCAAAAAAAAATGTAGCAGTTACAACAATGCGCCTAATACAAGTTTACAAGATGCAGACTGTTCAACATAGTAGATGAGGATAATACAAATCAGGATCGTTAATTGGAATACTTAAGTTAAAAGCATTTCATTATTGTGTAGTAGCTAGTAGTGTATCGTCACACTCCTCCTCGAAGCTGATACATTTTACTTTCTCCTCTCTCTGGGCGCAAAAAAAAACCTGACTTCATGAGTTTAAACGGTCAAAAACCGGACAGCTGGCAACCCTACCTGTAGCTGCCATTTTGAAATTCTGGATATGAATTAAATGATTCAGCAAACCTACTCGCCTCATTCTGTTGACACAGTTAATACCCAATAGTTACCTGCTTTGATCCCTTCCTCTTCTTCACCCTTCAAGAGTCACACTCCTCTCACTTGAAGAGTATGCACTTCACTTGTTTCTCTTGTATATGAACTAATTTTCAAATGCTGTTCATTCTTCATTAGCTCTGTAATGTCCTACAATACAATATACTCGCACTGTTTGCTCCTTTGGATGTTTTTCACCTTTTTTTTCTGTTTTAGGTGGTAAGGGTCCCATAACTTTCTCTGTTATGGGACTCGAGCTTGGGGGGGGGGTACAAGAGAATTGTCCTTCTGCAGGAAATATAATTCTTTTATTTTTTAATTTTCATGTTTTACATTTCCCATGATTTAAGAAAACTGACAAAATATACTACAGTGATTCTGATTAATTTAGGTGAAGTTATGACTCCATCATACTTTAGGAATGGGGGTGTTTCCTTTGGTATTCACCACTAGTATGACCTAACTGCTCATCAACAGGAGTGTGTAATATTCCCAAACCCTTAACCAGTTCCTGCTTTTGTGGATCTTGGGCCTCAGAAATGTATCTATGCTTGCAGACTTTATTTTGGTCTCTGCTAAGGGTTGATAATTCATCACACCTACAGAATCACCCTCACCACAAAGACGGTGAGCTAATCACCATACCTCTCAGCTCTCCAGAATTTTGCAAAATGTCCAAATTTTTATCTCGTATTTTTGATCTGTGTTTTATAAAATTTGTGGTTTTCTGACAAATCCTTGGTGTGGAAGACACTAAATAATAACAGACTTTGGAGTTTCAGAATTCATATCCTTCAGAAAATGCATGATAACGCAAAACCAGTTATCCTAGCAGCTTTTGCAGTTTTTAAGAGCAATATTTAAAACGTATTCCAGATTTTTGGCCTTGCTCCCCCCCCCACCCCCAAAAAAAAAAAGAGGAGTGCATGATCCTGCTCCAGGCCCATATTTTTTGCCTTTGTACAGAATTCTTGCTTTAAGATGTTTAGAGTTATGCATGCCATGGTTGCTCGTCTCTTCTGTGTTTGTCCTACATCTGACTGGTTGTCTACTTAAAACTAGGTCACATGTGATAAGGGTCAGTGCCTTCCCCATGTGTATTTGATTTACTGATTTCATACTATTAGCAATGATGATGAACCATTTATCCTATTTCTGGTCACAACTTACTCCTCTTAGATTTGGGGGGCAGCTTTGGGCCTCTCCCTGAAAATGTTGAACTCTGCAGAACAAAATGTACTCCAAACATGTACATTCACCGTCAGTATGTTTTTCTTTCATAAGTGATCTGTAGACAAATTTTGGTATTCAGCACAACTCTGTTACAGCCATGTCATTTAAAATACAACATGTTAAATACACAGAGTGTTCAGATCTTCTTGATTGGCCTTTTCCCATAGATGTTGTTTTCACATTTGGAAAACATTGCTGTGTATGCAAAAACTGAAACCAGCCTTGAAATGAGGAGCTACCGTCTGCTTGGCAGGATGTGTCTAAATGGCTGTGATGATCCTTATTCTTCTGAAAGTGTTGTAATCCAGCAGAGCACACAGGAAAGCATCTGTTTCCAAATTGCAGAGTTCATGATGTATGCATTAATTGTGGCAGTCTGCCTGAGATGAGTCACGTACTACTACACTCAACTGTTATGTAGTGCATAGAGTACTGTGATTACGATCCAAAATCAGAAAAAAGATAAACTTGTTATATGCTACTGTAGCAAAAGACCCAACAGAAGCAGCACTTTCAAAGGTGTGTTACAAATGTTAAACATCCTGTAAACATTGTGATTCGGTATAGAAACAGGACATTCCTTTGAATCCCCTGTCTGTCCTCCTATGTCCACTGAAGTTTACAAACATTAGTCTCTAAGTAACTTATTTAAATTAGAGTAGTATTTAAAAACTGTCCCTGATTTTTTCCTTACTTCCTGTCTATGCGACTGCACTCAAAAGTCTTATATGTAAAGCCATGGAAAGAATTAGCATGGAGATGATCAAGAGAGATATAGTAAACCTCCAGAAACTGGACCCAACCCAGTTTGATTTTGTCAAGGGCAGATCATGTCTACTCAACCTGGTGGACTACTTTGAGAAGGTCAGCAAAGCAATGGATGAGGGGGAAATGGTTCACACTGCCTACCTTGAACTGGACAAGGCATTTGACACAATACCCCATTCGGGCATTGTTGACAAACTCAAGAGGTTAGGTACAAACATGTATGCCACCTGGTAGATAGCCAACTGGCTCACAGACAGGACCCAGGAAGTTAGAATTGGGGAGTCCATCTCTTAAAAAGAGGCCAATCACAAGTGGAATCCCTCAGGGATCAGTCCTTGGATTGTTTCTTTTTGGCATTTACTTCTCAGAAGTCATGGCCAATGTCAGTGGTCTCTGGTTGAGTAAATTTGCAGATTAGGAGCTGTAATTGACTCTCACACTGACACAGATGTTTTCCAGGAGGGGCTGACACAGACAAACAACTGGTGTCAAAGTCATGGACTAAAACTAAATGCCAAGAAATGCATAATATTATCCTTTGGGACATCATCCATCCCTGGAAACTACCATATTGACAGCATACCCCTTAGAGTTGACCCAGTAGTCAGGGACTTAGGGACACACACAGATAGTAATCTAACCTTTGACCATCATGGGTCTACAGTGGTGAGGAAATCACTCTATGTTGTGCAACTTATGAATAAAGGTATGGCATCCAAGTCCAAGGAAGTCATTGTTCCACTGTATTTGGCATTCATCAGACCTATCATTGAGTACAATGCCCCCCTTTAGTATGTACCTAACCAGGCATATCCAACAACTGGAAGGTCCACAGAGCTTCCTCACTAAAAGAATACAAGTAAAACTTCCTATGCCAACCGCTTCAAGGCCCTATCCCTGTATTCTGTCTCCTACAGGCTTTTGAGGAGAGATCTATGCCTGGCGTATGAGGCATTGTCGGTCCGACTCTGATAGACCTCCTGCATATCCACAAAACAAACAGCACCATAATTAGCCATTCTAAAGACTTAAACTTTGCCTGTGATGTAAATAGGACCTGCCGGAGAGATAAGTATGTATCCAAGAGACTACCCCATCTATGGAACAGGCTTCCCATCCATGTGAAGCAGAGTTCCTCCCTAAGCCAATTCAAGTGCAACTTGGACAGTCGGATGGGAAACTGGAAATTCATCCCTGGTTTAGCCCTATGCCTCTAATGGACACAGGTGTAACGTGTAAATGGTTCATCTCTCGGGCCTATGCTTACACTTATCAAGGGTATCAGAACTTGTCAGAAATTTCGGATAAATGGGTAGGCTTAAAAAGTCCCTTGTGGTGGTTAGCCTCGTAAACACCTATGAACTTGCTAAGTGCTTTACTGGATTTCAAAGCTGGTAAAACGCATCATTTTTTTTCTTTGTAGCTAGTAGTACTTGGCACATAAGACTCCATGCGCTGCAAAGAGTTACGATGATCAGGTATCACCATTCATAACTCATTAGTTGGTGTTCTCAACTTGGATCCCAAGATTCTTCGAGAGATAAATTTTTTGGCATCTATAACTCACACATAATAATGTGGTTACAGCTGGAGACCTGATCATAACCCTTTATGCCTGATATCCATATCTGAGAAACCACCTTCTGTATTGTTTGCATATTTAAGGGGAAAAAAAGTTTGAAAACTAATGGCTCTGTATGTTGTGCCCTGACAGTACATTTAGAGCTTGTTAAAAGGCCTCATGAAATGTGGAAAAATGTTCACAAATGTGAAAATGCTTTGCATGTTTTTTTTTTTAACTAAATGGATTGTGAAGTGCTCTGCAGTTCACACAGAGTTTAAAGTATTTGTGTTTACTTAGCAAAACACTTTTTCTGTTAAGCAGCTTTATGCAAGCTAAGAACTCGAGGTCCTTCACAGTAAATTTACTTTTAGGCAAAAGCTAAATTTGAACATGACAGAAAGCTGTAAGCCTGGAGCGCCGTAAGCACTCCGCTTTTGTGAATCCTTAAAGCTAAATATGTAACACCTAACATAACAAACCTCGGCACAAAGGCCAGCACTGTCACAAGCCATTAGCACTTGTCATTATCAAAGTTAAGTTTAATATAACTGCTTACCACCCACATCTCTGTCAATTCCTGACTCTGGAATACTATTTACTGTTTGATGTTGTAGAGATTTATCTCAGTCTGACAGCTGGGAATGTGTAAAAGTATGAGTCTTACTCCATCACTTCCCTACCAGTCTTCCTCATTCTGTCTCTCTGTCGCTGTTGTATAGTATGTCAAGTGACATCTCACCAAAGCAAGTCCTTTTAATTTGAGATGATAGGATATGGCTGACATGCCATTTTGGTTGGAACAGACAGTGCTTTCTTCTTAAGTTGAAGTGTACCATTGCTGCAAGCTAGACAGTTTGCAGAGAATATACATCTTTATGTATAATATTGGCTGTTGCCTTCATTTGCATGTGTAAGAGGGGGTTGCATGCCAAACACATGTACAGACCTCCTGTTTACTATTTTTTTGTACTTCGAGCTTTTAAGCCATTAATTTATATTGTAAGTCTTTTATCCAAGACTGACAGCTGCTGTTATACATATTTTACATCTATCATTTCTCGCTTATGTTTTATTAAGCTGGGAAGAGATATTGCATACGTTTCAGATGGTATGAAACAGCAATGATTGCTCAAGAAGGGAGCGATTTGCCAGCTTAAATAAAAAGAAAAAAAACCCAGCAAATCTCCAGAGCAAAAACTGATCATACAGAGAGGCAGCTGAGTTTTCTGTGTAAGCGGCTAAAGCCTCTTCATAGCTTCCTGAAGTGTGTGCAGCTGAAAAGATGATGCAACACCTCTTTTATACCAAAAAGCATTATTTTCTTTCATACTAATTTCAGCATTTGATGAATTCGGCAAATCATCCACCTTCTTTATTTCTTGATGATCTTTTTGTGTTAATGAGATCAAGAAACGTTCTTTATCACAAAGGATTGACAGAAAATTTCATTTAAAAGCCAAAAACATATATCTGAAGTCTGTGTGGGGGGAAAGGAGGCTTAGCTTAAAAAAATCATTGCCAAAAATAGATGATAAAATTATTTTGCCAAGGTGTATCCTGTTCATTGTTTGATATGAGGTGGTATAAGAAAAGCAATGATCTGAACAACAAAGATCTTTAAATAATGCTGAGTGCTGGTTGTCACAAGAAAATGTGATATTGGATTCTTTCGACCTGATTGTCTGTCTTGTATTTTTGTCAAGCGGTGCTTACTGCACTTTATTATTCCCTTAAAGATTCTTTAACTTTTTGCAGCCTGACATCATGGAAAGTTGCTTTAAGGTGTCTTATAAAATCACTTGTGAATTTGGATTCTAGCAAAAGTTTTAGTTCCACATATGCTTCTCCTGTTAAATCTCTGCCTTTTCATAGCTAGCAGTATGGTATTAGCACAGGAAGTGTAGTTGTGCATTATATTAAAATTTATAGGATGGCATTCCCCACCTATTATTGGTTGCATTATGTTTAACTGTGTAATTAATCAGTGGTATTTATCATGTTAAATCTGCACTTTTTTAGCCAAACTTGGTTAAAACTACTTTGTAGCATGCTAGGCACCACATAATTTAGAGCATTTATAAATTGTGGGCCACATACAGGCACAATTTGCCCACTGCCTTTGATTAGATGATATGAGCCTCAGTAAAAAAGGAAGTAATGGTGTGGATTGGTTATTGCTATGCAGTTATTACTGGGCTACTAAGATCTATATGGAGAACTTGGTGGACTGTAGGCTGTAGTACAGTATTGTCTGTAACTGAAGTATTATAGCTAGTTGTAGAGGCCAGGATGACATTTTGTGTGAATAATTAGAAAACAGCTGGAATCCCATGACTGAGTTGCTAACTCTGAAGCAGTTTTTGTTATGTAGTTGTATCTTCTTAAAACCAGAATAAAAGTCCTTTCAGCACTTTTTGCAGTGGATCCACTAGGACATCTCAATAGCTTATTCCTTGCAAAGTAGATGAGTCAAACTCATCAAAAAACTGGTAAAATTAAAAAAACAAAACAGAAAATAGCATATATATTTTTTGAAAGCCCCTTGCACCTCACCAAGTGGAGATCGTCACCCCCTCACCACCCTTAATTGTATATACCAACTCCACAGTCACACTGGTGAAGTGGGAAATCACCCAGTAAGGGTGAGCCACAGTTCATACGTCAGTTTGCAAATGTTGCTTTTGCCAATATTAAGTAGAATTTCAGTAGCAGTGTTAGAAAGGAAATCATTCAAAGTGGGTATTTATGCCTACAGTGCATTATTTGGAGCAGCACAATGGCTCAGTGGTGTAAACTCTGCCTCTCAGCTTCAGGGGTTGATCTTTGATTGTTGTCTTTGAAGTTTGCAAAGTCTTTCTGTGTCGTCTTGTGCTATCTGTTTGGTTTCCTTCCACCTTTCAAAAAGCATGTTGGTTGATTGGCTGTACTAAACTGTCATACAATTTTTCCCATGAGGCCCTGGTTGTGGCTGAAAGGGCTCATGGCCTTAATCTCCTATCCAGGTAAATGATAAATAACATGTCTAGGCATTGTTCCCTTCCCTGTCTGCTGCCTTTTTAATATCTAATTGCACCGTTTGTTGTACTGCAGGTAGCACAGATACTGCATTTGTGGTCTAAAGTTGATTATCCATGCAATGTTCAATCAAGATGACCTCATAATTTCCGTAATCCTACATGTGATTCCTAACAATCATATTGATGACGGTAAAGCAAGCCCTGCTACCCACTTCTATCCCTGAAGGGATAAAAGGATGAAATGTAATGAGGGGAATAGAGCATTTTATGAATTTTCCTATTCTAGAGTCTGAGAACACCAATATACTGTTGTTCAGCAGGCTATAAATGACTTCTAGTAACAACAAAATCCTTCTGTTTTAATACTCTTACCTTTAAGCTGCTGAAACAAAATTATTGATCTCTTGCTAATTAGCTTATTGTCCATGATTCTTTCTATGAGCTCAGAAACAATAAGCTAAAAAGGCCACATTTCTCACTTGCTGTATGTGAATTTTTTTTTTAAACTTGCATTAGGCGTCATGGAACAGTCTACCCGGTCATGTTACTGCTTTAGATCGTCTGCCATTGTTTAAAAACAAAAAGTTACCTCTCATGAAGAATAGAAAGGTACCTGCTTTAAGGATGTTAGTTAATGGATACATATTTATCTTCACTCACTCCATTCTGCCTTCCATCCACTTACATATGTTGACCTTAATGCTTCATTTTTTAAACATTATCTACCAAATTATTTTCTTTCCTTTTCTCTTTCTCTCTCTTTGTATTGTATATATTTGTAAACATCTTTTGCATTTGTACCAAATTGCTGCTCGATTTTATGCATTTATTATGTTTGTATTTTTTCTATTATTATTATTTTATTATTATTATTTTATTATTATTATTATTATTATTGTTGTTGTTGTTATTATTCATTGCTATTTGTTTTGGGACTGCCTTATGGTCCCAGGCAGTGACTAAAAAGGTTCTTATACTAAGTAGCCCACCCACCAGTAAATAAATAAAATGTTCATAAAAATACTGATGTGAATGGCAGTTGTTGCTCTCGCTTCATTTGCTCTTGTTCTAGCCTTGAACTAAACAGGACACACACACTTGGTTTGCCCATCCTTTACCTTCTCTTGAACCAGAAAATGTGAAGCAGGTCTCAGGCATGACATGTAGCATCTGTAGGGTTATTTACTCCTTTCTGGACTTTAAGCGATCTGTGTTCGCATTTCCCCTTGGCAGGTATTGAACCAACTGCTTGACCTTCATGAACTCTAGTCTTTTGCGCTGTAGAGGTGTGTAAAGCAGAAATATTGAGTGAAGTGATGTGCTAAAGTAAGAATAATCTAAGATAAGGAAACTGAATCTTTGCATTGATTTGTTACCTGAGAGGAGGGACTCTTATTTTAATTTTTCAGTGCAGCCTAAAGTTTACCTATAGCGGGAGGAGTTGCTGACTACCTCAAATGTAGCCCCACAATTTCCATAGTTCATTCCTGTTTTTGTATACATTTCATCTTCCTAAGGTGCAGCTGCAACACTACTATGTTAGTATATGTTGCTACTTGCATGAGCTGCCACAGTTTCTACGTGGGCAAGACTATACGTAGATTAAGGGATAGAATAGCAGAACATGTGAGGGCAATCAAATGTAAAAATCAGCACAATGCTGTATACATGCACAGTATAACCTGCATTAACTTTAACAAGTTTATCTTTTTTTGTGATAGACAAGGTGCTACCATGTGAAAGGGGAGTGGATGACAAATTAAAAGTAGAAATTATTGAGATAAAATGGCAAATTAGGCTTGATGCCACATACCCCCCAGGTTTGATTGACAACATTGCAGTTTTACCCATTTTAAAAGAAAGGGAAAGGGTTATTTAAAATAATTCATTAACTGCATTTTATTTCTTGACATTTCAATAACACGTCTATTACACACCAAAAAAAAAAAATATATATATATATATATATATATATATATATATATATATATAGGTTCATAATAGGCTATCTTCCCTAGGGCATTTATAAGCCTAGCCAGAGTGTGATTGGATTTCGCCGCCCATTTTAAATTAATTTTGCTATGCCCTTTATCGAGGTTAGTGTACTGTGCCTCTGTCTAACAGTGACACAGAAGTGATACCCGGGGTAAACCTACGATCTCCCATCCACTCATCAAGATTCCTCTTGAAGAGAGTCAATGAGGGACTCTGCCTAACCTGGACTGGGATTTCATTCCAGAGTGAAGGGAGCCTCTGGGTTATGAATCTGTCCCTCCAGCATGTCCTATTTATTTCAGTGCTGAGGTTCAAGTCTCTCGAGCACGGAGCTCGATGGGATTTGGATTTTCTGAGGTGCAGCATGTCCATTAATTCCAGGTTGGACATGGCTTTATACGTCAGGCACAGATCGCCACTGAGCAGGCGGTATGCCACTGAGTAGAGCTGGAGTTTCTTTAACCGGGCAGCATATGGCATCTGTTTGAGCCCTTTGATCCTCTTGGTGAGGTACTTTTGGGGTCTTTTCAGTTGCTGCAGGTGTCTGGTAAGGTACATCCCAAAAGGGGCATTGTACTCAATTATGGGCCTGATGAGTAAAGAGGCACGATGACCTCCCCTGATCTAGATGTGAATCCCTTCATGATTAGGTGGGCTATATAAAATGTTTTTCTAACCACTTTGGCCACGTGGTTGTCAAATGAGAGATTGCTATCAACTTGGGTCCCCAGGTCCCTAATTACTTCTTCTGTACTTAATGGATTACCACCTATATGGTAATTTGTGGGCACTTTGTTTTTGCCAAAGGGAATGACTATACACTTTTTGGCATTTAGCTTGAGGCCATGGCTCTGGCACCAGTTGTCTGTTTCTGTGAGGCCCTTTTGGAGGATGCTTGTGTCGGCTGGAGTGTCGATTATGGCGCCCAGTTTGCAGTCATCTGTGAACTTGGTCAGCCACAGTCCTTCCATGTTGGCCTGTACCTCCGAGAAATATATACCGAACAAGAGAGG
Source organism: Protopterus annectens (assembly GCF_019279795.1). Lineage (NCBI taxonomy): Eukaryota > Metazoa > Chordata > Ceratodontiformes > Protopteridae > Protopterus > Protopterus annectens. The sequence continues at coordinate 1,366,944,184 of NC_056745.1, forward strand.
TCCCAGGACTGAGCCTTGTGGGACACCACTTGTAATTGGTTTGGAGTCTGACATGGCTCCAGCAATTCTAACCATGTGGGTTCTGTCCTTGAGCCAGTTTGCAACCCATCTAGTGACATAGGGGTTTATATTTAAGCTGGTGAGCTTATGTATAATGCCCGAGTGGGGTATTGTATCGAAGGCTTTTGTGAGGTCCAGGTAGGCTGTGTGGACCACCTTCCCCTCGTCAATGGCCTTGGTGACTGTTTCAAAGAAATCAACCAGGTTTAAGAGGCAGGATCTGCCCTTAACAAAGACAAAACTGGGTAGGATCCAGTGTCTGTAGGTCCCCAATATCTTTATTTATGAAGTCCATGATGATCCTTTCCATAGCTTTGCAGACCAAGCTAGTGAGGCTTATGGAGCGATAGTTTCCAGGATCCGTTGAGGCACCACCTTTGTGGAGAGGGACCACTGTTGCTATACGCCACTCTTTGGGTACATATCCTGTAGTAAGGCTGAGATTGAACAGTAGTTTTATGTTTGGGTTTAGCTCTTCTTGGAGTTCATGTAGGACGCAGCCCAGGACACCGTCTGTTCCCATTGATGCTGTGTTTTTTGCTTTGGAGAGGGCAGCTCTTACCTGAGCATCTGAGATGTCAGGGGGGCAGCACTCTGCTGGGATAGATATTTGCCCTTTTGGTGGGAAAGGGGGGGAGAAGTTTGCGCTGAACCTGTCAGCTAGGATGTTGGTAATGTCTGTGGGTTCGGTGTATTTTTTGTCATTTTGGACTAATTCTGAGCATATCTGGGAATTCCCACCCAGGTTCCTAACATAACTAAAGAAAGCCTTGTGATTATCTTTAGTGTCCTGTACAATTTTTCTCTCGAAGCTAGCCTTAGACAATTTTATGAGTGCCCATAGTTTTTTGCTAATACTGATCAGAGATGCCTTCCCTTGTTGGGATTTTGCTCTATCATGTAGTAGCTTCCCCGATGATATTTATATGTTTTAATCATATGGTTATGTATGCTGCAAAAGTGTTTTGTGTTTTTTGGAGAAAACTGAAGGTTTTATTTATCCTTAACTGTGTTTTTTTAAAAACTAATTTAACGTGACATCACATGGAATGATTGGTTGTTTTTTCTTACATCACTATAAACCAAGTTGTTTTTATCCCATGTAACTTTGAGGAAGCCATATTTTAATGGTGAAAGCGCTTAAGTTTATGGGACTTGCTGTTTTCTGCTCATGTCATTAAAGTGGAGTTTCTCTGCCTGTTTTGGGTCGATTTGTTTTTCATTTTTTGGTTAGCAATAAAATAAGCGCTTTTGTCATTAACTGTTGGAGACTTCATCAGACCCGATGATATTTCTCTCTTTTACCAGCTTTGGAGGATGTTTTTGATATTGCATGCAAAATGCCTGACAGTCAACCTCCAGCCCATTAAAAGCAGACAGACCTTATAACGTTCCTCAGTCTTACAAATACTTGTTTTCGGGTCTATATTAGATCAGCGAACGCTTAAAAAAGCCAGCGCTGATTGATCGACCTTATGTAAGCAAAAGCTTACAATCTCGAACTGTCAGATCAGCGATTTTTTTCCTGGGGAAAAAAAATCGCTGATCCAAAACACATACACACAACACAAGCACACCAAACAAACAGAAATCCACACACACACACACACACCTAAAATCTGACACCTAACCCTACACTAAACTATGCACACACCACTAACTATCCACTTACCTTAACCCAAATCCTAACCATAAGGTCCATCACTATCGCATACTCACCTCACCCACTCCCTAACCCTAACTCACCTAAACCCGCCCTAACCCTCACGTCCACACAATCGCGCACATACCTAACCCGAGCTAACCCTAACTCACCTAACCCACCCTAACACTCACATCCACACAATTGCACACTTACCGGAATCCGACCCGTAACTTTCCACCACAGCACTGAAAATACCGAAGCAACAGAAACGGACAACCAAATTCTTTCCCTAGGAAAAAATTTGAGTTTCTGTTGCTTCGATATTTTCGCTAAAATAAGGTCGATCAATCAGCGTTTGCTGATCTAATATAGACCCTTGTTTTCTCATCCCAGATATGATTCTGCAGCTATTTCTGTGTCACATCCTGCTGCAAAAAAAAGTTGATGCTAATCTTCTTCCCCTCTGACAAGGATGTGAAAGCTTTCAGTCAGATTTGGGCAGAAGATTTATTCTTCTGCCACTTCAGCATTTGGAATTCTAAATGATCAGGCTCACATGTTAAAGCATCTTTCGTCTTCTTTTGACAATATGAAGAACATTCCAACCAGTTTTCCCACTTCAGAAAGTAAATCCTTTTTGAATTCATTAATTGCATCTGTTTCTCTGGTAACAACACATCCTTTAATGTGTTCTGAAGACTGTGCTGACGTTTCTGCTCCTGTTATGCAGAGATTTGATTGGGTGCATACATAGACGTTTTCGAAGATGTTAAATCTTTAATTTTAAATTCTCCTTTGGATAATGAGATTTTGTGTGGTCTTTCTGCTACTCCAGGACAGGTTGATGAAAAAGGGAAATTGGGTTCAGGGAGGGGTCATTCAGATTGTTTCAACCTTTCTTCTCCAAGTTTGGGAAAATGTTTGATTCAACTGAGGTTCCTTTTACATAAACAAATAAATAATAAATAGTCTCAGTAGGCCTCTAGCAAGCAGACATACAACACGAAGTGGCAAGAAGGTTCAAAGAAAAAGGGGAACCTTTCAGAAAAAGGTACAGTCCTATAATACAAAACAGCATTCATCTTTCGCCCATCTACAGCCTGATTCTTCACCTTTCTTTTTGGTATCAGATTGTTTCAGACAAATACATTCTAAGTAGTTCAGGAAGGTTACATATGACAGTGAGAAAGCCTCCTTCCTTTTCAGGGGATTCTACCTCATCCTCCAAATCAGACTTTCCTGCTTCCCCCAGTCATCGACCAAATGCTTTCTATGGAGGTTGTAGAACCAGCTCCCTCAGACCAATGTGGAAAAGGTTTTTAGCCAAGAATTTCTCTGGTGCCAAAGAAGGACCCCTTTTAGAGACCAGTCCTTGTACTGCCCTTTCTCAACTGGTTTGTGAAAGTTCCAAAGTTCAGAATGTCCCTACAAACTTTATCTGTCACTCCTCTAAGTTTGTTTCTTATCAGGGCAGTAGCCTGCCTTTTTTCAGTTGGCAAGAAGGGCCTTTAGGATTCCTTGCAAACAGGCCTGGCCAACAGTTTGTTTTTCATCCCCTTGGATGGGAATGTTCCTGTATTCATTTCCATCATTTCAACTGATACGCAGGGTCTCAGACTTTTGCTGCTGAATACTTCAGGATGCTAGGGTTCATGACTGACATGATTCTCACGATTCCCTTTAACAGAGTACATATGAGAAAATTCAGTGGTTTCTGAAACCATTATAGTCCCAGAAGTTCCCAGAAGATTCAGAAGGACTTTCCAAAAGTCACTGTGGTGACTCCCTTCAGTCTCAGGCAACAGAGGTTCTTCCTTCTTATGGAATTGGCCAAGGGCAATTACTGCAAGCATCCTCACACACTGGATCTACCCATCCAAGACACGGGGAGTCTGATAAATTACAACCTCCAGCAACAACTACCTGCTTGGATGTTTCAATTCTGATACCTTTTAAGCACCTTTTTTTTCTGAGGATGTACAGCAGGTGTTAAAGGAGGCAAGGAAACCTGCTACTAGGAAATTGCACATTACTAAATGGAAAATATTTGCTGGTTCGTGCCGCATTAAGAATCAGGACCCATTCAGGGTTTTTCTACCATTGATTTTACAATATTTGTTTACATTATTTTCTGCTGGCTTTTCATACTCCTCTGTCATGGTTCATCTCTCAGTCATTTCAGTATGACTGCCCATGGATCCTCTCCTTTTCATCGCAGTCTTTCGTCAAACAATTCTTGAAAGGGGTTTACATATGCATCCACATAGAAAACAGATGGCATCTACATTGCATCTTAACTTTGTTTTGGAAAAGTTAACTTTACCTCTTTTTGATCTAGCTCATCAGGTTGATTTATGGTTCTTCTTTTGGAAGACATTATTACCGATTGATTTGGCATCTGCAAGAAGAGTATCTGTGTTGCAAGTCCTTATTGTGGCTCAACCCTATTTTTTGTTCCTTACCATCAAGGGCTTCTTTGAAAACACATTCTTCATTTATGCCTAAAGTGGTAGAGTTTGCATTTAGCAAAATCATCTATCTCACTGTCTTTCCAGAACCTAAAAACTAGGGAGAAAAGATTCTTCATACTTTGGATGTGTATTGTTAACTCCACTATTGTCTTGACCGACTTAAAGCTTTTATGAAAGCTGAACAGATGTTTATTTCCTGTGAAGGTAAAAAAAAAAAGGCAAAGCTGTGTCAAAACAGACTATTTCCATTTGGTTATCCCTTGTTATTTCTTTTTGGTTTTTTCCCACCATAATTAGACAATTCCGGCAGAGTCAATACTCATTCTATGAGGGCCTTAGCTTCCTCTGTGGCTTTTTGGAAAAAGGTGGACTCTAAAAGCATTTTAGATGCAGCTGCTTGGTCAACTATACATACATTTACACAGCATTATAATCTAGATTCCTTTTCTGTACTGTTTCCTCCACCTTTATTCCCAATTGACATTTTTGTAAGCCAAGATAATGTCCTAGCGAGAATTCCACTAGGAAGATGAGTCTCAGCAGTGTTATATACTAAACTGTAATTACTGGTAATATGTCAGCTCACAGACTGAACTGCAGTATGGCATTGCAAGACTTGATTAATATACTGCTCTTTCTAGACAAATGCTATATCTGCAAAAGTGTGTGTGTGGGGGGGGGGGGTAAGTGCAACCCTTTGCCTTGAATTAAATCTGAACTCAAGAATTCTTTTGTCGCTTTAAATATTGCTTGGATGCAGTATAAAACACTGGTAGACTACTGCTACCTACTCAGAGCCCATTGCAAATGACTGACCAACAAAAGGCTTATTCTTGGCAATACCAGAAGATTCTAGAAGGTAGTAAATAAAATAGATTGAATGGGCTAAACCCAACCAGGTCGCCTCACGAATAGTAAATGAGTAGGTGCTTACATAACCTAAGGAAATAGCAGACAAAATCTTGTATCATTTCTGTTCAAGGCTGTCAACTGCAGGTCAGTCTATTGGCAGTACTGCACAGTCTAGCTTTGTGCTTATAACCCCTCTTACTTCCATTTTTTCACAGTTCCTGTAACCTTTGTAAATCAGTAGCTTGTAGAAATCCCCAACTCTGGGAGGGCAAACTGAGATGGCCATCTGCCCCTGATTATTTCTTGTATGCAGCACATTTATTGCCTCCCATTTGTGTAATATATCTTTTATGTCTTGCTATCTAATGGTACATTCCTCGTAGTCTTAAAAAAAAAATAGTATTCCTATCACAAAACGTGGGCCCTTCTCCCAGCCCAACTGTTTCAAGCCAGTGGCTTTACAGCCGCTATTGGTTGATTTTCTTAAAAAAAAAAAAAAGGCTGCAGGGCAAAAGTGTAAAAAGCAATGCATCTGTGTTAAGTATGCCAGGTGACTGCCCAATAATCTTAGAATCACTTTGTCAGCAACATGATTTATAAGCTGCTGAATCTTGACCACTCAAGCCCCTATATGCCAACCAAGCAACCTACCAGGTCACTTAGCTAGTCAGATCCTTCATCTGTTGCTCAGAAGGCCCCACGTTACTCTCTGACATGTACTGTTAAGGTCTTCTCTGTCACTGGATCCATTTTATGGAACTCCCTCCCTAGCACAATTCATCAGCTGCCATCGCTGTCAACCTTCATAAGCCAACTAAGATCATTACTGCAACAGTCAAGTGCACTTTGCACAGGTGTTAAAACTTTATATGCGGTCATCATTTTATTATTGCTACATTGCTGCAGGTTCACACTCTGTAGAGATCATAACTGGAATAGTAGCAGCATCCCATAACAGATTAATGTGTGCATAAATGGTGTACACTTATTTGGCTACTTAATGTGTGTGTACAAAACAGTACACCCTAACATTTATGTATTATCCTTGTGTCATAAAACATCAGAAAAGTAATATGTACATGTGTACATAGGGAGAGTGATTACTGTCCAGCAGCTAGCACTATTCATATCAAATTCCGGAGCACAGTTTGTTTGTATCTATGTGTGATGTGGATATCCCACTGCTGTCAACTAACGTGATGACCCACCACGTCTGGGCCAGTAATCAGGGAGCCTCAATCCTCACCACTGGCACCAGTAGGGGACGTTCACTGGGAGGATAACAGGTACACACAGTATTTCTAGATGCAGTTGTCTGCATCATGTGCAGTTTCGTTTAAGAGCACGCAGAGACCACAGTGAGTTTGGGGCTAGTTTCTCCCTCTTTCTCCAGATCTCCAATAAGACTTCCCACTGGCACAGCTATAATTTTTTTATTTATTTTATTTTATTGCAGTTGGTTTACCAGGATAGTCCATTGGGCCAAATGAACCCGTTTTCAGTGGAGTCCTGGGGAGAAAAGCTCCAAAATACATTCAAAGTTACATAATAGGTACAACATATAGTAAAAAAGAAGACAATATCAAATAGTACAGCAAGTATACAGTTAAATACATTGTGCAGAAAAACATATTAACTATTCAGCACAGCAAAAATTTCCATTTATACAGAAAAGTTAGGAGAACATAGTTACTAAAAGGAAGAGGAGATGCAAAGACATAATATAGTGGGGGAGGAAGAAACATAAGGACTTGTTTAATAAATTCTATAGAATTTTCAGGTTATATTAAAGATGTGAGCAGAGCAAGGAGGGGTGTGAGAAGGAGTAGAGTAGGTTATGTAGGGTGGGAGCAGGAGCATTCCCACTGGGAAGCTAGATGTGTATAAAGAGATTTTTTGAAAGCAGAGTGACTAGAGGTGGTGCGGATGAGTGGAGGAAGGGAGTTCCAGAGGCGAGCTAGGTTGAAGGATAGAAGGTTTTGCCTGGGGGATGTATAGGTTTATGGACTTTGAGTAGGTTTTGATTGTTTGATCTTAATACTCTATTGGGTAGGTGCATTTTAAAGGCAGTAGAGAGGGAAGGACAGAGGGAGGGGTTGAGAATAAGCTTATGGGCTAGAGTTAGTTGAGTGTAAGTTAATTGATTGGGAAGTTCTAGCCATTTTAGTTTCTGGAGGGAAAGACAGTGGTGGGTGGAAGACTTGTGGCTGGTGGCGAATTTTGCAATTTTGTTGTAGCAAGAGGAAAGTTGTTTTTTGAGAGAGGACTGAAGATTAGTTAGGAGTGGGCCATAGAGAAGGGAGGGGATAAGGAAGGAAGTTGCGAGAGTTATTTTAGTAGCAGAGGTAAGGTAGGCATTTTGTCTATAAAGCATGCCAAGTTTTTGATGGGTTTTTTTGATATTTTTTTGTAAGTGAGAGGTAAATTTAAGGTGGTTGTCAATTTGTACCCCAAGTAGCTTGGTCTCTGAAACCATTTCTAGGGGTGAGTTATTTTGGCTACTGATAGAAAATGTATTCATATTGAGAGAAGTAGTTTTAGAAGGAGTAAATATCATAAGCTTGGTCTTGGAGGCGTTGAGAGCTAGGTGATTATTTAACATCCATTGCTCTGTTGTAGAGAAAGCATCTTGAGTTAGTTTTTGAAGTGTGGTGATAGAGGTGGATGAGCAGATGATAGTTGAATCGTCTGCATATTGGATGATGTTAGAGAATGGGATTGATTTGTGGAAGTCATTTATAAATATGTTGAAGAGAATGGGACCTAGAATGGAGCCTTGTGGAACACCTGTGGGGTACTAAGGAATGAGGAGGTAGCTTTTTCCATTTTACTGCTTGAGTTCGGTTGGATAGGTAACTAGAGAACCAGTGTAGGGAGGAGGAAGAAATGTTAAGTTCTGAGAGTTTAGTTAAGAGCAGGCTGTGTGAGATGGTGTCAAAGGCTTTGGAAAGGTCGAGAAGTAAGGTAGAAACATACAGGCCAGAGTCACGAGCTCTATTTACTGTTTCAAGGAAGGAGAGGAGGGCAGTCATAGTGCTGTGATTAGGTCTGAAGCCATGCTGTGTGGGAGTTATAAGATGATTTTCTAGGAGATGAGGGAGAAGTTGAAGATGGACACATTTTTCTAGGATTTTAGAAATGGGGGACAGAATGGCTATAGGATGGAAGTTAGTGACGTTGTTGTTGTTGCCCCCTTTGTGGAGGGGAATAATATATGCCTGTTTCCAAATTTGGGGAACTGTGCATTCTTTGAGTGAGCGGTTAATTAAGATGCTAATGAGATATGCAAGTGTTTCAGCAGCTATGCTAAGAAAGTAGGAAGGGATATTATCAGGGCGTTGGTACATGTTTTCAATTTCAGAAGGAGTTTCTTTATAGTAGATGTAGGCATGGGATTTAATGAGAGGATAGTGGAGTTGGAAGAGTTGGAAGGTGGAGGTGCTTGGGGTAAAGGTTGGGTAGTAGAAGAGGTAGAGGGGCTAGAGGATGGGAAGGAGGAAGAAGAAGTGGAGAAAGATAGAGTGTGGGGGGGTGAGGGGGTGTTAGAGAATATGGTGGGGTTGGAGAATGAAGAGGTCAATTTGGAAATAGAGTCAATAAAAAATGAGTTAAATTGGGTGGCCAGATCAAGTTCAGAGGCATTTGAGTCAGGGGTGGGAGTAGCTGGTGTACTAGGACGAAGGAGACTAGAGATCCCTTTCCAGAATTTCTGAGGGTTGTTTATGTTATGGCTTTGGAGTGTAGAGAAGTAGTTTTGTCGATCAGAAGTGATGAGTTTCTTTACTTTGTTTCGAAGCATTTTATATTCGTTAAGGAGCAGATCTGTCTATAAAGTTGAGATCTCAGCTGATTGTCCAAGCCAAGACCTCCAGCACCCTGTCTGTCCAACCAGTGCTTCGTTTCCCTGCTCAAGTAGCTGACACATACATATTCCTTGATGTCTGATTCACACACACACACACACACACACACACACACACACACACACCTGGGGAAAGGCTGGTACAGGTTTACTAGCTATGCCCCCTTCTGCCCAGACTATAAGGTAGTTGTGACTGCCACCAAACACTATTGCCAGCTACCTTAAGGCTCTTCCATGGTACCCAATATACTGAGTGAAGTTAATATTAATACAAATGGTAGTTTCTTCACGAGCAAGGTTATTAGCAGCGGCCCACACAGTGTCACCAAATAAATATGCAAGTACTCTCAAAATTTAAATCTCTGCAAAGATCAGCCACAATGAAAGGTTTAAACATATTTAATAATAAATAATAAAAGAACAAGAAAATACTAAGTATATATTCACAGTGAAGTCAGAGTTCAAATCACAGGAAATATTTAAAATAACATTGAAGGACAGGGTCAGAAAAATAAAGAAAAACAATATCTAAACTAAGCATCTGAAGTAGTTAACTTCATTTATCTGCAATCTGTGGGTACTCGGATCCATATCAGATCCGAGCCGGCAGCATTCTTTCAAGTATCTGCTCCAAGCTCCTCCCCTTACCCATAATCCCTCACATCTCCTACCTTCCTCCAGATCTCATTTGCTGCTTCATGTGTACGCATCGTGGTCTCTATAGCTCCAAGTTGGGTGTAGTAAGTGGTATTTTTTCTAATATGTTTAGTGTGTGTGTGTGTGTAGTCATTTTTCATCCCTTTCCTCCCCTTTGTTCGGTTTTCTGTTCAAAAAAAGTAAATAAATAGTGTTAAAAGTTAGTATTTGTGAGGTAGTGTTTAGGCCAAACCTGACCTTAGTGTGTGTGTGTTAGTGGATTTAGTTTTGGCTGTGTGGTTTTTGGTGATGGCTAAGCAGCCAAAACCAACTTTTAAAAAATCCACAGAGTGTCACCACAAGCTTTCACCAGCTGATGGCCACACTCTGTGTGTTATTTGCCTGTAGTGTGTGCAGGGTTCAACCCTAGGGCATTGAAGGAAAGGAAGGCAAAGCTGGTAGCTAAGGGACTGCTACCAGTTTCTGCCTCGGACTCTGCGACCTCGACCTTGGCTCCAGTAGCCAGTCAACCCCCCCCAGGCTGGGACCCTTTCCTAGCCCTCCTACAAAAGCTGTCAGGACCCCCTCTCCTCGGCTCCACTCCCCAAGGTTCTCCCCGGAGCTGACTGAGCCCATGGACCAGACACCTTCTTCGAGGTCATCGAATAGACCAGCCAGATCTGAGTCGGTTGCCTCCTTGAGATCGACTCGGAGTTTGTTTGAGCTTGGCATGGACAGGATGATGCGGAGGTTCATTCGGACCCAAATCCAAATGGGAGTCTTGCCAGGCCCCTCTCTGGCCAGAGAGGGGACCTCTATGCCCTTTTTCCATCTAATCTCTCCTTCCCCGATCCGAACTGCAGTTTCAGGGTTTATGGATCCAAGGATCGATGTCAATGGTTCCTCCAACCTGGATGCCGGTGATTACCTTGAGTTCCTCGGATCAAACATGTTCGAATCCGAGCAACTCTCGGGGCCGAGACCATGGAGTCAGCTCCGAGGGAACGGAGGTGTCTTTGGCTCCGACCTTGTCGGATCCGAGCTGTTCCTTTGGAATCCCGGCTATCTTGGCCTCGGCCCCGATCCTCACGGCAGAGCCGAGGAGAGCTTCCTCCTTGTTGGTTGCTAAGGAGGTGTGCTCTCCTTTGGCCTTCGACGTGGTGGAGAGGGTTCTCTCCCAAGGATTGAGACCCCAGCCCATCGCCTTGGACTTCGCCCAGGCTCCCATGGATTTGGTTACTACTCCCATCAGCTTGTCCCAGGGACAGCCCGTGCTAGAGGATGCCTAGGCGGATCCCGTAGTGGAACCCCCCCGTGACTTACGAGCCCTCTTCAGAGAGTCCCATTAAAGGGGGTCCCCGTAAGCACTCGTGTAAGGGGAGGCACATGGACTCCCCTGAATCCCTTACAGAAGATACTGACTTGGATGAAGGTGAGGGTTCCCCCAGGTCACCTCCCGAGGATGTCTCTTTTGGAGACATCATGGAAATCCTCTGCCAGAGGGGAGGGTGGTCAGCCCCAAAACCCTCTACGGGCGAGTCAGTATTCCTGGAGGCCTTTGGCTCGGACCCATCAAAATTTTGGAGTCCCCTCCTGCAGATCCCTTAGTGGATCTCATTACCACGTGGGCATGGAAGGAGCCTGACACCATAGAGCCAGTATACAAATGCCCAGACAGGATCCTGTCTCCTCCCACAGATGGACAGGCCTAGTACAAGGGATCCGCAGTAGATGCTATGGTGGTTGCAGCTGCCACCAAGAGAGAGAACTGGCACGGGAAAGTTCTTCGGTCCACCCTCCAGACAAGAAGTCTAGGGTGGTGGATCGATTAGGGAAGCGAGTCTTTTCTTCAGCGACGTTTTCAATGCAAGCGCTGAATTATTTGGCACACGTCATATGACTTCAGCGAGACCTAGTTACGGAATTTGCTGTGTTGCGCCCAGAGTCTTTGTCGCCAGAGGACAAGCGGCTGGTCTCTGTGAAAATGTTGATTTTAAAGTCTGTTTCGAACATGTCCATGTGTCTTCTTTCCCATGCCATAGAAGGAGCCGCTAGGGCGGCTGGGACTGGCGTAGCTATGAGGTGACATGCTTGGCTAAGACTATATTAATTCACGGAACCTTTCAAAGCGTCCTTCACAAATGCTCCCTTTGATGGTTCCTCCCTGTTCGGGAAGACAGTACGTGACACCCTGGTCCAGAGCGAGAAGGATGGGAAGATTCTGTCTGCCATTAGAGTCAGCTTCTCTAGCCCTCAAAGATCCTTTTCTAGGAATCATAGAGGGCAAAAGAAGATGTGGTTCCGAAAGTCTCAGTTTTCCTGGGACTCTCAGGACAACTGGTCCTCTAGAGACAGAGAGGGACAAGACAGATGTCGCCCCAGAGGCAGAGGGGGGCCGAGGAACTTTGGGTCTAGGGAGACCTTTTCGGACAGACCCACGCAGCAAACCTGAGGAGTTGCCCGACTGTCCTACTCTGAAGACAGTCAGGGAAGATTGTCATTGCACCTAACGGCTTGGGAGTCCATTACGATGGACCGTTGGGTGCTCCAAGTAATATCCAGAGGCTACTCTATCCCGTTCGTTGCTCCACCCATCCAACCAAAGTGCCTCCCGGATGTTCTGCCTGCTCAAAGGGAGACGGCAGTGCAAGAAATTTCAAAGCTGCTTTGCAGTCGGGCCATCAAACTGGTCCCCAGAGATCAGTCCAGATTAGGCTTTTACTCCAGGTTCTTTTTAGTGCCAAAAAACATGGGGGACCTCAGACCCATATTGGACCTGTAAACCCTGAACCTGACTGTAGCCAAGCAAAAATTCCAGATGGACACCTTGCAGTCCACCTCCGAGAATGTGACTGGATGTGCTTGATAGACCTCCAGGACGCTTACTACCATAACAAAATTTGCAGAAGCTCCAGGAGATTCCTTCGCTTCCGGCTAGGAGCCAATCATTTCCAGTTCAGAGCCCTACCCTTCGGTCTTACCACAGCCCCCAGGGTGTTCACCAAGGTTATGGCAGTCATAGCGGCTCACCTGAAGCTTCAGAGAATTCAGGTGTTTCCTTACCTGGACGATTGGCTCCTCGCTGCTGCTACCAAGCGTCTACTTTGAGTGGCCAGAGACTCCTTCCTGCATCTTGCAGTCAACCTAGGGATTATCATCAACATCTCCAAGTGCTGCTTGAACCCGACACAGACCTTGGAATTTATAGGGGCATGGCCGGGCACTCTACTATTGCAAGTTTTTCTCACTCTGGACAGGGTCCAGAACTTGCAGGCTCATGTGTCAGTGATCTTTGGCCCCAGGATGCCAACGGCAAGCGATGTTCTCCGAGCCCTGGGCTCAATGGCCGCAGCAATCTCAATCCTTCCCTGTGCGTGACTTCACATGCAAATGCTTCAGTGGACCCTGGCAGTTCAGTGGTCTTGGTTAGACCTTCCCATGGACTATCCAATACGAATCAGCAGAGCCTGCAAGATGTTTCTTTTCTGATGGCTCCAATCACCAGAAATCTTGGCAGGTCATCCCTTCATAACACCCACAGCCCAAGCCACAGTGACCACGGACACCTCCCAGTTTGGGTAGGGGCGGAACTATTTGGGGAGGATGGTCCAAGGCACGTGGTCGCAGACCAAGACCAGATTGCATATCGATGTTCTGGAGATGAGGGCGGTGCATTTAGTGGTGCAAGCCTTTCTTCCCCCGGGGACAATTGCAGTTCAGTCTGTCTGGTACATCAACAAACGAGGAGGAATCAGATATTACCCTCTCTGCCGTGAGGCCATGAGAGTGTGGGAGTGGGCGATCTCCACCAGTCGGTTTCTGATTGCAACGCACATTCCGGGACACTTCAACATTTTAGCGGACAGACTGAGTCAGGCTATTCTAATGCCATAGGAGTGGTCTCTGAAACAGTCAGTAGCAGAGGAGATCTTCCTTGCGTGGGGTCAGCCTTGCTGCGATCTCTTCGCATCTCCTTCCAATGTGAAGTGCAGCAAGTTCTTTGCTCTGATCCCCTCACCAGTGGACTCCCCCAGAGACGCTCTTGTCTATGCCTGGCCTCCCAGGTTACTGTATGCTTATCCCCCGTTACCGCTCATTCCGAAGTTTCTTCAGAAAGCTTGCCAACTGGGGTGCAAAGTGTGATCCTCATTGCCCTGTTCTGGCCTCGTCAGGTGTGGTTCCCCTTCCTCTGGTCTCATGTTCTAACTCCTCCTCGGATTCTGGATCCCTGCCCAGATCTCATCTCTCATCCCTCGGGCATCTGTCCGCCCAACCTGGACAGCCTCAAGCTGACGGCTTGGTTGCTCCACTTCTCCTGATTGCTAGGACTCCCGGTCTGTCATCTTCAGTAAAGACTATTTTGGTGGCATCCCACAAAGCTTTCACTAGGAAGGTTTATCGCAGCAAATGGAAATGCTTCTCTATTTGGGCTTCTCAGAGGAACCTAGATCACTTTACAGCCCCGGTTCCTGCAGTGTTGGAGTTTCTGTCCAGTATTTTCCAACAAGGGTCTAGTTCCTCTACAGTAAAAGTACAACTGGCAGCCATCTCTAATTTTCATGTTGGCAAAAATATGAATGCTCTGGCCTCTTTGAGACTGTGTAAAGCTTTCCTGAAAGGCACTTTTCTTTTACACCCCCGGTTAAGGATTCATTCCCTCCTTGGGACCTTACCCTAGTTCTGCATGTGTTGGTTGCTCCCCCATTCGAACCAGCAGCGTCAGTAGAGTTGAAATTCATGTCCTGGAAGACAGCTTTCTTAGTGGCCATTACTTCGGCCAGAAGGGTTTCTGAGATACAAGCTTTGTCTGCCATGTCCCCTTACTTGATCTTTCATAAAGACAGGGTTTCACTATGCATGAACCCTTCTTTCTAACCAAAAGTGCCTCTGAATCAAATATAACCAGATGATTAGTCTGCCTGTTTTCTTTCCAAATTTTCAGAACAAGGGTGAATATAAGCTGCATTTGCTAGATGTTCGTAGACGGCTTTGTTTCTATTTACATAGGACTAAACCTTTTCATAAGTCTGACCATTTATTTGTGTCCTTTTTTAGACCCTTTTTGGGCAAAGCCATTTCCAAGGTCTCCTTAGCTAGATGGATACAATGTATATTGCAAGTCTATAAGGGCAACGGTCTGTCTCCACCTGGTCCTATTAAAGTTAAAGGTCATTCTACCAGATCTATTGCAACTTCTGCTGCTTTTTGGTCTAGGGTTTCACTGGATGATATCTGTGCAGCAGAGACCTTGGCTAGGCCGCATACATTTATTTCTCATAAGTTTGGATTTGATCTCTAGAGGGAGAGCATCCTTTGACTCTGCGGTGCTCAGGAATATCCTTCCATGAGGGCCTCCCAGGAGTTTTGGTAGCTGGGGACTCTGTCCCCACAGGTTGCATATAAATGAAGTTAACTACTTCATTTAAAGAAGTTATGTACTCACCATAATGTTCCATCTGAGTAGTTATACTTCATTTTCTGCAACCGTCCCGCCCCCCTTCCCCCGAACCTATACTATGTCGGTGATGTTATTGAGTTGCTGATAGTTTGGATAGTGGCAAACTCGATCTGAGGGAAGGTAGGAGATGTGAGGGATTATTGGTAAGGGGAGGAGCTTGGAGCAGATTCTTGAAAAAATGTTGCCGGCTCGGATCCGATATGGATCCGAATACCCACAGGTTGCAGAAAATTAAGTATAACTACTCAGATGGAACGTTTTGGTGAGTACATAACTTTTTTTCACTATATTCCTGACTGTATCTAAGAGAGTTACTATTCCCTACTTACTTAACAGAGCAAGGCAGATGATGTGGTAAATGGTGCTTCTTGTCAGGTCCAAGACATATTACAGAATGCTCAGTCTCACTAAAAGACTTCTCAAAATAATATCTAAAATATTACTCCTGAGATAGCTTGCAGAATTGCATCATTTCTGGTCATCTGACTTCTAGTTCACATGCAAAATCCCCATTGTTGGATGCTGGCAGGACTTGGCATCTACCCGTAAAAATGCACACACAAGGGCTTTTGCTCAGATGTTTGGCAGGTACTGGAAGTCATAAAACAATTGCATTCCTCCATACTTCCATTGTAGTAATTAGTTCACCCCACAGAAAGCTTCAAAGTAGAGACTTTTGTGTCTCTGTCTCTCTTGAAATCTGTGAAATAGTATCTTTGTGACCTAGCCTACAAAGTGATTTAATTTCAGATGTGTTTCTAAAGTTTGCTGGAATGAGGTTACCCATCAAGTTTCTTCTTTTAAAACATATACATTTAAACAGTTACAATAGTGCAGTGTACATTTCTGTTCTCTCCAGTAAGGCACACTGTGGATACATTTCAAACACAATCACTTTACAAATACCTTTTCAACACAAACATCTATACAAATCAGTTTGACGTACACATGGCATACACTTCTGATACATTTGTAACACAAGCATCTTGTATAAATCAGTTTGATATTCACAAATGACATAATTATTTCCAAATTCCAGAAAGCTGTGCTGGCAGTACCTCCTTTCGTCACACCGTCTGTTAACCCTGCATCTTGCTGTAGGATCTCTGAGAGTACAAAAGGTCCTAGTAACTGAAAGATTGACTGGGCTTTCTGCAACTGTGCACGGTGGGTCCTTGTTGCACAGGCAATCTTTGTTGGTAACCATGACTGATTGAAAGATCAAGTAACACTATAGGATTGCTTATTGGCATATTATCCCAACCACAGAATTTGCGGCATTCTTGGCAGGAAGTTAGTTTAGTCATAATGGAACGTTGCCGAGAAAGCAGCGAATTCTGTCAAATTTAAAAGTTAACCACGAGTAATGAGCACAACACAGCTCAGTCAAAACAGGAACCACGAATCACTGCAGCAAGATTTCTTTAATTAAAAAACCATCGAACAGTATAAACACTTAAAACTGTTGAGCGCTTTCATCTAATACATCAGATTTCCTCAGAACATAAAACCAAATGTAACACAACATTTAAATAGCATAATTTCCTGCCAGGTGATTCGTGGTTCCTGTTTTGACTGAGCTGTGTTGTGCTCATTACTCGTGGTTCATTTGGTGGATTTCAGGAGCCTTTGGAGTGAAAATTTAAAAGTTACTCGTGTTAAGTACAAAATGAATAGGAAGGTAACAAGTAAAAATAAGTAAAATAAACATAACTTGTATTTCTATATATATATTAAGTGTTGTACCCACCTATGAAACCCTGACAATTCCAGCAGTACAAACAAGATCAGTTAAATAAGAACTGATTTCAATCAATTCTAACAGCGATAGCTGTTAAATTTCCACCACAAAAAATTCAGATAGCCAAGCAGTAACTTACTTACTATTATAATATTGTCATTTATATATATATAATAGTTTCATTAAAACTATTTGCATAAATTAAAAGTGTTGTAACTTCTTTTTTATACATAATATTCCAATTAGAAAAGGTGTGCCTTAACTTATGAAAAGCAGATTTCCAGTGAGAGTGTGTAATACACTGTGGTCGCATTACAGTCATTTAACTACCTTTATTTTTTTTTAAATTGCAGTGTATTTCGCTTTGCTTGTGTTTACTTCATGTGACTTGAAATATATAACAGCTGCTGCCTACTTTTGTTTTAAAACTGCAGACAACTAATTTCTACCATGTATATCTCCAGTTGTTATATATCTCACATTCCGTCAGGAGAACTGCTTGTAGATGAGCCATTTCTGTTGTTCACAGTGTAGTTGCGGTAATACGTATAAATGCATTGACAACATTCTCGGCAGCACGATGTTTCAGTTAAGAACGGAATGTTGCCGAGAAGGCTGTCAGTGCAGAACAGCTGTGGTTGCGATAATACATAAGTACTGGCATCTTTGTCTGGGGTGCAAGACCTATCCCTCATTATTGATGCACCCACCTCCATAGGTTTTATAGTGTGCAGCCCTAGGTGGGTATACCTTTGCGTGTGTGTGTCTAAATAAATGTATATGTACACACATATATATATATATATATATATATATATATATATATATATACACACACACACACACACACACACACACACGCACACATATGTGTGTGTTTGTGTGTGTGTATATATATCTATATATATATTTATATATATATATATATATATATATATATATATATATATATATATAAAATAAAATGTACTGCAACATGCTGCAGCCAGAATTCATATCGTCCATACAGGGCTTCAGGTCTTCAGCTGCTACATGAGTCTGTGCAATTTATGTGGGCTTATATTTTTACAGCAGTAGCATCAGTGGAATTTGGGATTGTTACAATATAACATTGATAAAACATGATGTTTCTCCACTTTTGCAAGAGATTTGTGTATAGATTCTCCATTATGGAAGTTGGCATGCTTGTTGGGAAAATATCTAATCCTGAAAATGACAGCAGCCACAATGTGATGCAGACTGTGGCCACAGTTTTTCCTCTAAGGCTCGGTTACCATGTCAAGCATATTATCTTCTCCTTCCACAAGCACTGCTCCATTACCTATTAAAGCTGCTTCTCAGTCACAGGATACTATTATTGGATAGAAGTTGGCTGACACAGCAGGCAAATGCACACCACATTCCCTGCACCCCAAGCAACAATGGGTGACAGCAGCTCCTTTGAGCATTTTTTTATGTAAACTCATAGTGTTGAGCAGCAGTTCCTTTAGGTGGTCAAGAGTGTTTTTTGTTATGTTGGAGGATTTAACAATTTGACATGGCCAAAAAAAGACAATATAGGGATAGATAGTTTTTGCTAGTATCTGGAAGCCAAGTGGTGACAAGTGCAAACCATCATGGTTTGTTGATCATGTCTCCCCAGGCTGACAGATATTGGATCAACTTGTTGTAACACCAGAAACTAAGCCAATTGTTGAAGTCAATCATTTTTTGGTAGTACTGTGGCATCATCATTGGTCATGGTAGGATGCTACTCAAGGCTAGATTCATACCCACCTGCGATATGTATTCAGAGAGCTTCATCATGTCTGTTTTCATATAGTCCACTGAGGTATGTCCTAGGTTGTTTATCCCCATATGGACCATGACTATGTCATACTGGTACTTGTGGTTTAAAGACGTAATTGCATTTGTGGTCTGGTGGATCCTGGTTCCATATAGAAAACTCAATGTGATGATCTCCTTGTTTAGGCTAGTAAGGGGGGGGGGCATCATTATGTCTTACAATGGAATCCCCATTAACTAGAATGTTAGGCTGTGTGGTGTATTGCCTTATGGGCTTGGAAGTGGGGCTGCTATGATTTTTCAGTTGTGTTGTCTAAGTCACTGTCTTTTTTGAGTGTGCGCAGGGCCACTGAGAAATGCTTTTAGGTGGTCTTGGAGGTTTTGGTAAGTTAATGTGAGTACCTCCTCATATGTTGGTCTATGTGTTTGTTCCTTAGTGTTGGTAGTGAGTGTTTTGGGTGTAACACTGACAACCTAGTTTGCATTTTTTGTGTGTGCATGTGAGAGATGACATTGTTTATCTGCATCTCTCACATACTGTGTTTGTTCTAAAATTAAGCAGTTGTCAGTGAACATGAGGCAGTTACTGCACTGCCTCAGGATGCCCATATCCACTAGGTCACAAACAGAGACAGGAAGCACCTATCCATTATACCAGATTCTTAGTAGATGCAAAGGATTAGGGGAGAATCACTTAAAGGTGTTAAGTGATAGTGTTTAGTAGTATGCTGTAGGATGACCTGCAGTGGTGCTGCCCCCCTGTGCCGATAGGCAGCTCTTCAAGCAGCTGTGAACAGTGGGTGACAATGGTGAGCGTTTCCTATAGAGGATTTAAACTGGAGAGGTTTGCATATGTATAAGGCATAGGTAACTGTGTTTGCGTGTGCAAACATGAGGCTTTTATACCAGCAGAATGAAAGACTTTTACACAGTTAAGCCCTCAGTCAAATCAGATAAACACACAATAAGCCTTCCTCCAGCAGTTCCCAACTTGGATGGGTTGAATCAGCCCTCTGTTCCCACCAGAGTGCAGAGGGCTATTAGCAAACATTAAACAAAAATTAAATTTGACAAACATTATTTACATTATTTACATTATCAACAGTTGTAGTATTACGATATCGACAGCATAAAGTGACTGCTTGGCTGGCTAGACACCGGATATGCTAGATGATAAATGGTGTGGACAGCCATTATCCCAAAAGCATATGCACACCACTTCATTATGGAAATGTTCAGATAGGGAATTTTTGAAATCTGCAAGTGTTTCAAGTCCTTTTATTTCAGGAAAGTGTTTGTTCCATAATGCCCATTTAGGAAAACACACTTTCATCAGTGCATTTTTAAAAGGAGATTTGCTTAAAGTGGTAGTTTCATCTTGTGTATTTCTTGGGGAGTAAACCCAGTCTTTGATGGACAGTATTTTGTGTAGCAAGGTACCTAAAACAAAGGTTGCTCTTGTCATTGCAGGCTGCCATCCATCAAAACATCTGTGTGTGAACCCGATGCTGCTTTTTAGCTAGTGCACTGATGTACAGCTCCTTCTTCTGCCTCACATGGTTATAACTTGTTCCTGGGTCCTCCACAAACTCCTGACTAGGCATTTCCTTCACTGCTAACTGTGGCATGAGTGTGGACATGTGTAACATGGAAGGCTGGCTCCATCACATAGAGTGAAGGAGCTTGACTGCGACCTAAGTGATTACAGTTTATTTAGCAGCTCTGGCACTGAAGACACTAGGCAGGAAGGGAGAAAAGTGAAGAGGCTTGTGAACTGTTCATCTCTCCCAGTGAGTGGGGGGGGGGGGTAAACTGGGTGTCTCCCTGGTGAAGACCAGAAGGAGACCAACACTTATACCATGGAAGGGGAAAGGCTGCTTAAAGAGGAATGCCTGTGAAAAAGTGAGGGGGGGATATTTTCCATGGACAACCCATTGCATACCTCCTACGAGTATGAAAAGTCGGGGTTAGGGAGAAAATGAACAAACCTTGAACCACCCCTTATGGCTGTCTGAATGACAACTTTTCTCGATTGGCTTTTGCCTGTTGAAGGAACAGATGGATTGATGACTGACAGTAGGTCCAATGGCCAGCAGGTAGCAGGGACAGTTCCATAAAAATGTCATGTAACATTGTACACACAGCAAGTTTCTAAATGGGTTGCTGTTTGTATCTGGAGCATCCTACAGGATGCCACAAAGGCATATTATCAGTGGAAGTGGGCCTCTAGCAAAACAAACACATTTGATGATTCAGGTCTGTGATAATATGCAATGTTGTTTGCATTCTCTGCCATACTGTGTGTGTTTTGTCTTGCTATCATGAGCCATGACATTCTTAACGAGGTGTCTCTGAGGGAAATCACCCTGCATAAATAACTGATGTGCCACGTAGGAATCGTAAGCACTGCTCGGGTAGTACACTAGCACATTTTATATTGCACCTTGTTTAGTCCTGACCACCTGGCAGTTGTTGAAGCTGAACCCATTATAGTTGATATACCATTGTCCTTATGTCCCAGGTTAGGTCTTGATGGAGATATGAGTGCAGTTGATGGCACTAAGTACTTCAGGGAAACAGGCAGTTTCATAAACGACTTCATGGTATTCTCTCCTCTCTGGTGTGTGGAAACCATGTATGCTCCCTTACATGCTGTAGCATGCCTTGAGAAACTGGTCTGATACACCCACATTATCCCCATTTCGTTGCTGGCAAATCCCTGTAACCAGGATTGTCAGTGCTACAACTTACTTTAGTGTCCATAGGAATAGGTATACTACGCATCCCATGAGCCTAAATGGAAAAGCAACACATCTGTACCAACTCCTGCATCGTCTATGTTCGCATGGTAGCAGTCTGCTATTTCTGTGTTGCAGAGGGGATGAAATTTTAAGTGTGGTTGGATCCATTAGTGACATGGGATGCAATGATGTGCAGCTTTGCAAATACTGGTACAGAAGACAGCATTAAACACACATTTCTGCTAATTCTGTTGCTACTCCTAATGTGACAGCAAAATCTGTCTCTGGTGACCACAGTTTTATGGAGTACCGATACACTTCTGCTCATTAATTTTTATATGTTTCTGAATTGCTCTGCAATTTTGTTTACCCTAATTTGCTATTACTCACATAATGTTTCTTATTTCCATCTCCTTATATGGTCATTTCCATGATGTGACATGACTGTGTGTCATATAAGACGTAAGAGACTGTGTGGACACTGGAAAAGCAAATTGCTTTCATTTTTCACTGGGTAGACTGATTGACTTCATGACAGCAATCTTCCTAACCCTCAGATTGACTTTGGCACTGCCATCCAGCTAGTGCCATGTTTGTAGCCCACAATTTTTACTTTTCCCACATAAAAAATGAACAGTGATAAGGAATGGATAGAGCACTGCATTTAGTGATCATCTGTTTAGCATTTTTCATACTTGGTTGAGTATCTGTTTGTCACCCTCCCCCACACTCACACGCAGATCCAGACTGGAGGAGGCTCTCTTCTATGCTACCACAACAAATCTCCCAGTAGATGTTGTGCTGTAATTACACGTATGAGCTCAGCCCTGTAAACTTAATATAATAAATACGGTGCCCCACAGAGTACAGGAAAGTCAGTGATTATCCTCCCAGTAGGAACAACATGACTCGACTGCAGAGAAAATGATCAAAATGCACTTCGTTCCCTGGGATACCTTTTATATACCTGAATCTAATAAAGAAGGAATTACAGTGCTTAACAGCGTTGTGAGCACAGGGACAGGCACATAATAAGACTGGGACTTAAAGTAGCAGCGATACATTAACTAAATCTTAACTCAAATCATGTCTTAGTTTAGGTTTGCATACTAAAGCCATAGGGAATGTGCTGTGTGTATGTTCAGTGGGATAATGTATTGTACATGGTGTACTTTTTTCAGGGAGTTTTTTTTTTTCCTATTGTACTTTATTTTTAATTGACTCAACATGATTGTTAATCCACCACCAATGATAGTCCAGTTTTTTACTGTGCCATTTTAAAGCGTCATCAGTCAGTGGTCAGCTGTGTTTAATTTTGTGAGTTTAGTGTCTGCAGTTTCATTCTTTTAACTTACTGCGTTTCCTTATATTTGGCTGGAAAGGCATGCCGACTAGAGATTAATTTTCAGAGCCCAACTAAAATCACTGGAATAGTACATGGGTGGTGGTTGCATTAAAGCCCAGGCATTCATTCTGGGTCACGAAGTTCACAACTTTCTTATACAGGCCTGTGGACTGTCCCTGGTTACATATAGGGCATAAACAGTAGTTGTGTTTCTTCTCTTTATGACTTCAACTGAGAAAGATCCTTTAGTAGTTTTAATGCTGTTTCACAATTTTTGATGGGGGTGCAGTTTCTCCACATTCTGTTCCAGTTTTATCTGTCAGTGTTTGCAGGCTGCACAAGGCATATAACTCAACAGGTTTTAACATGACTTATGAGTCTTCTGCCTTACATGTACTGACACAGAGTGCTGCTCCCATTACCAGAGACCCAGGTTCAGGAATAAGCTTAGGTTATCACAAAGCAGTCCAGTGGAATGTATATTAACCATCCCAGAAACTGTTGTTCAAGTGAATTTCATCAGTTAGGGGTGACTTCAGGTAGAGGAAAATGTAGAAGCACAGCCTTGGAGAGAACATCAGTAGTTGCTTTGTAGACATGTTTATCCTTGCCTTGTTAATGCTTGCTGCATTCATGTGGGATGACAAAACGAGAGAAACAGAGCAGCTGTGTCTCTGACAGGTTGTTAACCAGATTGACTTGGCACTTCTTTAACTGCTATTGTGCCTTTGCTGTTGGTTGAGAGAACCTTTGATTATGGAAAATTCTAGTAGAACTGAAAATAAGTTGATGCATGTGTAGAAAGGGGCATTGTCCAGATTTCTTGCACTTAAGATTGAGAGGTATGGTAATAGGTAAGGAAACACATGGAAAGAGATTTTAATATGGGGAGGATAAAATTTTAAGTTGAGTTTTGTAGAGCAGGGTCTATTTTCACAGTTGATAGGCACCTGATTTGTTCCGGTGTGAAGTGTTAACTGATGGGTTCTGTGTTAATGGGGAAGAGAATTCTGTTGAGAATGAGCACTTGCTTAACCATTGTAGGCAGCAGTTTTGACCTTAAATGTAGAATGAAGTTATCCTTGTGTACAGCTGAAAAACATTCCCGCCTGAGACAGGTTACTTGTGTCCATATACATTCTTTTAAAGTAGTAGCACAAGTCATGGAACATAAACCCAGTAGTAGAAACAAACATGTGACTTGTGGAGTTTAGCAGTATTAAAACATTTTGAATGTCTGTGAAATGTAGCTTAGTTTATTCCTGCCACCTTTTTATTTAGAAGAGTCCACTGTTCTTAAAACCATCTACTTGGTAACCGGGCATGGAGTGGGACACAATCTAAAAATAAAAGACTGTTACTTAAACAGGAAAGGGGGAGCAGAGACATGAGGCTAAGTAAAGGTGACTTATTCCCATCCAGCAGTTACCTCTCTCACTGAGAGGGTCAAGTTATAGCTGGACTGCTGAAGATTGCATGCACCACATTGGGGCAGGTTTGTGAAAGCAGAGTTCCTTTTTACATTTGTGAGATTCTTCTGAGCAAGAGGATGTCCTCAAACCTCTGACTTTGTAATGTCTTTGAAGTTATGACTAGCTTTTATCATTTATTTTGGTCAACCTTTGCCCACAAAATTAAAGCGTGTGATACAGAATGCACACACTCACACCTACATATGCAAGACCCAGAGGAACTCGTGTTACTAAATGACTGGTTCACTGTTTTGTTGCAGCTGATTTAGTTTTATGCTAGTGCCTATAGAGTAACATTAGAGTTTTAAACACATTGTGTTACGAGAGTCAGTAATGTCTAATCATATATCAAACTCGTACATATCATATGCAGGTAAATCATAGGTGATAAACAGCTTGTGATTGAATAAGCAGCTGATGCTACAAATACTTATGTTGGGAACGTATGAAAGAGTCTTCAGAAATGTGTTTTTTTTTGTGGTAGTATTGGGAAAGTATTGGTTTTGGGAAGAAAAAAAGGGTAGGGCGAGTAACTTACAGGAAAAAAAGTTACTCTAGATGCTGGCCTCGCATTACTTAACTTTTGTATCCTCTGGCAATGGCTGCATTCATATGGGATGGATGAAAGAATGGATCACTGGGGAGCTGAGACTGGACTAACTGCCAGGCAGGGAGGAACTCCAATATACAAAGAAAAAACACAGATAATTAGAAGAAAGCTTTCTGTGATGCCTTTTCCCCAACACTGAACATTTCACATAAAGAGATGTGGGTGTGGGCTCCTGGAACTTTTAGACTTCTTTAATCACCATCTATATATTTTATGGAAACAATCTAAAATACATCCTGTACTGTGTGGGCATAGCCAAAAGGCATTGAAGTTTGTTTGCAATTTCCAAACCCTACAAAAAACTTTGTGTAGGTGTTTATATTTTTATATTTTTATGAACTATACAAACAGAATATTGCTGTCTGCTTTAAGATGATTTGCTTATCATTAATGCACAGGGTAGGTTAGATTTATACAAGTATGTTGCGTTTATTTTTTTTCATTCATATAAAGTATTCATGTCATCTCTCGGCTTTGAGACTCCTGTATTTAATAATACTGTGTACGTAAATCGTTTTTCTCATCTTGATTGTTTTTCTAGAGCTGCTTCCCTTTCAGTAAAGTAATGAGATGCTCATGTCTTTCTGCCTTCTGATCATTTTTGCACCTTTCAATGTCATAAACTCATTGGAGATTTCAGAAACAGTGGTTCTTCCTTTTGTTGTGGTCTCCTGTTCTCTATTGCATTATTTTGCTCATCCCAGCTGACACCTCTTGTTAGTATTATCAAAGAGATTGGAGGCAGTGAAATCAACATGAGCCTACTTCCATCCCTTCCAGGTCAGTGGGTTTATTTCCGATAATAGTACTATTTGATTATTCAAGTGGTGATAGAGAGAGAATGATTGATCCAAACTGTACTTGCTGCACACTGCAGGCATGAAATTACTGTTTGCTTAACTCATTGAGCATTTTTGTGTTCATTCTGTAGTTTTTTGAAAAATATTTCTAGGCTGCGATCTGTTTAGTAAAAAAAAAAAAAAAAGCTAAGGGCACTGATAACTCTAGTAATGGCACCACTTTTCCTGATTCTTATCTTAGTTCCGTGACGGAGCTAAAATACTGGAAGGCAGACTGGCATGTGGAAACACTGGTGCAGAAAAGGCGAAGGTGGGAAGAAGCACCGTTTCACTTAGTAAAAGGTCTGTCTTGGGCGCGTCATGTCACTGACAGCCTAAGATCTGTTTTGGAGGATCATTCAAAACTAGAGAATAATATCAGCTGAGCAGTGTATGAAGTAATACTGGAATTCCCTGCTTCTCATTTGTGATCTTGTGTATTGGCACCCCAAGTACATACAAACCTCCATCCAACTTCTTTTTGCTGTTTGATTTTTTAATTTTATTTTATTCATTTAACTGGATAAGCCTCACTATGCTTAAGTGTCACTTTTCAAGGGTGATCCACAAGCATTTGTCTAATTGTGACTGTCTAAGAGTCACATACTAGGCAAAGTGAGACTGAGGGACTCATACCCTGGACTAAATAGGATGAAGCTCGTCAGCAGCTTGTAGCTGTAACCATCTTGGCTACCCTGCCAGAATATGCTCTTCTCTTAATAGCAAAACTGGTCAGTTGGCAATTATTAAAATATGCCATCTCATAGGAGTCATCATTATCACATAAAGAAATAAATAATTTGCTTATCATACTAACAGAGAGACACACTCTTATTCGTATGTATGCTCAGTAAGGCTATCCTGGATGCTAGAAGGCTAAGAAATGTCAGATTATGTTTAGGAGATGCATTATATTACAGGGAATCACTGCAGAGAAGTCGCCACTCCATCAGTGTTTTTAGCATACTTATTAAAAGAAATAGTTAACATTTTTTTTTTGGCTTTATTGGCCTGAATCCAACCATGAAAACTTGAGTAAAAAAAATTAATTGACATTCAGAAGCCATGTAGCTGAAACACTTGATGTCCTTAACAGGTCATTTGTATATATCCCATGAGACTCCATTACAGGGGGTATAAAGTATCAAACAGTGAAAACTCTATCTTGGCTGAGTTTCAGTTTTTACTAAATGGTTGGTCTGTGTGGCCTTTTTACCCTTTGGTTTGGATGTTAATTGTGATATTTTACAGGCACTTCAGTCTTTATAGGCATCAGCTGAGTTGAAGAACCCTCTGTTTTTGAAGTTTAGCCAAGCTATCCACTTATGCTGTGCTGATGAGGTCAATAAAAAGGCTTAATTAAGCATGTCCACAGATAGGGTTTGGAATTATTGGCCTATCTCTAAAATGTAACCATGAAGACTTAAAAAGTATATGAAAAAAAATAAGTCATGGACATTCAAAAGCCATGTAGATGAAACACTTCATGGGCCTCCGTTACAGGAGGTTTAAGGTATCATGCAGTGAAAACTCCAGCTTGGCTGAGTTCTTCTTGCAGTTTTTACCAGACCGTTAGTGGAAGAACTGTAAGGGAGAAAATTAGTACTTTATTTCTTAGTCTGATTTATTTCTTTAACTGGGTAAACCCACCAGGCACAAATGCATGAAACCCAGGAGCAGTTGTCTGTTTAAATGATTTTCCTCAGAGGTGCATAATAAGCAAATACAGATTGAGTGAATGAAATGCAGAATAGTTTATTACACCCTCTATCTTCTATATATTTAGCCTCTTGAACACACACACACACATACGCATGCAAACACTAAACGATCTACTGCAGTCTTCTAAAAATCATGCCAGAATATTTTGGTTCTGATAGTCTTTTACCTGTATTCATTTAGCTGTTTACTGATGCTGTGTATGTTACAGTTACTGGTTTTATCAGTCATTCAGTACAAGAAGTGGTATTTCCCACTCATTAGAATGTTGCGACAGTTGCCCCATACAGTAGATGGGAATGATCAGTTTCCCCACCAGTCTAACCTTGTAGCTCCACAGTACCATTAAAATTCAGTCTGATGTTATCAGTCTTCATTTATTCTTGACAGTTGGGATTGGTTTCAATCCTCGGAACTGGCTCGGCCATTATACCGCTCATGCCAGCCAAAAACTCTTGAGCCAAGTCTCTATCCACAGTGCCCCTATGCATGTTACCTCAGATCTCATTTGCCGCTCTGCCAGCAAGACTCGTCAGCCTTTCTGTCAGTCAAGTGTTTTCTAATTTCTATTTTTATTGAGATAGCGGTAAAAGTTTTTCTCCCTAATTCTCCTTTTTCTCTCGCTGTCCATTTATATATATCTATTTAGTTGTATATTCCTTTCCACTACCGCCTT
Organism: Protopterus annectens; assembly: GCF_019279795.1. Classification (NCBI taxonomy): domain Eukaryota; kingdom Metazoa; phylum Chordata; order Ceratodontiformes; family Protopteridae; genus Protopterus; species Protopterus annectens. The sequence continues at coordinate 1,366,972,096 of NC_056745.1, forward strand.
TTTTTTTCTCCTAACCCTTTTTGGGTTTTCCTTTAGTACCATCGTTGATACTTGCCCCATCACTTCAGGTAATCTTATCTACCATTGTTGTTAGATCTTGTCCCCTTCCTTACTTTCCCTTCTTTGTGTGCAGCTGTATTTTACTGGGCATGCTTTGTTTTTCGCCCTTTACTATTTTTGATGTGTCTGATATACCGGCTATGACTGATAAATCATCTAAAGGCACTTCAGGATTTAAACGTTGCCATGACTGTGATAGAAAGCTGCCCAATTCCAATGGACATATTTCATGTGTCTGCTGCTTAGGTGCACCTCATTTGGATTTGGATCGCGACTTATGTAAGGGGTTCAGTCAGAGAACCTTAGCAGAGCATAGGAATAAGCTGTTGCTTAAAGGTCTACGTAAGTCCCCTTTTAGCCTTGTCCAAGGCCGACACAAAACAAGATCTACCAAAAAAGAAAAGCCTTTCGGTACCAGCTTCACCCTTAGTTCCAGAAGCTCCTAAATGTAAGTCCTCTGTTGTGCAGCCTTTGGAACTGACTGCTAAGATCCCAGTACTTCAAGCTAGTGCCTCCACAGCACCATCAACTTCAATTGTGCCATCAAAAGCCTTGTCGGTGCCAGCCTGTATGGATTCTTGCTCAGCACTGACTTTGCCTACTGCTCAACAAACATTTACATCAGCACTGATACAGTCACAGCACACCCTCTCTGCACCGAAGCCTATATTGGAAATGCCCAGGACCAGATATTCCCCAACTATAGACCCCTACGTGGGACAACTACCTAGTCCATTCCTTGAAAAACCAGAGTCTCCCTTGGCCCATTCAGTATGGTCCTCCAGGAATCTTTCAGAGTTGGATGTCATAAGGTTGGTTGATCAGCTGTTGCTGGTCAGAGGTATTCCTGCCCCTTCCCAGGTCCCTCTCCCATCATAGGGGACCTTTTCTCCCAGGACTCCTACTTATCCTACTCCAACTTCAACTGCAATTTCTGAGCCCAGCACTTTGATCCCCCGGTGCTGGCTGTTTCGGTGCCGTTAGGTGTGTCCACTTTGGCACTGGAGGTTGCTCTGAAATTGTCGTCTCCTGCCATGGAGCCGACTGAGTCTCGAGGCCGTGACCCCTCCTTCGGCACCTAGTTTGAGTATGCTGCCAATCTCAGTTCTAGAAACTTTGACGGCTTGGTGTCCTTCCCTGGCTCCAACCTTTGGAGGGCAGTCCCTCAGAGCAGAGTGTGACCGCTGTTCCGAGGTGGTCCTTCTCATTGCCGGGCTCCCACTCCTCTTCAGGGTGTACCGCCTTTTGGGTTATAGAAAGGGCCTTGGCCTCCACGAGATCCCAGCTAGCCCCACCCATATCAGAGTGCCATATTTCCATTTTCTCTGGTCCAGAGTTGACACCAATCTCTACGATAAGACAGCGAGCACTGAAAATTCAAGTTGCCCAGTTACAGGGCCCCTACTCTTCGGAGTCCTCCCCAGAGATTCCTACTGAGGAGCCACCCCAAAAAAAGGACATGCAAGAAGAAGCATCTGGATTCTCCTGAAGAATCCGTCACGGAGGACACAGATTTCGATGAAGGAGAGGGTTCCCCACGGTCACCCCCTGAGGATGTTTCCTTTGGAGACATCCTAGAAATTCTGAAACAGGGCGGTAACTGGAAGTCCCAAGACCCATCCTCTGAGGAAACCATGTACTTGCAAGCCTTCTGTGCCCGACTGTCTTCCTTCTGGATGTCCCCACCCACTGATGGCCTTGTCAGGCTAATTGTGCATCGGGCTTGGAAGGCTCCTCAAGCCATAGAGCCCATTCCCCGGATATCTGACAAAATATCTCCACCAGAAGACCACCAATATTGGGTGAAAGGTTTGCCAGTAGATGCCATGGTGGTGGCAGCTGCCACCATAAAGAAACTAGCTGATGAGAGTCCTTCTGCTCATCCTCCTAACAGGGAGTCTACAGGTTTGGGAAGTGGGTCTATGCTTCATCGACCTTCACACTTAGGTCCTTGAACTTTATGCCACATTCTACTAGACTTCAGAGAGACCTGATTAAGGAATTATCAAAAACTGTAGTTAGGGCTGTGTCCATCGTGGTACAAGATAATTTTACCTCTCAGCTAGCCACCCTGGAATCTGTATCAAACTCATCCATGTGACTCATCACCTATGCAGTTAAAGGGACGACTAGAGTAACGGGTTCCGGCTTTGCCATTAGGCGACATGCCTTGATGCGCTTGTGTGACTTCGCTGAGCCCTCCAAGTCTTCCTTCATCAACACTCCATTTGATGGATGTTCCCTGTTTGGCCATAAAGTAAAGGACACACTTGCCAGGTGTGAAAAGGATGGTAAGACCCTGTTTGCTGTGGGCATTAATTTTTCATCTCCTCAACAATCTGTCTCCAAGAATCAGAGGAGTGGGGAAATGTGGTTCAAGAAGTCCCAGGGACCTTTCCATGACACACATAGCACCAGCTCCCCTTGAGGCAGAAGGGAGAGCTCAGGTGGAAGAAGCTGACCCTGAGGCAGATGTGGCCTGCGAAACCAGGGGTCCAGTGATTCCTTCTTTGGACAGCCCTACCAGCACTCCAGAAAGGAGGCTCAATTGTTTACCTCTGGAAGCAGTTGAGGGAAGACTTTCTCTGCACCTGTCAGCCTGGTGACAAATAACATCCGATTCTTGGGTGCAGAAAAGTTTTGCCAGAGGCTACAATATCCCCTTCAACCTAATCCCATGTTCTCAAAGAAAAATCCCTGATGTTCCACCCCATCAGAGACATCAAACTGCAAAGAAATACAAAGGCTACTGCAAAAAAGAGTCATCCAAGAAGTCCCACCAGACCAGTTATAATCTGGGTTTTACTCAAGATTCCTTTTAGTGCCAAAAAAGACAGGGGACTGGAGGCCAGTACTAGACCTCAACCTTCTAAACAAGTTTGTCCAGCAGACAAAATTACGTCTGGTCACTGTTCAGTCTATTCTCGCCTTTCTAGAGAAAGACGATTGGATGTGCTCTATAGACCTTCAAGATGCGTATTATCACACAAAAGTAGAAAAGCACTCAAGAAGGTTTCTCCATTTTTAGCTAGGAGCTAGTCATTACCAGTTCAGAGTGCTGCCATTTGGTCTAACCACGGCCCCCAGGATGTTCACCAAATGTATGTCAGCCATCATGGCCCACGTGAGATTACATGGATTCCAGGTGTTTCCTTATCTAGATGACTGGCTCTTCACCTCCCCACCAATCAGTTGCTGATCCAAAACTTAGAGTTCATCATACATCTCTTCAAGTCCCTAGACATCACAGTGAAATACAAGAAGTCTCAGCTGTCGCCCACTCAAGACTTGGAGTACATCGGAGCATGACTCGATACAGTCTCCTGCATGGCCTTTCTACTCCTTCACAGACTACAAAAAAAATAGGATGCCAAGTCCAGTACATTTTACTGAAATGAAATGTGCCCGCTCTTCTCGTTCTTCAAATCCTGGGTTCCATGGCAGCAGCTGGCACAGTTTCACATGAGAATACTTCAATGGCTTCTAGCCTCGCAATGGTCCATCTTTACTCGCGCATTAAGTCATCCAGGCTTGATAACGAAGACTTGCAAGAAAGATCTGTCTTGGTGGATGGAGTCAGAAGAGATCCTTATGAGACAGCCTTTTGTTCCCTTCAACCCAAGGCCATAGTGACCTCGGATGCCTCCCAGATGGGGTTAGGGGACATTACCTGGGAAAGACATTCCAAGGCACTTAACCTCCTTAAGAGGCCTACTTGCATATCAGCGTCCTAGAAATTAGAGCAATGCTTCTAGTGTTGCAAGCCTTTCAGAATGCTCTTCCTCCAGGAACAGTTGCAAGCCATTCAGACATGTCGGTGGTCTGGAAAATCAACAAACAAGGGGGGAACCAAGTTATATCCCCTCTGCCGGGAAGCTCTCAGAGTTTGGCAGTGGTCGATATCTTCCACTTGCTTTCTTATCGCAACGGACATCTCGGGAAGTTCCACTGTTGTAGCGGACAAGTTGAGCAGACACATCCTACTGCTGCATGAGTGGTCTCTAAATCCCAAAGTGGCAAAGCAAATCATTTGCCGATGAGGCGAGCCTTGCTATGACCTCTTTGCCTCCCCAGTAAACAACAAGTGCAGCACACACTTTTCCCTGTTCCCTCCACATGGAGAGTAACCAAGAGACATTCTCCTCCTAGATTGGCCCCCCGGGTATCCTTTATGAATTTTCCCCCCTGTTCCCCTTTTTCTAAAGAAAGCCCAGAGTTTGTGATCCAGAGTAATCCTCATTGCCCCGTTCTGACCCAGGCAAGTTTGGTTTCCCTTCCTGTGGTCTCACTTGGTTCATCAACCTTGGATTTTTGACCTAGTTCTGGATCTTTGGTCACACCCCCAAGGGCTGTCACACCTGGAGCTTCACTTCCTCAAGCTCATGGCTTGGTTCCTCCAATTCCATTAGTCGCCAGGCAATCTAATGTTACTTCCCCTGTCCAAAAAATTCTTCTGGCTTCTCATAAGACCATCCACCAGGAAATTGGATTCCAGTAAATGGAAAAGATTTTCTCTTTGGGTTTCTATGAATAATTTGGACCCATTTTCAGCCCCGGTTGAAAAATGTTTAGATTTTCTGGTAAACCTCTTCGACCAGGGAGTGGCTGCTTCAGCCGTTAGAGCTACCTTAGCAGCCATCTCTGATTTTCACAATGGCTGCGATGAATAATCCCAGATCACCCATCGCTTATGCAAAATGGTTCTTAAGGAAGTCCTACATATCAAACCTTCATTCAAGGATCCCTTACCACCATGGGATCTTACATTCATTTTGCAATATTTAGTGTTACCTCCCTTTGATCCACCTGCTACTTGTCATTTCAAGTTTCTTTCCTGAAAAACTCTTTTTTCTAGTAGCCATTACATCTGCCAGAAGGATTTCAGAAGTACAGGCACTTTGTGCGAAACCACCAAACATAATCTTCCATAAAGACAGTGTGTCCTTGAGGACTAACCCTTCATTCCTTCCTAAGGTGGTCTCTGAGTCAAGCATCAGTCTGTCCATTCATTTACCAGTTTTCTTTCCAAATTTCTCTAGCAAAGGCTAATACTGTCTACATCTGTTAGATGTCCATAGACAGCTGAGATTTTATCATGACAGGATTAAGGTTTGTAGAACTTCAGACCAACTGTTTGTCTCCTTTTCAGGACCAAGGATAGGTAAACCTGTTTCTAATGTGATCCTATCAAAATGGCTAAGAGATTGCGTTACCTTTATTTATGAACAGAACAATCGTAAAATACCTGCACCTGTAAGAGCTTACTCAACCAGATCTATTGCCACTTGGATGAAATATGTGCGGCTGCAACTTGGGCATCACCTCATACTTTTATCAGTTATTACAAATTGGATATAGCCTCCAGGGGAAGAACATCCTTTGGCTCTGTGGTTCTCAGGAGCATCCTTCCATAAGATCACCCAGGGTGTAGGTAGCTGGGGACTCTGTCCCAACTGTCAAGAATAAACGAAGATTGACAACTTTAGTTAAAGAAGTTATGTACTCACCATAACGTTCCATCTGTGTTGTCCAAAAGGGATTAGCATTTTAGCAACCATACATTGCTAGACTGGTAGGAAGCAAAAGTTGAGTGCCAAATGTCCATCATACTTGATTGCTGAATATTTTTTTTACAGTGTTTTGTCCTACTCAGACTGTCTTTGCATGTCAGACATCTACTGCTTGCAGACATCAACCCCATTTGTGCTTTCAGGCCATCATGGTTTTCTTAAAATGCACTGTCATCATGATGTTTCAGTTAGCATTTATGTGCCCTAAATTAGCCTTCTGGTCTTTACTAGCAAATTTTCCTGCACTGGAAATCTCCCGTATGAAGGCTGTCCACAAGTTTCTCAGGTATGTCTCCAAACTTGCTCCTCAGATGTAGCTAGCAAGTATTACTGATCAGTTTGCCATCTGTAGACTTCTTATTTTAGCATGTTTAATCTGTTGGAAACGTAATTTATAAACCACTCAGTGATTGTCTTGAGCACTGTGGTATTGTAAGCGATGTCTTTTATGTCTTTAGAACTGGTCACGTCTCTTAATGCTTGTTATTGAAATCTCAGACCATGCACTTTTTTAACTGCAGATAGACATTTGCACAGGGAACATCTTTGACTTGCTTAATGCATTTTATACAACTGACTCCGATCTGTCATTAGACTTGGTGACGCTTCCTGAGATTGATGGTCATATCAGTGGAAATATAACTGTCCAACTGAATGTGCATAACATAAATCAGGCTTACTGTCCAAGTCTTGTTTTACATCCTTTGGGGAGGAGGTTACGGGGACCACAGGGATCTGTTTTATATAGTTTTCCTGTTTCCCTGAATGGAGACCACCTTCCTTACCAAACTTCCCAAGACCCAGTACTGATCCCACTCTGCACATTGATGATTTTATGAATTGCTTCAGTGGGCAGCATAATTCTATCTTCTTGGGAGTGCAGCCTTTGGCTCTCCATGAAGAAACCTGAATAGTGTTCTTCTTTTGCTGAAATGACTGTGTTGATTGTTTCCATTGAAGATGGTGATTGGCCATTTGGACTAAGCATATCTGAAAGTAATGGCAGCGTGAGAGCAGTGGCATTGTGCTGCATCAGGCATGAGTGAGCAGAAACCCAGTCACTTTTTTTTTTTACTCCTCCCAGAACAGTGTTTAATGTTGCTGTACAATATGTGCTAACCCATCTTGGCTGCTTGATAAGAGAAAATCTTCTTAATTATCTCATCCAACAGGCAGAAAGATTGCAAGCTGGTAACACCAGCAGAGAAGATGGTGTGAAATAGTCATAAACAGCCATTAGGAAAGTCAGAAACAATTGTTCTGTTATGTGTAGCAGATGATTAGTAAGCAGTGTGTATACTACACAGTATTTTCATGCAGTGGCAAGTTATTCATAGGTAGGTACTAGACTATCTGCCCAAGGGCATTTATAAGCCTAGCCAGAGTGTTGTTGGCTTTCGCCACCCCATTGATTAAATAACTGATCCTCTGTCAAGCAGAGCCAATGAAGTGATCCCTGGGGTGTATTTTCTGTTACCCATCCACTCGTCAAGGTTTCTCGTAAAGAGTGTTAGTGAGGGGCTCTGCCTGATGTAATTTGGAAGTTTGTTCCAAAGCATGGGCAGTCTCTGTGACAGGAATCTGTCCCTCCAGCATATTCTATTTATTGTTGTGGCGAAGTTTAGCTCACAAGAGTGCGTGGCTCGCATTGACTTGGATTTCTTTAGTTGGAGCATGTCCATCAATTCTGAGTTGGACATGGCTTTGTAAGTCAGGCAGAGATCACCTCTGAGTAAGCAATATGCCACTGAGTACAGCCGGAGTTTTTTCAGTCGGGCTGCATAGGACATATGTTTGAGACCAGTAATCCTCTTGGTGAGGTACTTTTGTGGTCTTTCCAGCTGTTGGAAGTGCCTTGTGAGGTACATCTCAAATGGGGCATTGTACTCTATGATGGGTCTAATGAGTGATGAGTAGAGGAGCACTATAACCTCTTTATTTCTAGATGTGAATCCTTTAGTAATTAGATGGGCCACATAGAAGGATTTCCTAACTACTTTGGCAATATGATTGTCAAAGGAGAGATTACTATCTACCTGGGTCCCCAGATCTCTTATTACCTCTTCTGTATTAAGGGGGCTGCCACCTATGTGATAATTTGTGGGTTTTGTTTTTCCCAAACGGGATGACTATGCATTTTTTGGCATTTAGCTTGAGGCCATGACTTTGACACCAGGTGTCCGTCTCAGTAAGGCCCTTTTGGAGGATGTTCCGTGTCAGCTGGAGAGTCAGTTATGGCTGCCAGTTTGCAGTCATCGGCGAACTTGGTTAGCCATAGTCCTCCTGTGTTTGCCTGTACTTCTGAGAAGTACATGCCGAACAGTAGGGGTCCCAGGACTGAGCCTTGCGGGACACCACTTGTGACTGGTTTAGAGTCGGACCTGGAGCCCGCTATTCTTACAGTGTGAGTTTTGTCTGTAAGCCAGTTGGCAACCCATCTCGTGATGTAGGGGTTTATGTTCAGGCTGGTGAGTTTTTCTGTAATACCTGAGTGAGGAATGGAGTCGAAAGCCTTGGCGAGGTCAAGGTAGGCTGTGTGAATCACCTTTCCCTCATCTATGGCCTTGATGACTGCCTCGAAGAAGCCAACCAGGTTTAGTAGGCATGATCTTCCCTTAACAAAGCCGAACTGGGTCAGGTCAAGTGTTTGGAGGTTCCCAATGTCTTTGTTAATGAGTTCCATGATGATGCGCTCCATAGCCTTGCAGACCAGGCTAGTCAGGCTTATGGGGTGATAGTTACCAGGGTCAGTTGTGGCCCCTCCTTTATGGAGAAGAATAACCATTGCTGTGCGCCATTCTATGGGCATGTAGCCTGTGGAGAGGCTGAGGTTGAACAGCGTGTTTCGGTGAGGGGTTAGTTCATTCTGTAGTTCGTGCAAGACGCAGTCTGGGACACCATCTGGTCCCATTGACGCTGTGTTTTTGGCTTTTGAAAGAGCTGTTTTCACCTGTGCGTCTGTGATTTTTGGGACACTACACTTTTTCCGGTATTGTTGTGGGCCCTTTTGGAGGTGAGAGGGGGTGAAGTTTGCACTGAATCTGTCTGCCAGGATGTTGACAATATCAGTAGGTTCAGTATATTTTGTGCTATTTTGCACTAGTTCAGTGCATATCTGTGAGTTGCCACTTAGATTCTTAACATAGCGTTGTGGTTATCTTTTGAATCCTTGGCTATTTTTCTTTCGAAGTTAGCCTTGGATGATTTCATGAGGGACCTTAGTTTCGTACTGATACTGATCAGGGATGTCTTTCCTTCTTGGGAGTTGCTTTTTTTCTGAACTAGTTTCCTCCTCCTATTGTATAGCCTGTTTACTGCAGGGGTCCACTAAACTGGTTTCCTTCTCTTAGAGAAGTGAGTCTTGGTTTTACTAGGGATGGCACGATCCATGCATCCTTGTAGGTGCTCATCAAGTGCATTTGTAAAGGTTTCTGCATCTTGGGCAGCGTTATCCTTTAGCGTGGGGGCTGTGAAACCTACTACCGCTGTCTTAAGTATGGTGAAGTTTGCTTTAGAAAAGTTTTTACTGTGGTTTCCTTAGTTGGGGGTGGTGGTGGGGTGTGGACATCTAGAGTGATTAGTTTATGGTCTGATCTAACCAGTGATGGGTTGACCTCCAGTGTGGAACACCTGTCGCCCATGTTGGTGATGACCAGGTCCAATATGTTTTCACCTCTGGTAGGGGAGTTTACCAGCTGATACAGGGTGTTTGAGTTGATGAATTCCAGGAAGCGCTGGGCCTGGGAATTTGTACTCAAGTAGTTTTCCCAGTGAATGGTATAGTAATTGAAATTGCCCAATATCAGGGTGTTTGGTAGGACCTTCATGTTTTCCAGTGTCTCCAGAAAGGTGGAGTGGTGGTCCTGCGTCATGGAGGGTGATCTGTAGCAGGCCACAATTTGCATTGCAGATTTGCCCGTTGTTAGTTGCACATGGATGATCTCCGAGGAGGTATACTGCTCCACTAACCTGGAGGTGTAGGTATCCTTGATGAATATGGATACACCCCCTACTTTTTTGTTTCGGCCCATGTTCTGTGGCCGAAACGTGTGGTATGAGTTGTAGCCCGGTAGTGCTGGGGTACTCTCTGGAGCCTTGAACAAGGTTACAGTTACTGCACAGATGTCAACGTTATCCATACTGAGGAGTGCTTCGAGCGCATGCATTTTGAGATTTAAACTCCTGGCGTTGAGTAGCATAACCTTCATTTTTTTGTTAATTGTGCTGTTTACGGAGGTGGATTTGACTTTTGATCCTTGTCCAAAAAAAGGCACTATGGGGGGCATCATGAGCCTTGGCCAGTATTCGAAAGCCTAGGGGTGACAGGTGCAAGCCGTCTCTTGCAAAGCAATGCAGCTTGTCGAGCATGTCGTCCCAGGCTGACAGACACTGGACCCTTTGAATGACACCAGAAGCTTAGCCAATTGTTGAACTTGATCATTTTTTCTTTATACTGAGGTATCATTCGTGGTGAGGGCAGGATGCTACTCAGGGTCAGGGTCATACTAGCCTGGTCTACATGATCAGAGAGCTCTTCCATGTCTCTTTTCATGTAGTCCAGGGAGGTACATCTCAGGTCATTCACGCCAACATGAACAATGACAGAGTCATATTTGTACTTGTTCTGGAGTGAGCTGAGCACTTATGTTATGTGGCGGATTCTGGCTCCTGACAGACAGCTAACAGTAACCTTCTGCTTGTCCAGCCTAGTGAGTGGGACGTCAGTGTGCCTGACTATAGAGTCACCTATTACTAGTTTGTTAGGTATGTTATTTCGCCTTAAGGGCTGTGATTGTGCGGCACACTGATTTTGTGTTTTATGTGTTGTGTGGTTTGTGACGGGAAGTGCAGGTTGTTTGGGTGTCTGCTTTGGAGGTCTGTGATGCTTTTGCAGGATTTTATTTAGAGCCTCCGAGTATGATTTTGTGTATTTGTGTATTTTTTGCCAGTGCTGTTTTAGTAGGTCTGTGTGCGGCTGGAGTTGTGGTGCAAGTGTTAACCTTCTCCTCTTGACTGTCTGTTCCAGTCGTGGGTGGAGACAGCTTAGCTTCCAGTTTGGCTGTATAATTGCATCTCTCGCATATATTATTTTGTGGTAGGAGGAGAGGGTTGTCTGTGTACACAAGGCAGTTGTAACATTTCCTCAGAGGATACCCAGATTCACTAGCTGGACTGGAGAGTGCACCTGAAGTTGCCCTTTGTTCATGCCTGAATAGTAGGGTGAGCTGCTTAGTCGCTTGGTTGGTGAGGGGTGAATAAAGAGTCTTGCCCTGCTGGGCAATCAGTGTCAGGGTATATTAGTGCTTACTATTAGGTCTGAGCAAGTGCTGGGCTGTAAGATGTTTTTGAGTGCTTAGGTTGAGAGTTAGACTAGTTTCAAGGGAAAAACTGAAGAGGAGACTTAGTGGAGCTTGGTATAATTTAACCGTAGCTAACCGGCACTGCCCGGTGCGCAAAACCATGCAAACGCTGTTTTTATTTTAGGAAAATGAAAGAGAGAGAAATTAGCCCAAAATGGCCAATAAACTACTAACTTCTGGGCTGGAACCACTCCTCCAGGGACAGATAGGTTGCTCAAAGCTCCCCTCTCTCACAGGTGAACAGAGAAACTTCCTTCTATCCAAGTAAGGTATGGGCAACTCAGAAACTAGTATCACAGCCCTGAATTCAGCACTAGCCTGAAAACTGGACTATACTAGCTTAGAAAGGCGGGAAACAAGGATTTTATTTTGCTTTCTTTTTTAAAAGATAAGGCAAAAATTGTAAAAAATACACTCAAAACAGCTCTAAACGACTACAAACGATCAGAAAAGGCTATATCGCACATTGTTTGCTGTTGTGTTTATTTCATCATCACCACTCCCTGCATACTGTGCCCCTAGATGAAAACCTTTCATTTCCTCACACAATTTTTTCACTCCTGCCTGCTAGTGAACTGCCAGATTCTAAAATGTATTTCTCACTCATTCTCTGGTTCTACATAGTTAGCAGCCTCATTGCTACTATAGTAATGCATAGCACTTTATTAACCTCAAGTCATAACCATTTCCAGCAAGTATGTTTTTTGAGATTCCTGTGCAATATTAAGAGGTCTGTTAGTAAAGGAACAACATACATATGTTAAAGGGTCCACTGAATAGGGAAAAGAGCGGGGACTCTGGGTACTAAGGATTTATTTTCCAGAAGAAAAGAGAAATTAGATGTGTTTAAAACATTTGTGGTTGTACAACATTAATATGGAAAATGCTGAGGGGAGTCTTCAGACAGATAAAGAACAGGGTCACTAGAAGATGTAACCTAAAACAAAGGGGGGATTCATACCAAAGTGGAATACAGTGCAATAAGGTGTCATGAAAAGTTTGCGAGGGCCATGCAGCACATTCCTTTATTTGTTTGCTGGATGGAAGGTGCTTGCAGCAGATAAAAAATGGTTTTGATGATAACTCTTGCAGCAGTATTCCTAACTATCAGCTCTTTCAACCTTATTTTTTTTTCCAGCAGTAAGTGATCTTCCTTTGCACAAAGTAATGCTAGTGTCTGCTATTGTATTTGTACCATTGACTTGTAATGTGCCTAGTATTAAAGGTGTAGTACTCTCACATCATCTTATTCTCGCCACTTCAGAGCCATTGGTTATTCAAATGTATTTTCCTTTCACAAGTAATTTAATTGGCCATTTGGACTTCTTCAGTGATGAGCACTGATTTTGGAAAAATGGGTAGTTGCATTTACATAAGGTAAAGAAAAAGAACCACAGATGTTCTCCCAAAATATTTGACGATCTTACAAAATAGCTTAAACTGAAAAAGTTCCACCACTCTGGGCCTCTAATGGTTAAATATTTTGAAAACTTCCATTATTAATGTAGTCTACCCAAAGGGGCAGAGCAGAAATAGTACTTGCCCCAAAACACACATTATTAAGCTGCCAACACTGAAAAAGGTGTCTGAGGAACAATCAGCAGTTGAGCTGATTGCATCAAGGTTGCTTCTAAATGAACAATGTCAGACTAAGAAAAAGAAAGAAAGGAATTGTAGAAAAGCCTGAGAGTTCTGACCTTATCTGCTTTAGAAAAAAGCAGTCAACTGGAATCAGATGCTTGTTTGTCCTTATTTTCCACTAAACAATTGTTTTCTTGTTTAAAAAAATAAACAAAAAAAAAAATGATGACTGTCATTCTTGTGGTCCAGGCCTTCACACCTGTGTGGGAGTCAGGAGTCTTCACTGTGATTATAGCCAACAATACAATAATGTGATACATAAGCAGGGGTAGAACCTCATGTCCACTCTGTAGAACAGTCTTGTTGGCCATAGAGAAGGTCCTAGAATTCGATTTGTTTACGATGGCTGCATATATTCTTAGTGAGTAAAACTCCTTGTGGATCAGGTAAGCAAGATTTCACTAGATACCCATGTATGGATGCTGGGCAGGGATACCTTTTTAGACCTAAGCAAATAGGTGAGGTGTATAAGTGAATAAAGAAATTGTGTTCATGAGCTCCACACAAGCAGGCTTGAGTAGTGGATGACTTCTGTCTGAGTTGGGCAAGCTTGTTTCTATGCTTTCCCTTCCCTTTCATTCCATTACTCTCCAAGGTAACTCAAATGATAAAGGAGCAGAGGCCAGAAATGAGCCTAATAGTAGTTTTCTGGTGAAGGCAGCATTTGTTTTCCCCCCTGCTAGAAATAGTAAGTGAGAAACCATGAAACTGCCTCAGCATTTGAACCGTCTGATGTAGCTCAGGGTGACCTTGGTATGTCCAAACTTATCAGTAGTTAGGTTGACTCTCTGAACTGTATGACTTTACTACAATTTGACCCAACTGTATTCAGATGATGTGCTTAACACTTTAGTCAAAGCTAGAAGGTAAAATGCTAGGATAGCTTAACTAGTTAATGATAAAAAGGTTTTCCTTCTGGTGCCAAGGGGGGAACCATGAACCTAAGCAAACAGATATACAACTGCTTTTGCAGTGTATGTATAGATTGTTTTCATCAGATTAGCTTTTATTTCTCTAAAGGTGTACATTTCAGCCATCTCAGCCTGTTTTTCTGTGGACCCCAGTAAGTACGTTTGTGAAGGGCATCCTCCACCTCATACTCCTGTCTCCAGAAGGTAAGTGGCACTGTCCTAGGATCTGATGCTGCCTCCCTTTAAGCTGGTAGTAGCAATCCAGCTCATAATTCCTTTCCTGGAAAACCACACTCCCCTTTGGCTTTATAATGGTAAGGAAAATGTCACAGCCCCATTCTTTAATGTACCAAGAGCCTTTCTTGCCTTTACACAGTGCCATAATTCCTTTACATCCTTACTCCTGTTTCATACCAAAGGTAGTGACAAAGGTGTTTTTAAATCAAGCCATTCAGTTACCTTCTACCCTGTTCTCAGAAGAAGGGTGAAGAGAATGCTTCATTCCTTGGCCGTGTGCAGACAATTAAGGTGCTATTGAGACAACTAGCCAGGGACATCAGAACATCTGAAAAATTGTTTGCGTCCTTTGTACAAGGGAAAGAGGAACATTTCCAGGTAGTTAGCTAATTGCATTGCTTACTTTTACATGATGCACGTCAGACCTTTGCAGGAAATACAATGTTTTGCTGTATCCTGGGCACATCTGCTACTACAGCTTTCATGAAGGGGAAAGTACCCAGCCATCATGGAATCCTCAACTTGGTCTTCAGTGCACACATTCTGAAAATGTTATAGGTTGGATGTGGTGTCCAGGGCTGTGCTGGATTTACCTGTGCTCTTCTCGGTGGGGATACTCCATCCCTCCCCTATATGATAGCTAACCATCCGTCCATTAGGAGATATAACCTACTTCCCTTTACCACACTTCTTTTATTAGATGCTTGACGTCTGCTTCCTGTATTTCTTTCTTACATTAGAGCTGTAGTTCTTAGCCTTCAGACAAGTCCTTGAAAGGCAGGACAGAGTAAAGATTCCTGCTAGTGGATATGTTTTTTCCCACGTCTTTTGTTTTTTTTTTTGGGGGGGGGGCAAGAAAGAACTAGTGACTGTGTGGGTGGATATCACCTTTTTGTACCAGAAGTGTCCCAGCATCCAAGAGAAGGCTCACATCAGCCAAGTTAGAAGGTAAGGGTGCTTAGCTTGAAAGTCAAATCAGATGTCAGAATTAACTTGTGGCTGATGGATTCCATATTATCAGAACTGCATTGAAGACAAGTTGAACATCTACTGTTATGTTAAGTTACTTAATCATATTTCACACTTTGTTTTTTATTTTTCTTGGTGCATGGAAGACTATGCTTTCTCCTTCCTATGAACTCAGCAGATATTTATGATTTACACCCTTTCCTCTGATCCAGAAGTTACTACTTAAGTAAAACAAACAGAAGGTCCAAACAGGCTGAAAGCTTTACTTAATAGCTTCCAGGTGACCATGGCAACCATGGTTCATCTTTATTTTTCATATAGTTTTTTAACTCTTCAAACTTTAGCTGAACATTGGTTACCATTTCATCCAAGCCACAATACTCTAGTCTTTGTGCGTGCAGAATTTGCAACCATTACCCCATAATTAGATTTCTTCTGAAATGGTACAAATATTAAAAGAGGCTAGAAAAAGTCGAAGTTTTCGCATGCTTCAAATGAAAATAATTGTGGCTGGATTCCACATTTGGAGATTGCCAAGGAAAGGTTATCAATCTTCTATTTACTGTACAGACGATGTCTATCCCTAATAGTCTGTGGTTTACGTTAACTTTGTTAAACAACTGCACTTGGTGTCTACATTCTCTTTAAAAGTACTGTTTGGTGCAATTTTAACAAATCCTTTCACTACTTTGTACTTCCTGCCTGTATCCCCTCACCCTCAAACCTTCTCTCACTGAACTTCCAAGCTCTCATGCCTTAGTTATATGTTTTCTTTCAGGGCTGTTAATCGCCTATGCTAGCCTTCTCCCTCTAATCTTCTCCTCTGCACTCTTAACCTTTACATTCTCCTCTATCTGTATTTTCACCTACATTCATTGCTCCCTCTCTCTCCCTCTCTATAGGTTGTGTGCTGTTATTAATGCTACAGTCCCTGCCAGTGGAAGGTAACCTAACTCCACCAATTGAAATACCCCGCTGCACATTAGTGCTCTAAGTCTGCTGACTCCCCAAGAAGATGTGAATGTATGTTTGCTTGTTCACTGCTAGCCTTCAGTCTTGAAGGACACTGAGTATATCTGTGTCTTTAGTCATTAGCTACACATCACTGGAAACACTCTTGAATCCTATTTCCCCCACCCCCATTTTTCTCTATATTTCATACTATTCTTCAACCAGGTTTCATTGTTATATATTACATCCCTGTTCTACTGCATATCACAGCTCCACAGTCCATTCCCCCAGAATCTGTTCGCAAAGTGTGTTAAGCAGACTATGTGATAACCAACTCCTCAGAACCTGCTTACCTGAGTCTTCATATTATCAACCTGCCTGTGAAACTGATTGGTACTGTAGTTCACTGTGATATGGTTCCAGGCTTATTCCGCTCCATTCTCCTTCGGTCGCTCCCGTACCCTACCCCCATTCGCACCCATCCCGTCTTCCAATAGCTTTATACTTTACAAACCCACCTACAGATCAACAGCCAATCAAAAAGCCTGCTCTCAGCTAAGATCCAATAATTGTAGCTACTATAAACTGCACCTCCCCATTAATTAGCAATACCTTAATTTACATATATCCTAATAACTTAGCACCCTTAACCCAGCTACAAAGAATTATTCATCTAATTCATCGGCCACCAGCTCTGTTACATCCAATCCACTCTATATCAACAAGGTACCCTAATACAGTACTTCACCTTAATAGGAAAAACATGTGCCTAACAAACCTACACATCTCTGCGACTGCACTGGTATTACTCCTATACTCTGTCACATCATACTATACTCTACTTCAACCTGCCAATCCTCCCCCTTGGCAAACTTTTTACAGTAACCCAACTAAATAGACCATCAAACTATACTATAGCACCAAACCTTTTCTATACAAACCATATAGACTACCAGACAAACAAATTCCACCCTCAAGCAACCATATCCCATACCTGTCAAAAACACACCAAACTTCAGAGTAAACTGGCCAAACTCCTTTTACACCTTATTAAACAATTACACTGGTCCAGGGACATTAACTCAAATCCTGCCCCATTCCACTCCATAATATAGTAAGCAACTCTATCACATACAACCCTGAACTACTTTTCCACAAAAACTTTTCTTCCTTTCTCCTACTTAATGTGAATGTAAGTAGTACAGGAAATAAAATTCATGCTCTGCATGCCCTACTTTCCCTTTGTTTTCCTGACATTGTAATTTTAACAGAGACATGGCTAAAACCTGAGAATAACAACAATTAAATCATTCCTCCCAGGTACAATATTCTACGTAAAGACAGAAAATACCGAAGAGGTGGAGGAGTAGCAGTCTTATTGAAAGATCATTTAACAGTTGACTATTTTTAGAATTAACCATCCCTGACTTTGAAAATGCAAAAATAATCTTTGCAAAATTAAAACGTAACCCCAAGTAACACATTAGCATCATAGGTGGTTACGTCCCTCCAGGAAAATAATATTGCCTTACTAGAAAGTATACTACACTGGATCTCCAGTTACCTTCCACATGAAACAATCATGATGGGAGACTTTAACACTGACTGTCTCAACTACTTCTCCCAAACTCCTACTTCCCATGTTAACCTCCATGGATTCACCCAACTCATCACAACTCCTATGAGGATAGACATATCTTCCAATCGACAATCTTTCCTCGACTGGATTCTGGTTAACAACCCCACACTATTTTCTCTTTCAGGCAGCCTCCCTGATGGCATGAGTAACCATCAACCAACCTTCCTTCTAAGAACCTGCATTCACCATAACAACCAAACCACCTACCACTAAATCAGAAATAAAAGAAGCTTCAACCCAGGCAGATTCATCTCTGCTTTAAAAAGTTGCAGCTGAGAACACCTCCGACAGCTATTCCTAGAAGACACTGTTAACTCCTTCAACACCGCCTTCTTAGACATACTAAACTGCCATACAACTCCTAGAACTGTTAAAGTAAAAGCTAATTATGCACCCTGGCTAAGTAAAGAATGCAGATCCTTACTTAAAGCAAGGGACAAGGCTTGGGAACAGTTTCGCAAAAACAAAACCCAAGCCACTAGACAAACATTCCTTGAACTGAGAAACAAAGCTAAGAAACTAGTAGAATTAGACAAAATTAACTACTCTCATAATATCCAGAAAAAGTGCACAACAGTGACGCTCAAAAATTCTGGGCTGCAGTTAACAATATACTTATGCCAGGTAAAATAGTTACTCCCACTCCAACATCAACCTCCAACTCTGGTAGTATCTCAACCCAATTCAATAAATAATTTACTGAAACTATCCAAGTCCTTGCTATTTATCAGACCATCTCCAGCAGCTCTGTCCCTCTAGAATCCAAGGTAAGCACCAACTCCCAAAGGTGCAACAACCATTTTAATTTACAACTGGTATGTTAATACCATAACAAACTACTCAAAGCAACCACACTGGCTGTAGATAGGCTCCCAGTGGACTTTCTGCAAATCGCAGCAAAAGCAATAGCATGCCCAGTAGCCATGCTTGTAAACAGATCAATATCAGAGAGCATGGTTCCTGTTATTTGGAAAATCTCCCACATTATACCTTTACATAAAGGAGGCAAATCAACCGAACTTACTATCGTCCAATTGCCATCCTATCTCCCTTATCAAAAATCCTTCAGAGAGTCATTCATACCCAATTCATGGACTACCTTCATGAACATAAACTACTCAAACACTCAACGTGGTTTTTGTCCCTCCAACAGCACCACCACAGCCCTGACAGCGGCGCAGTGGTGTAGCAGTTGCATTGTCACCTCACAGCAAGAGGTTTGGTTCTTGGCTGGGGTGCCTTATGTGTGGAGTCTTCATCTCCTCCCTGCATTCATATGGGTTTCTTCCCACGTTATAAAGACATATGTCTGGAGCATTTCTTCCCAGGCCTCCGCTGAAAATCGGCTTTGTTTCAAGTCAGACTCTCTCAGTAAATAATTTTTAAATAAATAATGTCCTTCACTAACACAGTAAACCACTATAGAAATAAAGGCCATTTTGTACCTGCAATATTTTTGGACCTGTCAAGCCTTTCACCTGGTAAATCACAATAAACTCATCAGTGTTCTCTCCACCCTTAACCTGAGTAGCCCCTCTATCACCTCGTTCCAAAGCTACCTATCCAGATGACAACAAGCCATTGAATGATAACACCTTTCCCCTCTACTCACAGTTTCCATAGGGGTCCCAAAATGCTCCATTTTTGGACCCCTACTATTCTTCTTTACCAACCAGTTCCACAGTTCATTCCTCAGTAGTACAATATGCAGACGACTTAACTGTAATATGTGCAGCCCTGACTCTACATGACCTCCACACCATAACCCAAGATTCTTTTCTCTCTGTAGAAACATGGCTCACTAACTCCCCAACTCATTCTAAATCCCAGCAAGACAAAGCTCCTTCTCTTTTACCCAACAAGATCCCCATCATCTTCCCCTTCTTTCAATATACTATCCAAAAGTAAAACTATTATCTCCCCAATAACTCACACTAAACTACTAGGAATTGAAATTGGCAATAACTTGACATTTGATATTCACGTAGCTCAAGCTATTAAGAAGGTCCACAAAAAACTAGCCCTACTATACAGAAACAATTTCTAACAAGATGCACAAAAGCTACTATCACTCTTACACACCGCTTGTCAACCTTCCTGTATGCCTCCCCAATTCTTACCAACCTCCGCAAAACTGATCTAACCAAATTGGAATCATGTTATAACAAAATTACCAAATTTGTCACTGATGCCTCCTACAGGACACATCACTGTATGGCTCTTAGAGAGCTAAATTGGCTAGAACATCCTCAACTACTATACTTTAATCAACTAACCTTTGCCCACAAAATTTTGCAACAACCTGAAAAAAACAGCTGTCCAAAATCTTATACAACCATACACCACTTCCAGAACCCTCCATTCCAGTAACAAAATTCTCCTAAATATCACCAAAGCCAAGAGTTCAGCCAGGGGCTCACTCTTCTCAAACTTCATCCCTAAAATATGGAATAAACTGCCAACCCCAATAACCTCTACCTGCTCTCCATTACAGTTCAAAAAAGCTCCTAAAATCAGACTTCATAAGCACTTGGCTCTGCTCTTGCAACTGTCCTAGATAGGCCTTAACTCAGTCTAACTTATTTTGTTGACTGTTAACTTACTCCAAAATTTGATCTCTACAGTACCTAAAATAAATGTTTACTGTATGGAAAATATTTCTCCTCTCGTTAAATTGTATATATACATTTATGACACACAAAAATATTCTCACTTCAATTGTATGTATTCATGTATATGATGCATGAGATAAATGTCTACTTCATAAGAATTGCATTCTCCACTATTATGTAACTATTGTGTGTGAATGCTTCTGTAAGTCCTTACATGCTTCAACTATGTTTGTATTCCCCTACAACTGGAGCATTTCTCCTCGGGCCTCCACTGAAAAAGGACCTGTGTCTAGTCGGACTTTCCCGGTAAACAAATGTAAAATAAATAAAATTTCCTACTCAGTAGTCTTTAACCCCCTTCATCCCCACAAAACTTCCCAGTATCTCACTTGCTGACATATTACGTTTACATTTATAAGTTGTGTTTATTTTATTCTTCAATTAAAGTATGTCTCATTGCCATCTGGGTTTGCATGTATGCTGTCCTTCGGGTCATCATGGATTCTACAGTTAAAGCATGTTCCACTGGAGCAGTGATCACCCATGTTAGTGAGCACCAGGTCCAGAATGTTTGGGCCCCTTGTAGGGGTGTCAACCAACTGGTCCAGGGCATTTGAGTTGGAAGTCCAGGAACCTTTGAGCATTTATGTTACTACACCTATAGTTTACCCAGTTTGTGGATGGGTAGTTAGTCACCCACAACCAGTGTGTTTGGTTGTATATTGAGCAATTCGAGTAGATCCAAATAGGCAGTGTGGGTATCCTACTTCATGGAGGGGGGTTCTGTAGCTGGCAATAACTTGGAGAAGGGTCTAACCTGCAGTCAGTTGGACCTGGAGTAGTTCAAGGCAATTGTTCTGTTTGACCAATCTAGAGGTGTATTAATCTTTGACGAATATTGATACTCCACCTCCTTTAGGTTTCACACTTTGTTTGTGGTCTGAATGTGTGGAATGCATTATAAGCTGGTATGGCCGGGGTGCTTCCTGTGGCCTTAAACCAAGTCTCTGTGACTGCACAGATGTTAGCATGTTCTAAGGTGAGAGCTGCTTCCAGTGAATGCAGTTTCAGGTTTAGACTTCTAGCATGTAGCAGCATAACCCTGAGATTGTTTTTTTGAGGATACTTTTATGTCCGGAATTTTGTTCTTGTGACATTGCCTAAATAAGGCACTATGGAGGAGGTAAGTGCCTTAGCCAGTAACCAAAATCTCAGAGGTGACAGGTGAAGACTGACTCTGGCAAAGCAGCGTGGTCTATTTACCATGTCATCCAAGGCTGACTGGTACTGGATCCCCTTAGAATGACACCAGAAGCTAAACCAATTGTTGAAGTCAATCATGCTTTGTATGTATTGTGTTACCATCCTAGGTGAGGGTAGTGTGCTGCTCAAGGCTATGGACAAACCTGCCCGGGACATATATTTGGAGAACTCAGTCATGTCTCTCGTTGTATAGTCCAGTGAGGTATGCCTCAAGTCATTCACACAAACATAAACTATGACAGAGTCATTACAGTATTTCTTGCTGAGAGACTTGAGTACTTGTGTGATTTGGAGGATCCTGACACCTGATAGACAGCTTGCCATAACCTTCTTGTCCAGCCTGGTGAGTGGGACATCTGTGGGTCTCACCATGGAGTCAACTATAACTAAAAAATTTGTTTTAGATGTGTTTTGCCTTAGGGGCTTGTTTGATGAGAGACTTGTGCATGTTGTTTTATGTGCAATGGATGCAGTGTGTACTATATTAGCTCTGGCTTGTTTGTGTTTTGAAGGTATCTGATTTTTGGGTAAATTTCTGGTGAATACCTCAGCTTAAGATGGTTTATGTGTTGATTGCATGGTTTGTGCAGGAGGTGTAGTATGTGGGCTGACAACCTGCTCAGTGCAACTGTTCTGTGGATGAGAGAGTAAGGATTCCAAATTCTTAGTTTAATTTGCATTGCTCTCAAATTGAATTTGAGTGATTTAGGAGTAGTGGGTGTCAATGTACATGAGGCAATTGCTACACTCTCTCATGATACTCACGCTGGCAGGAGAGACAGAGGGAAATGGGCCATCCATAATGTTAGGTTTAAGAATTGCTTTACTCAATGGGCAAAGTAATGGAAAGGCATGGTTTGAAAAGGGGTTTCTGACTAATGGAGATTTGTAAGTAGATGGCAAATGCTCTGAAAAAGCACAGCGGAAGTGCTGTCTGAGTAGCTTAGCTCAGTTTGGATGGGTTCCTTAGTCGGAAAGCGGGCATCTAGTAAGGGAAAATATGTCTACTTTAGTTTTTGCATCTATAACTGCCAGTGGTTACCCCCACTGCGTGATGCACAAGCCCAAGCAAACGAGAGGCTTCGTACCGGTGAGTTAAAATAAAAGTAGCCCAATTACCAATCAGAGAAGCCCACACAGTGCCTTCTCCCAATGCCCTCCAACTCAGAACGGTCCCTGCTATATACTTCTACCACAAGATGCAGGGGACCCTCTTAATGTTGGAAACTCACGTTGTAACAAAAAAGCTAGAATCAGTAGATCTGAATTTACCCTGTGCTATAAATCCTGGAAAACAGTGCGAACATGGTACAGAAGCCAAGGCCGCAACAGTCAGCAACAAACACAGCTCACAAAGTGCAGCAGATAAAAACTCAGTAGTAATACAGCAACACAATTACATAGTGCAGTACAATGTTAAATAATATTTGTATTAACAGGAGAGAGAGAGAGATTGATGAATTCTCATTTATAGGCACTCCAGCCCTCTGGCCAAAACTCTCAGGAACTCTGGTGAACTGAGCACAAGCCCATGCAAAAGTGAGGCTTAAATGCCAAAGAGTTAAAATAAAAGTAGCCTAACTACCAGTCAGAGAAGTCTACACAGTCCCTTCTCCCAGCAAAGTTCAATTTTACATGTTTCTGCCAGAAGGTGTGGGGTGAGGCCCTCTTAACGTAAGCTTTCTAGTTAAGGAAACTTGAGTAGTAGTGAACAAACCTGGACTCAGCAGATCTGAGTCTAGCCTATTCTATAAGTCCTGGAAAATAATGTGAGCGAGGTACAGAAGCAAAGGCAAGTACTCTCCTGTGCTACAGTAGAAATGTGAGTATATAAAGCAAATGAAACAAAAACTAGAAGTAGTAGCTTATGGGTAGGTGTACTAAGAATTTTCTTGATTCATCCATAAATTGTAATATCCCATTACAAGGATCCAGTGTTCAACTCAGACAAGGGGATGTAAGGCAGCTTTCCAGTCTTTCATATCCATGACATTGCTGGAAGCTGATAAATATGTTGTTATAAGTAGTATCAATGTACTAACCCATTTAGTTTATAAATAGTCCAGCTAGAACTAAGCAGTACTAGAGATACATTTGGCACATTTAAGCATCACATCTGCAGTGAGTAAGACTGATTTAATATATTTTGAAGTGTTTTTCTAAAAACATCGGCAGTGTAGCTAGTAATGTCATTGTCTGAAAAAGAGTTTCAGAAAGTAAAAAGTAGATTGCAATGTTTCAAGTTCATTATGTGCATGGGTAATTCAATAATTTATCAAATGTACTGCAGCAGCTTATGCTCCTTAAAGTATATTAGGTAGAGAAATAGGAAACATATACTCTAGTCTTACTAATAAAAAGTAAATCGATACTGAAGAATAAAACAAAATTATTACAAAAGCTTATTACCAAAACATTTGTTTTGCATGCATTTGGCAGTTCAGCCCTTCAGTTTCCTTTATTTATGCTGTATCTTCCATCTGTGCAATTCTTTCCTGTACAAGCCTATGAATGGGGATTGAGAGCCTTGAATTTGTCTTTACAACCTCAAATATCACAGAGAATAAATGCA
Source organism: Protopterus annectens (assembly GCF_019279795.1). Taxonomy (NCBI): domain Eukaryota; kingdom Metazoa; phylum Chordata; order Ceratodontiformes; family Protopteridae; genus Protopterus; species Protopterus annectens. The sequence continues at coordinate 1,366,995,881 of NC_056745.1, forward strand.
AAGGTACTTGCTGATAGGGTTGTCTCTCACCTTTACTTTACATTAGTTCAGCCATACCTACTTGATCATCTCCATGTCACTGTATATTTCAGCCACACTGCCCTTACCTTCTACAGGTATCATTTCTGTAACATTTTCCTTGTACAGTAAACAGAAGCATCACATATACACACTACTGCCACATTAGCATTCACCCATCCCCATTTGCAGTGCTGAAGGTTACAGGCCAACAAGACATTCATTCCCTAACTGCACGTTGATCTGCTTATTTATGATTAACATGTTATATATGTCAATGACGAATAACTACTGGTGTATACTTATTTGTGTTATAGCTATTATTTTATATGAACATGTTATGACTGGAACAATGATTCTGCAGCAGTACTGTTGCACATGTAATATTGTATGTTACTGTGTTAAGTCAATGCTGTGGAAGAGTAGAGCTAGGTACAACTGGGGGCAGTGGTGTAGAACTGCATATTGACACACACCCAAGATGTTCTTCGTGTTTCACTGTTGCAGTCATCACATTTGGGTTATTGTCCTGCAGTAGCCCTCAGTCGGCCTGATTATCAAAGTCTTGGGTCCTGCGTCGGTTGCTGTCTCATCTTCCATGACGTCAGGACGTCAGGGGTATAAAGCATGCAGCCGACACCATTACATCAGTCTTTCTTGCCATGGGGTGCCCGAAGCAGAAGCAGTTTGCAAGTGCTGGTCGGCCGACTCCTGAAGTTTTCGTTTTCGAGTTTCAGAACCGAAGTCTTCAACTAAGCTAACTACCCCATTGGGGAACCTTTTTCTTGCTCTAAACCGATGTCAGTAAAAGTTAACAATTGTATTTCTTGTGGAAAGCAAGTCCCTCGTAAAGATATTCATTAGTACTGCATTCCTTGTTTAGGCCCAGACCACGACGTACCTCTCTGTCGGTTTTGTGCCTTATTCAAACCTCAAACTATTCGTCGTCGGTTTATTTACGCTTCTAAATATTTTGGTACTCGGTTCAGTTATCCAGAAATGGCTTCAGTAAGCCACCCGACTACCGACATTCCTAAAATATGCAAAGATAAAGACAGAGACAGAGGGCATAGGTCCAAAGCTGCCGACGACGCTTCTCCTAAGCTAGTTGCCAGTTCGCCAGTACTCAGTGAGGCGCTTTTGCAGCCCCTGATACTTGCTACTTCAGATTCGCAGGCCTGTACTGAGACCCATTCGGAGTCTGGTATGCCGCGAGGTGCTTCTTCGACTGTGGAACCTGTGGATGTCTCTACCTTGGATGGGTCCGGAACTGCTGTGCAGGCACCGGCTTCTGAGGGTGTATTCATCTTCTTCTTCAAGGCCTAAAACTCGATCCATACCTAGAAAACCGATGCCCAAACTGCATGGTCAGGCCCCTATGCCTAAAAATCAAATGATAAGAATGGTTAAAGACCTTATTACTCTAATCAGGGGAAGCCCCCCTCCCCCCTCTGAGAGACCTAGGACTGATTTTCCTTCTGATTCTTCTGATCAGGACTCTGAAATTTCTGTTTCCTCTGATGACCAGGATTTACCCTTATCTACCTATGAGGATTCTGATGCAGATGATTCCATTCCCTCTGCTTACCCTCCAGAAGATTTCTCTTTTGGTGAAACCTAGCATACTCTTAGGGAGCATTTTCGCTGGAAAAGCCAGGATTACTCTGACTCCAAATAGAGGCTTAGAGATTTCTTACTCCTGCCCCAACACAGGCCTTTAGCTATCCCTCCTGTACTGGACATTGTTGATGATGCCTTCTCCAAATCTAGCCTGGCCCCTGACTCTCTGACTCCTGCTCCCAGAAAACCTGATAGGTATTACAGGGTTCCTGACTCTCACAAGTTCCCCTTTAAAAATCCTAATGCAGATCCTGAGACCATTTCACAGGGACCCAAGGGCATTAAGGCTACTACTGCCAGAAATCCTACCCCCTCTGATAGAGATTCCAGGGCACTGGATAGATGGGGTAAGAAGGTGTACACTTCTGCAACCTTGGCCATTAGGGCCTTAAACCGCCAGTTTCATATGTTAAAGTATCAGCAGCATATTATTGGATTGCTTAAACAGAAAATGATGTTGATTCCTGACTGTGCTGGAAATAAAGATTTACAGGATTTAGTGCATTCTGCTGAACAAGTTGGAAAACATACTTTGCAATGTGGTTTTGATTCATTAGAGGCATCTTGCAGGGCTGCTGTCACTGGGTTTGTACTTAGAAGGCATGCTTGGCTTAAGGAGCAATCTTTACCAGGTCATGTTAAAGCTAAATTGCTGGATGCTCCCTTAAACCAGGACCACCTGTTGGGCAACATAGCAGAAGAGGTATTTAAAAAGATGGAGGAAAACGCTAAATCTATGCAAACTGTTAAAGATTACCTGCAAGTGCAGCCTCCCAGATTTAGTAGGCATTGGCCCTCTAAGAATTGGTCCTTTCCTGCCTCTTCCAGGCCTTTTCAGTCCAAACCCAGAACCAGCAGAACACCCAGGCTGCATTCCCAAGGTACTCACAGGACTAAGCAGTGGGGGGGCTCCCACTTCCAAAGCAAGGAGTAGTAAGACCCCCCCCCCCCCCAATGGTAAACTGTCTCAATGACTTAACTTTAAACCTTCCAAGCTCTGCACAACTGAGTGTTCCTATAGGGAGAAAGATTGCCCTGCAGGCAAAAAATTGGGAACTCATTACCCTGGACAAATGGGTTTTAAATATAGTTTCCCAAGGATACAGATTCCACTTCTACTCCTTACCAATCCCAAAATGATTGGCCAGATCTCCAGAGGCTCAAAAGGAAATTCTCTCTCTTTTAAGCATCAGGGCTATTCAACCTGTCCCAGAAGAAGAATGGGGACAAGGTTTCTACTCAAGACTTTTTCTGGTACCCAGAAAAGACCATTCTTGTCCTCTCCTAGACCTGCCTATCCTAAACACATTTTTGGTAATCCCAAAATTCAACATGCTAACTCTTCATCAGCTGCTTCCTATGCTAGGCAAAGATGCCTGTTTGACAACACTGATTTAAATGAAGCCTTACCTGCACATCCCAATCAGGGAATCTTGCAGAAGATACCTATGCTTCAAAGCAGGCTACATGTACTGTCAGTTCTCTGCACTGCCCTTTGGCTTTTTTACTGCGCCCAAGTGCCTAGCTCCAGTCATTGCATTTTGCAGGCAAAGAAATATTCAAATATACCCATACCTGGACGATTGTCTAATTCAGGCAGAAAGCCAGGACATACTATTAAATCATCTGGCATTTGTAAAGAAATTGCTAACTTCTCTGGGGTACACCATAAACAAAAAGAAATCACATCTTGTACCCTGCCAACAAATTGTATTCCTGGGAGCAAGCTTGAATACAACTTCCCAGATGGCCTACCTCACACCAGAGAAACAAGTTCATTTGACAGCCTACTTCAAACTACTGGCCACAAAGACCCAGCTATCTGCAAGGAAAATACTAGAAGCCCTGGGGTTCATGGCCTCCTGCATTCTACTAATTCCATATGCAAGACTGCATATGAGGAAACTACAGTGGTATCTAAAAAGCCTATGGTGTCAACATTCTCAGGATCTAGAATCAATGATTCCTATCATACCTTGTCTACAGACATAGTTCCTTTGGTGGGCAGAGGCCTGTCACCAAAACAAGGGACTGCCATTCACTCTACCCCCCTGCTTCCCAAACCCTAACAGCAGATGCATTAGACTATGCATGGGCGGCTCACTTGGCAGGGAAGTGCATTCCGGGCAAATAGAACCCAACTCAAATGCACCTGCATATCAATCAAAAAGAAATGTTAGCTGTACAGAATGCTCTGACAGCCTTCAAGGATCACATTCTTCCAGGACAATTATTGGTAAAGACGGACAACACCACTGTTATGTGGTTCATAAACAAGCAGGGAGCAACCCACTCATTCCCTTTCTGCAGACTAGCCATGGCTCTGTGGAACACAGCCTTGAGCTACCAAGTGCACCTACAGGCTCAATTCCTGCCAGGAAAGCTAAATACACTGGCAGATGACCTAAGCAGAAATCTCATGGACCCACACGATTGGAAACTGGAACCAAAGATATTCAACATGTTGAGAAACAAATGAGGGGGGGAGCCCAGAGATGGACCTGTTTGCCTCCTCCCAGAACTACCAATTGGACAAATTCTACACAAGGACTCCCCACAAACAAGCTTGGAAAGTGGATACCCTGTCCTTCACCTGGAAAAATCTATCAGTTTATGCCTTCCCCCCTCTGCCTTTCCTCTCCAAAGTACTACTAAAGATCAAATAGGACAAACTAAGGACAATACTGATTGCACCAGACTGGCCACGCCAACACTGGTACCCTCTCTTGCACAGTGTGCCACTACTGGCACCATGGCACCTGCCTCAGACCCCTGCCCTGCTGTCCAGTAGGAAGGCCAGATTTTGCACCCACAGCTTCAAACCCTGAACCTGGCAAATTACCTGATCTCTCTGTTACCATCCCTCAGTAAGTAAGTGATGGATGTCATTCTGGAGGCAAAGAGGCCTAGTACTAGAAAATCCTATGCTGAAAAATGGAAAAAATTCTGTTCCTGGAACCAAACTCGGGGGGTGGGCACAGCAGCACTCAATTTACCTTAGATTCTTCAATACTTAACTGAGATGCTTCACAACGGCCTTTCCTTTTCATCCATCAAAATTCATGCTTCAGCCATTTCAACTCATTACAATGCAGAACCACCCCCTCTTCTCTCATCCACTGCTGAAGCAGTTCCTCAGAGGGACCAATAACTTAAGACCATCCAGGAGAGCCCCTACTCCAGCATGGGACCTTAACTTTGTATTGGAAAAGCTCACTCTACCTCCCTTTGAGCCAGCTGCAAAGGCAGAGTTGAAATTCCTTTCTTGGAAAACAGCCTTCCTTCTAGCCATCACTTCAGCAAGAAGGGTGTCTGAATTATAGGCCCTCATGGCAGTGGAGCCCTTCATCATCTTTCATGCGGACAGGGTGTCCCTCAGGACCAATCCCTCCTTCATGTCCAAGGTGGCATCCAGTGAGGCCCTTAATCAGTCCATTCATTTGCCAGCCTTCTTTTCTAATCCACAGAACAAAGGGGAATGAATACTGCACTTCTTGGACGTGCACGGGCAACTTAGATTTTACTTGGACAGGACTAAACCTCTCAGGAAATCTGAACAGCTGCTGGTTGCATTTGCTGCAGGGAAGGCCATTTCAAAGCAAACCATTTCTAAGTGGATAGGCCACTGCATTTATTTCTTCTATAAGCACCATGGAAAACCTACCCCATGGGGGATAAGACCACATTCAACCAGGGCTGCATCTACCTCTACAGCCTTTCTCAGAGGTGTCCCTACCAGGGATATCCTAGAAGCTGCTACCTGGAGTTCTGTACATACCTTCGCCAAGCACTACCACTTGCCAGTTTTTTCTAAATCCAGAACTGGCTTTACCACTGCAGTCTTGAAGGGCCTTATAGCTAGTCCTAATGCTATCTAATTACCTCCTCCCATCCTTAGCTTTGGGAATCTACCCAAATATGACTGCAACAGTGAAACACGAAGAACATAGTACAGTTGTGTACACTTACCATAAATGTAGATATTCGAGTGTATTCACTGTTGCAGTTCTGGTTACCCTCCCTCCAGCGCCCTGACTTCTATTGACTGTAACTCTATTCTTGTTTAATATGCTTAAAGCTTTTTGGTGTATTTGCTTTTTTGTTGGAGGTGTAACCTTGTATAAAATTGCTTCCCATTATGGGGGCACCTGACATCTGGGGCAAGAAAAACTGATGTATTGGCGTCGGCTGCATGCTTTATACCCCTGACGACCTGACATCATGGAAGATGAGACCGCAACCGACGCAGGACTGCAAGCAGATAACCCAAATATGATGACTGCAACAGTGAATACACTCAAACATCTACATTTATGGTAAGTGTACACAACTCTACTTTTCTTCTCCCCAATCAATTTAAGTTACAGCAGTTCTTTTATTAGAATTGATTCTAGCATCTCATTTTTCTTTGTTACAGTAGTTAGTGTTTTGGGTTTTTTTGACCCTTATAAGTCAGTTCTAAACTTTATAACATTTATTTCTGAGTTTAACAAGAGCAACAGCTGTTCTGACTGCAAGTTTCCCCAGTTGAACATAATGGCAAAAAAAAAATCCAACCTGATTAATTTTTTGGAAGTCCTTATGTTGGATTGTTTTTCTTTGGGGAGCTTCGCTTCCATTCACTGTTCCTTTCCAGGGGTAATACACTCTTCACCCCCCTAATACTGCTTCAGATATCAGTTCCTCCCTCTTTTGGAGGAACATATGTATTTTCAGACCTGATTTATCCCTGCACATGCTATACGTATTTTTGGAGATATGTCCCTATTTTCAGGATTGATTTACCCCTACACAGAATTTTCTTGATCCTTCTCATCATGTGTAATTTTGAATCATCTAGTGTATATAGATCAGCATACTAGTAGCACCAGTAATTTAAAGAAAGAGTCACACATTTTCATCTCCCTTTTTCAGAAACAAAGCTAAATTACCTTATCTGGTATAATTTTGCAAACAGTTGATTAAAGTCTACAGCTTATGGTTTTATCTCTGCTTTTTAAACTTTTTTTTTGTAGTGTCCCGCATTCCTGCTGGAAAAGTTTTGTGCTATTTGATATTGAAATTTTAATTAGATGTCCAAATTTCTGGTTGGAAGGTACCTACTTTTCAAGGGGCTTTGTAGCTATTTACAGTGTCTGCAGGTTGAATGGTATATTTTGTGTCTGTGTGGGTTATTTTCATTTATATAAATGTATGATTGCCTATGTCATAAGTGATCATTTATTTATTTATTTGACATTTGTTAACCGGGTTAGTCCAGCTGAGCTAGGGGCCAATTTTCAGTGGAGATCCAATACAAAAAGCTCCATAAAGTTTACAATATTGTACAAGATTTCAATCAAAACAATGTGTTCAAAATTACAATAACAAGATGAGGTATATAAGCTACAATTAGCAACACTGCAGTCTAAAGAAGAAAGATAAATTACAATATACTAAGAGAAAAACATTATGTGAGTAGTGAGTACACTATCAGAAGTTGAATAAAGTGGCATAGTGGAATAACTAAAAAAATGCTATTAGATACAGGAAGACTAGTGTAAAACTGTATGACTGAGAGAAGAGAAAGAAGCAAGTGAATAGTAAAGTGAAAATTAAAGATGAGTAAGAAAGAAACCAGTGGTCATGTAGGGGTTAGACATGGGCAGGACCAGGTCTTTAGTAGATAGTGTTTAAGTTCTCTTTTAAACAGGTGCTTTTGGGAGATTTGTTGAATATTGAGGGGAAGTGTATTCTAGGCATGAGATACAGAGTACTTATAAAGGGATTTTCCAATAGTCTTGTTAGGCTTATAGATATCAAGAAGGAGTTTGTCCTAATAAAGATATTTCTTGTTAAAAAGAGGGGGGGGGCAGGAGTTGAATCGTTTTTGTAATCTTGCTTGGATTGTATGATGTATAGCACTAAATGTGAAGTATAATGTAAAAAAAAAAAAAGATAGAAGGCGGAAGTAATCTTTTACAGTTACTGCATCTCAAGGTTAGGAGGAAAAACCTTCACAGTGATCCTTAATCTTTGGCTAAATCTGGTTAGATTTGCAGACGTTTTGCTGAATTCATTATTCAGCCAGATTGTATTCAGCAGAATAACCTGCTTCTGAAATGGAGGAGCAAAACTTTACTTGTCTTCAGGAGAACATTTCTATTTCCTTTGGTTTTTGACTGCTTGAAACATGAATTGGTACAGGTGTTGCAGATGTTATGTAACCACATCACACAAGTCATGTGTTTTTGTTTGCACTTCATTCACATTTCTATAATGTACATCCCGACAGTTAGACGTAGTACAGAGAAGTGATCTTACACAGTGAGTATAGTAACATGGAAGCTGCCATGTGTGAATTAGTGTTAGTGTTTCAAGAAAATTTGTTTCTTGTAAATTGTACGTATATGTCAGGCAGATAGCACTCTTAAGTACAAGTGTTAATGACAGTGAAATAAATTCTTTGAGTTTTGACTGCATATTTGCATGCAGGCCAGTGAGACTAATTCAGTCAACAAGGATGAATAAGTAACTGAAGTAAATAAACAAGTTTCTGTGTTCTTAGGTTCATAGGTCTTTACTAGGTGAACAACCGCAAGGGACTTTTTAAGCCTAGCCATGCATCCCAAATATCTGACCAATTCTGATACCCTTGATAAGTATAAGCAGGAGCTTGGGATGTGGAACATGTTCAAGCAGGGGCCTGTGGGAGATGAACCATTTACAGGTTGCTTGTGTCCATTAGAGACATAGGTGCCAAACCAGGGATGGATTTCCTGTTCCCCATCCAGTTTTCCAAGCTACACTTGAATTGGATTAGGGAGAAACTCTGCTTGACAAGAATAAGGAGCCTCTTCCAGAGAAGGGGTAGTCTTTGGGATACATACCTGTCTTTCCAGCAGGTCCTATTTATATTACAGGCAAGGTTTGAATTTTAGAATGAGGAATGGGGAATTCTGGTTCTGTTTCTGTTGTGGATATGCAGGAGATCCGTCAGAGTGGGGTCTGACAATACCTCATATGCCAGGCATAGATCTCCCCTCAAGAGCCTGTAGGAGACAGAATGCAGGGATAGGGCCTTGAGACGGTCTGCATTGGACATGTTACTTACGCCCTGTATTCTTTTAGTGAGGAACCTGTGTGGACGTTTCTGTTGTTTGATACATCTGGTTAGGTACATACCAAAGGAGGCATTGTACTCAGTGATAAGTCTGATGAATGCTGAATACAGTGGAACAATGACTTCCTTGGACCTAGATCACATACCTTTGTTTATAAGTTGCACAACATAGAATGATTTCCTCACTACTGTAGACATGTGATGGTCAAAGGCTAGATTATTGTCTGTGTGTGTCCCTAAGTCCTTGATTATTTTATCAACTCTTATTGGTGTGTTATCAGTATGATAGTTACCAGGGTTGGATGACTACCCAAAGGATACTATTATGCATTTCTTGGCATTTAGTTCTAGCCCATGGCTCTGGCACCAGTTTTTTTCTGTCAGTTTTTCCTGGAGAACATTTGTCTCTGTGGGTGATTAAAGGACAGCTCCTAATTTGCAATCATCTGCAAATTTAGTTAGCCAGAGGCCACTGATGTTGCCCTTGACTTCAGAGAAGTAAATAACAAAAAGGAGCGGTCCCAGGACTGATCCCTGAGGGACTCCGCTTGTGACTGGCCTCTCTGTAACAGTGGACTCCTCAATTCTAACTTCCTGGGTCCTGTCTGTGAGCCAGCTACCCTGTGACATAATGGTTTGTACCTAATCTCTTAAGTTTGTCAACAGTGCCTGAGTGGGGGATTGTATCAAATGCATTGGCCAGGTCAAGTTACGCAGTGTGAACCATTTTGCCCTCATCCATTGCTTTGCTGACCTTCTCAAAGAACTCCACCAGGTTGAGTAGGCATCACTTGCTGAACCTTGATGAAACCAAATTGGGTTGGGTCCAGTGTCTGGAGGTTTCCTATGTCATTATTGATCATGTCCATGATCTTTCCATGGCTATGCATATGAGACTAGTGAGACTTGTGGGTCTGTAGTTTCCAGGGTCTGTAGATGGCCTACATTTGTGCAGAGGGATGACTGTTGATGTTCTGCATTTATGAGGCACAAAGCCTGTTTGGAGGCTAGAGTTAAACAGCAGTTCCAGAGGGTTGGATAGATCATGTTTCATGATGTTTATAAGGCATCTTGGGATATTGTCTGAGCGCACTGATGCAGTGTTCTTGTCCTTAGAGAGAGGATTAAGGACCTGTTCCCTACTGATAGCAGGGCGAGTTATATTTGATGGTGTTTCTGAGGGAAGGTTGATTGGGAGAGAGGGGTAAAGTTGGAGGTAAATGTTTTGGCCAGTAGGTTTGCTATATCTTCTGGCTCAGTATAGGTGGATCCATTTACAATAAACTCTGTACACAATTGTGTATTGCCTTTGAGGAGATTGTGGACATAGCTAAAGAATGCCTTGTGTGGTTATCCTTTGCCTGGAAGGCCAAATTTAGCTCAGATTTGGCTTTGGTAGACTTAATTTGTCCTCTGAATTGTTTGTTTAGGAGAATGCTTTTATCCTGCTGTGTGCTACACCTCCTGATTTTTTTCTGTGATTTTCTTCCTTCTGTTAATATAGCTTTGTTGCACAGTATTGAACCACTTATTTTTTGTAGTGAGCTTTGTAACCATGGAGTAACTGATTGTGAGAGTAATGTACACTTCTGGTGCAAATGTTTTCACTGTATGTATTACCTCAGAGGACACTGTATCAAACCCGAATAGGCTATAGGGTTAATGAAATACAGCAGCAGTTTTCAGTGTGTGTGTTTGTGTGTGTCTGTGTGTGTGTGATTAAGATATTGTCCTGTTTGCATCAGCTACATGGTGTAAGAGGTAAAACCGTGAGCACAACCCTGAATTGTCTGCCACTGAAACAAATTGCAAAGAAGGTGGAAGCAAGTTTATGATATCAGCTCACCCATCCTAGGTGGGGAGGGGAAAAGGGGAAGGGAAGCAACCTGACATGCTGAAGGTGGATGTTGCAGCTTGTAACAGTATGGAGCATGAAAGACATACCCACTAGGCTTTGCATTCCCAGAGTAACTTTGATTTGACAAACATGGAATCCTGCTCAGTTTGCTGTATGGGGGCTGTAGGGCTTAGCCTAAACAGTGAACCCTAATGAATGCCTGAATGTGGACCTGCTGAGTTATGGGAGGGCAAAGAAGAAAAGATGCAGACAAAAAAATGTTCATTGTTTAATATTTTTAACACATGCACTACTTAGAGAAAAATTAGTGTGGGTAACCCCCACCCCTACAAGCTGCATCTCTGAAAGGAAAGCTACCATTGGAGTTATTGGGGTTACAAAGGTAGCTCAGTTACCTGTCTTTAGAACTGGTTGTTCACAGCATAATACAACATATCATAGAAGGCAACCTCTTTATAGCACCTCCTAAACATTGTACATATTATTCTTTACAGAGTAACTGTTGCAGAATCCATTTTATGAACACAGACATTTATCATGTGGATTAACATTTCACTGATGCATATAATCTTGAAAAGCGGGTAATAGTGGAAGTTATAAGATATTTTTGACAGCTAGGTTGCCAAGGTCTTTCATTCTGGCCGAAAAGTAGAGCTGCATTTAATATTTTTTTTTTGTAAAATATTTTAAATGATAACGTTTATTTATGCATGTATTAAATGTAGTCTGTCAAGGTAGAACAGAAATTGTGCAGTATAGCTTTTCCTTAATTCTCAGCAGCTATCAGGGGTGTATAAGTAGGACAGTCTGCAATTTTTTTATCTGATTTTAATGTTAATATGAATTAATACAGGGAAGAAAACTGCATTGCAGTGAATAAGAGTGATGTATTGTAGTGCCGCCTTCATTTTAAATTAGGAATGATGTGCTATAGTATTTTGGCTTGGGTGACTGACATTTGTAACTGCTCTACATTCTTTTACAGAACTAACTGTGCATTCCTGTAAAAGAAAAATCCATTGTAGTATGCAGGAGCAGTGCAGTTTGCTTATGACTTTTTTTTTGTTCATAATCTTAAAATCCTTGGAATAATTGCATTTCAAATGCTTTGAAGTATATGGTCTGGCTGTTATGTACTAGCTCATAAAGGTAATTTTCAGAACTTTATTTTACTTGGTTCTGGTAATATTTCACCTTAAAGTTGCTAATCAAATAATGCCAAGGAAACACAGCATTTTCTTGTTGTCTTCATTGCTATAAAACCATTCCCAAGTGAAATGTATTGATTGCTGGCCTATGTAATTATGAATTTTTTTTTTTCTGATCAGATATGTACTTTCACATTGTTTCTTTGTTGCCTACATTTTAAGATATTTCTACTCCTGGAATTTTTAGAGTACATGGGAAATTGTTAGATATGCATTGTTCCTCAAGCAGCAAAAGGACTTGTGACTTCACACTAGTAAATGTTGCCATTTTTTTCAGTCACATTGTCTGAACTTTATTGACTGTAGTCAGGATGCCACAAGTTTTCACTTTGTAGTTCATTGGAGAAAGTTGAGGATGTTGACACTGTGCCACTCTGAAGCAGAATGACTTCCAGTTAAAAAAGTTGGTAAACGTTGCTAGTCGTAGAGGCCCTTTCACCAAGTGAGAAACTTCAGTTTCCCAAAGTGAGCCCGCCTTGTGCTGGGGGTACAGAAGTCATTACAATTTTTAGCTATTTCTACTTGTGTCACCTTTATATGGCAGATTTGTAATGAGTTTGAGAATTCCATAAGTTTGAGTGCTGATACTCCAATTAGTTACTCTGAAAACATTTTTACAAGTCCCCACACCGCCTAGCCACACAGCACAGGAGGTAAGGAAAGATTCATGGTTCACTTAAAATGATTTTTAGTGTAATTGTCATGTTCCATATATGGCACATAACCATTTTAGACCAAATTTTGATCACTTTCTGTTGTGTCTGAAGCTTCACTCTTTCACACCTAAATCAGGAAGAAAGTGTAAGCAACAATTTAGCAAGATGTCTAGACACCCAACCACTGTGGCTAACCCTGAGTGATGGTATAAAAGTACTCATATTATCTCTGTCATTTTAAACTGTAAAAATGTAAAATTATTTATTCAGTTCTTCTGTGCCTGTTATTGTGGTCAAACTGTACCATGACACCTCCCATGATGGCCTTTGTTTAAGTTGTCATATCTTAGGTTAGGATTTTAAGATATTTGGTTTTGTGAAAATTAACTTGAATTTAGTCAGTAAACCAAACAGAATGCCAAACTGTGTTGTATTTTTTGCCCATGCTTCCTACCAGCCATCATCCCCCTCCTAGCCATTTCTTTCCCCATCACTCGGTCAAGAGTTGACCTGGAATGATGGTCATTCAGACTGCCATCAGAGGGTGGTTCAAGGGTTTTCACTCAAAGTCCTACGTTCACAGGAATGCTTGGCTCACAGAGTTGAAGGTGCATGTGCAGTGGATGATTGTGCTATTTCCCTTCATTCCTCTAACGTTCTGCCTCGCTTCTCCAGTGTGGGGGCCTCTAATCAAACCCAAGTCTCAGTAAGGACTCCATCCCTCTGTGCCTTGCAGATGAGCTTCTTTTTAATTTTATCTTCAAAGACACATTCTTGTATAGCTCAGAAATCTTCCTGTCTCTTAAATGTATTGTGTGGAGCTAGGTGGGCTGCAACTTTTATCACAACTTATAAAAACAAAATGTTTTGTCAGACCAATTTTTATAATCTGCTAACCCTTTCATTTCCCACCAAACATAGCATGCTTCTTGTCTTAGACACCCTTAATCCATATCCTTAATTCCATATCAGTGACTGACAAATGCTTAAATTATTAGAATGCAGATTTTTGGCGTCAACATAAGTTTTGATTGATGAACCCTAACTAATGCTGCGCTTCTTCACAACTGAACATTTTATTTTACAGGCTATAAAGTTGGATATTTATACACATGATTACTACCTTAAGTGTTAAACCAAACTGATGATAATTTCCTAGCTGTCATTTGACCAGATGTACTCCCAGGCTAGTGTCCATTTAACAAAGGAGTGGTCCCAGCATTCTGCCTCCATTCTTTCCTTCAACTCTTATTGACTATGGTTAGCTTCACAGTTCAAGATTTCAGCTGTTTTGAGTTCATGCTTTTTGTAGTTGGAGAAAGGTGCTTACTTTCCTTGGCGTTTTCTTTTTTAGACTTGACATTCACTTTTCTCTTGGTCATTCATTGATGCTGAAAAAATAGAGTGCAGTCTTGAAAGTGTTTTTTTTTTCATCATAACCGTGTACCTGGACATAAAAAAAAATGAGATATGGAGAATCACTTCCTGTCCCTAGACCTATACAATGGAAGAGTTAAAGTAAAACTTTTAAAGCTTTGGGGGGGGGGTTATATCCATAGCTCTCAACTGTACAGATTTTTCCAGAATGTCCAGATTTTTGCCTCATGTTTCTGGTCTGCTTCTCATAAAATTGTTTTTTTTCCTGCAAATCATTGAAGGTTGAAGTCAGAAAAAATGCAGACATTTGAGTTTCAGACTTCATACCCTTGAGAAAATTAATGCTAATGCAAAACCTGTTAGTCTGTCAGCTTTCTAAGTTTGTAAGAGCAGCATTTATAAAACTATCCCTATTTTGGACCTTTGTTTCCCATTATTTATGGCTTTGTCAAGATCTCTTGCTATAAGAGGTTGAGAGGTATAGAACTTCCATCTCTGAAATTCTAGACAAAGTATGGGAAGAGGTAGAAGAAAGATACAAGAAAGATGAGTTAAAATAAAGAGGAATCAAAGGAAATAGGGACATGAAGTAAAAGAAAAGAAGTGAAGGAAAAATCAAGACGTGCATAAACTCTTATCTGTCCAGCGGATGATTGAGGCAGACTAATGGAACAAAGGTTGATTGTGTAAACTTGCAATCAAGTCGAAGGAACTGGACCATGTATGCATGCTCCCTAAATGATGACTTCATTAGCTAAGCTAAAATCATTTCTAGTTACTTGTCCGATGTTTTTCTCACACCACTGACATTTTACTGTGGCAGATTGGTAGAGTTGTTATGGTAGACAAATCCACATGCATTCCACTTTCTCAGAATTTTGCTGGAATCTGTCCACAGTGAGCTAAAACCTGACTTGTCTCACTTATCCATTTCCAGGGTAAAGCATTTACCAAATTGTTTTGACTGTTAGAGACTATCCTACAGATTTTGACATACTTCATTAAAAGTTAATTGTAGAGGTAGTAATGACAGCAACAGCTGGAACAGTGGTGGTGGGGGGCAGGTGGTTTGGCAAGGAAGAAAAGATCCACTAGAACTGAAAAGGGGTTTTGGGGAAGGACATTAGCAAAGAAAATGTGTGCCACCTTAGCCTGATACTAGGTAATTATCGTGGTCCAGATGTTTTTTCTGGACACGTTTTATAAGATCACTAAGCAGGTAGTGGCAAACTACAGATAATGCTAACGATATAGTGGAAGGGGGGCAGTATTCCCCCATGTGGACAGAAAGAATGGTTGTAGTTCTGTCTTGAAGGAGAGAGGAAAATGACTTGGCCAACTATAAGCCTGTCTCACTAACGGATGTCGATCTGAAAATATTTGTAAGGGTGTCAACTGTATGGCTGGAAAGGAGATCCTATGAGTAATTGCCCATCATCAAATTAATTTTGTAAGCATTAGCATACTGAGGAGCTCTGGAGACTATTGCTGGATTTTATCAGTAGAGAAGAGTTTCATAGCAGTAATTGTATTTCATATAAGAAAAAGCATTTGATGGTTCGCTAGAACTTTATTCCAAGGTGTGTGTAGAAGAGGTGAGGTTTTGCACTCTTTCTCAGAGGGTTTATAACTGCTTGTAGGATCCCACCTTTGTGACTAGAGGTGAATGGTGGCTATCTGGCGAAAATATCAGTGGAAATAGTGGCAAGGATGCTGTTTTTCACCCTTGTTATTTCGGGTTTATATTATGTGATCGAAGAGTCTTTTCTTCGAATACATAATAATCGGCACATGTAGAGCAAATGCTGTATACTGAGTGGCCACGCCTGCAATTTTTTTCCTCGGGGAAAAAATTTCAGTTGGCCATTATCAGGAATTGCTGTTTTCTTCAGTGCAGAGCGATCTCGGAGTTGGTATATTTAGTTGGGGGGGGGGGGCACAACCTCCCCACTTGATTAGTGTTTAAAAGTTTACTTTTTATTTTATGGCCACGTGAATTTTTTCACGAGGAAAAAATCTTGCTGTACATGTGTCGATTATGTGTTCGAAGAGAGACTTCAATCACATAATATAGACCTATTATTTTTACTAATCTAGGTTTTATCTTGGAGGACCTCTAGCATTTTAATGCAGAAAATGCAGGTGTATTGACTGACATCAACCTTCTATTGATTACTGCATGGTCACACACCTCTAAGTAAGAGAGATGACATCAAGAATTATATCACATGTGAGTATTGTCTGCAGCAGTCAGGCCTTGAATTTCACCTTAAAAGGTGCCAGTGGGATATGAAAAATGGAACAAAAGCTACTACTGGATATCAGAGATGGGAAAGAGTACTCTGGCTTTTAGGTTTTATTCTGTGAGGGGATAGGAACTGGTGAGCATAAGAGAAGGGGATAAGAAAGCAGTTTGATATAGAAATAGGTGTTGTGGGATTCTTCTGTGTAGCATAGAGGCAGTAGAGACAATGGTCCTTATGTTGGTTTTTGCAAATGAACTCCAGGACATTCAAAAACATTTGTGACAGGTTTGTTTGGTGAGTAAAAGGTAGTTAAATAGACAGTAGACACCTCAGTTGGAGCAGGAAATATGGAGAGTACCAGACCGTTGCTGGTGTTTGATGTCCATTCATACTGTCCAGTATAAGGTAATGAGAAGAAGTGGCTATTAGCTGAGTTACCTTGGAGGTAAATGTGCTATAGGGAGGAGTGAATGTGCAGGCACAGAGGATAACAGAATGATCATGAAGTGCCAGGAAGGATGGCTAAAAGATGCTTCCTGCAAAAATAGATTGTGAGGGGTAACAACATTGTACTTCAACAGGAAACTGGGATTAAAAGGAATAATGATTATGGCAATCCGGGCCACAAAAGATGGACTAGGCTAGAACCATGATAGTTAATGAAAGGTGATCAGTCAGGGTGTCTTAAAAGCTTATACACTTTTCAGAAAGAATATAACATTCTTCATGCTGACTGTCTAAGGCATGAGGTGCTGTAAACTTCATTCCAGGTGCCTAAACCCAGGAGATGCCAGGAGCAAGGGTCTGGTGATATGCACGTATGGATGCACTCTCAAGAGGTGACTAGATTAGAGAAGAAGATAGATATGAGCTGGATGAAGTGGTCTGTGGAAAACAGTTACTGGAAAAGTGGTACTTTTTTTACTTTTTGGTAGTGAACTGAAAGGAGGAAGGGTGGAACAGTGATGAGAGACAGGAGGTCTATCTTGTGTTCAGCATAGTGAAGAGTTTCATCAGCAGCCACTGAGAAGTTCCTTACGAAGTGATAAATGTGAAAGTGAAGGATATGTCATGAAACTTCTGAGGTTGCAGCAAGAGGCCTAAGGAAGAGATGGAAAAATGGCTATGAAAATAAATTTGAGAAATGACGCTTAAGGGATCTTAATCATTTAAATCTTGTGTGATGACCTCTCTCTGGGTCAGTAATCAAGGAGCCTGAATCCTCACCACTGAAACTTGAGAGGGACGTTCAGTTGGAATACAAATGGGACACACTCAGTATTTCCAGATGCAGCTCTCGGCACCAAGTACAGTTTCCCTTAAGAGCACACAGAAAAAACACACAGCCCCAGGGGCCTGGATTTCTCTATATCTGTCTCCTTCCAGGTCCCCAATAAGATTCCCAACTTTTACAGCTGTAGGGTTGGGTCCTCGGCCAGTGTGTCTAAGCCATGTTTTCCAGGACCCTCTCTGTGAACCCACTGCTTTGCGTCCCTGCTCCAAGTATCTGACAAATGCATACTGTCAGATTTGATTTTGTATAGACACACACACATGCAAACACACCTGGGAAAGGGTGGCACAGATTTACCTGCTGTGCCTCCTCCTGCCCAGAGTAGAAAGTAGTTATCACTGCCACCAGGCCCTCCAGAGTCAGCTACTCTAAGGCCCTTAACAAAGGGTGTCCAAATGTACTGTGTAATAATAATGATAATAATAATTATACTAATACAAATGGTAGTAGTTGACCAAGACAGCTAGGCCTCCTGGAGTGGTCTACACAGTGTCACAAAATACATATAAGCACTCTCAAAGGTTAAATACTTTCTAAAAAGACCAGCCACAATAACATTTTTAAATATATTTAGTAATAGTAAATAAAAGAGCATGAGAATACTGAATATACATTTACAGTAAACCTAAGAGTTCAAATCACAGGAAATATTGAAAATAACATTGATGGACAGACTTCGACAAATAAAGAAAAAACATACCCGAACTAAACTTCACTATATTTTCCTGACTGAATCTAGGAGAATTACTATTCCGTACTTAACGGAGGAAGGTAGATGATGTGGTGAATGGTCCTCCTTGTTGTCAGGCCCAAGACAGAATACTTAGTGATCAGAGATTTGCTACTGTAATAGCTAAAACATAATTTCCAAGATGGCTGGCAGAATGACCTCATCACAGTATCCCCCTTTGAACTGAGACAGGAATTTGGCATAGACATGTAAAAAATGCATATGTAGACCTTTTCTAATGTTTATGGCAGGCCTGAGGCCAAGAAACAATCACACCGCTTTCCCTGTTTTTACTGAAGCTAATAAACAATGGCTTCTTCCAGACTTACTATCTCTGGTCCTGTTCATCACTGTGGGATGCCATTGGTTTAACAGCTCATTTACATTCCCCTTATTTTTCTTAAAGTAAGCTAGCTGGTTAACCTCTGCTCTTCCAGGGTCCTTTGCTAACATATATACATACGGTCTCACATGTATATTCATTCTCTGTCTAGAAGCCCATCTGTTGATACATTTTTCAACATTACAGAAAAGTTTTTGAACAAGCACCAGACTCCACTTTCAGATACTGTAAAATGCTCCTTTAATCTAAGGACGCCAAACAAAGTAATACTCCAAAGTACAAAATGACAAGACAGAAACAATAGCGTGAAGTTCTCAACAGGAGAACAACAGACATATGGAGGACAGTTTGATCAACCTTCTACTGGAAAGAAGTGAGCTTAACTGGGAACTCCGCTTGGATGCTTGCAGTCAACCAGGACTTAATGAAACATATTCTATTTCATGTATTTTGAAATTAAAGAGTTTACAGAAGTGAACTCTATGATTGTGAGGTTTTAGGTCATGTTCATTTCAGGTTTTGATCAGTGGTGGCAATATAATATACATGTTTTATTAGATGCTGAAGAATAGTAATATTGTCAGTATTTTTAGTATTTTTGCTATTATCATTAGTGTTTCTTTAGTACACTACATATACAGTATTATTTTTCATATTTAGTGTTACGTTTAATATCTAATACTTTTTCTTTTAGTACATGTGTGACTGGTGTTTTCTGAGTCAACTCACATGAACCATGTGGTTATTAACATAATTTTAATGCAATTTCAAGACAATATAATATAATGTAACATAATTTTTATAATGTTTACCTGTACACAGATATGTGTTTTTTACTTTTATAAGAAGGAGTAGTTAAATTTAGATTTTAGCAGCTTCTCAACATGAGCTTGCACAGCTAATTTGTATGTAGTTTATGTATGTTAACACATGTTTTATAAGACTGAAATAAGATGTTAGGTTATTTAATTGGTTGCGTTTTTTTCACACGGTATATACACCTTTAATTTTTGGTGGACATGCTGAGAAGATGTGATAGGCTCACATTATATGACGAGAGGTTTTTAAACTGAGGTTTAAATGCCATTAATTGTCTGACGAAGTCTGGATAATATCCGGACGAAAAGCGCTTTGTGCTATTGTTTCTGTCTTGTCATTTTGTTCTTGGGAGTATTACTTCGTTTGGAGTCCTTGCATTAAAGGAGCATTTTATAGTATCTGAGCGTGGAGTCTGGTGCTTGTTCAAAAACTTTTTTGTCTGTTTAGAACTTGGTTTACCCTTATTTTTGTCTGCCGTAGTTCGTTTAACAGGCAAAGACACCTACGCTATGAGTATGGACACTTCCTCGCATAGTGACGAGGCAGAGAGGGGTAATTTGACCCAACTGCTTGAGTTGATGAACGAGCGGTTGGAACGCCTTTCAGCAAGGGTCGACTTGGTAACTAACGCATATTCCAGTCAATCTGAGATTAACGTGATTCCTTCAGCGTCTAACGTCTACCACATTCAGCCTTCGGGAACTGGTCAACATCGTAATAGTAATTCACAGGAAGGAAGTACAGTTGCAGAACAACATGTTGCCAGTGAGAGTTGGATACAAGTTATAAACAAATATACCACCATACCAAGACTTAATCTACCACATGATATTACTAATTGGTTGAGTGACGAATTGAACTTAGAAAACCAACAGGCAAGTAACAGCATTGACACATTTAATCAGGACAATGCTAATATCACTGAAAAGTTAAAGTAGTTTGACAGTAAACTTTTAAGGATTAAAAAATTGCAGTTAGAACTGACTGACTTTAACAAATGTATCAAAGAAAAAATTGTACCGAAGGGGCTTAGGTATTGCTCATATCCAACAGGCTTGGTGGAAGGGTCCGATTTCCACAAAGACTTGGTAGAACTATTTAATAACCAAGGTTTGGACTTGCTAAGATGCATGTCCAAACACTACCAAATCATGATCAACAAGTTGGCTATCGAAACCTTAGCCCTGGAAAAGGACATTAAAGCAGATAAGGCTTTTAACTGTTATCAATGTGATTATAATCGTACTTTCACCAGTATAGCCCAACAATTGGATAGGCTTAAAAATACTAAACTTAAGAAATTGCAGAGAGACTTAAAAGCATATACAGAGGGTACTGCATATCCTAGACCCCCAACCTCACAAGTTGCACTATTTCAGAACAAAACTTAACTACCTTCACAGGGACCTGATTCTAGACCGGATCAACAAATACCTTTTAGTTCAGGACCTAATTCAAACTATGCAGAGAGTAGGAACAGTAGTGAAGACTACATTAACGTGAGTGTTGATTTAGGTGATGTACAGAACGTGGATAACAGGAGAGGGGTCAGACTTACCAATTTGAAGTTCCCTCTCAACAGCAAAGTCAACACCATCAGCAGCAACAACAACAAAAAAACTACAGGGGGGGGGGACAAATGGAATTCCAACCCATATTTTCCCCCCCAAAAAACCTACAACACTCGCAGCAACAAGAACCCATGATAGTGTCAAGTATAACTGACTTTCCATAATGTAATTTGACTTTTAATGCTAATGCAGACTTTAGAATCTATAATTACACTGAATTTTCTATTGACAGAGTGTTGGTTGAACTGTTTGCAAAGGGTTTAGCTTTTGTTCCCACAAATAAGTGCAATTTAGCAGAGGTTTTAATTGATTTTAAATTGTACGTAAGTTGAACGTATCTGTGTTGATGGGTAATTCTTCATACAGCAACAATGAACTTAGAGTTGCTAGTACATTTAACCCACCACCTAATCCTGTAATAAGTATGTTTGAATTCTTATGTGAACATGAGTTCAGACAAGCTTTGTTAAATAATAAGAGGCATGTAAAACATGAAAATATATCCATGGATGAAAGACATACTGACATCTTTCCTTGTCTCCCCATCTGGTTTATGAAACCGGACAAAGGAGGAAGCTTAGTGGTCACGAATAACGAACACTACGTTAGGAAAATGTCACAAGTATTAGAAAAGGACACACACGAAGAAGTTAGTGTAAATCAGTTAAACATAGCATATAACAGAATTAGAATGTTCATCAGTGATTTATTTATTGATGGTTTAATAGATGTGCACTTAAACCAATGTCTAACTATGCTATCTCCTAAATTACCGCAAGTATTTGGTGTACCCAAAATTCACAAAGAGACAACTGACCCACCAATGAGAGCATTGGTGGATGCTAGACAGTCTATTACATACCCTTGTGCGAAGGTAGTGGACCTAATACTTAAAAAAAATATGTGAGTAAAGAAAAACAGATTTGCAAAGACTCATGGTCCTTTTTAGAGCTTAATTTACTTACATTTAGAGAAGAATTAAACTTCCTTACAGTTGATGTTTGTGATGTATACTCATCTATACCCCAAGATTTAGGTATAGAATGGTTTATAGACTTTATGAGGAACAAAGGAGCAATTGAGAATGATCTTAGACTGACAGAGGAATTATTGGATATCATTTTGAAAAATAATTATATTTCCTTTGACAATAGCTTGTTCCTGCAGAAAATAAGAGTTGCTATGGGATCCCCATGTGGGGCAAGCTTCTCTAATTTGCTGATGGCATATTGGAAAACAAACTTCGTTTTCACTAGTCCTCGGAAAGAAAAAATAGTTTTTTATACAAGGTTCCTGGATGATGTTTTCTTATTAGTTGATGGGAATGGTACTACAGCTGACAATTATTGGACTTTTTTAATAGCACAGGGACCTTTCTGAAGTTCACTAAGAACTTCCAGGAACATAAGATCCACTATTTGGACGTGGAATTACACAAGAATATACAGGAACGCAGATATACTGTGAAAATTTATAGGAAAAGTTCCTATTCCAACTCATTCTTACATTTTTCTAGCTCGCACCCCATTCACCAGAAAAAATCAGTAGTGAAGGGACAACTAGTGCGAGCTGCAAGAATGATAAGTAAGGAGGAGGACTTTAGTGAAGAATGTGACAAATTGCATCAGATGTTCACACACAGAGGTTATCCCAACAAGTTCTTGTCAAATATCTTTCACGAAGTGAAGGTGAAGAGAAGCACAGGAGTGTACAAACCCCGTCTTAGATAGACTAGATGTTGTATTAACAAGTAATATAACAGTGGACGAACTGTACACAGTACAGGAAACAAGCAGGACTATTAAGGGGACAGATCATTCTTTAAACACTAGTAATAGTTTTTCCCTTTCTTTTATATTCACATACAGTCCAATAGCTATAGACATTCAAGAAATAGTAAGGAAATATTGGTACTGTTTGTCAGTGGACAAAGAGTTGTTTAATAGAATAGGGGAGTTTCCCACTATTACCTTTAGGCGGGGTTTAAATTTAAAAAGCTTTCTAGAAACATCATATAGACCAACTAAGAACAACGTGGGCACATATAGGTGCGACGCATGTAAGTTCTGTAGGTATATAAATACTGGAAACCGCTTTCATATAAGGAATGAGACTTTTTACATTAAAGACAAATATAATTGTAACACTAGATCAGTGATGTATTTAGACCAATGTCAACAGTGCCCAGCTTTCTACGTCGGCAAAACCGACCATCGATTGCGGGATAGGATCTATGAGCATATCTACGCCATTAAAAAGAAAAAATTAGACAATGCCTTGGCTAGACATTGTGACACTAATACAGGCCACGTTTTCAAGTTTAAAGTTATTTCACATATAACTCAACAGGAGAATAATAAACATATGGAGGACAGTTTGATCAAACTTCTACTGGAAAGAAGTGAGGTTAACTGGCAACTCCGCTTGGATGCTTGCAGTCAACCAGGACTTAATGAAACATATTCTGTTTCATGTATTTTGAAATTAAAGAGTTTACAGAGGTGAACTCTATGATTGTGAGATTTTAGGTCATGTTCATTTCAGGTTTTGATCAGTGGTGGCAATATAATATACATGTTTTATTAGACGCTAAAGAATAGTAATATTGTCAGTATTTTAGCATTTTTGCTATTATCATTAGGTTTCTTTAGTACACTACATATACAGTATTATTTTTCATATTCAGCCTTACGTTTATTATCCAATACATTTTCTTTTAGTACATGTGTGACTGGTGTTTTCTGAGTCGACTCACATGAACCGTGTGGTTATTAACATAATTTTAATGCAATTTCAAGACAATATAATATAATGTAACATAAGTTTTATGATGTTTACCTGTACACAGATGATATGTGTTTTTTACTTTTATAAGGAGGAGTAGTTACATTTAGATTTTAGCAGCTTCTCAACATGAGCTTGCACAGCTAATTTGTATGTAGTTTATCTACGTTAACACGTTTTATAGAACTGAAATAAGATGTTAGGTTATTTAATTGGTTGCGTTTTTTCACACAGTATATACACTTTTAATTTTTGGTGGACATGCTGAGAAGATGTGATAGGCTCACATATGATGAGGGGTTTTTAAACTGAGGTTTGAATGCCATTAATTGTCTGACAAAGTCTGGATAATATCTGGACGAAAAGCGCTTCACACTATTGTTTCTGTCATGTCATTTTATACTTTGGAGTATTACTTAGTTTGGAGTCCTTGCATTAAAGGAGCATTTTACAGTATCTGAGCGTGGAGTCTGGTGCTTGTTCAAAAACTTTTTTGTCTGTTTGGAACTTGGTTTACCCTTTTTTTGTCTGACATTTTTCAACATTAGCAACTTTACAAATATGTTTTGATATTCAAATGCCATACAGTTCTAATACCTTTCTAACATAAGCATCTGTACAAGTCAGTTTGGTATTCAACTGCCATACACTTCTAATACATTTGTAACATAAGTATCTGTACAAATTAGTTTGATATTCAAATGCCATACAGTTACAATACATTTGTAACACAAGCATCTTGTACTCATCAGTTTGATATTCAAAGGACATCATTCTTTACAAATCTCCAGGTAGCTAGGTTGGCACTGGCCCATATCATCACATCTTGTATCAGGATATTTTAAATAAGTTTGAGTGAATGGCTTAATGGCTGTGGAAATCTGACAAATCATTCCACACCTGGACAGTCTGCACCAGTCTACCCCACTGAAAGGGATTAGGAAGTGTCAAGCTCAGGTCAAGCAACTCTGCATTATGAAGATCCCATACTGGATAGTGAACACAAAACTGGAAGAAGGTAGGGGCAGAGATCAACAGCAATGGAACTGATGAGTATTTCTACCTGGTGCACAATTCTCTTGTTTAAATCCAGTGCACCACAGGAGAGTAGAAGCTATTTAGCTGTGTTCTTCCCAATATCTTCACCAGGATATATACAGAAGGATAGAATTCTCACCATTGTCTCTTAAATCTTTATTGACAAATTTCCTCTACATGGTAAACATACCAATTGATTAGAATGGCAAGGTGACTGATCTTCTGCACTTAGCAGAAATTCAAGGAAGCACCTCTGAATAGCTGGAAAAGGATGACTGTGAAAAGAAGTAATCTGAAACTAGGCTTTTGATACCATTATGTAATATTGTTTTCAAGTGTATACACCATACCCTAATACTGCACTTAATAAAAATGACTTTGATGCATCCTTTGGCAATTCTAGGAGTTTG
This sequence comes from Protopterus annectens, assembly GCF_019279795.1. Taxonomy (NCBI): domain Eukaryota; kingdom Metazoa; phylum Chordata; order Ceratodontiformes; family Protopteridae; genus Protopterus; species Protopterus annectens. The sequence goes on from NC_056745.1 coordinate 1,367,020,955, forward strand.
GAATGCATATTATCCTCCAAATTCAGTAAAGAAAAATCACATTACAAGATACATACATTTCCCAAGATGTTGCTAAATAAGAGCCATAAGGTGCATGAGCATTGCTGCTTTGCTTCTGGGACCTCTCCCCCCAAAAGAAAAAACAGGCCCTTCTGTTCACTGCTTCCATGGTCCTAGAATGCTTCTAATGGTCCATCCAGATGTAATACATACCCCATCAGGTTGATAAATTGAAGTCTAAATAAGAGACTGGATTTTACTTCAATACTCCAAAAAATGAAGGATATGTGTTCTATATTTTATTCTTTCTTTCCAAACATCTTTATTAAATTTACACATATGACAAAAGCAATCTTACATTTATATAAATGAAAAACATACAAAAAGATAACACTTTAGTTGCAAACAGTTTACATTACAGACACCATTGAACAACTGTAGTTGTAAACATTATGCATCACTTATAAGCCATTCAGTCATTGTCAGTTAAGCATTATATACCTCATTCAAATCCTGCCTCTTAAACCTTGTACTTGCTCTGCATATATTATTCCCACAATTCCCATTTTTTCTTATGTAGTTTGCTCCTTCCCTTTTCTAAAGATGCCAATTGCTTTATCTCTGTTACAGTATTCTCTACTTCTAGTAAAGTTGGTCCATACTTTTCCATTTTGTAGTAATTGCTTTTTTGGAACCACCATAATTAGACTCAGCAAGGCTTTACTATGACTAGGCAATTCTGATTCTGTAGCATAACTCAAAAAAAATTATCTTCCCAGTCAGTCCAATGCGCTCACCTAGCATCTCCGACAAAGCGGTCCACAAGGAATCCCAAGTGTCTGCCAGCTCATCACACTTCCAAAAAATATGTTCCCAGCTGCCTCTTTCTTGCCCATCTTACCTCCATAGGTTCATAGGTAGGTACTAGGCTATCTGCCCTAGCACCTATGCAAGCCTAGCCAAAAAGGTACCCTGGCATTTGCCACCAAAGACAATTATTTTCCTGTGCCCTTGTTGAGCAGAGCCACAGAGGTGATCCCTGGGGTGAATTTCAAATTTCCCATCCAATCATCAAGATTTTTCTTGAAGAGTGCTAATGAGGAGCTTTGTTTGATATAGATAGGTAGTTTGTTCCAGAGTATGGGAAGTTTCTGGGACAGGAATCTATCCATCCAGCATGTTCTGTTTATTGTGGTGACAAGGTTTAGGTCCCTAGAGTGTATAGCTCGGATGGATTGGGATTTCTTTAAGTGGAGCATGTCCAACAGCTCTGGGTTTGGTGTAGCTTTGTATGTTAGGCAGAGATCGCCTCTAAGTAGGCGATATGCGACAGAGTAAAGCTGGAGTTTCTTGAGACTGTCTGCGTAGGGCATCTGTTTGAGGCCAGTAATCCTCTTTGTGAGGTATTTCTGTAGCCTTTCCAGTTGTTGTAGATGACTTGTGAGGTACATACCAAAAGGGGTGTTGTACACTATAATAGGTCTAATGAGTGACGAGTAGAGGGTAACAATAACCTCTTTTTTCCTGGATGAGAAACCTTTTGTGATGAGGTGTGCCACGTAGAAAGATTTTCTGACTACTGTGGTGATGTGATTATCAAAGGAGAGACTACTGTCCACCTGTGTCCCAAGGTCTCTTACACACTTTTGGTGTTAAGTAGACTACCACCTATGTGGTAGCTCATGGGTACAGAGTTTTTACCAAAGGGGATGACAATGCACTTTTTGGCATTGAGCTTGAGGCCATGGCTTTGACACCAGGCATCTGTCTCAGTGAGGCTCTTTTGTAGGATGTCCACATAGTTAGGAGTGTCAATTATGGCTCCTAGTTTGCAGTCATCTGCAAACTTCGTTAGCCTGTACTTCAGAAAAGTAGATACCAAACAGGAGAGGACCCAGGACTAAACCCTGTGGTACTCCACTTGTCACTGGTCTGAAGTCGGATTTGGAGTCTTCTACTTTCACAGTGTGGGTTCTGTCAGTGAGCCAGTTGGCAACCCATCTTGTGACATATGGATTTATACCTAGTTTAGTGAGTTTAGCTATAATTCCAGAGTGGGGGATGGTGTCAAAAGCCTTGACAAGATCTAGATAGGCTGTGTGAACCACCTTACCCTCATCTACAGCTTTGGTGACTGCTTCAAAGAAGTCATTCAGGTTTAGGAGACATGATCTTCCGTATAGAAACCCATACTGGGTGGGGTCCAGAGTTTGGAGATTACCAATGTCTTTGTTTATAAGTTCCATGGCCTTGCAGACAAGGCTCGTTAGGCTAATGGAGCGGTAGTTCCCGGGGTCCGTGGTAGCTCCCCCTTTGTGGAGTGGGATAACCATCGCTGTGCGCCATTCAGTGGGCACAAAGCCTGCTGTGAGGCTATGATTGAACATGGTGCTTAGGTGGGGTGCCAGTTCATTCTGTAGTTTATGTAGAACGCAGCCTGGGATGTTGTCAGGTCCCATGGATGCTATGTTCTTGGCTTTGGAGAGTATGGTTTTTACCTGTGCAGCCGTGAACTTTGAATTCTTCCGGTATAGAGATGGGCCCTTTAGCGGGTGAGGGGGGTAAAGCTAGCACTGAATCTATCTGCCAGGATGTTGGCAATATCAGTTGGTTCTGTATATTTAGTGCCATTGTGCTGTAACTCAGAGCAGATCTGAGTGTTGCCATTGAGATTCTTGACATAGCTATAGAATGCTTTGTGGTTGTCTTTAGAATCAGTGGCGGATTTATTTTCATAACTAGCTTTGGAGGATTTTATGAGGAATCTCAGCTTCTTATTGAGGCTGACCAGGGAGTTCTTCCAGTCATGGGATTTTACTCTCTTTTGCAACAGTTTCTTTCTTCTGTTGTAGAGTTTGTTTATGGCAGGGGACCAGCAGATTGGCTTCCTTTTTTTTGGAAGATAGCATCTTGGTTCTGTTAGGGATAGCATGATCCATGCACTCATGTAAGTGCTTATAAAGTGCAATTGTGTAGGATTCAGCAGTTGTACCTCCGTCTGCATGGGTGTTGTGAAGTTTGCCACTTCAGTCTTAAGAAGCATGAAGTTGGCTTTGGAGAAAATTTTTGAGGTGATTTCCCTAATGGTGGGGGGGGGGGTGTAGATGTCTAGGCTGATTAGCTTGTGGTCATATCTGACCAACGAGGAATTGACCTCTGGTGTGTAACATCGGTCGCCAATGTTGGTAATGACCAGGTCTAGGATATTGCTGCCCCTGGTGGGGGTGTGGATAAGTTGATCCAAGGCGTTGGAATTTATGAATTCCAGAAAATGTTGAGCAAAAGAGTTGGTACATGAGTAATTTTCCCAGTTAGTGGTGGGTAGTTGAAATCGCCCATTATTTGTTGGGTTGTACCCTAATATTTTCCAGTGTATCAAGAAATGAGGATTGGGAATCCTGGGGCACGGTGGGGGATCTGTAGCAAGTTACAGTTTGAATTGCGGTCTTGCCCAGAGTTAGTTGCACTTGGATAATCTTGGATGCATTATGCTGAGCAACTAGCCTGGAGGTGTGGATATTCTTAAGGAATATGGACACGCCTCCACCTTTAGTGTTTTGGTCCGGGTTAGTTGGCGAAAAGATGTGGTATGAATTATAGCCTGGTAATGCAGGGGTTTTTTCTGAAGCCTTGAACCAGGTCTCTGTCACTGCACAGATGTCAATGTTCTCCATTTTAAGGAGTGCCTTGAGTGAATGCATTTTGAAGTTTAGACTTCTAGCATTGAGTAGCATTACCCTCAGATTTTGCGTGCTTGTACCTATTATGGTGGTGAATTTATCATTTGAACTGTGCCTAAAAAAGGCACTATAGGGGTGCCAAGAGCCTTAGCCAGTATCCGGAATCCCAAGGGCGACAGGTGCAGGCCATCTCTGGCAAAGCATCGTGGCCTGTCAATCATGTCATCCCGGGCAGACAGATACTGGATCCCCTTAGAATGACATCAGAAGCATAGCCAGTTGTTGAAGTCAATCATTTTGTTCTTGTACTGTGGTATCATTCTGGGTGATGGCAGGATGCTACTTAGGCTAGGGTCATAACTGCCTGGGCTACAATATCGGAGAACTCCTCCATGTCTCTTCATGTAGTCCAGGGAGGTATGTCTCAGGTCATTCACACCAACATGGACAATGACAGAGTCATATTTGTACTTGTTGTGGAGTGACCTGAGTGTGTGCATTATTTGGCAGATCCTGGCACCCGACAGGCAGCTGACAGTAACTTTCTCCTTGTTTAGCCTGGTGAGTGGAACATGAGTGTGCCTGACTATAGAGTCACCTATGACTAGAGTGTTGGGTACGTTGCTATGCCTTACGGGCTATGGTTGAGTGGCATACTGAGTTTGTGGGCTATGTGTCATTTGGGTTGTGTTGGTGGGTGGAGGTTGCATGCGTTTCTGCTTTGGAGGTCTCTGTTGCTTGAGCAGATTTTTGTTGAGAGCCTCCGCGAATGCTTCTTCCCAACATTTGCTATCTACCTGAGGAAAATTTTTTTGTAGTCTACTTGGAGTATAAAAATACCTATGTAAACACTTCTAGGCAAAGATCCTAAGTTTTCTAGACTTTTTTGCATATTTGGGAGATATGCATATACCCCCCCCCCATTGTCTCTTTGTGAATTGCTTATCCAATCTCTCTTCCCAGTCCTTTCTCAACTCCTCTGATTAATTCTTAGAATTATCATGCAATATTTTATATGCTTTACTAATTATTCTTTTTTTAACAGCAGCTTCTGTTCTAGATTCTATTAAAAACTCTACCAGTGCTAGTCTTTCATTTAGGAGCCCCCTGTTTCTTTCTCTTTGCCTATACTCTGATATCAGTCCTTGATAGGGAAGGCAATCTCTAACCTGAGGTCCAAATAAATTCTTGGCCTCTTCCCATTCTATTACCTTTCCCTTTCTAGTTATTTGCTCCCAATACTTTGGTTCCTTTGCCAGTTTTCTCCAATAAATTCCAGCCCCCTCATGCCTATTATCTGTATCCCTGACCACAGTCATCCCTATCTGCAAAATCTCTTTTGTCCATTCTTGTGCTGGTTTGGTTCACTCTACCCTATTTTATGAATATAAAACTCTGTCTGATTTTGGTTGTTCTCCTTAAGAGTCTGCTTCCAAAATCCCAATCTCTCCTTATTTCTTGAGTTTCCTCCCAGTGTCAGCATTATTCCTTTCCACTTTGAATTATAGTTTTCTGCTTGTGCTATGCATAAGAGCCTTAATTGTGTTGGTCTAAAATATCCCCTCCAATTGGGTAATCCTAGTCCACCTTGTTCTATTGATAGAATCATCTTATCACACTTGACCCTTGCTGACTTCCCTTCCCAGATAAAATCCTTCAACTTGTTTTTAATTGCTATCCACAACTTCTCTGGTTGATAAAAATATGCCTGACCTATGTATAAGACTAAAGGGACTAAAACAATTTTACTGGCTTGTATCTTAGTATCCATATCCATGTAACAAAACTTCCAGTTTCTTAATTTTTGTATTATCTTCTGTTTAGTCTCTTCCTACATATCCTTAGCTGCCACCACAGAGTCATTTCAAATCCATACTCCTAAATAGTTCATTTTATCGTGTCCCTAAAAATGTGGATATTGTTGGACCAATTTGTGTGTGGGTACATAATTTACAGTTATTGCCTTTGTTTTAGCTTCATTCATTTTTTATCCCAAGAAGATTTTAAACTGCTTTAAGATGTCCCATAACACTGTAATGTCCCTTTCTGGTTTTGTCACATATAAAATAATATTATCTCCAAATAGAGTCTGCTTTTCCTGACTACTATACCAATTATATCCTTGAATTTCTGAGTCCCTTATTTTCTTTGCCATTGGTTCTAAATAAAATGCAAACAACAAAGGGGAAAGCAGACAACCCTGCCTCGTTCCTCTACTCAAGCAGAAATTATCGGAGAGGACCCCACCCACTTTAATTTGCACCTCCAATCTCTGTTGTATTCTTCTAATCAACCTTATAATTGTATCAGGGAAAGCAAATGCTTTCCATTGCCCTGTTTATGAAGTCCCAGTGTACTATGTCAAATGGTGTGTCTTCTTCAAGACCCACCAATAAAAGTGGTATTTTCTTGCATTCTGCTTCCGTCTGGATCATCAGTGATCTCTTAATATTGTCTAATTGTTTGCCTCTCCTTCACAAAACCACATTGATCCATATCTATCAATGTCTGCATCACTTTTGCCATTATAGACATAAACACTTTATAATCATGGTTTAATATTGAAATGTGTCTGTATGAAGCTGGATCCAATGGGTCTTTACCATGTTTATGTATTACCATTGCCACTGCTTTCTTCCAGGATGCTGGTACTTCCCCTCCTCTTAAAATACTGTTAAACAAAACCTTCCAGATCTTTGTCAGTTTCTTCCCTCCTAACTTCCACAAGAATACCAATTATTCCTGGGGACTTTCCTGTAGATTGGTTATACATAGGTTAATAGGTTCATACTAGGCTATCTGCCATGGGGCATTTATAAGCCTAGCCCGATTGTGTTTGGCTTACGCCACCCCTTGATTTGAGTATACTGTGCCCTTTTTAAAGTTTAGTTTACTGTGCCTCTGTCTAATAGTGACACGGAAGTAATCCCCGGGACAAAACTACGATCCCCCATCCACTCATCGAGATTCTTCTTGAAGAGAGTCAGTGAGGTGCTCTGCCTAACATGAATTGGAATTCTATTCCAGAGCTAAGGGAGCCTCTGGGTTATGAATCTGTCCCTCCAGCATGTTCTGTAGCCATTTTTATCTCACCCCCTTCCTATCCTGTTAGTAATTGAGTCTCATCTACCTCTAACATTGCCATATTTAATTTTTCCATAAACATTTCCATTTGTACCTTTTCTTGATTTCTGTATTTCTCTGCTTTACACAAATTTTCATAAAATTTCAAAAATGTTTCTAATACTTCTACAGGGTCTCTTGTTATCTTCCTTGTTATAGACCCCCTAAGCTTGGTGACTGCCCTTTCCACTTTTTATTGCCTGACTCGTGCTGGATATTTTTGTGCTCTAGAATTATTGTCAAAAAAGTTGGTTAACCGCAGTCTTTCCAAACTCATGCATATTATCAAGGTAATCCTTTATTTTCTGTTTAGTATTCTGCAGTTGCTCTTTTTCTTGTTATGAGAGATTCCCCCTATTTTACAATACTTCAACATTTGTCAATCACTCTAAATAATTTACTGTTTAGCCATGTCTCCCTTATTTTCATTTCCAACCTAGTTTTAAACTCCACTTTAATTTTATCCCACTCCTTAGCTATTGAGCTATGTTTTCAGAAGATAAATCTATCGTCTCTAGTAGCTTCTGGATTAATTCCACACCCCATTCCTTAAATTCCTCTCTTTTCAACCAGTAGGTGGGAAAGCACCAGTGTCTCATTTTCATTTCATTAACATGCATTTTTATTTTAGTTATTATTGGTGCATGATCTGAAATAGTTATTGGGTGCTTTTTAGGACCTTCAACTAAATGCACATATTCCTGTGAAATATAAAATCTCTCTAGCCTAGCCCAGTTTTTGTATCTTGGTGAGTCATTTGTAAATTTACTCTGAACTCTTAGTACTGAATTCATATCTTCCATGCCAAACATTTTCATAAATGTCTTCAAAAATCCACTCTTCCTTGTTATTTTCTCCCTTCTATGCCCCTCAGACACATCTTCACTGTTGCAAACCAAATTCCAGTCTCCACCTATAAGTAATGTTCCTTGCTGAAAGCTGGTTATTTCTCCCAGAATTTTCTTAAGCTCCATTATAGCAGTTTTAGAGAGGATGTAAATGCATGCCAGTGTAATCCTCTTCCCTAGCCAGTAGTCCCTTATTGGTATGTATCTTCCATTATTATATTTTATTTTACTCTTCAGTCACTATTGCAGCTCCTCTTGCAGTTAATACAAGTACTTCTCTTTTCATTTGCCCCAGATATTCCACTGAATAACCGTCCTGAAAACCTTTCTTTATCAAATTCACATGTTCACTTCTTTCTAGGTGTGTTTCCTGTAGCATAGCTATTTGCACTCTGCATTGTTTTAATATAATTCACTGCTCTTTCTTTTTTATATTTATCTGTAAGACCATTTAGATTGAAAGACATTACAGAAAGCATCATTTTCTTATATAGTTATTATTACCACCTTTTATATGTAACTGCTGTTTTGCTAAATTTCTAGTTCCAATTTGTATGTTACATGTATATACTGTTTGTCAGGTTGGTCGTTTTTACAGTTGTTTCATGTCATATCCATTTGCACCTATGTCAAATCTTACATAACTTTTTGTTTTTTTTGAAAGCCCTCAAACAGAACAAACAACCCCCATAAAACCCTCTTAAAACCTATGAACTTTACAATAACGCACAAAACTATGTACAACTTCAAATATTGAAGTTTTTGATTCCTAATAAGAACATAAGTTCTAAGTTGATAGCTACACAGACAGGCTAAAATGAACCAAAAAAATGGTTAGTCATGCTAAGATGCATGGTACAACCTGTTCTGTTAGTAAGTGCTATTTGATTTTTTTATATCTATATAATTCTCCCAGTTGAGAAAACACTTCAATACTTTCAGTAAACACTTACTCCAAGCCATTTTTCTTTATCAAATTGTCTTGTAGTGACAAGCAAACCAAACACAAAACTGATAAGGGCACCTTCTTTATCAGAAAAAAAAGCCTTACAATATTCAGTATTCTTTTTCATTTACGTATTTGTAATAAACTTGTTATTGGATAATGCTTATGGTTTTTACACAGTCATTTCCCTATGCAAGCATGGGGAAAAAGCACAGTGATTTTTCTTTTGTCGTACTCTTAACTAAACCCTTCCGCTCTCCCCCCATCTCCTCTCCTCCTCATTTTTTTTTCATTGCAGTGCCTACATTTTTCAAAACTGAACAGAGAAAAAGAGAGAAGGGTGAACAAGAAAAAAAACAAAAGCACCTGTTTATATTAATATCCATATTGCATTTAAAAAAACAGAGAACTTTACTTCAAGTCTAACTGGTTTTGTATTATCTTTAAAGCTGTCACACCTGGGAAAACCCCTATTGTTTTCAGGGAACATTGTGTCCTAGTCAATTTCTCTTTTCTTTTTTCTCAGCCAATCCCATCCCACCAGACTATCTCCAGTTTCCCTTTATCCAATTGTCTCCATGGAGGCATGAAGAGCAGCTGCAGAAATGCTACTGGTATACATATCTGCAAGTGCGAGAAAAAAAGTCTTATAATAATCAATATTTTTTTTATTTGCTTGCTTTATTTTAAAACAAAGGTCCTTCATCAGTCATTTCCCCATGCAAGAATGAAAAAAGCACATTCATTTGAACTCTGTCATGCTCCCTTAACCAGGCTCCCTTTTTCTTTCTTTTTTTTATGTTAATCATTACATTACCTATTGTTTATATAGTTATTTATTTTATTATTATTTTACATTTGTTGACCAGGAAAATCCGACTGGATGCTTGTCCATTTTCAGCGGAAACCCGGAGAGAAAAGCTCCACAGTATGTGTCTCAAAATTGCACAAGAAGAAAATGAGAAGAGGGGAGAAAAATAAAAACACCTGTTTGCAATCCCCAAGAGGGGAGAAAAATAAAAACACCTGTTTGCAATCCCCATTACACCCAAAACTAGCATGCAAAGAAAACCATGCAACACAGATGCAGTACTATTAAGAAAAGAACATGATTTCTTTACTTAGCATTCTTCTAAACATTAATGACATGAAGTAGGGCATATACTTCAGTCCCCCACTAAGCAAAAAAAATTTGAAGAAATCCAATGTTTCTAGATTTTATTGTGCTGTTAAATTTCACAGATATAATTACATCATTGTAATCCCACATTGTTACTGATTTTATTACTGTTCTTCTCCATATCCTGTCTCTGCTTCATTTCCAAATTACTCTAGATTCTTCTAGTCAACTCTTGTGCTCCCTTCCTTCTCTCCAACGTTTTCCATTGGAATACTAGAAAAGGTTTCACAGGTGCAGTCTCTCTGTGGTCTTTATTACCAGAGGAGCGAGAAGCTGAATCTCCTCCTGTTTCACAGCTCAGTTTTTGTTGGACAAACTTTTGTATTTCCTCCTTAGCATGAACTTGATCAAAAAATGATTTTGTCCCTCCAGGGAAGATAACTTGAAGACAGCTGGATACAGCAGTTTCAATCTCACAGCTGCGACTCTGCATTCTCTTAATAGAGGGATGAATTTACTTCTCTTTTGCCTATTGTACAATGAGTAATCTTTCTCCACAAACACTCTGCTGTCACCTACTTTTAGCATTTTGTCGTCCTGCCACAGTTTTGACAAAATCAATTTTTTTCTGCTGGTAGGATTACATCCTCACTATTAAAGGTCTAGGTTGTTTTCTTATAGCTAGATTTGGAGCATACACAAAATGTTCCTGTTCAACTAATAAGTCCTGCTCTGGAATACCAGTCCAGTTGGTTATTTGTGCTTTCATAAATTTAATGCAGTCTGTTCCTTCTGTTGTATAGCTGAAAATCTCAAGTATTCCCTACGTGCCTGTCCTCTAATTCTATTATTTTTTGAAACATCTCTTCCTGAGCAGTCTTATAATTCAGCCAACCTTTTCTTCATTTCGACATCTGATTTTTGCAGCTTTATCGTCTCTTCTGAATACCTGTTTAAAGCTTCTTCCGTTTGTTTTAGCCTTTTGTTGTTTGTGTTAATATACTCTATCAGTGTTTTGTTTATTTTAACCAGGTCTGTGTGCAGTTGCCTTATATCAGCCTGTAGGGTATTGGAGGTCACGTCTGAAGGTTGCATTACTTTTTGCTGAACAGCTGCAAAACTCTCCCTAGTCAGTGTTTCTTCCTCACTTTTTGTAGCTGATTGTTTCCAGGTCATCTGTGTTTCTTTATTCCTGGCATCAAGGCAGTGTACTTAATAACCAGTTACTGAAATTCACCCATAAACACAAGTCTACTGGCCTTCTCTGCTGAGTTTCTGTTTTCACATTGGGAGAGCTAAAAGCAAGTTGTTAGTGTGCAGCCATCTTGGAACTCTTCTTTATTTTATTCTCCTGCATTGTCATTTATTAGAATATGTTTGTGTTGCGAAGAAACAGTAAATCTTCATATCCTTAAACATTTGCGTATGGTGCATATAAAGCCATTTTGTATGAGCATCTCTTACTTCTGACCTGTTATTACCAAGTCATCTGGATGACTATAATTGAATGACTGTGTGATCAAGCCTTGAATGCATTTTAATAAGGCATTATTTTAATTATATAAGAAAGTCGAAAGAGAAAAGTTGTCAATGTATCTCTTACCAGTAAAAAGTGAAGTGATCACCTAGCCATTGGATATAATGAATGTATTTGCAGTACACCTTTGTGCAAATTTTGCAGTAAGCAGACATATCTACAAGGAGAGACATAACTGCTATCCTAAGTAAAATTAAAAACTCAGGTCCTGTGGGACTAGACAGCATACCTGGTGGTATACATAATCATGAAAAACCTAATGAAACCCTTCTTCATCATGTTAAACCAAATGTTAAAATACAAACATATACCTGGCCTGTGGCAATAGCGTGTAGTGATTCCATTTCACGTGGTTGTGGAGGGTCTGGTCACATCAGGTACAACCAGTTTTAGACCCTCAGTCTGCTGACTATTCTGCAAACCATATTGGAGCTTATTCAGAAGGACACAGCTGATCTAATTCTTTTAGATGTAAAACAGTTTATCAAGAGAAGATCTTGAATTAAATCTTGTGGCTTTCTTTTAAATAGTTTACAACAACATCTAATAAAAGGGTGAGACAGTGTACTATCGTAGATCGATCCTGATCAGATATTCAACACCATTTCACTTTAAGGGAATAACTCACAAATTAAAAGTGTTAAATGTCAATTCGTATTCAGTCTACTGGATGCGGACCCTTTTCCCAATTATGTTTGGTTTTGTCCAGAATTCTTGTATCAAGAGGTTGAGTAGTATGATTTCAATTGCAAAAATATCTGGATAACATAATTACTTCAGTTAAGGATGAAAAGTTCTCCAAGATGGTAGTTAATGCAGAGGACCAAAGTTCTGAGCTATTTATGAGCTGCTGCTTGTGCCCAGGGTACAGGGTTTGTGTCATTCCGCCTTCATTTACCTACTGTGTGCCTGAAAAAGTCACTTAAACAGAGGCAGTGCTCTGCATCACTCCTGAAATAGTGTGCTTACCTGGCCATCAAGTAAAATAAAGTAAAATAAAAAATGGTCTAAAAGTTACAGGCCAAGTGCAGTAATAATGATCAGTTTTTGCATGTCATGTCCGGCTTTTTATGTCGGAATGACAACTAGAAGTCTGAAAGTTAGAATTCGTGAACATTTATACAGCATTAGGGCTTGTGATGAAAATAATGCTTTATTTAAGCATTCTGTTTCATGTAAGAACTTCAAAAAGTTTACATTTTCAGTAATTGAAGTCTGCAAGACTGATTTAAGGGGTGGGGATTTTAAAAATTATGTTGAGCAAAGGGAAACATTATGGCAGATCAAGTTGAAATCTGACAAATTTCCAGGACTCAATGACACAGTTAATATTAAATGTTTTTTGAGAAATGCCAAACTAAATATTGACAAGACTATTTCAAAAGTGTTTTTTAACTAATATTTAGTTTATTTTAGGGTAAAGATGTTTGCTATTTTTTTTCCTTAGGGTTTTATTGAATAATGAATTCATTTAATTGTCAATTTATTAATTTGTTATTGACTATATAAGGTGTGTTTTGTATGCCATTAACTTGTATTCTGAAGAAGTCTTACGACGAAAGCGGTGATTAAACTTGGTTACGCTATTTTGGTTGTCCAGCGTTCTTCTCAACTTGGTGTTTTTCTAGTGTTTTACCTTTTGGATTCTTGTTATTTGTGTTTTTTTAAACAGAGGCAGTGCTCTGCATCACTCCTGAAATAGTGTGCTTACCTGGCCATCAAGTAAAATAAAGTAAAATAAAAAATGGTCTAAAAGTTACAGGCCAAGTGCAGTAATAATGCTCTCCCCTTTAATCTCATTAAATGTAGCATCATGAAACTTGGCGAAAAGGACATCTATTATGGTTTCAAAAGTGGTCATATCATAACAATGGTGTCATCATTAAAGATCTAGAGACGGTGGTAGACAGCAGTTTCACTTTGAACTGTTGTGTGTCTGCTATAGTCAGAAAGTTGTCTTTAGAATTCTAAAAGGCATATCTAGTTGCACAGGAGATCATTTTGCCACTTTATGGATCATTGATACAGCCCATTACTGAATACAATGCTGTGTTTTGCAGCCTCAGAACAAGCTTCTAGAAATGTCTTGAAATGGTATAATTCTATGTAAGAAAAATCATGACATTCAAAAGTAGAGGAATTGCCATTGTTTTTTTCTTTTTTAAGTTACTTAGAGGTGACTGCCTAGTTCATATGTAGGTACTAGGCTATCGGCCCTAGGGGCCTATACAAGCCCAGCCAAAAAGGTACCCTGGCTTTTGCCACTCAAGAAAATTATTTTCCTGTGCCACTGTCGAGCAGAGCCACATAAGTGATCCCTGGGGTGAATTTCCTATTACTCATCCAATCATCAAGATGTTTCTTGAAGCGTGCTAATGTGGAGCTTTGTTTGATATAGATAGGTAGTTTATTTCAGAGTATGGGAAGTCTCCAGGACAGGAATCTATCCCTCCGGCATGCTCTGTTGATTGTGGTGACAAGGTTTAGGTCCCTAGAGCGTGTAGCTCGGAGGGATGATGATTTCTTTAAGTGGAGCATGTCCAACATGTACTAAGGCAGTATCTAATCCAGTTCTGTTTGAAAGGCTGTACTTAAAAATGAGTCTACTTCTTTTGTTTGAAAACACACTTTTTCAAACAACAGAAAGCAGAGACCCACTTCAGCAAAAGTGCACTTTCGCGTAAATCACTTAACCTAAGCACAATACAGTGGGGATAAGGAAATATACCATTTCCCCCACTGTAGTGCAATCTTGGAGTTAGTATATATAAGTATATATAAGTAGCAGGGATGTTCACCCCCCACATTTACCAGACACACAATATTGAAAAATAAATATCAGTAACAGAAATATATGACGGATAACATTGCAGATTGTTTCCCCTTATAATCAGAATTTCGCCATTAACTACCTTCAGAAATAAATTGTGTGTGCCCGCGCGTGTGTATACATATATGTATGTGTGCATATATTTTGTTTTAATATTTTTATTTTTCTTCTCTTGTATTGTATGCATGTTACAAGATCCAGTCATTATACAAGATACAATACAATCATTTTTATGAAGAATTCAGACATAGGTGCATCATGTAGCAATTGAAATTTCAGTGTTACAACAAAAATACACTGATAACATTCTATATAAATTATGTATAAAATAGTGCTACAGACAGTCATTTTTTAATTAATACTGTGTCATAGTTAACATGTTTCAATACGGATACATATACAGAACAGAGGTGACATAAAGCTCGTGAAGGTTGAGTGCTTTTGTGCCCTTTTTAACTAAACATTCACAATAATTTGTTATTCCACATTCAACTAATCTTTCAAAATATGATCCAGGAGAAGAGACTAATATTTTAGGAAATCGGAATGCTTACTTTGGTTATTTGTTGTATACTTATGTGCTGATATATAATTTATTGCCATACTTCTGAAACCCTCCCATGATAGTTTAGTTCGATCTTGCCAGTTCTAGGTGATACATAATTTCACTAGAGAGAAGAAAGTAATTAGAATGTGTAGATTAAACTTGGGTAATTTTTGAGGGCTAATAATCAAAATGCAAATTCCTGTGATATTGCAGATTTTTGATATCCCATCTTCTCTAGTCTCTCATTGAGCTCCATAATTTGTAATTGCATTTGCAGCTCCAGATGATGTGGAGTAAATCTGCTATTTGTGAGGAACACCACGGACAGTTTGGAGAGACCTCCATATTGAAGTTAAGTATTTCTGGGGTGATGTAAGCATTGTTGGTTGTCATTAATTGAGTATGTATGAGTTTTTTGAAAGGGATTCATTTTAGCATTGTTTCAGTAGAATTAGATTTTTTTGTTTTTTTAGAGCATCCATTGATCTTATCAGTCCAGTATTTTGAATACAATAATGATGATTGGTATTTAAGAGATACTGTTAACTTGTGTTAGCATCTTTTTGTAATACATGTATTGAAGTCTTTTTTGTTTGCTTAATGAGGCACCAAATATTAAAGTACATAGTTCTCTGATTTGCCTTAACATTATGATGTACCTTTTGGAAGGTTGTGAACATTCCTTATGCCTTCTAAAGACTTTTTCCTATGTCTGTAAATATCCTAAACTTTGTATTCCTTAATGAGCAGATAGTTGGTCTTATTTAACATCTCTTTATTTAGTCTGAGATTTGGGTTCAGATATAGTGGTTGTAAGACGATAGAAGTACTTGTTAGATTTAAAACTTCCAGGAGTTTAAGAAACCTAATTATTTTATGTTTTAAGGAGAAATGAAAATTACTATCCTTTAAGCTGTCCTGATTTAAGAAAGGAAGGGCTTTGGGATTCATTTTACTGTTTTTGATATAGTTATACCATAGTTTGATCCATAGTGGATACCATTCTTTGCTCTTTGGATTATTATCAGCAATTTGTATAATCCTGTTTGCACATATTTTGTCACAATATAGATTGAAATAAAGTAATCCCAATCCACCCTTTCAGATGCATTCATTTCTGCTAACTAATTCTGACTGACTTAGGATACTAGATAAATTTAGCTAAACCTACATTCAGTTTCTTAAAGAAGGTTTTCTGGACGATTTGTTGCATTTAGCTGAAACAGTAGCCTTGGAAGAATATTTGTTTTTATAATTGCTGCTTTTGAAGGGAAAGGTAGCTTCAATTTTCCCCATCTCTGGATATCATGTTCCAATGTCTGACCCAACCTTTAGTAAGATATTCTGCGTGAATAGTGTAGGGTTATTTTCAAAGGTGATACCTAAATATTTTATGGAGTATTTTAACTTTATTCCCTAATCTGGGAAATAAGAGTCAGTGTGGTTTATTGGATTGATAGGGAAAATTAAGGACTTTATATGATTAATTTTGTAGTTTGCGACTTTTATGAAGCTTTTGATTGAGTCAAGAATTTTTCCCAAATCTGTGTTGGGGAGGGAGAAGTATAGATTTAAATTATCAGCAAAGGCTATTACTACAATTTTGTTCTTAAAAACTTCTGGGATATGATGGTACATTTTTTTGAGTTTTAAGTAAAAATAGAGGTTCTATATAGAAGTTAAAAAGGTAGGGAGATAACTGATATCCTAGTCTGTTCCATTTAAAATTTCTATTGGATTTCAGTTTGTCTTGTGTGTAGAACTGTGTGAGTGCTTTCGTAAAAATGTTTTATTATATTTATAAATTCTTGTGGCATATCAAAGTGTGGTAATACAGAGAATAAAAAGTTTGTTTACTCTGTCGAAAGCTTTACAAGCATCTAAAATGAGGGCATAGATAAGGTTTTTATATTGTTTAGATAGTAAGATCATTGTATCTAAAATTAACATGCCACATGTCTGATGTGTGTGTGTGTATATATAACTCTGTCTATATCAGTGTGTGTATATGTGGTTCAATCCCATTTGATCAAAAAATGTTGAAAATGGAATCTGTCCTTTCCCGACAGTTGTGCAATCCCTTAATTGGTATATTTAATTAGCTGGGGGTGAGGGGTGCAGAAGGGCTTGCCCCTGTATTAAATAGGTTTTCTTCAGTATGTGTTCAATCAAATGGCATAGAACCATGTACTTATATATGTGTATTACTTTTATGTGTATGTGTGTGTATATGTGTATGAGTATATGTTGATTTTTCTAAAATGCACAACACCAAAACACACTTGATCATGGCATTTTGAAAATCAAAATAACAAAAAAATCCACAAATCAAAAAAAAAGTCACGTCGTTAACCAAAACTCTACCCCAAAATTTTGATGTGTTGACTTAGGGTTTTTCCTAAGGTGAGGTGTAGGGCTGTGGTTAGAGGAAAGGTTAGGCTTAGAATACATTAGTAAGTTGGTGTGGGGGGGTGTGAAGCCTCCTTGCACATCTTTACTAATGCATGTTAATTATAACCCTGCCTGTAATCTTCAATCCTATTCCTTTTTACATTAGAAACAAAATTTCTGTAACACTACCAATACACAAGACAGTCAGACATACCAGATATAGCAACCCCTAAACAATCATCAAAGTAGCCACTTACCTAGCCTTTAATATGAATCTCAAATGCTCACACCTCTTATTGCCAAAAATTTTGATATATCCGAAGGTTTTGAAATTAGATTCCAAAACGTTAACTTAACTTACTTACATGCAGTTGATCTTCCTCCTTTTAACATTTGCAATATTCAGTCTCGTAAGCTCATTTCTCATGCCATTCTGATATATCTGTAGCTATATGTGTATATATATATATATATATATATATATATATATATATATATATATATATGGGTTTCTGTTATTACATCGAAAACACAATACATCGAACCCAAGTTTCCCAAGCCCACTTTCCCGAAACTACACATTATCGAAACCTCATTGAACCAAACTACAAAACATTGAAAACATACCTAGCAAATGTAAGAGCAACACCCGTAGTGCTACCAAACTGCAATTTCTCCTGAAAACAAACGTGCAAATAAGTTCACCACTGAAGTGAGTAAACATCCCCTGTGAGTCCCGTCATGAAATCCAAACATAAATTTACATCTTCAATAACTTCGCTGTAGCACAAACATACTCCAATTTGAATACTCCCCTTTTTGTGAGAATATAGTTTCAAACTGCTGCCGACGGCATAACAATGCTCGCTTTTTAGGAGACTGTGGACAAGCTGTAGACATTTGTATTCGAGCCTCATCTAATCTGTTCTGTTCCCTGTTTATAGCACACATGACAGTATTCAGCTCTGAAACAAATTTTCCTGTTAAGCACTTAAACTGACGGTGCCACGCCTCCACCGAATTTTGTGTCCTCAGCAGATATAGTTCATTAAGAACTGACACATTCCAGAAATCTATTGGAAACAATGGCAGAAATCTAACCTGGTAATCTATTGGAAACAATGGCAGAAATCTAACCTGGTTAGTTGATCTAATAGAAAAAGACCTCGGTTTCCCTAGTAGATACCATTCTTCAAAGAATTTCAATAGATCTTCACCATCAGTAGGAAAGGTAGACTTCAGCTTATGATACGTAGGAATGACGTCTTCCTGTAAGAAAGCTAACACAGCCAGTTTTTTTAACTGAAAGTTGAAATGACATATCACCATTATATAGAGACCCCATACCTAAGCTCTGTACCTTTCTCCATAAGTTTCTTCCAAAGTGAAAGAAACATCCTTTACATATCACACCATTAACATTCATTCTAATGCTTTTCACGGCAGTGACTTCAAAATCACATAGAATATAATTTACTTGACAACTTAAATTGTGCTCATCCGAAAGAGCAAAGATACAGTACCACATGAAATTATCGGCTTTTAAACTCTTTTCATTCATTAACAATATAGCAGAGGCACAGTTTTTGAGTATGCTCTGTACTTTATCATTGAATGTATGCTATATAATTGATGGCAAGCTGTTCCTCTCACAAAATAAGTGCCATCCATAAGCCAAATGTCAGATGTAGCTAAATCCTTTAAATTTTTATGAGTAGAAAACACAACAGCAACGTTATCATTTGTCTTATCAGTTACTCTTTTTGTACAAATGTTGCACCTTTCAATTGGAAATTAGGTACATTCAAGTTTAAAAGTGTAACATCAGTTTTATTAGAGTTTCCACCTTAACATTTTTCTAGCTCTCCTTACTTTCTGCAGTAAAGCATGCCTACTTGGCAAACTAGCCACATATTCTGACGAAGTGGAAGCTATGGCATCATCCACTGTCAGACAAGGGGAATCTCATGGTAGAGTAGCTCTTTCTTTTAAACTCAGACTTACACATATTTCTCGAATTTTGTTGGGTCTCCTGGATGGTCATGACTAACAGACGTTAACAACTCCTCGCCTAATGTAACACAAGCAGTGATAGCTCTTCCTTTGCACTTGTCAGCCAACTTACGAGTGCAACACCAGTAGTTTTTATACTTTGTAGACTTTTCTAAGTAGTAGGTATATCCGTTTAATATTAGAATGTGTTTACCTCTTTGAGAGATACTAGTTTTGTAGATCTGTCCTAGCACTCCGGGTGGTAGTTCCTTTACATTTGCCATGTTTTTTAAGGTATGATGTGCATTCACTCAAGGTGACATAGGTTTAAATAGTGTCTAATTGGCTGCTCTAGTTGTCGGTCATATGAGCTTCAGTTCAATGAGGTTTTGATAATGTGTACTTTTGGGAAAGTGAGCTTGGGAAACTCTGATTCGATGTAATGTGTTTTCGATATAATAACAGAGACCTATATAATAATATATACATATATATATATATATATATATATATATATATATATATATATATATACACACACACACACACACACACACATACATTCATATAAAATATATTGGGGATGAGACAGTGGTGAAGCAGAGAGCATTGTCCCCTTACAGCAAGAGGTTCTCCAGTTTGATTCTAGACTAGGGTATCTTCTTTGCGGAGTCTGCATGTCCTCCCTGTGTTTGCATGGGTTTCCTCCGAATATTCTGGTTTCCTCCCACATTCCAAAGACATGCAATAGGTAGACTAGATACTCTGAGACTCTGAGTTTGCCATAGGTGTAAGTGTGCATATGAGTGTGTGGTATGGAAAATGCTGCAGGTCTAGTCACCCGATGGTGTGAACCTTGGTTCTAGATGATTGTCACTGTTGAAGGGAAACCCCAACCCCATGTGCAGAAATGGGGAAAGAAGTTGTGGGTGGAGGATGGACAGATGTATATATATGTAACTCTGTGATTGTTCCCAGTTTACAGTCATCAGTGAACTTGGTGAGCCAAAGACCGTCTACTTTGGCTTAGACATCTGAGAAATAGATGCCAAACAGTAAGGGGCCCAGCACAGACTCCTGTGGTACTCCACTGGTGATGGGACTACTGGTGGAGGTGGAGTCACCAGTTTTGACAGTGTGTGTTCTTTCAGTGAGACAAAAGGCTAGCCATGTAGTAATGTAAGAGATGATCCCTGTCTGAGAGAGTTTCTCAGTGATGCCAGAGTGGGGAATTGTGTCAAAAGCTTTGACAAAGTCAAAATAGGCTATGTGCACTGCCTTACCTTCACCCATGGCTTTGGTGACATTCTCAAAGAAGTCTAACCAGTTTAATAGGCATGATCTGCCCTTAACAAATCCACACTGGCTTGGGTTTAGCTTTTAGAGGTTGCCTATGTCCTTGTTGATAAGGTCCATGATGATTCTTTCCATGGCCTTACAGAAGAGCCTGGTTAGATTTAAGGGTCTGTAGTTCCCAGGGTAAGTTGATGACCTACTTTTGTGCAGGTGGATTAATGTTGCTGTTTTCCATTCTGCAGGAACATAGCCAGTTCTCAAGCTATAATTAAAGAAAACATCAAGTTGGGTCCACTAGGTCTTGTTTTAGATTGTTTAGTAAACAACCTGGGATATTATCTGGTCCGTTTGAGGTCATGATTTTGGTCTTGGTGAGGGCAGAGATGACCTGTTCTGTAGAGATACTAGGCATAGGACTGGTGTCAGGTATGCTTTTGGATATGGTAGGTGGAGATAAGGGGATGAAGTTTGCGGTGAATCTGTCAGCTAGCAGGTTGGTGATATTTTCAGGTGTAGTATGAGTGATCCCATCTAGAAATAGTTTGGAACATAGCTGGGCATTCCCTTTTAGACTTTGGACGTAGTTAAACAATGCCTTATGACTATCCTTGGCTAGGAATGTGATTTTAGTTTCATAATTTGCTTTATAAGACTTTACAAGATTTCTGATTTTCCTGTTTAGGCTTAGGAAGAAGCTCTTCCTCTGCTGAGTGATATCCCTCTTGCTGTTGGAGAGCAGTTTCTTCCTCTTGTTATATGTTTGTATTAGAAGTTCACCACTGTTTCTTGTTTTATGGGAGTACCTGGTTTTGATCCATTCAGGTACAGCAGAGTTAATGCAGTCACTTAAGTATTTTACAGGGCATTTGCATACACTCTGCATAGTTATCATTGATGTCTGTGATTTTGGGTGGTATGAAACTTTTTATACCATTGCTTAGTATGCTGTAGTTAGCTTTGGTGAATTTTTTTTATAATTTTTGTTCCTGTGAGGGTGTCAGTTCCAGTAGTTATTTCAAATGAGATTGATTTGTGGTCTGACCTAACCAAGGAGGGCATCATGCAAGGGGAAGTATAGTGACCCCCCCCCAGAACATTAGAGCCCCTAGTGGGGGTGCAGGCTGTCTGTTTCAGAGCATTTCTGTTGACAAAGTCCAGGAACCTCTGGGCGAGCATGTTTTTGCTGATGTATGTCCCCCATTCTTTGGAAGGATTGTTGAAATCTCCCATAACTAAGGTGTTGGACTGTATGGTGAGGGATTTCAATTGAGGTAGGTGGTATGGCGGGAGGACCTACAGCTAGCAATGATGTGGTATAGTACTTTCCAGTAATTAATTGGACATGGAGTAGTTTGAGAGAATCATGCTGTTTGACCAGTCTTGAAGTGCATGTGGTTTTAATGAAGACTGATACACCTCCACCTTTGGTCCCTAGATGCTCATTTTGAGGCCTAAAATTGTGGAAGGCATTCTAGCCTTGCACAGCCGGTGTGCTCTCAGCAGCCTTGAACCATGTCTTGGTAACTGCACAGATGTCAGCATCCTCCAGGTTGAGGAAGGATTCGAGGGGAATGTAGTTTCTTGTTTAAACTCCTAGGATTAAGCAGCACACTCCCGAGATTTTCTCGATTAGATTTTGTTACGTTGGAAAATTTGTTGTTTTTCTGTTGCCTAAAAAAGGCACTATGGAGGAGCAAGGGCCTTTGCCAGTATCCGAAAGCCTAGGGGGAGACAGGTGCAGACCATCTGTAGCAAGGCAGTGAGGTCTGTGTACCGTATCCTCCCAGGCTGACAGGTATTTTCATCCTTCAGTAACAAATGCTTTATAACAAAAATGTAAGACTTTTATACGAGCAGGATGAAAGACTACTATAAAGTTAAACCCTCAGGCCAATCAGATAAAAACACAATAAGCTATTGACCAGTAGTTCCTACATTGGATGGCTTGAATTTAGCTCTTTGCTCCCACCAGAACTCTTCCATTGTGGAACAAACTGGCTTTAAGCTCAAGTGCAGTTACAAATGCTTTACAACAGAAGTATGAATTCCTGCAATATCAGGAATCCTTGGAAATAAGTCCACTAACCCTGTGAAATGTTCACAACACACAAAAACTTTGCAAAACTTAGAAGTATTTCAGCAGACTCGCTCAGAGCAACTTTTAGAGTATCAGAGGAGGTTAGGAAATACCAGAATATTGTTAAAACAACCCAAAAGTAGTACAATAACAAACAGATGGAGTTTCTTTAAAAAGTCCAGGCTGAAAAACAGTGATAAATTCAACAAAATAAATAAACGCAGCACAGAAGTGCTGAATATCACTGAAACAGTTTGAGCAAGTATAATAAAAATACTTATATCAGCTTTCTAGGCCAGATGATTTTAGAAGAAGTCCAAGTCTTGTAAAAACAGGTGTCCAAGCCAGGCACAAGGAAGCTCTGAATATGAGAAGTAGAAAATAACAAAATGGGGTGCAGCAATCAAGTTTCTGGATGACAGGTAGGTTGGAAGCCTGCAGTGTTCTACCATGCTCAGTTGACAAGTAATAGAATGCTTATGCTCAACTGTTACTTAGAGGTGCTGTTATCTTGCTTGGATTTTATTGAGCTGTGTTTGAGTGTTGCAAAACTAATCTTCCATTTTTGCTGTGAGTGAACCACTTTTTTCATTTTTGCAGTTCCACTGTTACTGGTGTAGTCCCCCCCCCCCCCCATACCTCTCAACCTCTTAGTGCAAGAAGTCTGGACAAAGCCCAAAATAATGGAGGGGACAAAGTCCCAGAATTATGGACATATTTTAAATATTGCTGTTATAACTTAGAAAGCTGCTAAAATTGTGTGATTTGCATTCGTATGTATTTGCTGAAAGATATGAAGTCTGAAATTCAAATGTATTCAGTTATTTAGCTGCTTCAGTCATCAGTGATTTGCCAGAAAACCACATTTTATGAGGAAAAGACCAAAAATATTAGGCAAAAATCTGGACAGTTGAGATGTATGGTACCCCCCTATGTGTAGTTGCCTTCTGTAATGTTTATTCCTAAGGCAGTATTAAATGATGTGAATGAAGCTGCAGCTGATGAATTATTCCATCTTGTTCCCCTAACGTGATCAACTGACTTGACAGTGATTTTCATATGCATTATTTCAATGTCACTTCATGCACTTTGTATTTTACATTTCTCTTTTATACTGAATCAAACATTTCTTTTATCATAATATTGAATTATTTGGGGATTGCTGACATTGTATCACAGTAGATTGAGTGAGTTACAAATGAGCTTTATTTCCTGTATCCCTTGAGTTTACTTCCCACAGTCTCTGCTTGTATGGTGTGCAAGACTGAAAAGGTTATATAAGCAGAGCTAGGTCTGAAAGTCACTTTTTCAAAAAGAAAAAGAAATACCTTTGTAGGTTGTCTCTGGTAGACAGAATTCAAGTAAAACTGGTATTTGTACTGTTTATTGTCATCAAAACAGTAGTATCTACAGTGAATAGTTCCTTAATGCCACAGTATTCTCTTTCAGATGAACCTGCCGGAATTAGTATTCTCTGATTACTCTTGATGATTCATTCAGCTTTCCTGTATTTTGACTGTTAACTTGTAGAAGGCACTTCTCAGACTACAGGGGTTGCACTTTTTTAACATGTTTGAGTACATTTGCAATGTGAAGAACAGAAATTACTTTATTTCTTGCTTCCATGCAGAGCAGTGATCCATGCTTTAGACTACCACTGCAGGTGGAATATTTTCTAATTAGCAAATGATAAGAAAGAATACGGCATTTGATATTAGAAATAGCAGAGTACATCTGAAAATCACTGTTAACTCTATGTGGTATGCAAGCTTTTTAATTTTTACAGAACTGTGTTCCCTGTCAGTGCAGTAATGCAACAGCTGGGCTGGGAAGGCATGCCAGATTTAGTATACTGTTCAGAAATAACTTAATTATGCAGATGGTTATTATAGTGAGACACACTTAGTTTGGGGGCACATCATTTCCTGCTGTTGTGCATTTAAACCCCTCTTTCACTCCCTTTTTGACCTGCATAAAATGTTCGTTGGTTATGTGCAGTCCGTGTTGAGGCTCCCTGATTTAACACTGGTGCTATTATCACCCTCCTCTTCGGCACAACCGTTTTAAATCATGTAAGTACACAAATGATGGCAGTTCATTAACTTATTTTAACAATACAAGAGAAATTCAAGCCTGAAAATAAAATTAAAGCGAAGTTATTCATTTGATACAAGTCATGATAAGTTTGCCTTGATTAATGTGTTTGCACAGCGATGAGAGTCACTCCTTACATTCATATAATTTATTTTGTATACTAACTGATTCTTAATGAAGATGACTCATTTATCTCAATACCGAATGTTTAAGCAACATTTATCTTCATGCTGAATAGGTCAAAGAGGAAGTCACACCAAAGGAAGTATAACTGAACACAGCCTCTGATGATCCAACTTGTTCTGCTGTGTTCAGGCCAGCCATTAACATCAGATAAAACTGAAACTTCATAAATTAGACTAGATTTAAGTAAGTTTTCATTAACGGGATGTTAAATCCGCGTCAGATGCTTCAGCTTATTGTAGTGGTGTGTGTGTGTGTGTGTGTGTGTGTGTGTGTGTGTGTGTGTGTGTGTGTGTGTGTGTGAGAGGAATGCAAGAGCACAATTCTGCTCATGCTTGTTTTTTCTGTCTGTAAGTGCCAGCAACTATTAGACATAAGTCATGCAAACTAGGTAGCGATACCGTTTGAAAACAAACTTGTCCTATGTGACACTTCATACTAATTGTAACAATGCTATTATAGATGCTTCTTAAATATTGTACTGTTACTGGAAGATGCAGTCTGTACATGCAGACAGAAATAGTGCAAAGCTAGCCCAGCAACTTGAATCACACCAGAATTAAAGCAAGCCTCCATAGCCTGAAACAAAGTTTATTGTGGGAAGCAAAATGTATCAACTCTTCAGCTGACAGTGAAGTTCAGTGACCATTACTGATGCATCAGAAATCTGGGCAGAGGACAAATAGATCCAAATTTACTTTTATGATCCACTGACAAATAGCCATGCTTAGAAGTAGCAAGAGGCCTTGAAAATTAAAAAAAAAAAGTTCACAATTCTCAAAACATGTGCATGACCACCTACTCACTATAACTATGCCTTCTCACTCTGAATTCACTAACCACCTCCATATCTTATTTGGTAGTAATGGTCTAATATCAAAAGAAGCTCTCACTTTAATGATACCATGGTACTAAAGTATGCTCTTCTATCTTTTCAGCTGACACTTACTACTATTTACGTTCCTCTGTCATGTCCTTCCATAACATGCTTTTCTTTCTAATGAACTCTCGCTCCATGTCCTTAATTTTCCCTTCTGCTCATTACTCCTCCTTGTCTCATTCTGTTTCTTTTTATTTTGGCAGCAGAATACTGTATTATTTCTTACCTCCATATGTTACTAGAAATCCAGTCCATATTTTGAATAACTCTATTAGTTTACTTGACATAGGCTGTCCACTTCTGCACAAGTGTCCTGCTATTTGCAACACGTATTGTTTTCTTTATTACAGTGTATCCTACTAATATTCTGTAAAAGTATTTCAGTCTGTGTTTTATCTGTTATGAGGATTTTCTCCCCTTATATAACATTACTTATCAGCTACTGTAAAATGTTTTTATATGCGAGTTTGGAGAGTCCTCCTCCCCAACTTATTGTAAAATGTCTAATGTGTTGCACATTTTTCTCCACCTGTATATAATTACTCAACTACTGTTAAACGTTTTTAATTCTGTTGTAGAGCTTTTCTCCCCAAGCCTCTGCTGAAAATGGGCCATTGACTCAGTCAGACTTTCCCCGGTTTTCAGCATACAAATAAATAAAAAAAATATGAAGAATAAAACAGACCCGTAACTGCCACAACAGTGTACTGAGAACGTTATCTCTCACCGAAGAAAATAACGGATTTATTAATCATTTTGAAAAGCATCTCCAGTTTTCCTCAAAACAGTGACCATATGTGTTGGAAAATAGAACAGTAGAAAAGCCAATTCAGTTTCACAGCTGACGTTCAGTTCATAAATGTTTCTTTTTTCATAGTAAGCAAGTAGTTGAAAGAAGTCTTTTATGTTTGTAACACAGTTCTAATGAGATGCTCTGAAAAGTTTGTGGGGCATGTGGCATTTTCATAGTGGAACCTGTAAGCAAATTATTAATATATCACTGTTAGTGTCAAATCATTTCCCAGTACTCAGAAAATCTGCCATTTTAGTTTCTTAACATAAGCATTGTCCCAAAAATTGAATCCTACAAGCCTAAGTCACAGCTCATTCTGCTGACCAAAATACTGGACAAAAGCAGTTGCAAGTCAGCTAAAGGTTCTTGTTTGAACCTTATGGAGTGATCAATAAGAAGCAGCATAGTTTTGGGAAAGGGCATATCTCAACTACACTACCTTACCTCACCAGTACTATCATGAAGGCTGTGGTTGAGGGTGAATTGACTTGTGTAGCGTTCATAGTCCTATCAAAAGCATTTGACTCAAATGTTTGACATATTCTTTACACAGTTTTCTGTGCGCAGTTTGAGTTAACCAGTAGTACAGTGTTTCTTGCTACCTTTAGCAGCGAACATATTGTGTATTGATAAACCATTGCTGTTTCCACTTTGTATGGTTAACAAAGGGGTGGCACAGGAATCACTTTTAAGCTCCCTGCTGTGTATCTTCTAGCTAAGCTCTCTTATTATGTAGGCACTTCAGATTAACAATGTCAAGTTACTTTATATAGGTGATATGACCATGTGATGGACAGTTTCCTCTCTGATCACAGCAACAGTGACAGTAAATCTGGAGAACTTGCAATTCTTCCTGGAGAATGGAGTCTTAACCAGTTGTTCATTTGATTGGTGACATATTCTCAATTACAAACATTATACATCGCATATAATCTTCTGTACAGTCATTGTCAATCGAATATTACATAGCTCAGTCAGTTCCTGCCTTCCCTTAAACCTCATTTTTTCCTCTGAAACATCCTGTATGTATTGTTCCCACAATTCCCATTTTTTTCTATGTAATTTGCTCCTACCCTTTTCTAAAGATCCCACTTCCATTTTTTTATGCCTGCTACTATATTCACTACTACTAATACAGTTTGTTTAGACTGATTTCCATTTTCTTGTAATTGCTTTTTTTTAGCAACTGCTGGAATTAAACTCAGCAAAGACTTACTTTGCTGAGGCAGTTCAGATCATGTATCACAGTTCATAAAAAAATAATTTCTTTAATTACATCAATTTGCTCACCTAGTATTTCTGACAGAGTAGTCTGAAGGGAATTCTTCAAGTCTGCTAACTCATTACAGTCCCAAATGTATGCTCCTAATTACCCCCTCCTTTAATATCACACCTCCAACATTTGCAACTGACTTGAGGAAAAATTCTTTGGAGTCTTTTTGGGGTATAAAAATAACTATGCAAACACTTCCAAGCAAAAATTCTAAATCTTCTAGACTTTGTTGCATTTTGGGAGCAATAATATAGCCTACCTTTATTTCTTTGTGAATTGTTTTTCCAATCTCTCTTTCCAATGCTTTCTAACCTTCTCTGACTGATTCCTATAGTTATTGTGTAATATTTTATATGCCCAACTAATTGTCCTTTTCTTAACAACAGCTCCTGTTTTAGATTCAAAGTAAAAACTACCAGTGCTGGTTCTTCACTTAGGATTCCTTTATTCCTTTCTCTTTGTCTATTACTCTTTTGATAGGGAAGGCAGTCTCTAGCCTGCAGTCCAAATGTATTCTTGGCCTCTTCCATTCTGTTACCTTTCCTTCTGTTATTATTTGCTCTTTTACCTTCTTTCCTTTGTCAGTTTTCTCCAGTAAATTCCATGCTCCTCTTGCCTGGTTTCTGTAGCCATAGTTGCAGTCTTCCCTATTGGCAGCATATCCTTTCTCCATTCCTGTGTTGGCTTACTTCCAAGAATACTTTCTGCTATTTTATGAATGTATAATGTTCTGTAATATGAATGTATAATATTCTGTATGACTGCTGCTGTTCTTTTTAAGGATCTGCTTCCAGAATACAAGTCTCTACGTATTTCTTGAACCCCACCCCCTTTTCATTATTATCCCTTTTCACTTTGAATTATAGCTTTCTCAGTTTTTGTATTATCTTTAGTTTAGTGTCTTCCCACATATTCTCAGTTGCCATAACAGAATCCTCTTTAACCCATGCTCCTCTTAAGTACTCATTTTTATCATGTCCCCATAAATATGGGTATTGTTGTACCAGTTTGTGGATTGGTATGTAGTGTACAGCTATAGCCTTTTTAATCCCAAAAAGACTTGAAACTGTCTCAGAATGTTCCACTGCACTGAGATGTCCTTTTCTGGTTTTATCGGGTACAAAATAAATATCCTCTACAAATAAAGTCAGCTTTTCTTAATTGCTATACTAATTATATCCTTGAAATTGGTAGTCCCTTATTTTCTTTGCCATTGATTCTAAATATAACTCAAATAAGAAAGGGGAAAGAGGCCACCCCTCCTGGTTCTTTTGCTCAGGCAGAATTTATCTAAGAGGAACCCCACACTTAAATTTTCGCCTCCAGTCTGTCATATATCCTCCTAATTAACATAATTTTGTCAGGGAATGCACATGCTTCCATTGCCCTACTCATAAAATCTTAGCTTACTCTGTCGAATACTTTCTCTGCATAAAGACCCATCAACAACAGTGATATTTTCTTACATTCTGCTTCCCTCTAGATCATCATTGTACTATTAATGTTGTCAAATGTTTATCTCCCCCTCCACAAAGCCGCATTGATCCATATCTATTAATTCTGGCAACACCTTTGCCATTATATTAACCATTATAGACATAAACACCTGAATAATGGTTTAGAATTGAAATGAGCCTATATGAAGCTGGATCTGATGAGTCTTTACTATCTTTAGGTATTACATCCACCACAACTTTCTTCCAGGATGTTGGTACTTTCCCTCCTTTTAAAATACTGTTAAAGAAAACCTTCCAGATCTTTATCACTTTCTTCCCTTCTAGCTTCCAAACTTCCACAAGAATACAATCTATTCCTGGAGTCTTTCTGTAGGTTATATATTTTTTTATCTGCTCTACCGCTAAGCTTGACATATTTAGTTCTTCCATAAATATTTCCATTTGTACTGTTCTTGATTTCCATATTTCTCTGCTTTATGCAGATTTTCATAAAATTACAAAATATTTTTAAACTCTACATTATCTGTGGTTATTTTCCTTGTTATAGGCTCCCTAAGCTTGACAACAACCCTGCGCTATGGTAAAAGCTTTTCTGCTGTGGAGTTATTCTTAAAAAAACAGTTGCTTGACAGCTATTTTTCTAAACTTGTGTTTATTATTCTGGTAGTTCCTTATTTTCTTTTTAGCACTCTGCAGATGTTCTTCATCTCACATTGCTGCAGTCCTTACATATGGGTAGTCCGCTGTCCTCGGTCGGCCCGAATACCAAAGTATTAGGCTGACGTCGGTCATGAGCGTTCAGATCTGACATCATAGCGTCAGGGTATAAAAGCGCATGACCGACGTCATATCCTCAGTCTTTTTTGCCGCATGGTCCGATGCAGAAGCAGCGTTGCAAGTGCCGTTCGGCATTCTGAAATTTTCGTATTCTGAGTTTCAGACCGAAACCAAGTTGTGGTAAGTACCCCGTTGGGGAATATTTTTGTTTTTTCTTGCCTCAGTTAATTCCGGATGTCAGAAAAAGTGAATAATTGTATTTCTTGTGGGAAACAGATACCGCATAGGGATTATCACTCTCTTTGCATTCCTTGTTTGGGACCGGACCACGACGTAGTCGGGTGTCGGTTTTGTGCTAGGTTTAATAAGCGCACTATAAAAAGAAGGTTAGATTGTGCCAGGTTAGTCTTTGGTAAGCGGTGTAATTATAATATGCCGTCGGATCCTCCGGCCCGCTTCCAAGAAGCGCAAAGACAAATCCTTGAAACCTAGACAGGTTGATTCGTCCGTTTCGGATGCCGGTCCTGCAGAAGCTACAGTGGAGCAGGTGGATCCAGCTGAAGTTTCTGTTGAGTCTCAGGGGCAAACTTTGATTTTGCAGGATGTGGTCTCACAGGAGTCAGGTCAAGCTGAAGGGGCCTCTCAGGTTACTGTTCTCCCTTCTATGCCTAAGGTGGTTAGGCCTTCTGCTACTATTTCTAAGGCTTCTTCTAAGGGCAGGTCTGTTTTGCCTTCCTCTGGTGTCCCTCCAGGTACTTCAGGGTCTGTGCTAAAAAGCACATGCTTAAATGGCAGAAGATTTGATTACTTTAATTAGAGGTTCTATGCCCCTCCTGATAAGAGGCCCAGGGTGGAGCCAGAGTTGGAAAGTTTGGATCAGGCCTCAGGCGACTCAGACTCTTCTGCTGAAGATATTCAAGATTTTCCCCTTATTCGATTCTGATGCAGAGGATTCCACTCCTTCTGCTTCTCCTCCAGAGGATTTTTCTTTTCAGAAACTCTGCATTCCATGAGGGAGCATTTTAAGTGGGAAGGACAGGATTTCTCTGATTCACGAAAGAGGCTTAGGGAATTCTTGTTTTACCACAGCATAGACCCTTGGCTATACCTCCTGTTTTGGATGTTGTTCAAGATGTTTTCTCGGAGGCTTCCCTTAATACAGTTTCTTTGCCTGCCGCGCCAGTCAATCCGAAAAGGTATTACAGGGTGCCTGAGTCTCATAAACATCTGCATAAGTCTCCTAGGCGGACCCAGAAACTATTAGTCAGGGGCCTAAGGGTGTTAGAGCTTCTGTTGTAAAGAATCCGGTTCCTCTAGATAAGGAAGCTAGAGCTTTGGATAGATGGGGTAAGAAGGTTTATACCTCTTCTACTTTAGCAATGAGGGCTTTAAATTGCCAGTTTCATATGTTGAAGTATCAGAATTTCCTCCTTTCTCAGCTAAAATCTAAAGTGGATGCTTTGGCAGAGGGCATAGAGTTTAAAGAATTGCAGGATTTAGTACATGTCTCTGAACAGGTGGGTAAGCATTCTTTGCAGTGTGGTTTTGATGCTGTACAGGCCTCTTCTAGGGTGGCTGCCACTGGATCAGTTCTTCGTAGGCACGCCTGGCTTAAGGATCAGAATTTGTCCGAGCATGTTAAAACTAGAATTCTGGATGCCCCTTTACAGTCTGAAGTTTTGTTTGGTCCCCTGTGGAGTCGGTTTTGAAGAAAATGGAAGACAAGGCTAAGTCTATGCAGACTGTTAAAGATTTTTGCAGGTGCAACCTCCAAAGTTTAGTAGAAATTGGCCTACTAAGGGGTGGACCTACCCTTCTTCTGATTCTCAGTCTAGGGGTAGATCTAGGCGTGGCAGGGGCAGAGCTCACAGTACATTCAGGCCTAGAACTTGGAGTTCACCTGCACAATCTGCAGGTGAGGGCAGGGGCCAGTCCTTTCGTAAACAGGCCCAATGACCTGCATTTTCAGCTGCCAGATTCTTCTTCCCTGGCAGCTCCTTTGGGAGGAAAATTAGCACTCTTCAAGCAAAACTGGCTTTTAGTCACCCAGGACAAATGGGTATTGGACATTATAAACCGAGGCTACAAGTTCTATTTCCATACACTGCCTCCTTTCAAAGGCATGCCAGACGTTCCTCCTCGGCAAAGGATAGAGGCTCACAAGCAGATTTCATTACTTCTTCAAATAGGAGCTATACAGCCAGTTCCTCTGTCAGAAGTGGGACTAGGATTTTATTCTCGCCTGTTTCTAGTACCAAAGAAAGGGAACACGTGGAGACCAATTCTGGATTTATCTATCCTCAACACTTATCTGGACATTCCAAAGTTCAAAATGCTGACGTTACAACAGCTTTTACATCTGTTGGGAAAAGATCACTGGATGGTAACTCTGGATCTCAAAGAGGCTTATCTTCATGTTCCTATCAGGCCCAGTTGCAGGAGGTACCTGCGTTCTCGGGCTGGAAATTTACATTAGCAGTTCTCTGCATTGCCCTTTGGCTTATCTACTGCCCAGAGTGTTCACAAAGGTTCTGGCTCCAGTGATAGCCTTTTTCAGGTTAAAAGGAATACAGATTTATCCTTATTTGGACGATTGCCTGATTATTGCACAACACAAAGAAGAACTTCTGCATCATCTACAGTATGTGATGGTAGTGTTAAGATGCCTAGGGTATTCTGTGAACGAAACAAAGTCCAGTCTAGTACCCTCTCAGGACATGTGCTTTCTGGGTGTAAGACTGAATACAGCTTCCCAGATGGCCTTTTTGACCCCGGACAAACAAAGAAGCCTTTCTCTTTATTTCCATCAAATGTCTCTACAGTCCAGGCTGACTGCAAAGACAGTCCTTCAAGCCATGGGGTTCATGGCATCTTGTATTCTGGTGCTTCCCATTGCCAAACTGCATATGAGGAAGCTTCAATGGTATCTCAAAAATGTATGAACACAACACTGCCAAGATCTAGACACTGTCATTCAGATAATACCTTGCATTCAGAAAGAATTTTTGTGGTGGGCTCAGGAATGTCACCTAAACAAGGGACTCTCTGTGACCCGACCAGAGGCGAGTCAGCTTCTAACGACAGATGCCTCGGACAAGGCTTGGGGAGCACACCTCAATGGAAAATGGGTGCAAGACACGTGGCCTGTCAGACTTCAACATTTGCATATCAACTTGAAGGAGATGTTAGCAGTCCAATTTGCATTGATGGCTTTCAAGGATTTACTTCACCCAGGACAGGTGTTGATTCAAACAGACAACACTACTGTCATGTGGTACATCAACAAGCAAGAGGGAACCCATTCGTACCCTCTTTGCAGGCAAGCGATGATTTTGTGGGAGACTGCTCTCAGTTTACACCTCAATCTTCAGGCAAGGTTTCTACCAGGAGCACAGAACTCCTTAGCGGATGTGTTGAGCAGACAAATTGTGGATCCTCACGGTGGAAACTGGATCCTCATGTGTTTCAAAAGTTGACAGTGTTATGGGGACTCCAGACATAGATCTGTTCGCTTCTCCACTAAATTACCAGTTGCCAAAGTTTTGCACAAAAATGTTTCATCCCACAGCTTGGAAGGTGGATGCTCTATCATTCAGTTGGAGCAATCTTCATGTCTATGCCTTTCCACCTCTGCCTCTCATTCCCAAGGTACTCCTGAAGGCCAGAATAGACAAGCCATCCATGATTCTGTTAGCGCCGGATTGGCCTCGACAGCACTGGTACCCACTACTGAGGAGTTTGGCAGGAGCCTCCATGGCCTCTGCCTTTGATTCCGCATCTTTTGTCTCAGGAGGGCAATCACTTCCTCAATGTCAAGATTCAGTCTCTGCATCTCACAGCCTGGCATATTCTGTTTTAGACCCTGGAGGGTCTCAGCTTCCACAACAAGTTTTGAATGTTATTTTGGAGGCCAGAAGGCCTAGTACAAGGAAAGTTTACGCTGATAAATGGAGGAGATTTTTTCTTTGGAGCAAAGCGAAGGACTTTGATGTTTCCAAGCCTGATTTAAGTGTGTCTCTTCAATATCTTACTGAGTTATTGGACAAGGGTTTGTCTTTCTCCTCGATAAAGGTTCATGCTGCAGCCATTTCTGCTCACTATGACTGTGACCCTCCTTTATTTTCCCATCCTTTGTTTAAGCAATTTCTTAGAGGGGCAAAGAACATAAGACCCCCGTAGAGCTCCTACTCCTGCTTGGGATCTCAATTTTGTGTTGGAAAAGCTTACTCTACAACCTTTTGAGCCTGCAGCTACTGCCGAGTTAAAGTATTTATCATGGAAGACTGCTTTTTTGTTGGCCATTACCTCTGCAAGAAGGGTTTCTGAATTACAGGCCCTTATGGCAGTGGAACCTTTCCTGATTTTTCATAAGGATAGGGTATCTTTGCGTACTAATCCTTCCTTTATGCCTAAAGTGGTTTCTAGTGTGGCCTTGAACCAAACTATTCATTTGCCTACTTTTTATGCAAACCCTCAAAATAAAGGGGAGAAGATTTTGCATACTTTGGATATTCACAGGCAGTTACGTTATTATTTGAGCAGAACCAAGGGGCTCAGGTAGTCTCAGCAGTTGTTTGTTTCTTTTGCTTTGGGTTCTCAGGGAAAACCTGTTTCAAAACAAACTATTTCTAAATGGATTGGGTTTTGTATTTCTTTCTGTTATTCCCATCATGGTAAGGAGATTCCGGCTGGAATCAGACCTCATTCCACTAGAGCTACTGCCACTTCTACTGCCTTTCTAAGGGGTAGCTACAAAGATATTTTGGAAGCAGCCACTTGGAGTTCAGTACATACTTTTTCCAAGCATTACCACCTTCCTCTTTATTCTAAGTCTAGGGCTGGATTTGCCACTGCAATATTACAGGGCATTTTAGCAGCCCCTAATGCTTTATGATTTTGCCATCCTCCCTTTACCTCTGCTTTGGGATTCTACCCATATGTAAGGACTGCAGCAATGTGAGATGAAGAACATAGTACAGTTTTGTACCTACCATAAATGTAGATGTTCAAGATCCACATTGCTGCAGTCCAATTACCCTCCCTCCTTCCCCTCTGTAGTTTGGCATGGTTATATGGTTTGGGTGATGGTTGTTGTTGGGCATGTTTTCGGGAGGTATCCTGTTTTTGGGTTGTCGCCTTTCTTTTTAGGGCCTTCTGACATCTGGGGCAAGAAAAGACTGAGGATATGACGTCGGTCATGCGCTTTTATACCCTGACGCTATGATGTCAGATCTGAACGCCCATGACCGACGTCAGCCTAATACTTTGGTATTCGGGCCGACCGAGGACAGCGGACTACCCATATGTAAGGACTGCAGCAATGTGGATCTTCGAACATCTACATTTATGGTAGGTACAAAACTGTACTTTGTGCCTCTTCTTGTATGAAATTCTCCTTATTCTGCAATACTAGAGCAGCAAATTGTTGAACTTTTTGTTGTTGTGTTACTGACTTGTAGGAGGAAGTGTGGAAGCCATTATTGTAGAAGGGGGAGTCAGTACTGTTACCCTTGTGGCAATATTGGTGGTGTTGTTGGTAACAACTTTATCAGAGCTATGAAAGATAAACACTACATTCCCATAGTTTAACAGTGTTTTTGCATAAGTTTGAATTTAGATAAATAGGGTTATATGACCAAGACAATGTCATTTTGCCTTTGCATTTTAAAGCAAGGTGCTCATGGAGCAAACAGCTGAACTTTAGTAGAAGTTTATAGGATTTGTTGTTAAATGAGCTGGAAGACGAGTCTTAAGAAAAAAATTAGTTTGATTCCAGTCCCACAGAAGATAGATGGGTTGGACTGTTTAACTTGTACACAGGGCATTGTGTCTGAATGGATGGAAAGCCCAGTGACTTATGAAGCTGGAATTTGTTTATAGGGTAGCTCCAATATATATAGGCTTATTAGCTGGTCACACTTGAAATGTTTTGGTACGTTTACATCCTCATTATGTTGTATTGAAGGGGTCACAACTGAAGAAGCTTGGGAAAGTTTATTTGCGATTGAGGAGAATATTCTTTTGACAGTGACTATTTTTTTTTAAACAGCAGGACATTGAGCTCAGTTGTATGTGGTTATATAAAAGTGTAAGTGAAAAAAAGTGGCTTCATTTGGCTAATCAAGTGGTATTAAAAGGTCTTTTTTTTCTACTGGAATGGCTCATTTTGTGGACAGGGTTTCATAATATGTGCCATTCAATTCAGTGATTCTTGATGTGTTGCATTATTTACATGAAAGAAACTGGGAACAGAAGTGACAAGTGACCCAGAGCAGAATGGCTCATTTTGTGGACAGGGTTTCATAATATGTGCCATTCAGTTCAGTGATTCTTGGTGTGTTGCATTATTTACATGAAAGAAACTGGGAACAGAAGTGACAAGTGACCCAGAGCAGTGCACTGGCATTCAAAGAGCTTGAATATTCAGAATACTGTTTTGGTAATTTGGTCTCGCCTTGTGTTTTTGAGCCTGAGTAGGTATATTACTGTATTCTCCAGCTGACAGTGTACATAAATGGGTATTATGCCTTCATATGTTGCAGTATTTCTGACTGAGGTCTCATATAATTTGTTGTTTTAAAATTTGATTACTTCACATTTTTTCAGTGTTCCAAACGTTATTTCAGTATTTTTTATATAATTCCAGTACTACAAATGTATCAGTGATTATCTTTTTGAATAATGTTCTCATAATGAAAGCAGCTTTTGGGAGGTATTGGTGGGATTTTTATAAAATAAACACACACACACACACACACACACACACACACACACACACACACACACACATATACACACTTTTTTAATTACAAGTTTATGACAGGGTGTGGCTCTTGCTCAGCTTGAGAACATTTTTGTATGTGGAACTTATAGAATTCCTAACATTGGTTTGTCAAGGTGATGATTGGGTTTCATTTTATGCAACTTGATAAAGCTGGCATTGTGGGTTAGTAACTATTAGCATTTCTGGTTTAGGCTGTTTCAGTCATGATGGATCATTGTACTCAAGTCAACAACTCCAGTTTTTCCAAAGTGTGCAAAGGGCTGCTCCTTCTGGGAAATAATCAATTCCTCTAGTTTGGAAGCCTTGGGCTGTTGTGTACAGGAAGTGAGCTCTAGCCCTGGAGGAAATCAGTTTGCCATATTCTCAATTGTAAGGTTAATTGAACTGTTTAGAAGATTGATTCCAGACTGACTTGATTGACATATAGTCTGGTGTGCATCAGGGACTGAATTGATTGACGTATGGTCTGGTGTGCATCAAGTTCCCTTTAATGGATATACTTACTAGAGGCAACAGATGATGGCACTTTCTAGATATCCAGCTACGGTATGCAGCTGGTGTGACAAGAGGCTGTCCTTGCTAGGGGGAGTAAGTTACTGCTTGAGGTAGCGAACTGTAAGGTTGGCTTCTACAGGGAAGGAGAGTCACAGTCCTCCTAGAAATTGGGTTAGGTTCACATTTTGGAGTTTTAAAACAAGTTTATAGGATATTTTAGAAGCAGGCTTGATGGATATTGGGAAGATTTAGTAACTTTTTTCAGGGACTGATGGCGTATGTCTGAAAGGTTAAAGATCATGTCTAAAGGCGCAAAACAACTTTCACACACTTTATATAAAAAAAAGTGTTCGCATGCAAGCAGTTTTATACAAAAACATAAGGTCGTTTCACAACTATTCATCACTAAAAAAATTTTAAAAATTGCACTCAAACACGGAAGACTAAATTAACTGAGCAGTGTTTGTGGCATGAATATTCATGAGTAAGCAGGAGACACTTAGGTCACTTTGGGTTCCAGCTACAATTTTACTAGATTAGCATAGGTAAGTAGTTGTAAATTAGTTAATTAATCGACAAACTGTTAAATTAACAGTCTGGCAAAAAAACCCCCCACTAATTATTATTTTTTGCCAGACTGTTGATTTAACAGTTTGGCAATTAATTAACTAATTTACAATTACCTACCTATGCTAATCCAGCATAATTAGAGCTGTAACCCAAAGTGACGTAAGGACTTCCATCCATGAATATTCATGCTGTAAACAGAGCTCTGTACATTTTGCCTTCCATGTTCAGAAGCAATCTTTTCAACTCTATATGTTTTTAAAGGCTGCTAAATACATTTTTTATTTGTAAAGAAAAGTTTGTTCCTTAGCTTTAAACATTATTTTTAAGACAGTTGTTAGTCTGAAATTCTTGGGGTGTGTCTGAGCAAGTTGTGATAATTTTGATAGTTTGATGACTTTTCCTGACCTGGCTAAGAGTTTAAACAGGTTCTTTTGAACTGCGGTGTAGTTAGTGCCAAGTACTGGTAGTCATGGGTTTTGTTCAATATGATGATTTTTCCTTAGAAATGCTTCTGCTGTTAATTTTAAGGTATTCATGAAAAAAGTGGCTAGGTTTATGGAAAGAGACCCCCAGCAACAGTCATCCTTCGACAATAAACCAGGTAATGATTGTGTGTTAGCTGGGTACAGGAGTTGAGAAAGGTTTTGGTGGAACTTTTCTTGATGTACCTTCCACAGAATTGTTAATGCTTCACTGTAAGGTTGATGCATGCATTTCATGATCTGAATGTTGGAATGGTTTTGAAATGTTTAACAGAGAACTATTACTACTACTCACACATTTGAGAGTCAATGTGCTTTACTGTAATTGAGATATATAAGTGTTCATACTTACTGGCCAGTAAGATTATTTTGACTTTTATTTGTTTATATTCTTGAAAAGAGGAGTGTGAGGCATCAGTGTGAGGATATGGAAACTATACTTTGATTAATGTAGATTTGGGTGCATTGTAAATTCTCATGATTAATTACAAAGTATAATAAGGTGATTTACTACAAGTGATTAGAATTTGTTTTATGGATGAATTTGTGTTTTTTTTAATAAAAAGGTCTTTCTAAAAATACATTTCTTTGTAAACGTCAAGAAATAATTTCAGTGTACTAGATCATGCCAGACATTAAAGCCTGAAACACTGAGATCAAAAATAATAATAAAGAAAAAACATATCACTAAATGTGTTACCTGACAGGAATAAAACTACTAAACAAAGTGCTACCCATTTCAAGTATTGCAAAGTAACTTAATTTAGTATTAATAATAAGTCATTGCTGTTATCATAATAAAAATCAACCCTTTCATATCAAAACAGGAAGAGTAGCGTGGAAATATCTCTAGAATAAATAGCCTGAAATCGTAACCAATACCTAGAGGCAAAAAAATTTGGGACTACTTTATTGTTTAAGAAGACCAGGGCAACCATTTAAAAGCAATTTTCTTTCTTAGCTTTCTAAAATATGCAGTCATCTCTGAGGTATTTTATTCATGATTGCTGCACCCCCTCCCTTGTGGGGAAGACTTTACTTTTCCACCCGTGGGTACTGGCCTTCTTTGATGTAAGAAACAAAAAGTCTCCAACACCTTTTTCAGCTTTAGTTAACTAATCAGTTTGTCTTATTGCCACAAGTCAAAAAGTGGGAGAACATGTCATTTGATTAGGCCATATTTTGTTACAGATGCCCTGTAAGTCCTCTTTAAAAATCACACAGATTGCAACAGTCCCAGAATGTACAACAGTAGTCTCCCTGGATATCTCTGCAAGTATTCCAACATTCTCTGTTAACAGCTGGAAACATGCGGAATCCTGGATGGGTGTAAAATGTGTCAGCAGATACTAATTTCTGATGACACAAAGTTCTATGACCTAGTAGCATGTATGGCAGCCATATGCAAACAGCCTCATATATTTTGTGCAGTTGGAAACTGTATATCTCATTCTCGCATTACTCTAATTTTTACTGGATTCCATAGCTGTAGTAGTGGCTGAGATTTTATATTGTCTGCTAATAACTCCCTTCTGTGACCAGGATTCTATTCTAGATTTATCTGATAGAACCTCTACAACGCTTTGAATCAGTACCTTGGATTCTCTCTCTGGTGGCTCTTACATAGTACCCTAATAGCTGTATCACTTACTCTCTACTCGTTAGTAAGTCCAACTACATACTTTTAATTTAGCTTACAAATAGTTTAACCTCCCCTATCCCCAATGACCCCATAATATATATAACTCTGGTATCTTACATTACCAGGTCACATGACTGTTGCTACTGTGTTTAGAGTCTATCAAGTAGATCAGGTATACATTTTTGCTTTGATTTATTTCTCACTATTATGAGTTTTTTTTTATTTATTTTCTTAATGTTATCAGGGGGTTTTTTTTAGTTTTGTTTCAACAGGGTTGGTTTGCTAGATAATTTTACTTACTGACTGACTGCTGATATTGATGCTATTGTTGTGTTACCTTTTACCCATTAATTTTTTTTTTGTTTGTTTTGTGTTCAATTAACATCTATGCTAAGACTATTCTTCTTCTCTCCCTAGAAGCCTACACACTCCATCCCTACTATCTTGTTTACTTGCCCTACTGCTGTTGGATCATCATCCTGGCCCTGGACCTGACTACTGAAAAATGCCTACCTACAGTCAAGGAACTGAAAGTAGGTCTTGGGCTTAACTTTGCCTCTTTAGCCTCTGTGAGTCCATTACTCTGCCTGCGTTTGTGTGCCTAGCAGCAGCACCTCTCCTCTCTCTTCCCCACCACCCCCCTCACCTCACCCTATTCCCCACCTCATAGCCCTCCTCAGTCTACTCTGCAATTTTGGTTTCCATCCCTCTACCTCCATTTTCTTCCTTCTGCCCGCCCTATTCTCCTTACCACCACCTGTGATATCTCTCAGTAACCTGCCCTACTCTCTTCTTACCTCACTCATCTCCTCCCTAAATCCTCAGTACTCTTTTCTGTTTCTGTCCTCCTCTTCACACTTACCCCCCCTCCTCTGTCTGGTATCCTATCTCCTTCCCTATCCTTCCCTTCTGACTTTTCTTCTCATGCTCCTCATTCCTGCTTTTCTTTTCTTGGCTATACCTTATACCTGTTTCTACCCGGCCGCTCCGCCCGCCTTTCCCTCTCACTCGCTCCTCTACCCCCACCCCAACACCCACCCTCCACTACATTTATAGTCCTACACTCTATACCTACCCCTAGCCCTCTAGCCCTCTTATCCTCCATTTATCTCCTTCCCCTTCTTAGTGTCCCCCCTCCTCTCTATCCTACTCCATCTACATTTAGATTTATCTTCTACCTTTCACTACCTTACCTATTCTTCTTTACCTTCCCCTCTCCTCCTTTCTTTCTTCTTTCTTTCCAATTAATATCCTCCTTCTTCTACCTACTACTTTAAACTGTATTATGCCTGATGACATCAGCGACCACTGCCTAACCTTACATTTCTAGACAAAAATCAGAATTTGTTAACCCCAAATAAATCGGCCCATGGCTGACCACCAACACAAAAACTCATGCTTGCTAGAAACAAAACATGGAAATCTTTGAGATGTAATAAAACTAACCCCTGACTAGTTAAAGTCCCCCCAGCCCGTAATTTAGCAAAATCAATAAATCTCTGACAAGAAAAACTCTACTTACTCATCAACAGAACTATCCAAGAAGGAACATCCCTGATATATGGGAAAGTCTCTATATTATACCCACTTCATAAAGGTGGAAACTCCCTTGACCTTCCAACTTTAGACCAATTTTCGCCCTTTCTTCACCTTGCAAAAATAATGAAAAAATGTATTCACCTCAGCAACACCACCACCTCTCCCTCCCCTCCACAACATAATAGCAAATGGTTTTAGACCCCATCATAGTACCACCACACACCTTCCTTCTCTCCTTTATATATACTATCAACAAAAACAACCAAAATCTCTCCTCTCTCCTTTTCATTGATTTCTCTGAAAAGCTAATCAATATTCTCGATCTCTTTCTTTGTGATAAACTAGCCACAAATTGGTTTAAATCTTTACTTAACAACAGACAACAAGCAATAATTTGGGAAAAATCACATCTCTTCTCTCTCTTGCATTTTTCCCGGAGGAGTTCCCCAGGGCTCCATTCTTCTCCACTTCTGTTCACCCTCTTTATAAACGATCTTCAGACTGCTATACCACAAGCTACCTGCGCGATATATGCATCTGATCCTTCTACTCTTCATCTGCTCTTCCCTTTTCTTGAACTGAACTGAACTTAACACAAATACTTTTTTTAACAAAGCGTTTTCTTACTATAAAACTAAAAAACCTACTAAATGCAAAAAAAAAACTCCTCCCTCTTCTCCCCCACCTCTCGGTCCCCCTTTAAACTTTACCATTTTCTCTAATAATGGGCACTATCATCTCGCTCTTGGAACTACTAACTTTGGAATAACCATTGACAATCCTATATGCTTCTCCCATTATACCCAACCTCAAAAAACAATCTTACAAACTTTGAAACTTGCTATAATAATATTATTAATTTAGCCACTAAAAACCCCCTTTGGACTGCCACTGTATAAATCTAAAGCACACCCCTATACTCTCTCAACTCCTAATCCCGTGTAATAATCTGAACTCTCCGCCGCCCCTCTAGTAAACTGACTAAATCAAAAAAAGGCAAACAACACAACACAGCTTTCTCTTCTCTTTTATACACTACTATAGGTAGTGAATCTCTCTCCTGAATCTATCTTGCATTCTGTGTGATGTTATGATTTTCTAATTTGTTACTTATAAACATTTGTTTGTAATATTAATGTACTTAGTATTTAGTGGAGTTTTCTTTCTCCTCTCTGCTGAAAAAAAATGGACCAGCCAGCCAGACTAGCCCGGTCAACAAATGTAAAAAATAAATAAATTCCGGGAACTATTTCATTGAAACCTGCAATTTCTCTTGTTTCACCTCTACAAATTTAAGCTTTTTCACACTTTTGTTAAAGCTCCAAAATGGCCTTCAGAGTCTTGCTTCATAGTGTGTTTCTGAGAAAAATGTTCCCAAAAAAAAGCCCTGACAACTGTCTAACAACATATGGATTCTCTTGACTTGAACCTCCTAGCACTTGGACATAATAGGTCTTTTATCCATCTGACTGCTCCTGCCCCTTTAAAGTCCAATGTTATATTGTCCTATCTTGCCTTCATTCTTGCTCATTGGGTTCAGAACAGAGAATCTGTTCTGACTCGGCCTGTACTAAAGCTCGAGAGCTTCCACTGGCTTGAGGCAATATCCTATCCGATCATGCTTAGGGAGTTACCCAGATCTCATTTGCCGCTAAACTAGATTGGGTGCTTCCTACTAGGCTCCAGGCTAAGTTGAATCTTTTTTTTTCTTTTTTGTGCTAATTGTTGGTATAAATTCTTAAAGTGTTGGTTGTTTTGTGCTACTGTTAGTTTGTTAGTCCGATATTTGTGACTTTGTCGCAATTTGGTGTCACTGGTATTGCTGGCCGTCGTACTTTTGCTAGGCCTTTAGCTTAGTCCCTATCCCGGCCCCAGTTTCTTTGAGTAGAGCATTTTAGCTGTTTGTATTAATCTATTCTGTCAAACCCCTTTTCTATTAGGTAACTTAGAGGACTCCTTTTCCATCTGTTTAAATTAGAGGGCTTTCTTCCTTCCCTGTCGCCTTTCTTAGAGGAGTTGCCGTTTAAGTTGCAGACTATTCCTCTGGCTACAGAAGACTGTCGTTTGACTTCTCCTCTGGTCTCTGTGTTTTGTTAGTTGTGTTTAGTTTAAAAAAAAAAAAAAAGGCTTGCTGTGTTTTGATTGTTGTTGGTGTTAGTACTATTCGGTAGTTATGTCAAAAGACTCTAAAGAAGCGAAGCCTTTAGGCTTCAAGAAGTGTGACTGTTGCAGTCAAAAAATGTCCCTGACAGATGGCCACACCAGTTGTGTGTACTGTTTGGGTGCGGTCCATCTGCAGGAGTCCTGTTCTTACTGCCACGCTTTCAGCACCAAGGTGGTGTTGGAGAGAAAGAATAAATTGATTGTTAGGGGTTTGTTGAAGGTTCCTTTCCTCTGAGGCCTTAGAAGGAAAACAAAGTTCCTCCAAATCTCCTCACCACTCTCAATCCCCTAGATCTGACAAATCTTCAAAGAGATCTGCTTCCACGGCTCTGGAGTCTGAACCATCAAAGAAGCAGCCTAAGGACTCACCAACAGACCCGAAGGCTTTCAGGCTCGAAAAGACTACCTCTTCTGCTCTGCTGGTTATTTTGGAACCAACAGAGTACTGCATACGGAGCCGGGCCCCAGTCCTGGAACTGGTCTCCTCAGTCTTGCACTCACCTATTTTGCAGTCCATTAAATCCTCGGCTCCGTCCTCTCAGTCCTCCAGGAGTCTCTCGGACGACGACATGGAGCGGGTGGTCAAGAGGTTGTTACAGACACTGGTACTGGCCAAAATCCTGTGGAGCCCATCCCAGAAGGATTTGCACCCGACAGCTGTCACTGCCCCATCTTTGATTCCTCCTCTGACCTATGTGGTGGCTTCGGAGCCGGAGTGTTTGGATTTCACCATAGTGGAACCGTCGGG
Organism: Protopterus annectens; assembly: GCF_019279795.1. NCBI lineage: Eukaryota > Metazoa > Chordata > Ceratodontiformes > Protopteridae > Protopterus > Protopterus annectens. Next base: position 1,367,065,222 of record NC_056745.1, read on the forward strand.
ACCGAGATCCACTCCGGCTTCTCAGTCCCAATTTCCACTCCGTCCTCCTCAGTGGAATCGTCTATTGAGGGGTCTAGGAGCCGACGTTCGCCCATCGGGTCCGGGGAGGAGATCCATGTTGGACAGTTGTCCGAACCGATTCTTCCTCCCAGGGCTTTGGCGCAAGTCAGCTCGGCACCTACATCAGCCTCAGAGTCCATGGCTTTGGTTCAGGGGGAGTCTCCTGGCTCCTTGGAGCAGGGCTGTGGTGCTTTTGAGGTCATGAGGAGAGTGCTGTCACCCCAGATGGCCCCACTCTCAGACCCAAACACTCTTCCCACAAAAATGCCAGAGTCTGTCTCTATCACCTCTCCCTCCCAAGCATGGAGACCCGAAGTCCCAGGATGCCCCACTGGGTGCATCCATCTCTTCCAAAACCTCCCCAGAGTACCCCTCTGAGGAGGTCCCTCAGAAGAGAACATGTAGGAGGAAACATCTAGACTCCCCTTAGGAGTCCATCACTTCAGACACGGACCGCTATGATTCAGAAGGGTCTCCACGGTCACCCTCTGAAGATGTCTCCTTTGCGGACATCCTAGAGATCCTCAAGCAGAGAGGTGGCTGGAAGTCCATCAACCCTTTTGAGGATGAGTCCGTATACCTGGAGGCTTTTGGGTCTCACCCTTCCACCTCTTGGGTGACTCCGCCTTTCGACCAGCTCATGAATGTAGTAAGTTGGAAGGTGTGGGGCTCTCCAGAGTCTGTGGAATCTGTTCTGAGGACACCAAATAAGTTAACACCCTCGGACAAAGAATTCCTCACAAAAGGTGTCCTGGTAGATGCTATGGTGGTGACGATGGCCACCAAAAAGGAATTGTCTACGACTTCATCATCTGTTCATCCGCAGAATAAAGACTCTCATACGATGGACAGGTACAGAAAGCGTATGTTCACGTCAGTAGCCTTTACCCCCAGATCGTTGAATTATTTGACCCATTTTACCAGACTTCAGAGGGATCTCCTGAAGGAGTTGGGAGATACCCTCCAAGGTTCTCCAGCTGTGGAGGTTTCAGACAAGGTGACCTCACAGCTTGCTACCTTAACTTCAGTGGTAAACTCCTCCATGGTGTTTATCTCTTATGTGGCTGATGGAGTGAGTAGGGCAGCAGGTACAGAAATCTCCCTAACGAGACATTCCTGGATGTGTTTATGTGAGTTTGCAGAGCCCTTCAAGTCTTCCTTTATCAGTGCCCCATTTGATGGCTCGTCCTCTTTAGGGCCTAAAGTGAAAGAGACTCTGACCAGGTGCGAGCAAGAAGGAAAGACTCTTTCTGCCATGGGAGTTTTTTTCTCCCTCCCAAGCAGGCCTTACCCCAAAGATCAGAAAGGGGGGATGTGTTTCCGTAAGTCCCAAAGAGCCGTTCCAGATGCACGTGGTGATTCTTCCCCCAGTGGCAGAGGGGGAAACAGCAGTGGAAGACACAGACGTCACGGCAGAGGGGGGGGTCCGCAAAATCAGGGTGACAGGGATACATTCCTTGGTAGGCCCTTCCAGTGCTCATGAAAGAAGGCCCATCTGTCCACCTCTGGAGGCAGTCGGGGTTGCTTGTCACTGTACCCAAATGCCTGGCTAAACATAAAAGACAAATGGGTACAAACAATCATATCCAGAGACTACTGTATACCCTTTTCCTCTTCCCCTTCAAAAAAAAGGTCAGCCCCGGATGTTCCACCCAATCAGAGGGACCAGACAACCCTAGAAGTTCAAAGGTTGCTAGAAAAGAGTCATCCAAGATGTCCCTGCAGACCAAATAGGATCCGGAATAATTTACTCAAGTTTCTTTTTAGTTCCGAAAAAGACAGGGGACTGGAGGCCCATTTTGGATCTCAGCAGAGTAAACAAGTCTGTAAAAAAATCAAAGTTCCAGTTGGTGACACTGCAGTCTATACTCCCCTTTCTTGAGAAAGACAATTGGATGTGCTCGATAGATCTCCAGGATGTGTACTACCATATAAAGATGGACAGGCGATCCCGGAGTCAATTACGCTTTCAGCTGGGAGCCAGTCATTACCAGTTCTGGGCTGTGCCCTTTGGTCTCACTACAGCCCCCAGAGTGTTCACCAAATGCATGGCAGTGGTCTCGGCTCACTTGAGGCGTCTAGGATTCCGGATGTTTCCATACTTGGATGACTAGCTCCTAACTGTAACCACTGAGCATCTACTCACCAGAGGGAGAGACACCACCATCCACCTTTGCTCTGAACTAAGCATTACAATAAATTTCGAAAAGTGTGCCTTGTTGCCATCACAATGTATTGTATTTATATGAGCAGACTTAAACACAAGAGAAATGGTAGCCAAACTTCCTCCCAACAGTATACAAACCCTACGCCAACAGATACAGAACGTTCTGACAAAGAAGAAAGTACAGGCAAAGGTTGTTCTAAAGATCTTGGGTTTGATGGTGGCAGCAATAATCTTGGTACTGCTAGCACGCTTACACATGAGAGTTCTCCAGTGGTTACTTTTCACCCAGTGTTCCATGTAGGAACTGCCCATGTCCCACAAGATTATCATGGAATTCTGCGAGAGAGACCTCAGCTGATGGCTTCATTCTTCTCAGGTGGTTCTGGGCAGACATTTCATTCCCCCTCAACCAGTAGCTACAGTGACCATGGACACTTCCCAGATGGGGGGGGGGCATTATCTGGGGAAGACGGTCCAAGGAGTTTGGCAGGAATACGAGAACCACTTGCATATCAGTGTCCTAGAGATGAGAGCGGTGCTGTTGGCGTTGCAGGCATTTCACAACTCCCTTCCTCTAGGAACGATTGCAATCCAGACAGACAATATGTCAGTCGTGTGGTATATAAACAAACAAGGTGGAACCAGATCTTACCCCCTGTGTTAAGAGGCTCAAAGAGTATGGCAGTGGTCAGTCTCTTCCCAGCGCTTTCTATAGCAATGCATATCTTGGGGAGATCCATCATGATTGCAGACAAACTCAGCAGGGCTACTCTAATGCCTCATGAGTGGTCCCTAAAGCAGGGTATGGCGGAACAGATTTTTCGCCAGTGGGGCCAGCCTTGCTGTGACCTTTGTGCCACGTTCGTGAATGACAAATGCAGCAGCTACTTTGCCCTGATCCACTCTCCAGGGAGTCACCAAGGGATACATTTGTACACAATTGGCCCCGGGTCTCCTCTATGCATTCCCTCCTTTTCTCTTGATCTCCAAAGTCCTTCAGAAAGCCAACATGTTGAGAAGCAGGTTAATACTCATTGCACCATACTGGGCTTGACAAATTTGGTGCCCCTTTCTACAGCCCCATCTACAAGAGGATCCATGGATTCTGGACCCACTTCCTGACTCATCCATCAGGAACATTGCATCCCTCGCTCAAAATCCTGAAAAGTACAGTTTTGTACCTACCATAAATGTAGATGTTCAAGGATCCACATTGCTGCAGTCCTAACTATTGGGTAGTCTGCTGTCCAGTCGGCCCGAATACCAAAGTATATGGCTGACGTCGGTCAGAGGCGCCAGGGTACTAATGCGCATGACCGACGTCATATCCTCAGTCTTTTCTTGCCCCAGATGTCAGAAGACCCTGAAAAGATAAGGCCAAAACCCAAAACTCCAAACATACCTGCACCAAAAATATGTACAATATATACAAAATTACCAGAATATAACCTCACCTACACAACCACCCCTAAACACAGAGGGGAAGGAGGGAGATTGGACTGCAGCAATGTGGATCCTCGAACATCTACATTTATGGTAGGTACAAAACTGTACTATGTTCTTCATTCCACATTGCTGCAGTCCTAACTATTGGGTAGAATCCCAAAGCAGAGGTAAGGGAGGCTGGCAAATCATAAGGAAGCAGGAGCTGACAACATGCCTTGCCAAATAGCTGTGGCAAAACCAGCCCTAGACTTAGAGTAGAGAGGAAGGTGATAATGCTTAGAGAAAGTATGCACTGAACTCCAAGTAGCTGCCTCCAAAATATCCTTAGTTGCCACCCCCCTTAGAAATGCTGTTGAAGTGGTAGTAGCCCTAGTGGAATGAGGCCTAATCCCAGCTGGAATCTCCTTGCCATGATGGGAATAACAAAATGCAATGCAAAACCCAATCCACCTAGAAATAGTTTGTTTCGACACAGGCTTGCCCTGCGAACTCAAAGCAAAAGAAACAAACAACTGCTGAGACTGCCTAAAATTCTTAGTCCTGCTCAAATAATAACGCAATTGCCTGTGTACATCTAAAATATGCAAAATCTTTTCCCCTTTATTTTGGGGATCTGCATAAAAAGTAGGCAAATGAATAGTTTGGTTTAAAGCCACACTAGAAACCATCTTAGGCATAAAGGAAGGATTAGTACGTAATGATACCCTATCCTTATGAAAAATCAAAAAAGGCTCTACCGCCATAAGGGCCTGTAACTCAGAAACCCTTCTTGCAGAAGTAATGGCCAACAAAAAAGCAGTCTTCCATGACAAGTATTTCAATTCAGCAGTAGGCTCAAAAGGTTGTAGAGTAAGTTTCTCCAACACAAAATTGAGATCCCAAGCAGGAGTAGGAGCTCTACGTGGGGGTCTTATATTCTTTGCCCCTCTAAGAAATTGCTTGAACAAAGGATCAGAAAACAATGGTGGGTCACAATCATAGTGAGCTGAAATTGCTGCAGCATGAATCTTAATGGAAGAGAAAGACAAACCTTTGTCCAATAACTCAGTAAGATATTGAAGAGCCACACTCAAATTAGGCTCAGAAATCTCCAAATTGTTTGCTGCACTCCAAAATAAAAATCTCTTCCATTTTTCTGCGTACACTTTCCTTGTACTAGGTCGTCTGGCTTCCATAATCACATTTAAAACTTGTTGAGGAAGTTGAGACCTGCCGTCTTTCAAAACAGAATATGCCAGGCTGTTAGATGAAGAGAGTGAAGCTTGACATTGAGCAGGTGGCCATCCCTCTGAGACAACAGGTGTGGAATCAAGGGTAAAGGCCATGGAGGCTTCCTTACCAGACTCCTCAGTAATGGGTACCAGTGCTGCCGAGGCCAATCTGGAGCTATTAAAATCATCCTTGGCTTGTCTTGTCTGACCTTTAGAAGCACCTTTGGGAGAAGAGGCAGAGGTGGAAAAGCATACACATGAAGATTTTTCCAACTGAAAGAAAGAGCATCCACTTTCCAAGCTGTGTGATGAAACCTCTTTGTGCAAAACTTTGGCAGCTGGTGGTTTAGTGGAGAAGTGAACAGATCTATGTCTGGAGTTCCCCATGACACTGTCAATTTTGAAATACATGAAGATCCAGTTTCCACTGGGATCCATGATTTGTCTGCTTAACACATCTGCTAAGGAGTTCTGTGCTCCGGCAGAAACCTTGCCTGAAGAGTTAGTTGCAAGCTGAGCCAGTCTCCCATAAAATCATTGCTTGCCTGCACAACGGGTAAGAATGCGTTCCCCCTTGTTTGTTGATGTACCACATGACAGTTGTGTTGTCTGTTAGAATCAACACCTGCCCTGGAAGAAGTAACTCCTTGAAAGCCATTAATGCAAACTGGACTGCTAACATCTCTTTCATGTTGATATGTAGATGCTGTAGTCTGGCAGGCCACTTGTCTTGTATCCACTTTCCATTTAGATGAGCTCCCCAAGCAATGACTGAGGCATCTGTCGTTAGAATCTGACTTGCCTCTGGCCGGGTCACAGAGAGTCCCTTGTTTAGGTGACATTCCTGAGCCCACCACAAAAATTCCTTTTGAATGCAAGGTATTATTTGAATGACAGTGTCCAAATCCTGGCAGTGCTGTGTCCATACATTTTTGAGATACCATTGCAGCTTCCTCATATGCAGTTTGGCATTGGGAAGCACCAGAATACAAGATGCCATGAACCCTAAGGCTTGAAGGACTGTCCTTGCAGTCAGCCCGGACTGAAGAGATAGTTGATGGAAGTAACTGGAAAGATTCTTTTGTTTGTCCGGGGTTAAAAGGCCATCTGGGCTGCTGTATTCAGTCTCACACCCAGAAAGCACATGTCTTGAGAGGGTACTAGACTGGACTTTATTTCGTTCACAGAATACCCTAGGCATCTTAGCACTGCTATGACATATTCCAAATGCTGTAGAAGGTCTTCCTTTTCTTGAGCCAGAATCAGGCAGTCGTCCAAGTAAGGATAGATTTGAATTCCTTTTAGCCTGAAGTAAGCTATCACTGGAGCCAGAACCTTTGTGAATACTCTAGATAAGCCAAAGGGCAATGCAGAGAACTGATAATGAGAATTTCCAGCTCGAAACGCAAATACTTCCTGCAACTTAGTCTTATAGGCACATGAAGGTAAGCTTCCTTGAGATCTAAAGTTACCATCCAGTGATCTTTGCCCAGCAGAGGTAAAAGCTGTTGTAACGTCAACATTTTGAACTTGGGAATGTCCAGATAAGTGTTGAGGATAGATAAATCCAAAATTGGTCTCCACGTGTTGGTACTAGGAACAGGCAAGAATAAAATCCTAGGCCCCTTTCTGGCACAGGAACTGGCTGAATGGCCCCTATTTGGAGCAACAGAGAAATTTGCTTGTGAGCCTCTGTTCTTTGTAGAGGAGGAATGTCTGGCATGCCTTTGAAAGGAGGCAAGGTATGGAAATAAAACCTGTAACCGTGGTGAATGATATCCAGAACCCATCTGTCTTGGGTAATTAAATCCCAATTTTCTTTGAAAAGAGACAGCCTTCCTCCCAAAGGTGCTGCCAGGCGAGAATGTACTGGCAGCTGAAAAGGCAGGTCATTGGGTCTGCAAAGGACTGACCCCTGCCCTCACCAGAAGTCTGAGCAGGTGAACTCCCTGTCCTAGGCCTAAAAGAACCTTGAGCTCTGCCCCTACCACGTCTAGACCTACCCCTAGACTGGGAATCATAAGCAGGATAAGTCCATCCCTTAGTAGGCCAATTTCTACTAAACTTGAGGCTGCACCTGCAAAAAATCCTTAACAGTTTGCATAGACTTAGCCTTGTCCTCCATTTTCTTTAAAACTGCTTCCACAGGCGAACCAAACAATACATCAGACTGTAAAGGAGCATCCAAAATCCTTGTTTTAACATGCTCAGCTAAATTCTGATCTCTCAACCAGGCGTGCCTCGAAGAACAGAACCAGTGGCAGCCACCCTCGAGGAGGCCTGCACAGCATCAAAACCACACTGCAAGGAATGTTTACCCACCTGTTCAGACACATGAACTAAATCCTGCAACTCTTTACACTCAATACCTTCTGCCAGAGCATCCACCTTAGATTTCAATTGTGAAAGGAGATAATTCTGATATTTCAACATGTGAAACTGACAATTCAACCCTCATGGCTAAAGTGGAAGAAGTATACACTTTCTTTCCCCATCTATCCAAAGCCCTTGCCTCTTTATCAGGAGGAACAGGATTTTTAACAACAGAGGCCTTCACACCTTTAGGCCCCTGAGAGACAGTTTCGGGTCTGCCCTAGGACTCTTAAAAGATACTTATGAGCTTCAGGCACCCTATAGTACCTATCCGGTTTAACTGGGGCAGGAGGCAAAGAATCAGGATTCAGGGAAGCCTCTGCAAAACATCTTCCACCACATTCAGAACAGGAGGTATAGCTAAAGGCCTATGCTGGGGTAAAAACAAGAATTCCTAAGCCTCTTCCTGGAATCAGAGAAATCTTGACCTTCCCATTTAAAATGCTCCCTCATGGAATGCAGAGTTTCTGAAAATGAAAAATCCTCAGGAGGAGAAGCTGAAGGAGTAGAATCATCCACATCAGAATCAGAATAAGGAGGATACTCCTGCAAGTCTTCAGCCGAAGACTCAGAAGCCTCGAACATTGCTCAAAACTCTCAAACTCAGGTTCCACCCTAGGCCTTTTATCAGGAGGGGCATAGAACCTCTAATCATAGTAATCAAATCCTCTGCCATTTTAAGCATATGTTTCTTAGGCAAAGACCCTGAAGCACTAGGAGAAACCCCACTGAAGCTAAACTTGGCCTGCCTCTCAAAGAAGCCTTGGAAACAGAAGGGAGGCTCTAACCACCTTAGGAAGAGAGGGAAGAACAGCCACCTGAGAAGCCCCTCAGCCTGGCCTACTTCCTGAGAGGACACATCCTGTAACAGTAAAGTCTCTCCCTGAGACTCCAAAGAAACTCCTGGCAGAACCTCCGGCTCCACTGAGCCTTCTAAAGAACCGCCGTCTGGGACTGTCTGTTCTTCCACTCTAGGCTTTGCTGCTTTGTCCTTGCGCTTTTTGGTCCGGGCGGGCGAGGCATCCGGCGGCATTTTATAATTACAACGCTTCCCAAAAACTAACCTGGCACAGTCTAACCTTCTCTTAATAGTGCGTTTGTTAAATCTAGCACAAGAGCGGCATCCAACAACGTCGTGCTCAGGCCCTAAACAAGGTATACACAAAGTATGGTAATCCCTATGAGGTATCTGTTTCCCACAAGAAATACAGTTATTCACTTTTTCTGACATCCGGTTAAATACTGAGGCAAGAAAAAACCAAAATATTCCCCAACGGGGTACTTAGCCAACTTTGATTCGGTCTGAAACTCTGACTTCAGAAACTTTCAGAATGCCAGCCTGCACTCGCAAAATTGCTTCTGCATCGGACCATGCGGCAAAAAAGACTGAGGATATGACGTCGGTCATGCGCATTAGTACCCTGGCGTACTGACGTCAGCCATATACTTTGGTATTCGGGCCGACTGGACAGCGGACTACCCAATAGTTAGGACTGCAGCAATGTGGAATGAAGAACATCTGTCAGCTTGGCTGCTCCACTTCCACTTGTAGCCAGGCTTTCGGACATATCCCCCACTGTGAGACATAATCTGACCTCATCCCGTAAGACACCAACTAGAAAGCATTATGCTAGCAAATGGAAAAGGTTTTGCTGTTGGGCTCTAAACAATCACATTGATCCTTTCATGGCCCCTGTAACTTCTATTTTAGACTTTTTGGCTAAAGTCTTCAGTGAATGTGCAGCAGCGGCTACCGTACAGGTTAAATTGGCTGCTATATCAAACTACCACAATGGAGAAATGGGATTGAAGATTATTACCCATAGACTGTGCAAAGCCTTTTTGAGAGGTACCTTTTTGCTTAGACCCCCAGTAAAAGAACCACCAGCCCCTTGGGACCTTAATTTGGTATTGTCCACTCTAATCCTGCCACCATATGAACCAGCTTCATCTTGTCATCTGAAGTTTCTGACGTGTAAAACAGTATTTTTGGTGGCCATCACATCTACTAGGTGGGTATCAGAACGCCAATCATTGTCTGTATGCCCCCCATACTTGGTTTTCCATAGACACAGAGTTTTCCTGAGAACTAATCCATCATTCTTACCCAAAGTTTACTCCGAAGCAAACTTGAATCAGTCTATTGGTCTACATGTTTTCTTCCCAAACTATGGAAACAGGGCAGAATGTAAATTACACCAATTAGTTGTACACAGACAATTGCACTTCTGCCTGGACAGAACCGAAGAATTCAGGAAATCTGATCAACTGCTAGTCTCCTTTTCAGATAGAAAGAAGGGTGCCTCAATAGCAAAAGTCACTCTCTCAAAGTGGCTTACTGATGCTATTACCTATTCATGTACTTCCCAAAAGAGAAAACTGCCTGAAAAAATGAAAGGTCAGTCAACAAGAGCCATGGCAACCTCATTTGCTTTTCAGGCTAGACTACCTATGGATGCAATTTGTGCTGCAGAGACGTGGGTAAAACCTCATACCTTTATCAGTCATTACAAAGTGGATTTGGCCTCCCGGAACAGGACTTCATTTGGATCCACAGTTCTGAAGAGCGTGTTCCCTTGAGCCACCCAAGAAAGAAGTTGTTGGGGACCCTGTCCCAACCAGCAAGAATGAAGGCGAGATAGGACAACATATCATAAAGAAGTTTTGTACTCACCATAACATTCCATGTTTGTTGTCCAGCTTGCCTTCATTCTTGCATCCCACCCTCCTTCCCCCAACCTTCATTCCTGGAGGATTGAGAGGTCTCTACTGGATTTGGAACTTATGTTCACTGATTTCCTTGTTAGTCCTCAGGGGCACATACTAGGTGTGTATTATTATGTATATATAACTGTTATTTTGTTCATTATTTGCAAACAAGTTCTGGGTAATCTCTCTAAGCATGATGGGATAGGGTATTGCCTCGAGCCAGTGGAAGCTCTTGAGCTTTAGTATAAGCCGAGTCAGAACCGATTCTCGGTTCCAAACCCAACCAGCAAGAATGAAGGCGAGATGGACAACAAACATGAAACTTTATGGTGAGGACATAACTTTTTTTATCAAGTTTATGAAGACAGCAATAATTATAATTTGAGCTCTGAATTGTCTTTTCCCTTTTATTAACTTTAAAACAGTGTTGCCCCCCCCCCACACATACACACACACAAGTTCCCCATGGAGACTTGACTTTCATATAGCTTGGTAATCATGCTGTGGCATGCCATAGAGTATTCTAAGTTTCACTGTCTGGGTATACAGCTCAAAACTTACAACCCTGAAGTCTCTGACAGTACAGGCTTATTAAAAAGTGAGGAAAGAGGACATCATGCCCCTTTTAATTGACCAATAAAATCAATAGACATTTTCCATTTATACATTTAAATAATCACAATGTGTTAGTGCAGTTGTAAAGTAGTAGAAAGTGCCAGTTCTGTTGCTGTACTTTGCGGGTGCTATGTTTGGGTATTTTTGGAAATGAAGATTCAATTAGCTATTCAGATGAACTGATAAAACTGCAAAAAAAAAAAAACAGAGGCTGAACTGAAGAAAAGGCTTACTGAGTCTGAGACTTCTCAAGAAGAGATGTTTCAAAAAATGATAGTTACAGTGCACAGAGAGAGCCTAAAATTTTCTGCTATACCTTTGAAACTGGAAGGAACAGACTATTAATTTTGTGAAAACATAAACTAGCAACTGGACTAGTATTCCATAGCAGGATTTGTTAATTGAAAGAGCACATTGAGTGTATGCTCCAAACCTGGTCATGAGAAAGCAGTCAAGACCTGTATTAGTAAAGATGAAATCATACCGGCAGAAAGAGTTGATCCTGACAAAACAGTGGCAGAAAGAAAAAGTATTACAAGTTGGAGACAGCAGAGTATTTGTAGAAAATGATTGATATATGTACACCAGGTAAAAGAAACGCAAATTAATCCAAGTAATTAGGTAATGTTGAGGCAGGTGTGAGATTCAGGCTGATGTATCCGTCTGTCTTCAGAATTTTTTCCTAGAAGATCAAATGCATTTTTTTTGGATGTAGAACAAGCTTTGGAGGAAATAAAGTTTATCCAACAAAAAAAAAATGAATCAACAAGCATGAATAGACTCTGCTTATCATTCTTCGTAGAATAAAGCTCATAGAGAGACCTTTCTAGTGAAATCTGTTCCAAAGGAAAATGCTTGAGAAACAGAAAAAAGCACAGGAGTTGACTAGAAGAATCAAGAGTACCTTGGGTGGCAGCCAGAGTCTGGTGTTGGGAAACTGACATCAATAGAAAGACGAACAGCAACACTGAAATGTGTGAATAAATGGGAGACTATAAAGCATCAAGCTCATCTGTGAAATATGACTTTGCAGTAAAAGTGTCATAAAAAATACAGGTTTTATGCTGACATTGTTAAAATTGTGGGTGGACAGTTAAGCAGACATCCCACTTTTTCCAATAATTTTTAGAAGGACACTAAAAGAGAAAAATAATAAAAACATTTGTTAGGAGTTCTATAAAACATTTCATGATGTAAACTGCATGTTATATGCAGTAAAGTTTTCTGTTGTTTGTACTCATAGGTATTTTAAATGGGTGACTGTGTTAAAGATATTAAAGTAAACAAATAATTTTAGATGTAAAAATATTGGCTTTTCGTTATAACAAGAAAAGAAAGGCTGGACAGAAACAAGTTTAATGTTAATATGCTGTGATCTTGAGCTGCTGGGGTGGGTGTGGTCTAAAAGGGCACTTGATTATATTATATGTAGAATTAATATATTTTCTGTTGCATGTAGAACTGACATTTTAACTTTTTTTTCAAGGGTGAATGTCTAGATTAACCCCCCTTGGCTTTTGTAAACAATTTTTTACGCAAGTAGTTTTGAAAAATAAGACACAATCATGAAACCCATGAAAAATGCTGAGCTTCTTGCATCTGCAAGCATATTAGCTTGTTTATTCAATTAGCAAATGTTCAGTGGGTGCAGAGATATCTACAGTTGAAAACAGTTTGTATATTCTGTTCTGAGAGAAATTTTCAAAGATTCATTCCTGACTACATGGAGGGAAGCTGTCTGTAGGTGCAAACAATTAATATTGAAAGTTCTGAGCATTCTTTACTATTGCAAATGCAAAATTTAAAGGTACAATGCAAGCACCTCATTGAGAAATAAAGTTTGAAATTGTGGGATGTGAACAAAAGAGAGGCTCCCTGACAGCCTTAATACTGTAATGCATTTAATAGAACAGTGGACAATTTAGTTCTTTTTAAAGCTAGCCAGTGCATTGTTTCTTGGGACTAAAAGTTGATGTTTTATGCATGCATACAAGCTGTTTTTCCCATCTTAGAGGGACAAGAGATGAGAAAAGAACTGGCAGCAATCAGAGTAAATGGGAACACAGGTTGTTGCATGCACATTTACATGGGTAACCTTAATTTTAGGTTAGGTAATGCCTGTGGGTGTGGCTGTTGATTTGAGACAAATTTTCCTGTCTTGTGGATTAAATTTAATTTTGTTTGATGTTAATAGGGAATGGTGATATTGTGAAAATGTGTTTAGGTTTTTTGAGAGTTTTCAAAACCAAAAAGTCTTGAAAATGTGACATAGGTTTAGATGGTGATGAGAAGAAATGGCTATAAAATAGATCAGCCTGCCAAACATTAATGTGTACATGCAACAGAAATGTTGAAATACATATTCAAAAAAACTGACTTGTAATAGGTGGGAACAATAGCTTTTTATCATAATGTCTATGCTATCCATATTACCTTGGAAAGTACACAGCCTTACAAGTATAGCCAAAAAGAAAGAGTATTGATTTATATTAATAAATGCAGAGTGTGCAAATATCAATGCTGCCGGATACACATTTGAAAATAAATGAGCATGTGAATTCACCATTCAACAAAAAAAAGTTTTCAGGAGGGATATTCAGCAGAATAATCAGGGCAAAGGAAAAGGGGAGTAATTATGTTAATTGCTAGATGGGTTCCAATAGTGATAGAAAAGAAGATAATGGTAGATGTTTGGTAGTAAGGGGCTGTTAGCAAAGGAGGAGGATTACATTGGTATGTATTTATATTCCACCAAGTACTGCTGTTATGTAGCTTAAGAAAATTTGGGGAGAAATTTTCCACTTTCAGGGAATATTACTTATAGTGGGGACTAGAACTTGAATTGCAATAGTGAGGATGTATCGGGGGACATAGAGGGAAAAATATAACAAAACAAGGTACATTTCTGAAGAAATTTATGAAAATATTTGGTAGGGAAGATGTGAATTCAGTAGTAAAAACTCTGACATTATTTACAGGAAGAAGTACAGAACTTACTCAAAAAAACAAGCCACCCTGGTGGAATCACAAAATCAATAGGCTCTATAACAGGAGGACAAAACTCATGGGAAAAAATTAGGAAGTGCAGCACCCAGCAGGATAGAAGCACTCTCTTCAAACTAAACAAACAACTCAGAGAACAAATAGTCTACCAAAGCGAAATTTGAGGTATGTTTTGCATCACAGGCCAAGGACAACCGCAAAGCATTTTTTAGCTTTGTCCGCAACGTCAAAGGCAATACACAATTGTGTGCAGAGCTAATTGTAAATGGAGCCATCTATACTGAGCCAGAAGATATAGCAAACCTCCTGGCTTTTAAATTCAGCTCCAACTTTACCTTCTTTCCCCCCTCAACCTTCCCTCGGGAAATATCATCAAATATAACTCCCCCTACTCTCACTAGGGACAGATTAATGCTCTCTCTAAGGCCAAGAACACTGCATCAGTGGGCCAGACAGTATCCAAGGATGCCTTCAAAATTGCATGAAACATGACCTATCAGGGCCTCTGGAATTACTGTTTAACTGTCGCCTGCAAACAGGCTTTGTGCCTCGTGAATGGAGAAAGGAAACCGTCATATCTCTGCATGAAGGTATGCCATCTACAGACCCTGGAAACTACAGACCCATAAGTCTCACTAGTCTTATATGTAAAACTGTAGAAAGAATTATCATGGAGATGATCAATAGAGATGTAGTAAACCTCCAGACACTGGACCCAACCCAGTTTGGTTTCGTCAAGGGCCGATCATACCTACTCAACCTGGTGGACTTCTTTGAGAAGGTCACCAAAGCAGTGGATGAAGGCACAATGTTTCACACTGCCTACCTTGACCTGGGCAGGGCATTTGACACAATACCCCATTCAGGCATTGACAAACTCAAGAGGTTAGGTACAAACCCATATATGTCACCCAGTGGATAGCCATCTGGCTCGCGGACAGGACCCAGGAAGTTAGAATTGTGGAATCCACCTCTTCAAAGAGGCCAGTCACAAGTTGAGTCCCTCAGGGATCAGTCCTTGGACCGTTCCTTTTTGGCATTTACTTCTCTGAGGTCAAGGCCAATGTCAGTGGTCTCTGGCTGATAAATTTGCAGATTTCACCAGTACTGTAAACCACCTCAAAAACAATAACCGCCTTGTCTCTGCCACCTTCCTTGATATGTCAAAAGCCTTTGACACTGTATCCCATCAAATACTCCTGAACAAACTTGCCTCTCTCAACTTTAGCTCCGATACCCTACACTGGCTTCACAGCTACCTTTCCAACTGTAAACAAGCTACCATATGGGAACACAAACTATCACCCCTTTTGCCAATCACTGTTTGCATCACACAAGGCTCTATCTTAGGCCCACTTCTCTTTATTATCTTTACTAAGGTCTTTATTGCCTCTGTCATTCAGTATGCTGATGATGCTTCCCTTATTTGCTCCACTCCCTCCTTAAATAAACTCAAAGTAAAGTCTCAGACTGCCCTACATAACATTGGAAAATACTTGTCAGACCACCAACTCATTCTAAACCCTAACAAGACCAAACTTATGGTATTTTCTAATTCCGCCAGTAACAAACAACAAACTCATCTCTCTATCTTCGGCTCCAATGGTACTAAAATTTAACCTGTTGAACATACTAAACTTCTTGGTGTTACCCTTGACTGCAACCTAAAATTCAACAGCCACATTGGTTTAACAATCAAAAAAGTCCACACAAAAATAGGTGCTGTGTCTATAGGGCTAAACCATATCTATCTAATCATGTGAGAATAGCCATTGCCAGAACTCACCTGCTATCCGCTCTTCTCTACTGTTTTCAAGTCTTCACAAACTAACGTAAATCTGACTTGAATAACCTAGAAGCTTGCTATAATAAAATTGCCAAATTTGCCATAAACCTTCCCCACAGAGCTCACCATTGCATCTCCCTTCAAAAACTCAGCTGGATTGAACTCCCAAACTTACTCGCCCTAAACCAGCTAATAGTAGCTCACTCTGTTATCCATAAACTTGATTATTGCCCAGCCCTATCCAACCTCGTTCAACCTTATTCTAATCTTTTCAGTGGATAAAATATTGCTCAGAGTTTTCAAAACCAACAACTTTTATAGTGATTCTTTATACAGCTACTCCATAACCAAATCTTGGAATTCGCTTCCCCAGCATCTGCTATCTATTCCTAATACCTATAACTTCAAACAGCTCCTTACAAAATACTTTTCCAGTCACTGGTTATGCTCCTGTACTTCCTCTGGCTAAGCTAACTCCCTTCCTTACTCCTGTCTTTCTGACTGTTTAATTCAATTTGATTGACAGATTTTTGATTCCCACTTGATTTCACTTGATCTTCTGATTTTGATTTTTATCATCTGTTATTACCCTGTCAATATTGTACTATGTAATTATGTAAACTTCTTAATAACATTATGACTGTAACATGGATTTTTTTACTATAAATATTGTAACTTTATTGTAACTTTTCTTGGGAGCTTTTCTCCCCGGGTCTCCGCTGAAAAAGGGCCATGTTTTTGCCCAGTCGAACACTACCCAGTTACCAAATGTAAACAAATAATAAATTATTGCAAATTAGGAGCTGTCAAAGAATCTCACACTGACACAAATATTTTCCAGTAAGAGCCAACACAGATAAACAACTGGTGTCAGAGCCTTGGACTAAAGCTAAATGCCAAGAAATGCATAACAGTATCCTTCTGGAAGATATCCATCCCTGGTAACTATCATTGACAACACATCTCTTAGAGTTGACCCAGTAGTCATGGACTTAGGGGGGGACACAGACAATAATCTAGCCATTGACCATCATGTGCCTACAGTAGTGAGGAAATCATTCTATATTGTGCAACTTATAAACAAAGGTATGGCATCTAGGTCCAAAGAGTCATTGTTCCAATGTATTCAGCATTCATCAAACTTATTCTTGAGTACAATGCCCGTTTTGGTATGTACCTAACCAGGCATATCCAACAATTGGAATGTCCACAGAGGTTCTGTTCCTCACTAAAAGAATACAAGGCACAAATAACATTTCCAATGCAGACTGCCTCAAGGCACTATCCCTGTATTCTGTCTCCTGCTTGCTGTTAAGGGGAGATCTATGTATGGCAATACAAGGCATTGTCAGACCCCACTCTGCTGGACCTCCTGCATATCCACAAAACAAACCGCACCAGAATTACGCATTCTAAAGACTTAAACCTTGCCTGTGATATAAATAGGACCTGCTGGAGAGACAGGTATGTATCCCAGACACTATCCCATCTCTGGAACAGGCTCCCCATCCATGTGAAGCAGAGTTCCTCCCTAACCCAATTCAAGTGTAACTTGGAAAATTGGATGGGAAACCGGAAATTCATCTTTGACTTGGCACCTATGTCTCTGATGGACACAGGAAACCTGCAAATGGTTCATCTCCAAGGCCCCTCCTTGTAAATGTTTCATGTCCCAAGCCCCTGCTTACACTTGTCAAGGGTACCAGAACTTGTCAGAGATTTGGGATACATGGCTAGGCTTAAAAAGACCTTTGTGGTCATTAGCCTAATAAACACACATGAATCTGTGACATTTTATGACTTTTTGTTTTAATAAAAAACAACAAAACACCCCCATAATCTGTTAGACACACAGTTGTGTACATTGTCACATAATATAGTTTAATTTTCCTAATAGGAACGTTTATGCCAAATAGCCAGTAACACAGGCCCTAGTTAACCCTAAATTGAAAATGTTCTTCGTGTTTCACTGTTGCAGTCATCACACTTGGGTTATCTGCCTGCAGGTAGCCCTTAGTCGGCCTGAATACCAGAGTCTTGGGATTTCTGCATCGGATGATGTCGCCTCTTCTATGACGTCAAGTCATCAGGGGTATAAAACATGCAGCCGACGCCATTACATCAGTCTTTCTTGCCGAGGAGGAGCCCAAAGCAGAAGCAGTTTGCAAGTGCCAGATGGCCGCTACCTGAAATTTTTGTTTTTCGAGCTTCAAACCTGAAGTCTTCTAAAGCTAAGTACCCCATTGGGGATTCTTTTCTCTTGCTCTAACCAATGTCAGAAAAAGTTAACAAATGTCTTGGCTGTGGAAAGCAAATACCTCATAGAGATTTTCATTCTTACTGCGTCACCTGTTTAGGCCCAGACCATGACATCCCTCACTGTCAGTTTTGTGCCTTGTTTTAACGCCCGAACCATTCGTCGTCGGGCTTTTTTTGTAGCTAAATTCTTTTGCTCTCGTTCTCCATATTCCGAAATGGCTTCGGTAAGCTACCCAACTACCGATCTTCCAAAAAAGTGCAAAGATATAGACCGAGACAGACCGCATAGGTCAAAAACTGCCGACGACGCTTACGTTTAGCTAATCGCCAGTCAGCCGGTACTCAGTGAAGTGCCTTTGCAGCCCCTGATGCCCGCTTCTACAGATTTGCAGGCCTCTGCTGAGATCCATTCGGAGTTCGGTATGCCGCGAGATGCTTCTTCGACTATGGAGCCTGCAGATGTCTCTACCTTGGATGGGTCCGGAGCCACTTTGGAGGCACCGGCTTCTGAGGGAGTATTCCGACCTACCGATATTCGTATTAAACTGACAACTTCTTTTTAAACTAAAACTACCGAGTTTCTCAGGCCCAGAATTCGCACTACGGCTAGAAAACCGACATCTAAAGTGCATGCTGAAGCTCTCATGCCAGAAAAACAAATGCTTAGAATGGCTGAAGACCTTACTACTCTAATTAGGGGAAGCCAGCCTTCCCCTGCTAAAAGAGAAGGAATTGAAATTCCTTCTGATTCTACAGACCAGGAGTCCGATGACTCTGACCCTTCTGATTACCAGGCCATTATCCTTATCTACCCATGAGGATTCAGATGGAGAGGAATCCATTCCCTCTGCCTCCCCTCCAAAGGATTTTTCTTTTGATGAAACCTTGTATACCTTAAGAGAGCATTTCCGCTGGGAATGCCAGGACTATCCTCAGTCCAAAAAGAGACTCAGGGAATTTTTAGATTTGCCTCAACACAGGCCTCTAGCTATACCCCCTGTCCTGGATGTTGTAGATGATGTCTTCATGGAATCCAGTCTTACTTCTGACACTTTACCACCAGCTCCTAGAAACCCTGACAGGTACTACAGAGTACCGGACTCTCACAGATTTCTCTTTAAAAATCCTACTGCGGATCCAGGCACCATTTCCTAGAGACCTAAAGGTATTAAGGCTACTACAGCCAAAAAACGTACCCCTTCAGACAGGGATTCTAGAGCTTTAGACAGATGGGTAAGAAGGTATATACCTCTAACCACTCTTGCCATCAGGGCTTTGAATTGCCAGTTTCACATGTTGAAGTACCAGCAACATATTATGGAACTAATTAAATAAAAAATTGTGTTATTTCCAGATTGTGCAGAAAATAAAGATTTACAAGAGTTAATGCATTCTGCAAACCAACTTAGTAAACATACTCTGCAGTGTGGGTTTGATGCCTTTAATAGCATCTTGCAGGGCTGCTGTCACCGGGTCTGTACTGAGAAGGCATGCTTGGCTGAAGGAACAAGTCTTGGTAGACCATGTCAAAGCAAAATTACTAGATGCTCCATTAAATCAAGATTGTTTGTTTGGCACAAAAGCAGAAGTTCTTAAAAAGATGGAAGAAAAGCTAAATATATGCAAACTGTCAAAGATTTCTTACAGGTGCAGCCACCTAGATTCAGTAGGCATTGGCCTTCAAAAAACTGGTCGTTTCCAGTCTCTCCCAGGCCTTCTCAGTCCAAACCCAGGGGAAACAGACCCCCAAGACTACAATCTCAGGGTATGCAGAGATCTAAACAATGGAGTGTTCCCACCTCATAAACCGGGAGTGGTAAGCCCACACCCTTATGGAAAAAGTTCACAATGACTTTCCAATTATCCTTCCCAGCCATGCCCAAGTACGTACACCCCTAGGAGGAAAACTCACCCTTCGTGCAAAAAACTGGATGTACATTACTCAGGACCAATGGGTACTAAACATTGTATCCCAGGGATACAGATTCTACTTATACTCACTGCCAACCCCAACTGGGTTGTCAGACCTTCCTCCAAACCAGTGGGCAGAGGCTCAAAAGCAAGTACTTTCCCTTCTCCATATCAGGGCTATTCAACCTGTTCCAGTAGAACAAAGGGGACAGGGTTTCTATTCCAGACTGTTCCTGGTGCCCAGAAAAGAGAGCTCTTGGCGCCCAATCCTGGATCTATCAATTCTCAACACCTTTCTGGTGGTCCCAAAATTCAGAATTCTTACACTGAAACAACTTCTTCCTATGCTAGCCAAGGATGCCTGGTTAGTCACCCCAGACTTAAAAGAAGCTTATCTGCACATCCCCATAAGGGAGTCTTGCAGGAAATATCTATGTTTCAGGGCAGGCTCTATGCACTTTCAGTTCTCTGCACTTCCCTTTGGCTTATCTACTGAGCCCAGAGTATTCACAAAGTGCCTGGCTCCAGCCATTACATACTGCAGGCAGAGAAGTATTCAAATTTACCCATACTTGGATGATTGCCTGATTCAGGTGGACAGTCAGGAATTGCTACTTCAGCACCTGGCATTTGTAAAAAGACTTCTAACTTCACTGGGATACACCATCAACGAAAAGAAATCACAACTGGTGCCCAGCCAACAAATTGTATTCCTGGGAGCAAGCTTGAACACAACTTCCCAGATGGCATTCCTTACTCCAGAAAAGCAGGTCCATTTGACAAACTATTTCGGTTTACCTTGGAAGCATTGAAAGTCGGCTTTACGAAAAGTCACTTGGGCGAACCATAAAGCCGAATCCAGACTGTCAAACGTCTCTGAATTTCAAAACTCAGCAAATCGAAAAGCAGATTCACTGAGTCTCGAACTCAGATGTCGAACACACTAATGCAGGGGGGCAAGCCCCCCTGTACCCCCCCATGAGGGGGGCTGCACCCCCCCCACACACACACACTATAATATTCTAACTCCGAGGTCGCACTACAGTGGGGAAGGGATCAATTTCCCGATCCCCACTGTAGTGCACTCCACACCCACAATGCCGAATCTGCAATGAGCGAATGTCAATGTGCATTCGCTCAATGCACATTCGATGCATTTTATTTCAGCTAACTGTGAACTTGAAAAAGTACTTCCGTGCACCTGTCTTCCGACAAGTTTCATTTCAGCGTTTCGAAGGTAATCCACTATTTCAATCTAATGGCCACCAAAACCCAGCTATCTGCAAGGAAATACTGCAAGCCCTAGGGTTCATGTCCTCATGCATTCTTCTAATTCCATATGCAAGACTGCATATGAGGAAACTTCAGTGGTACTTAAAAAAGTCTCTGGTGTCAACATTCTTAGGACCTGGAAACAGTGATTCCTATCATACCTTGTGTAAGGGCAAAGTTCCTTTGGTGGGTAGAGGCATGCAACCACCACAAGGGACTTCCTTCCACTCAACCCCTTGCCACCCAAACCCTGACAACAGATAAATCAGACTATGCATGGGGGGGCTCACATGGCAGACAAATGCAATCAGTGCAAATGGAGCCCAGAACAAATTCCCCTGCATATCGATCAAAAAGAGATGCTAGCTGTACAGAATGTTCTGACAGCCTTCAAATACCTTATCCTTCCAGGACAGCTCCTGATAAAGACAGACAACACCACAGTTATGTGGTACATAAACACGTAGGGGGAACTCATTCTTACCGACTCTGCAGGTTAGCCATGGCCTGTGGAACACAGCCTTGAGCAACCAAGTGCACCTTACAAGCTCAATTCCTGCCAGGCAAGCAAAATTCACTGGCAGACGACTTAAGCAGAAATCTACTGGACCCTCACGAGTGGAAACCCAACTCATTCAAACTTCTAACCTAGAGGTGGGGAACACCGGAGGTGGACCTTTTTGCCTCCCCCCAAAACCTCCAACTGAGAAAATTTTGCAACAGGAACCCTCACAACAGAGCCTGGAAGTTGTCTGCCCTATCCTTTACATGGGAAAACCTCTCAATTTGTGCCTTTCCTCTTTTGCCCCTCCTCTCAAAAGTACTACTCAAGATCAAACGGGACAGGCCAAGCACAGTCCTTCTTGCACCAGATTGGCCATGCCAGCACTGGTACCCACTCCTATGCAGTCTGACAGCAGTGCCACCCTGGCACCTATATCAGACACCTTCCCTGCTGTCTCAACAGGAGGGACAGATTTTGCATCTTCAGCTGCAAACCCTAAACCTTGCAGAACCTGGCTTATCCCCTGACTACACCACCAGCATCCTTCAGCAAATCGGTGCTGGACATCATCCTTGAGGCCAGAAGGTCTAGTACTAGGAAATCCTATGATGAAAAGTGGAAAAGATATTGTTCTTGGAGTCATTCTCAAGGAAAAGACACAGCTGTGCCCACCTTACCTCAAATCCTTGATTACCTAGCAGAGCTGCTCCACAGAGGCCTATCCTTCTCATCCATTAAGATTCATGCCTTTGCCATCTTAGCTCATTATAATACTGAGCCACCTCTCTTTTCTCACCCTCTCATCAAACAGTTCCTGCGAGGAGATAACAATTTAAGGCCCCCTAGAAGAGCTCCCGCCCCGGTCTGGGACCTTAACTTTGTACTGGAGAAGCTCACACTTCCCCCTTTTGAACCTGCTGCTTCAGCAGAGTTAAAATTCCTCTCTTGGAAAACAGCCTTACTTCTAGCTATTACTTCAGCAAGAAGACTGTCTAAGTTACAGGCACTAATGGCAGTGGACCCCTTCATTATTTTCCGTCAGGACTAACCCATCCTTTATGCCCAAGGTGGTATCCAGTGCGGCTTTAAACCAATCCAACCATTTGCCAACCTTTTTCCCTAATCCTCAGAATAAAGGAGAAAGGATCCTGCACTCCTTGGACATGCGCAGATAGCTCAAGTTCTACCTTGACAGGACTAAGCCTTTCAGAAAATCTGACCAGCTGCTATTCAGCTTTGCTACAGGGGCAGAGGGCAAGACCATTTCGAAACAAACCATTTCCAAATGGATAGCACACTGCATCCATTTCTTCTACAAGCACCATGGAAAACCTACCCCTCAGGGGATCAGAACTCATTCCACTAGAGCTACTTCAACCTCTACAGCATTTCTCAGGGGAGTCCCTACCAGGGACATCCTAAAAGCTGCAACCTGGAGTTCTGTAGACACCTTCACCAAGCATTACCACTTACCTATTTTTTCTAAATCCAGAGCTGGATTTGTGACAGCAGTCTTACAAGGCCTGCTAGCCAGCCCTAACACTTCTAGACTCCCTCCACCCTTCCTCAGCTTTGGGAATCAACCCAAGTGTGATGACTGCAACAGTGAAACACGAAGAACGTAGTACAGTTGTGTACACTTACCATAAATGTAGATGTTCGAGTGTATTCACTGTTGCAGTCCTGGTTTCCCTCCCTCCAGCCCCCTGGCTTTCTCTATCCTTTCTACCTATCCTCTTTATGGCCAGTTTTTATGGCAGGGGTATTTACTTTTTACCTGAGGTGTTACACACCATGTAGTAGCTTCCTATTTTGGGGGTTCCTAACATCTGGGGCAAGAAAAACTGATGTAATGACATCGACTGCATGTTTTATACCCCTGACGACCTGAATTCATGGAAGAGGCGACAGCATCTGATGCAGAAATCCCATGCTACCTGCAGGCATATAACCCAAGTGTGATGACTGCAACAGTGAATACACTCGAACATCTACATTTATGTTAAGTGTACACAACTGTACTTTATCCATGCTAAGACACATGATACTGCCTTTCCTTCTACTTACACTAATTGGGTGTGTTTTTTTTTTTTTATTTTTATCCCCCACCCCACCCCAGATGTGAAAACTACTTGCATACTTTCAGAAATCATTAACTTTTCACCTTGAAGAAACCAGTATTCTTTCTTTTATTTCTCTATTATCAACTTGGATCCATGGAAAAGTAAGAGGGGAAATAGAAAAATGTGGTTTTCTGTTAAAGCCTGCAAGACAAGCTAAAACGTTTATTGCCGAAGGAAAGCTTTTCTTATATTCAATATTCTCATATTTACTAGTTTCCATTTAAAATTTGTTATTGAATTAAGCCAAGGGTCATAATCTATGCATTCACCTATGCAAAAGTAAGATAAAACATATCAGCTATACATATATTATGATCTGTGTACATTTACACCCCATCTTCCACCTCAGTAACCCAAGAATAACTTAAACATTCTTTTTTGTCTAGCTTTTTTTTCTCTATTCGCACTGTAATGTTTACATTTCTTAATAGAAAAAAGAAGGAAGAGGAAGAAAAAAGACATATGCTTTAATATCTTTACCACATACAAGAACAATTAAAAATAGTTCACTGTAAAATATGAAATTTATATTGTGAAAAGTTTCATAGAAATGCTGTTAAGAAGTTGTTTTACTTAGTTACCCCCCCCCACCTTTGAGTCCTTCCAAATATTAATGACGTGAAATGAGACAAGTGCTTTCAGTTCCTAAAAACTTTAACAAAGTCAACAAAAATCTACTTTTCCCAATTATTCTTATACAGTCGTATTTCACAAATGTGCTTTGCAGTCTCACATTTTTCACTAATTTCCATGTTGCTAGTGTTCCTGCTCATCTCCATCCTCCAGATGCTGGTTCTATTTCACTCTGCTTCTGATTTTTCAGGTCAATTCTTTTGCTTTTCTCTGTCACTCAAGCATTTTCTTTTGGAATTGTGGCAAAGGTTTCACTAGCAAAGTTTGTCCATGTACTTTATTATCAGATGATTAAAAAGCAGAGTCCCCTTCTGCTTGATGGCTCTTTTTCTGTTAGACAAACTTTTGCATTCCCTCCTTAGCCTGTTCTGCATCAAAAATGACTTTGATCCTCCAGGAAAAAATATTCTGAAGATAGCTGGATACAGTAGCTTGAATCTCACAACTGTCTCTTGATATTCCGTAATTACTGGAAAAAAAATATTTTTCTGTTGCCTGGTTTACAGTGAATAATCATTTTCCACAAACACCCTGCTGTTTCCAACTTTTAATACTTTGCCCTTTTGCCATAGTTTAGTAAGGATCAACTATTTCTGCTGGTAAGTTTGCATGTTTACTAGTAAATGTCTTTGCTGTTTTTTCTTGGCTATATTTGGAGCATACACATGGTGTGCCCTTTTAATAAGTAGTTTCTGCTGTGGAATACCAGTCCAGTTTCTTATTTGTGTCTTCATAAAATTAATACAGTCTGTTCCTTCTAGTTTCTGTGGTACTGCAGAAAATCTCAGATTTTCCTTTTGTGCTCTGTCCTCTAATTCTACCATTTTTTGAAACATCTCTTTTTGAGCAGTCCCATACTCTGATTTTTGCAGTTTTATCGGCTCATTTGAGCATCTGTTTAAAGCATCTTCTGTTTTTACAGTCTTGTTATTTGAGTAGTCATACTGTTTGTGTTCCATTTATTTTACTCAGCTCTGAGCTGGTTTTTTACCAAAGAGCTGCAGAATTCTTCCCAGTCAGTATTTTCTCTTTACCTTTTCTAGTTGATTTTTTTAGGCCCTTGTAGTGTTTTCTTTGCAGGCATCCAGGCAATGTACTTAACAGCCAGTGACTGAATTTTACTCAAGTTGACAATATCTCTGGCTACAGTTTCTCAGTTTTGGTTTACACACTGGGAAAGCTGAGGTTAAGCTGTTGATCAGTGTGCAGCACTCTTGGAAGTTCTGTGCTGTAGAATTGTAATCAAAAATAGTTGCATAATAACAACCCTTCTAAACTCCTACATATTATCGAAACAGTCTCTTAATTTTCCTTTAGTACACTACAGTTGCTATTTTTGTGCTGTGAGATTCCCCTTTGTTATGCAATAATTTAACCTGTATCAACCCTTCTAAATGTTTCCTGTTCCTATTTTTGCCATGTTTAAAATTCCATTTTTATTTTATCCAACTTGCTAAGTATGCTTCCTGAAGTAATTGCATCTTCTCTAATAACTTTTCAGTCGTATCCACTTCCCATTTCATAAATTCCTTTACTTTTAACAGATAAGTAAGAAAGCACAAGTGTCTCTTTTCTCTGTGATTACCTTGCATCTTTATTTTAAGTTTTATAGATGCATGTTCTGATACAGTTATTGGATGGGTCTCAAACTTTTCAATTAAATACGCCTATAAAAATTTCTATCTAGTCTAATCTAGTTATTGTATCTTGGGGAATAATATGGAAATTCTGAGTTCTTGCTACTAAATTCATATTTCCTCATGCCAACTGTTTTGATATACTTCTGCTGAAATCTACAGTCTTTTTTTTTATTATTATATACTTTCCCTTCTTCATCCCCTTGATGAATTCTTATAATTGTAAGTCTGTTTCCAGACCCCACCCATAAGTAATGATCCTTGCTAAAAGTTTTCATTTTTCCCAAAAGTTTTCTAAGGACCATAATAGTAGTTTAGGTAGAGTATAAATGCAAGCCAGTATAAACCTCTTCCCTTGCTAATAACGCCTTACTACTACAACTCTAGAATTGATTTTTCCCACTTCTATCACTGTTGGAGCTCCCTTCATAATCTGTATTATTACTCACCTTTTTGTTTGTCCCTTATATTCTGTTGATTGTCAGTTCTGAAATATTTTGTCAAATTTATATGTTCATTTATTTTCATGTGTGTTTTGTTTAATGTTATTTGCATCTTGCACGTCTTAATGTAATTTAGCACTCTGTTTTCTTTTTTTTTTTGGTTATGCCTACCATGCCACTTACATTGCATGTTAATATTGACAAACAGCCAGTCTGATATAAATCTGTTACTTCCACATATTATGCATGACAGTTCTTTTCCAGTATGCGTTTCCAACTTGCTGCTTATATGTGCATACTAATGTTTGGCAGGCTGAATGTGTTTGTAATTGCTTCTTCTTTTCTCATCTCTATTTGAACCCATACATTTCTCCATACTTTTCAGTAAAAACACTCAAGAAATAATAAATACATTTTGAAAACCCCACCCCCTTTTAATTCACAGCCAACACACAAAACTGAATTTTACTTCTTATATGCACAGCTGCCCCGAATGGACAGCTGAATCCACAGGCATTACCTGCCCTTAAGTTAGGGTTAACCTTGCTAAACTCCATATTAGAGCCTGCGTTCCCACTTAAACCAATTGCTTTCTGTCCTCATCTCCATTCCCCAACATGCTTTCGGTAAAGTTTAACTTTAACCATAAGAAAATATGCTGTGTCTACCCATAAACTAAACTGTGCACTGCTGTATTCAATGCATTAAAATGCTGAGCAGGCAGTTACTTGTATAATTATTCACTTGTCATACTTTTAAACTTTATTTTGACTGAACTGCTTTCTAGTTTCCATTTAAAAGTTAATTACTGATTGTAATTCACTCAGAATGTACCACTCAGACATTTCTTTATTAACTGCTTATACCTGAATAGTCATTGTTATCAACAAAAGAAATTTGCTATTGGAAAAAAGTAATTTTACAAGTGCAGGAAAGAACCCCTGCAGATTTCACTCAGAACATACTGATCAGACTTATGATTAATTGCTTGCACCTGTTTGCTCTTTGCCTTCAGCTAAAAGCGGGTGCAAATAGAAACTCCTAATCACATTGCAAATGCAAGGTGGAACTACCAAGTTTTCATGCTTTTAACCATTTTCTTTTCTGGTTTTTCAAACATATTTGCTAAACAAATACATTGTCTTGATCTTAATCTTCCACATCAGTCTAGATGTCTACTTCTATAAAGACAGGGAAGTAAATATATTTTAATTACATGCATATTATGATATATACATGTTTACATCCTCCAGCAGACTAGTGTCATGACATAATAGCTGTAACTTGCTTTCTTCAGTACTTTCTAATCCTGTTACAGTGTAGTACCTGGATACACTGGAATTAAGGAAAATACTTTAATATCCCTTAGAATATACAGCAATAACTGAGAAAACTCAACCATGTAACATTTATAATACCTCTAACTTCATACTGTACAGAACTGCTTTACAATATAACATGCATTTTACATAAAATGTTTATAAAGATATTAATAAGGACAACAGCTGTTTTGCACATAATTATTTCAGTGTCCTTATAAACATTAATGATATTAAGTGAGGTTTATGTTTTAAAGTACTCCAACTGCTTTATCAGAAATCAGCATACTTTTTTGTGTGTCCTCTTCCTGCAGAGCCACAGTTTGTGTGTTTCAGTAACATTTGATGGGATTGATGCTTTACAGTTTTCCCATTTTTCACTAATTTCATTTTGTTGCAGGTCTTCTTTGTGATCATCTCACCCTCCAAATACTAGTCTCTGTATCAAGTCCAAGGTACTCTTGGTTAGTTTAGTCAGTCCCTGGGCTTTTTTTCCTGTTGCTCAAGTGTTTTCCTTTGGGACAATGGAAAAGGATTCCCCTAAGGAAGTCTTTCTTTGGGATTTGTTTTTGTAAAAATTATTGAGAAGCAGAGTACTTTTCAGCTTGCTCAGTATTTATTGGCTAAGCTTTTTTGATTTCCCCCTTAGCCTGCTCTACATCCAAAACTTATTTTGATCATTCAGGAAAAATATTCTCAAGAAAGCTGGATATAGGGACTTCTAAGATGGCTGCACATTGAGTAACAGCTTAACTTTAGCACTCCCAGTGTGAAAACAGAATCTCAACAGAGAAGGCCAGTAAACTTTTGTGTCTATGGGTAGATTTCAGTAACTGCCTAGAAAATGGAAAAAATCAGCTACAAAAAGTGAGGAAGAAACAGTTACTGGGTAAAGTTCTGTAGCTGTTCAGCAAAAAGCAACGTTGCCTCCAGATATGACTTCTAGTAACCTACAAGAAGATATAAGACAACTGCACACAGACCTGGTTAACATAAACGAAACACTGATGGAATACATCAACAGAGACAACAAAAGGCTGGAAAAAATGGAAGAAGCTTTGTACAGATATTCAGATGAGATGATAAAGCTGCAAAAAACAGAGTTTGAAATGAAGAAAAAGCTGACTGAATATGAAGTTGTTCAGGAAAAGATGTTTCAAAAAAATAACAGAATTAGAGGATAGTGCAGGTAGGGAAAACCTGAGATTTTCAGCTATGACAAAGAATTTGAAAGGAACACACTGTAATAATTTTATGAAAGCCAAATGAGCAACTGCACTAGTATTCCATAGCAAGAGTTGTTAGTTGAAAGGGCACATTGTGTGTATCCTCCAACCAAGGCTATGAGAAAATAACCTAGACCTTTAATAGTAAAGTTGCAGTCCTACCAGGAGAAGGAGTTGATTCAGACAAAACTGTGGCAGAAGGACAAATACTAAAAGTGGGAGACAGCAGAGTGTTTGTGGAGAATGATTACTCATTGTACACCAGGCAGAAGAGGAGTAAATTCATTCCACTTTTCAAGGAATGTTGAGATGCAGGTGTGAGATTCAAACTGCTCTACACAGCTGTCTTCAAGTTATTCATCCTCGGAGGGACAAAATCATTTTTTGATGAAATACATGCTAAGGAGGAAATACAAAGGTTTGTCAAACAAAAAATGAGCTGTGAAACAGAAGGAGCTTCTGCTTCTTGTTGCTGTGGTAATAAAGACCACAGAGAGACTGTACTTGTGAATTTTTTTCCACTGTTTCAATGGAAAATGTTGGAGAGAAGGAAGGGACCACAAGAGTTAAATAGAGGAATCAGGAGTACATTGGAAATGAAGCAGAGACAGGATTTGAAAGATGGAGGTGAACAGTAATAAAGCCAGCAACTTAATGTCAGATTATAATGCAATAATTATATTTGTGAAATATGACAGACAAAGAAAGTCTGGAAATATTGGACTTTTTCATAATTTGTTGGAGGTGGGGGGAGCTCTAAAGTATATACCCTACTTCACATCATTAATGTTTGGAAAAATACTTTGAGAAGAGAGGAGCGAGTTAACTGTAAGTAAAGATAATATTTTTTTTCATTTGTACTATTTTTCTGGTATATGGTTTTGTTTGCATGCTATAAAGTAAAATTTTCTTAGTTACTTTCAAGTATAATGTGGATTGTAAATATGTGCTGCTGTTTTTTTCCCCTTTTATTCTCCCTTCTCTGGTTCAGTTTTAAGAAATGTAGACATTGCAGTGTAAATAAAAGCCTGGTTAAAAGAGCATGACAAAAGAAAAATTAATGTGCTTTTTCTCATTCTTGCATATGGCAATGACTAGGTTAAGAACCTTAGACTGATTTAGTAACACATTTTAAGAGAAAGCAAGTAAAATAAAAGAATATTGAATATTGTGAGGCTTTTTTTAGCAAATTGAATGTATGCTTAGTAGCAATTCTATATATGGCCCTCATGTCTCCATGGAAACAATCTGATAGAGATATTGACTGTCTCATTCTCGTGTCTCCATGTTGACAATATGATAAAGAGGAATTGGTTACAGTTTGGTAGAGAGTGATTGGCTGAGGGAGAAGAAAAGAGAAACTAGCTAGGAGATAATGATCTATGAAAGCATTCAGGGGGTTTTCCCAGCTGGGAGAGCTATAAAGACAAAACCAGTTAGCACTTAGTAGAAGCACAGTCTGCACAATGCTTCTTAGCATGTAACCTTTCTTTTAGGCTAACTCAAGTCCATGAGTGTAGCTGTCACTTTGAGACATTTGTACCTATTATGAGGGTAAAACTTCAATATTTGAATGTGTATATACTTTTGTGTGTTAGTATTAAATTAATAAGTTTTATGTTTTTTTTTTTTTTTTTTTTTTTTCCTGAGGGCTTTCAATAAAGAAGTGACATAGGCTCAAATGAAGAAACAACCAGTAACCTGCATAACAGTGTATGTATGTAACACAAAAGCTGGAACTAGACAGCAAAAAACGTGTTATATAAAGAGTGAGAATAATATTTTAATACGATTATATTTTCTGTAATCTCTTTAAATGTCAATGCTTTCACGGATATATACAAAAAAAAGAAAGAGCAGTGAACTAGATTTACAAGTATAGAGCGCAGGATGGTTATTTGCAAAGTAAAAGAGGAGTGCTTATATTAATTGCAAGAGGAGATTCAAAATGATAGAAAATTATAAAAAAGATACTAATGGGAGATTTGTAGTGCTAAGGTTCTACTGGCAAGGGAGGAAGATTACACTGGCATTTATTTATATTCTACTTAAAACTGTTATAATGGAGCTTATAATTATGAGAGAAATAATTAGTTTTCAGCAAGGAATATTACTTATAGGTGGGGACTGCAATCTGATTTGCAGCAGTGAAGATGTGTCTGGGGGCTCAGAAGGAAAAGTATAACAAAGGAGGGTAGATTTTTGAAGAAATTTATAAAAATATTTGGCAAGGAAGATGTGAATTCATTAATAGGAGTTTGGAGTGAATTTACATATTATTCCTCCAGGATATAAAAACTGAGCTAGGCTAGACAGAATTTACATTTCATGGGAACATATGAGGTCATGATATCCACCCAATAGCTGTTTTAGATCATGCACCAATAATAACTAAAATAAAAACACAGGATAATGAAATAAAAATGAGACACTGGCACTTTCCCACCTATCTGTTGAAAAGAGAGGAATTTAATGAATGAGTAGTGGAGATTATTCAGGAGCTATTCAGGAGGATAGAAATTACTTATGAAAATATGGCCAGGGAGTGGGATAAAATTAATGAAGTTTAAAGATAGGGTGGAATTAAAAGAAAGGGAGGTATGGCTAAGAAGTAACAAGAATTATTTAGAGGGATTGACAAATGTTTAAGTATTGCAGAATAGGTGGAATCTCACAGAACAAGAAGGGGATCAACTGCAGAATAATAAGTAGAAAATAAGGGATTGCCTCGATAATATGCATGAGTTTAGAAAGATTGCTGTTAAGCAGCTGTTTTTTGATAATGACACTAGAGCACAAAAACCTTTAGCACAGCATCTCAGGCAACAAAGTAGAAGGGGCTGTCACCAAGTTTAGGGAGCATATAACAAGGAGGGTAATTAGATCTTGTAGAGGTATTAGAAATATTTCGGAAATTCTATGAAAATTTGTATAAAGCAGAGAAATATGGAAATCAAGATGCAAATGGAAATGTTTACAGAAGAATTAAATATGCCAAGGTTAGAGGTAGATGAGGCTCAATTACTAACGGTTAGGATAGAGGAGATGAGATAAAAATTGTGATGTATAACCAATCTACAGGAAAGTCCCCAGGAGTGGATGGTATTCCTGTAGAAGTTTGGAAGCTAAGTGGGAAAAACTGATAAAGATCTTGAAGGTTTTGTTTAAGTGTTCTAAGCTGAGAAGTACCAACATCCTAGAAGAAAGCAGTGGTAGCTGTAATACCTAAAGAGGGTAAAGATCCAACAGATCCAGCTTCATACAGACCCATTTCAATATTAAACAATGATTATAAAGTGTTCATGTCTATAATGGCTAAAAGAATGGCAAACGTAATGCCAAAATTGATAGATATGGATCAGTTTAGTTTTATGAAGGGGAGACAAACATTTGACAATATTAACAGAACATTGATGATCTAGAGGGAAGCAGAATATTAGGAAATACCATTTTTGTTGTTGGGTCTTGAGGCAGAGAAAGCATTTGACAGAGTAAACTGGGACTTTGAGAAAGTCCTCTTTGATCATTTCTGTTTGAGCAGAGGAACCCGCAGATGTGTCCTCTTTCCCCTTTGTTATTCGCATTAGGGGACTCAGAAATTCAAGGATATAATTGGTATGGTAGTCAAGAAAAGCTGGTTCTATTTGCAGCTATTACTTTATACCTGACAAAACCAGAAAGAGACTTTACAGTGTTATGGAACATTTTGAGACAGTTTTGCATCTTTTCGGGACACACAATTAATGAAGCTAAAACAAAGGCAATAGTGGTAAATTAATTGGTTCAGCAATATCCATATTTATGGGGACATGATAAAATGAAGTATTTAGGAGTATGGATTAAAATTAGTCTGGTGAGGCAGCTAAGATATGTGGGAAGAGACTAAAAAGATAATACAGAAACTGCGAAAATGGAAGTTTTGTTATATGAATATGGATAGTAAGGTATTAGCAGTTAACATGTTTTCAGTCCCGTTAGTCTTGTACACAAGTCAGGCATATTTTTATCACCCAGCGGAGAAGTTGTGAATAGCAATTAATAAATAGCTGAAGGACTTTATCTGGGAGGGGAAGACAGCAAGAGTCAAGTGGGATGATATGATTCTTCCAGTAGAATGAGGCAGATTGGGATTACCTGATTTGAAGGGGTATTTCAGAGCTGCACATATAAGGCTGCTAGACATAGCACAAGCAGAAAACTATAATTCAAAGAGGAAAGGGATGATGATGAAATGGGGAAGCTCAAGAAACTAGGAGAGACTGGAGTTTTGAATACAGGCCTTTAAGGAGAATAACAATAATCATACAGAATATTATATCTATAAAGTCGTCGACAGTATCCCAAGAACTAAGCCAACATGGGAATGGAGAAAGGAGATTCTGCTGTTAGGGATGACTGCAATTAGGGATATAGAAAATAGGCAAGGGGGGCTGGAATTTATTGAAGAAAACTGGCAAAGAAACCAAGGTATTGGGAGCAAATAACTAGAGAGTAAAAGACGATAGAATGGAAAAATGCTAAGGGTTTATGTGGATTGCAGGTTAGAGATCACTTTTCTATCAAGGGTTGATATCAGACTATAACCAAAGAGAAATAGTGGGTTCCTAAACAAAAGACCAGCACTCATAGAGATTTTATTAGAATCTAGAAAAGAAGCTGCCATTAGAAAATGAATTATTAGAGCATATACAATATTGCATGATGACTATAAGAATCAATCAGAGGAGATTAGAAAAGATTGGGAAAAGAGACTGGATAAGCAATTCACAAAGAAGCAATGAGAGGATATATATATATGTCTCCCAAATATGCAACAAAATATAGAAGATTTAGGATTTTTGTTTGGAAATGTTTACATAGATATGTTTATACCCCAAGTAGACTCCAGAGAATTTTTCCTTGGGTAGACAGCAAATGTTGGAGGTGTGATTGGGAAGAAAGAGGTAATTGGGGACATATTTTCTGGAAGTGTGCCGAGTTGACGGACTTTAAGGATTCCCTGTGGGATGCACTGTCGAAGATTCTGAGTGGGCAGATTGGTGTGATGGAGATGATTTTTCTGAGCAATGATACAGAATCAGAATTGCCTAGACATGGGAAGGCCTTGCTGTGTCTAATTATGGTGGCTACCAAAAAAGCAAATACTAGAAAATGGAAATCAAAATCTATATCAACTATACTATTAGCATTGAATATAGTAACAGAGGTAAAACAACTGGAATTGAGATCTTTAGAACAGGTAGGAGCAAACTACATAGGAAAAATAGAAATTGGGGTAACTGTACATATAGGAGAGGAATGAGGTTTAAAAGAAGGCTGGGCTTAAATGAGCTATGTAGTGTTTGAAAATGATTGAGTAGTTTATAAGTAATATATGATTGCATCTGTTCTTATGGTTTTTTGATGTAGAATGCTTGTGTCTAGGACTGTGTCTGTGTGGATTGTTTTCATTTGTAGAAATGTATGATTGCCTGTGTCATAAGTGATGGTGTAATAAAGATATTTCCTGTTTTAAAAAAAGGGCAGGAATTGAATAATTTATGTAATGTTGCTTAGGCTATGTCATGTATAGCAATATATCAGTATATTGTTTGTAAATTTGAACTTGTTTATACAGTTTGATTGCTGCTATATAAATGTAAATTTGCCTATGCCACAAGTGATAATTCAATAAAGGTGTTAAAAAAATCAAGCTGATATAGCAACTTAAATCTCACACCCATCCCCTGATTGCCAGGGATAAAATTACTTCTCTTCTGCTTGGTGCACAGCGATTGTCATTTTTTCACAAACACTCTAGTGTCCCTGTTTCCCTTCTGCCACAGTTTTGTCAGGAGCAGCTCTTTCTGTTGGTATGTTGTTTTACTACTATACATCCTGGCTGCTTTTTCATGGGCAGATTCAGAGCATGCACGTGATATGCCCTCTGTTAACAAATACTGTTATGGACTGCAGTTGCAGGGAAAGTAACTACACTGTTCTAACTGCAGGTCATTCTAGGCAGGTTTATCTCATATGAAGATACTGAAAACATTAACAGAGAATAACAGTTGATTCTCATGCATTGCATTGAGTGTATTCCCTTGAAGAAGTCCACTAAAGAGGTGTACATTTAACATGGAGTAGTATTTTTCAGAAGAAATATCTGAGAATGTAGGACATAGTTTGAAGTTACAGGAGGAATGACTTGGGGCTTAGGGTCAGTTTTGGATATCATTTTTTGCATAGGTGAATGCTAACCATTTAGTCATCAGGCCATTTTCAGCCTAGCCACAGTACCCAACATCAAGAGTTACCTCGTACCAAGCCACTGTTGTGATGTACATGGATTGTTGTACATGGATAAAGGCCTGACTGCAGCCAAGGTGGCCCCGGTTCGGTTAGCAGCTTGGGCGTCTGAGGCATTGGCTTGGAGGAATGGGTGTGACCATTCTGGGAGGGAAGAGTGATAATTTGGGCATCCCTTACGATGATTCCTGATGAAGGCTGACAACTTGGAAGTTGGAATTTTGGTCCAAAGAGAGGAAAGGGTAGAGGACATGGCTGAACTAGTGCAGGGGTGGAGTGATATACTACATGCCCTCATTGGACGCTCACCTATGGATGAAATCACATGAAGAGGGAGCAGCAGGTAGGCCAGAAAAAACATTAATCCTCTCTGTTGAAGGTTGACCACATGAACTCCTAAGGATGTCCTTAGGTCCACACTGACCCCAGCTTGAAACTAGAAATAGTCCGAGGGTGTAAAGAGCAGCTTGTAGAACAAGTGATGGCTGTAGGGCACTGGGGTATACCGTATGATGAAGCAGAAAAACAAAAAGTGCTTGAAAAAATTACCTCCTGTCGTAAGGAGCAGCCCACAAGATAGGCCCAGATAGAATTTTAGTGCCCTTCTAGTTGTCTAGGTTATTGTACAGATGAAGAGTGATGGATGCATAGAAGAGCCTTCTTGATGTCTGTCCAGTTCTGAAAGCAATGACTGAATTCAAGACAGGGCAATTTATGGTGTGGGGTTGCAAGCATTAGGTGTGGCAAATTAAGCTGTGCTGTTTATCCATTAGTCAAGGAAGCGAGCAGACAACAGGGGTTAAGTCTGATGTTCCTGTCTTCCAAGCTTACTTTTTGGTTATCTGTTAAGGTCATTTAAAAATATGTGCATCAAGCTTCCAGTTTGTCAAATGTCCTTTAATGTTTTAATTACTTTACTATGTACAATGGCAACCAAGCTTGTAACAGATTACTTCCTTCAGCCTTAGAGAAACATCCAGTAAATTGACAATCACATCATGTTTATTTAGTTAATCCCTGGCAGCCTAAAACTTTTGCATGATCACAACTGGAAATGTCACTTAATGTTTCATGCCCCCATGTAATTGGTTGACTTGTTTGTTGTAAAAGGACATTCAGTAGGAATATATCTCATTCTACTTGAATGGAACAGAACTGAGAATTGTTTTCTCCATACAGATGTCCTTCATTGATCGCTGTTGCCATATTGCTTTTATATGAAATTATCCTCCCAAGGATAGCATATGTCTGGCAAGCATGCCATAGCTTGGCTGCCTTCCTATTGCTCTTTACAACTGACCTATGACCCAAGATTGACATTACAAAGTGGTACACAAGGAACATACTGGAGAGAAAATCTTCAGGTCTTTCTTTTCACCAGCCCAGCTTTGATCTATTAGCTGTATAGCCCGTGCCAGTTTCCATTACAAGTGGGCAGATAAGTCTACTGTTGGGGAACCTTCCTGTTTCCTATATGTTTTGATTGAAAAGCTTATTGTCAGTTGCCATGCCATCAACTTTGTTGCATGCTGCCTACTGTCAGAAACATTCATGCTTATAATGACTTCTCTAGCTTGTGCATTTTCACAATGGCAGTGGACACATGATAGGTCTAGACTCCATGGGCACAATGCTAAGTGATCCCTCTAGATGTCACCCAACTGGCAAGCCAGAGCCATCTCTTTCCCCCTAAGGTGGTAGAGCTGACTGTACACTCACACACGTCCTTCTTTGCTTGGCTCTTATAGCACCTGAGCTGCCAATTAGTTGAGTCATTTTGGTCATAGTCACAGCTTTATGCTGATATGATACAATGCAGGGGGATAGAGCACTGGTATCTAGTACACTGTTACTGTTTCTTCTGATGCTCCTTATATTGGCTGCTCTCTCTCCCTATCTTTGGACATTTATTCTTGATTGTAATACTTTTACACAGTTTAGCACAACAAAGGTTATGAGGCATTTGTGGTGTTGGTATTAGCAAGTTATTCTCCATATAAACATTGAAACTTTGACTCACTTTTTCTGTATGTTACTTGAATTAATACTGTAGTTGCAAGAGTGACTATGACCTACATGATGGAGGATGGAAATTAGTTGGCATCTCCTGTTCAGCAGTCATGGGGAAAGAAAGGCATTCCAACCCACTACAGCTCCATTGCAGGTGCGGAAAGAGTGGTGCACAGCTTGTATTTTATGGTACGTTGACATGCATTTGGATCTACCAAGCTGCATTTGCTGTCTAGCCTTATTGAAGGGTGTGAGGGGATGAGCTCATTAACAGGGAAGTATAGCAGTCCCTGGAGCATGTGAGCATACACATTAGCTGCTTAGGTAGGGAATATGACCAGAACGCATATGAGTGGCTTTCTCACTGTATGATTTTATGCAAGACAGTAAACTAACCTTTGCAAGTAGATGCAAGTAAAAAAAAAAAAAAAAAAAAAAAAAAAAAAAAAATATATATATATATATATATATATATATATATAATTACTTACATCACTGTCTGTCACTGTCCATTCCCATGGAAGGCTGCCAAGTGAAATGATACAGTTATGCATTTAATGTATAGTGTATAGTATAGATTATAGTGTGTACTGTGGTGAATCTATGGTCCAA
The DNA here is from genome assembly GCF_019279795.1 of Protopterus annectens. NCBI lineage: Eukaryota > Metazoa > Chordata > Ceratodontiformes > Protopteridae > Protopterus > Protopterus annectens. The sequence continues at coordinate 1,367,102,830 of NC_056745.1, forward strand.
TGTTTTTAACATTCTCCATTGTTTTGAGACCAATGTAGTCTCAGTACCTACCTTGCTGCCCTTGTTCATGTCCATCATCTACCATTACCTGCCTAACAGGCCTATTGAAATCTGAAATATACTGCACAGAAAACATTAAACCACTTTGGCTTGGTGCAAATTTCTTTGCTAGACACCAGAATGGAAACTGTGCATAATAGTACATATCTGAGTGGATGCCTTTTGCCTTTTCAAAGAGATTTGGTCTGTGTTTTTTTTTTAAACTTAATGTACAGCTGTTTTTGCTGTATTATGGAATGCCATCTCATTATGTGGTGGCTTTTTCATCTGTAGTCCAGACATTAATTTACACGTGTGGACATGGTTTATAAGAATTGTTGGAGGACATTCCCCCTTGTGGAATTGCTCTACTGATGCATGTGCTAGCCTTTCATGATTCTAGACAATATTGAGTATTTCATTTCTGTTTATATGTTTTTTTGTAGAAAATGGAGCTTAAAAAAGTTGGTGATTTACAGAGGCTGTATTTCATACTAATAAGGCTGCCTGATGGCCATTGGTTACTGGTCACATCAGGAGAGGCTGGGGGAATGTAAATTGATCAAGAAGAGGCTGTCTTGTGGAAAATACAGTTTTATGACCAGTGTAAATGGGGAAAAACTGCTTTGTTATTGATGCAGGAAGAAACTAAGTACTTTTGTGACTTTAGTGCATAGAAATATGACAGCGTTTTTTCGACTGCACTGTAATTGAATACAGATGATAGTAGTCTAAATCAGATTTCAGAAGAAGCAGCATAATGTATCCATTAAGGAAAGTAAAGAGGCTGTGGTTGTAGGTGGGGAAGATGGAAGCTGCGGAGTATACATTTGTGAGGTGTAATTGCAGTCTCAGTGGAATAGTTGTGGTGTATGTCATTAATGACATCAGTGCAGAAATGATGACTGTTCATCGTGGAGTTGGAAAGTTGCATATGTTGTTCCATTAGACTTTCATTTTAGTGCTAAGTGCAGAATGAAGATTGAGGTGGGCTATGTGCTATAAAGTCTGCACTGGTGAAGAACAAATGGACGATTTCAAGTATTAGCGCTATTTGAGAACCAGTTTTATGCAATATCTGAAAAAGCTGCTGTACTTGCTCTGAATTCCAATTTTTCTTTAGACATAAATGTGTACGTGTGTATATATATATATATATATATATATATATATATATATATATATATATATATATATATATATATATACACACACACTAGTGTAAGGTTAGTAATGAGATATGTGTCAGTGTCCATGGCTTAAAGCTTTAACATTTGGTGTGCATTGTAAATTTGGTAGAGCAGTACAGGATCTGTAGAGATCTTAGAGTTAAATTGTTTTTTCATCCCAAAAGTGATGAGATCTACTATCCTGGTTACAATGCTGTCCTTTTCTCTCTCTCTCTTTGGTTGCTGTCACAGCTTTGAAAACTCACTGTGCCTTTTTTGTATGTCATAAGGGAAGTTTTTTGCTTTCCAAATGAACCAGTTCATCCTTGGGGCACAAAATGTTAATTTGTAACTGCAGTACTTTAGTCTCTGTGCAGGTCATACTACTGGAAAACAGTTCTTAAATGTTATATATATGAGGCAGTTTATTGTAAAATATATTTGAATGTAAAACATTGTCCAATTTAGCTGTACCAATCTCTCTCTCACCAACAGAGTAAATAATGCCTAAAACAGTTTGGAGTATTATTACCACTGCTTCCCACAATCATAAACAATAACGGCCTTTCACTGTGGTGGTGTTGCAAAAAGTACAACTGAAATATGTTGCATTAGTGAAGTATTTTAGTACATTGAGTGGACATGTCATTTGCTTTGTCCCACTTTGATAACTTAAATAGTACTTGATTCATATTCCAGCTTCACAAATCCAGCAAATGGTTGACCTACAGGTAGTGTTGAGCAGGATGGAGTTAGCCCTAGAAGGAAAATTAAAATACCATTTGTTCTCACCCCAAATACTGCTGTAGCTTTTGTCAGGATGTAGTAACCAACCTCTAGCTTACCTGTCTGTATTGAAGTCCAGCATCACTGTATGTTCACCATTACCACTGCCTCAGTGGCATTCTGGGTTATCTGCCAAGGTAACCTAGTACTGGCCAGCTTTCAAAAGCTCAGACACCCTTCACTATCTCTTCCTGTGACAGATGATTGGCTGTGCATATCTTAAGAGGGAAGCCTTCAGCTATTACAGGAAGTGTGTGTGCTGTCATTTTCTGCAATCCAAAGAAAGTCCTCTGCCTCTTCTCATGACCCATTGCTGATTTTTCCAGCTTACTGCTCTGATAAGTATGTGGCGACCCCTTCCTCTCATTTTATTATTACAGTTGTTATTCTCTATTTTATATGTATTCATATTATTTTAATATTTTATTTCTCAGTGTTTACAATAATTTATGTGGGATTTTCTTCTTGCAGCAGTGTTTATTTGGCTGGCTTGTATCTTTGACAAATAGTTTTTACTGTTTTTAAGGACACTTTCAGTATCTCTTTCAGCAGTACAAGTGTGTGTGTGCTTTTAGGCACCAAGGGCTGTTTCTAGAAGTCGGAACAACAAATTAATTGCACCTGTTATACTGTTACTCAGCTTTACTTTCATCTTTGGCAGGAAAATATTGCAGAACTTGGATTTCTTTCAGCATTTATACATTATTTACTTTATGTATGGTTCTGCTCTGTGTGTTTAACATCTGACCGGGAGTGAAGTTAGTTGAATGTAGTATTGAGATTTTACTCGTTCTGACCAAACAATATAGTTTTACATTGCTATTAAATGTTATTTTAAGGCAGTTTAACATGTTTAAAGTATGTGGAGCTAATTTTTACCACTGGTTTGGCACATTGGTTGCTTTAGTGTTTGGACTTTGTATACTGAATTTTTTTTTAACTTCTGTCACTTGTAAAAGAATTCTGAATACATTTCAAACTGTCTTTTGTGATAATAGCACAGTTTGGACAGTTTAGTGGTTGAGGACATACTTATTACTAGAAACATTGTGCTTACTATGATGCACTATCCAGTACTGTCAGTTTATTATTCTGGCTGGTGTTCTGTTCCCTGACTTGAAGGGTCCTAATTTTGGAACCCCCCCCCCCCCAATCAAATCCAGTTGCACCTAAAAGGAAAAAACATATGTCTCAACCTATGATTAGCAATTCTTTTGGGACAATTACTCAAACCGCATACTACTTACCTTTTGTCCCATCTCCTGTAGTGTGGCTTTGCTGGCCATTATGGAATGGGGTTTAGACAGATGCTCTGGGGCTGTCCCTGGCACAAGTTTGAGAGAACCAAACCCTTTAGGTACAAGAGTAGTCCTGGGTAAGAGACCCTTTGCCAGATATAATGCTCTTTCCTCAGATATTTTATCTTGCAGTGAAGTTTACAAGAAAAAGAAACCTAAGCTTCATCCCCCTGATATTCAGATTTTAGCTGTTTATATGGCTGATGTGGTTTCCTTGGCTGAGAGTGTTCTGCAGATAGCCAATTATGGTGGTTGTGTTTCCATACATGGCTTCAGTGCTAGCTTGGCTAGAGAGTTTTCTATTATTTCAGAGAATGAAGAGGAATCTGAAGAGGACAATAGTGATTTCCTAGCTGACACTGAATTCAGACACTGTCATTGTTTGGAAAGTGAACCTGAGTTTAAGTCTGAACAGTTGATGTTATGTGATCCTATCTCACCTACATTCTGTTCTGATGGGACTTTGGCTCGGAGCCGATCCCTCGGCTCTGACTCACATGTATATTATAAAAAGCCTCTTATTATGGCTTGAGCTATTCTCTATCCCAGGATGCACCACCACTAATCCCCAGATCTGGATTGCGCACAAGCTGGGGTGGTCTGGTCTCAAACTTAGCTGAGCTAAGTACTGTTTTTCTTTTTTTAAATCCTGTCAGGAAATTTCTTATTCTTACCAAAGCTTTAACAGCTATTTCTGTTGTTGTATCTTGTTTGTGTTTTGGTACATTGTTTGTGGTTGTGTGTGTGTTTGTTTAAGGTTTTGGTTTAAGTTTAAGGGGCCTTCCCTATTCTTCTAGCTATTCTATTTATTTTTTTTCAAGGAGGTCAAGTACCTGTTTAAGTTAGAGGGCCCTTGGCCCTTTTTTCAGTATTTTTTGTTTTGTTATTATTGTGTTAAAAAAAAAAAAAAACAAAAAAAAAAGTTAAATAAATTTTTTGTTAAATCTTTGTTCTTGTTCTGACTAGATTGACTTTTTTAGATTTGTTTTTATTAGTTTTGAGTAGGCCTCAGGGTCAAAGAACATAGACCCTCAGGGAAAAAAAAGCAGCGTGGTTGTAAGATGTCTGTAACGTCGCGTATGTATATAACTAGCAATATATTAGGCGATGAAACACCTACGTCCTCCGCCTTTGTGTCTCTAAGTCCTCCAAGAGAGAGAGAAATAAATTAATATTAAATATTAAAAGGGCTGATTAAGCCCTCGGCAGCCAGGCCCTCTTCTCCTCATCCTCTCCTACTAAGAAGAAAGGTCGGAACCCCGTGCCACCGTCTACCGACTGCTAAGCCAAAAAACAGGCAGCTTGGCTTCTCCCGAGCTTGACGGGCGAGGGCCTGCTGCCTGCTCTGCTGCATTTACCCTCTCGTTTCGGCGGGGGCGAGGCGGCGATGCTTCGAGTCTTCCGCTGCTCACTGATTTTGAAGCCGACTGATTTTGAAGCCGATGATGGTTGCCTGGCTCAGACTCTTCCCTCCCTGAGAAGCCCTCCTCCTCCCTCACCGAAGGGGTGTGTTGGATCCTCTCCCTCGGAACCCCATTGGGTTCGGAGCCCATGGAACCCGGTCCCTGACCAGTCAGAGTCGATGTCCGGGTTCGGGGACCCGATCGGTTTCATCAGGGTGCCCGGAGCTTGACAGCCGGACGCCGACCAAAGTCTCCTAGTTTTTCAACCAGTCTTGTAGAAACAAGAAAGTAGTTAGTTTTCAGTTAGTCGTCCTCCAAAGATGGCCTGCCTGGAGCCGTGCTGGTGGGTTCCCTAGTCTTTAGTGCGGGCACCGTTGAGGTCCCCGATGCTCACCGCCGATGGTCCCGGTGTGGCCTCCAACCCGGCCTCCTGGCAGTTGATGCCCTGATGTTTCCGGTCCCAAGCCTTCCCGGTCGCGAGTCGTGCGGGGGTACCCGTCCCCTCTCAAGCCCGTCTGGGTTGGACCTTCCAGGATTCTGTAGGTCGTACTTCAGGGCCTTCAGAAGGCGTGGGTCTTCCAGCTTTAGCCAGGTCTGGAACTTCCCTTTGTACTGCATCTTCCAAATCTTCTTTGGCGTCCCCTGGCCTTGAGCAAGCGGGCCCGGGGCCTGGAGTCACCCCCTCCTGGGCTGCCTGGGCCCGGGGTCTGAGCCCCAGCCCTGGAAGGGGTCCCCCAGGAAAGAGTTCCCCCTGAGGGAAAGCCCCACCAAGCTTCCCCTGGGAAAGATCCTGCAAGAATCGTCAGACACTGACCAACCGATGAGTAAGAGTCGTCATGTCTGCTCGTTGCAGATGGCTCTCTATGATGCAGAGCGAAGCCCTAAATTAGATCTTTACTGCTGGCATCCCAAAAGCCCTTCTGCTGGGCCCTCAAACAGACTTTCTGCCTCCTTCTCCCCCCTTCGCCTGTGTTCCTCTGTGAGGCCTCCGAGGCGTCTCAGCCCCCGCCCTCCCTGGTGGGCCCCCAGGACCCTGTGAGCTCCCATCCCGTGATCTGCGGAGCCATGTGAAGCTGTGGGCTGTAATGAGGCTTAGGAGCCTGCTCTGCTAAATGTGGAGATATCCCTGGGAGGCCCGGGGAGTGGCTGCAGAAAGGTGTAGCAGTCTAGGCTGACGTCCGGCATCTATGTAAAAGCGGGAGTCTAGGGGCATGGCTTTTACGACAAGATCAGCCTACTAAGGAGTCTAGGACTTTAAGATCCAGATATGATTTACCTCCAGGACTCACAGACCTTAATGCAGATGAACTATTTAATTCAGATAGCCCCAGGCGGTGACAGATCCGATGGGCTCCTGTTTCGGTTGGCTCTCAGTTAGCGCGCTGTCATCCATATCAAGCTTCGTCCATGGCTTCCATACAAGGCTGCGGGCCACGGGGAGGGCCTTCCTGGCTGAGGCTCATCATTTTCGCGGAAGCCTTCCTCCACTCCTGTGTCATGCAGAAGCCTTCAAGTCTTCTTTGTAAGGTGATGCTCCTTCATTTTGCCCTTTGCTCTTGATCTTCCTTGGTAGACACACTTACCGTGAGGCTGAGAAAGAAGGACCTTTCCTGATGTCTCCTGACCCTGCCCTCCCTTTACCCCCTTCGATGAGAGGAAGAACTAGCACGATTGGCAGCTCTCCCTTCTCCCTTCTAGAGGCAGAGGAGGATACTCAAAATGATCCCCCAGGGAGAGGGGCGGATCAGCTTCTGGAGGCAATTCTTCAGAGCCTAAGAAGAAGGCGGTTGTCTTGAGGACAGCAGCTGATCCAGACATCTCTCATTTCCGATCAGGGGGACATGAGTTCTCAGTGTCGCACAATCCAGAGGCCCCACTGCTGGAGGATTGCGGGGCTACAGGACCCATAGATCTCAGCCAGAAGTATTACCACAGGGGACTATCAGGCGTCCAGAGTCCATGATTCCTTCCCGCTTTATCCTCCGCCCAAGACAGTTCAGCGCTGGGGACCCTGCAGCCAGTCGCCACCTTCGTCCAGTTCAAAATTTCAGCACCACCCACTGCTTCAAGTGATCATCTAGAATTCTCACTGTTGATTCATCAGATCGACAAAACGACCACTGGGCAACCAGGTCCCTACTTGGGGGATTTCACAAAGAAAGCATCTTTATCACTGGGGTTCAGTCATGAGTCACTTTCCGGTTGGCCTAAGTCTGTCCTGCTCCAATCTCAGTTGGAAAAGAATCATGTGGTAGTATTGGCTCACAAATCGCTTAAGTCCTATGGATGGTATCAAAAGTCATCAGGGGCATCTATTACCTCATCTTCAGTCATTCTCAGATCCAGCCCAGCTCATGGTTCTGCCTAGGCTGGTCTCATTGTCCAGTGGTGTTCTTCACCCTTTGGCTCAAGGTTATGACCAGAGGTGTCAGGGTCATTTTTTCTTCAGGTGACTGCTCACCTAGAGTCTACCTTCTCACACCTCATATGGATACTATCACTATGCCCTAGCTGGACACTCACTTTGGCTTGTGCAATTGTGGAATCTAAGCCACCTTATCCATCTCATCCTGCCCAGAAGCCGCTCATAAGATTCATCAGTCTTGAGTGTGGCTTCTCAGGAATCTTGGTCTAACTCAAGCAATACAGGCAAAGGAAATCTTGCTCCTACTACAACATTTTAGAGCCCCAGGGTGTGTGGCAGCCTACAAACCCGCTCGATCTTTCTCATCAGTAAAGCCCCCCGTTCCACAGTCCTGCATAGCAGTAGTCTGGTACCTGAACGGTTCAGGAGGGACCCTTTCGGGGCCTTCTGCACATCAGAATCCTGAGTTTGCCTCTGGGCAGGATGGAAAGCGGGATCCTGATCAGGACTCACATCCCTGGCAAGTCCCTTGGTTCCTGGGTTCCACCTGAGGCTGGTCTCCTCGTCTCCTCCACGGTGGGACCTGGGGGCCCTTCCTGGATGGGGTGGATTTTCAGCAAATGGGAGTTCCTTGTTGTGGGTGGAGCATCCAACATCTTGGTAAATGAGTGCAAAAGTTGAATGCGATTTCAGCCGGCTCGGGGAGAGCCATTGGGCCGCACGGTGGCGTCTGTGTCCCACCACATCAACTGTCTAGTAGTCGTAGCAGTTCCCATCCTTCCAGGAGTGATCAACAAGGCGTCTCTTGGGAGTTTGGGAACAAGCAGCGAGGCAGTCGCCTCTATGGTAGACTTCCAGGCTCACAGAGTTATGGACTGGACCGTCCATGTGACAGAGAACTAGAGGACTCCTTCCTATCTCCTCCTCACAACTCTGAAGTGAACAGTAGTGACTCAGCAAATCAGTTGGCAACTCACTCTTCCTTGCCTTTAGGAATCCTCAACCCCAGTGAGCCTTACAGTGCAAAGTTCTTCTCCCTCACTCCGGGCTCGAGAGCCTATGCAAATGGGCGCCGGATTGTTGGCCCTCCCCCCCAACTCGGTCTCCTTCCCATGGTCCCTCCTTCCCCTCACTCCGGAAGCAATAACTTCCCTCCATTTCCCCAGCCATTCTCCCAGTCCAAGTTTACAAATCTGCAATTGTCCCTATATTTCCCCAATCTGTAAACCCATCTTTAATGCCCTACAGATTGTCCCCGGACCTTCCAACTCCTTATGCACTCCCTCGACAGGGATTTAACACCTTGAAAACTCCATCTTGGCATCTCAGTGTTCCACATACTGCTTCCCGGAAGTCATAGATATCTTATCTTGTCCTTTAGTCCCTCACTGATGGAAAACTGCCTTAGACCGAATCATACAAGGTAGAATGGTTTCAAAAGTCTGCCATTTGCTTTGTGTGCTCAACTGAATGGAAGATTTTTCTATTTCATAGAGTATTATTTCAAGGAAATTCATCCTTTAATATAAAAGGGAAGGTTGCTATTTTCTCTACAATCTTCAGAGATCTCCCCATTTTTCCAGAATTATCAAAAGAAAGCTAGGACCTTCTAACTTCAACATTTTGTGAATCACCTTCATAATTTCTAGTGAGCAGACATTTGGATAGGACCGTCATGAAAGGGAAAACCAAACAATCTCGTGTTGGGTGTTCGGATAAATGTTTTCCCTTCGTGGCTATGGAATTTTAATGCTGACCCTTCTACTGGTCTACACTTCTGCCCTCTCTTCTAATGAGCTTCAAGCTTTGTCTGTAAAACCTCCGTACTTGTTTTTGCAAAACTTCAGATTCATTCCATTCCAAATAAAACCTTAGTGACTGTTTTTGCTCCATTTTTTGTCTTTCTCTTAGGCAGCTTTTGTCTACAACAGTAAAGTTTTCCTCCAGTTTTTGTTTTCAACACAAAAACACATTTCCAGTCCATTTTTTTCCATTCAGCTTTAGATGATTTAGGTGCTTGGGTTTTAAACAGATTACAGAAAACAAACGTTTTCGGATCACAAATTGGGAAAAGCTTTCTGATACTTAGATTGGCAAAAGATGTCCTTTGAGGATATTAGCCTAGATTAATAACACCAAGTCAATTCCCCTTCGACCTCTGTCAGAAATTATAGGACAGCTTATTCTGCTTACTCTAAAAGAGCTTCATTCTATTTCTATAATGTTTTTACATATGTGCTTTCTTGTTGAATCGGACATCTTCTATCTCATTTACGTCTTTCATTTGACTTGGGATTCCGTGGACTTGGCCAATATGGTTTCACACTCTAAGCTTCAGTGCGATCTCGAGCTTCAGTCGGGATTTACGAGCCAAAGTGAGTGTTTAACAGTGAGCCAGCACAATGGATATGGAACATCTAATGTCCCAGCATCCTTTCCTAGAATAGATTAGTGTTTTACCAATCTTTTAGATTATGTTAACTCCATAGACTTCCTTATCCCTTCCTTCGAGATCAGAAGATTAAGAATCAGAAGAGATCTTTCCTATTGTTTCATCTGGCAAACTTATGGGACGGTTATATAAAAAGTTCAATTTCCTCTGACGATTGGAAGATTTAATGATGTTTTTGCTTGGGATTACTCATGAACTGCCCCAAAAATAAGCAGGGGTATATATGACCTTATAGAGGATAGGATGCCCAGCTCTGTGGCTATCCTCCCATTTCTTATTGGCCTTTGAAGATGTTTATAAAGGCTGTCTGCAGAACACCGGTAAATATTCCAGCAGTCCCTGAAAAAGCTCAGAGAAAATAAGTCTCTCCTCGTATATGAAAGGTCTCTCTTCTCATTTACTGCTGAACCAGCTGCGGTCTCCACAGCTCCCTGTTTAAATAAAAAGTCCTTGGTTTGATCCAATCCACTCTCCCCTAATAAAAAGGGAAAATGGTTCGATATTCAGGGCAAAGGATGTCTCTTTTTAGTTATAGTTCGGATGATTTTGCTGCATCATTACCTGCAGAACAAAAGTCTTATACAAATGAAATTGTTTCTTATTTTAAAAAGGTTTCAAACATGCTTTAAGTGATGTGGTGGAATGTGCAGATACTGTCTCAAAAAATGTTGATGCTTCTGTTGTATTAAGATCGTATGCTTGGTTATGCAATCAGAACTTCTCTGGTGATTTAAAAGCCGAAATTTTTAATACACTTTTTAATGCTGAATTGGTGTTTGAGCTGTCTGTTACACAGATTCTCAAACAGTGGGATGATGGAGACAGATTTATACATGGGGTATCTAGGATGTTTAATGTACTGAAGTTCTCTCCAAAAAGGAGCCTTCCTTCAAGGGGCAGAACAAACAAAAAAAAAATCCCTGCCAAACAAAAGGCAGAGATTCAAAAAGAAATGGCAGGAGGATAGTTCTCCAAACCCAAACAAGAGGGGTTCTTTTCTGAAAAAGAATAAGGTCCATGAAAAAGAATGACTTTGCCAGATCAGAGAGCACCCCTACCCTTCCTCCTGCCTTTGCTTCTTTTCATCTTTCCCCCAGGTTGTCTCTGAACCCTGCAGCCTGTCCACAAGTAGTCTCAGACTAGTGGGTTCTAAGAATAATTCAGAGAGGATACACTTGACAGTGAATAGAAAATCTTCCTCCTTTCAGGAGAGTTCCCCCACACCCACCAGAGTAGACACAGTTGATGTTCTTCGGGTTTCACTGTTGCAGTCATCACATTTGGGTTATCCCTGCCAGGGTAGCCCTCAGTCGGTCCGAATACCAGAGGCTTAGTATTTTTGCATCGGTTGCTGTCACTTCAGGACTGACATCAGGTCATCAGTAGTATAAAGTAAGGCAGCCGACGCCATTACATCAGTCTTTCTTGCTGAGGAGCTAGAAGCAGTTCGCACGAGTGCCGGTCGGCCGCTACCTGAGTTTTCGTTTACCGAATTGAAGTTGAAGTCTTCTAAAGCCAAGTTCCCATTGGGGATCCTTTTTTCTTGCTTTAACTGATGCCAGAAAAAGTTAACAATTGTCTCGCCTGTGGAAAGCAAATACACCAACACTTTCATTCTTACAGTGTCACTTGCTTAGGCCCAGACCATGATGTCCCCCGCTGTCGCTTTTGTGCTTTGTCCAACATCAGAACTATACGTCGTCGGGCCCTTGTTGTAGCTAGATAGTTTTGCTCTCAGTCCTCTATTTCCGATATGGCTTAGGTGAGCCAGATCTTCTGAAAATACGTAAGGATAAAGACAGAGACAGACCGCACAGGTCCAAACCGTCTGACGCTTCTGTTAAGCTAGTCGTTAGTTCTCTGGTCCTCAGTGAGGTGCTTTTGCAGCCCCTGATGCCCGCTTCATGGATTTGCAGGCTGCTACCGAGACCCTTTTGGAGTCTGGTATGCCGCAGAACTCTTCATCGATTAAGGATCCAGCGGTTGTCTCTTCCTTGGAAGGGTCCGGAGCCACTGAGCAGGCACCGGCTTCTGAGGAACTACTTCGCACTACCGATTCTCGACACAAACTGACAACTTCTTTTGCTTCTACTGTTCTTTTGAAATCTACCGAGTTTCTAAGGCCCAAGGTACTAACCACACCCAAGAAACTGATGACTCCATCTCGGGCACCTGCTTCCTTTCAGTCTCAAATGCTTAAAATGGCAGAAGACCTTATAATGTTGATCAGGGGAAGCCAAGCTATCCCTTCCAAAAGAAAGAGATTTGTCCCCAGTAGTTTTATCTGAACAGAAGTCCGATGACACTGATGCCTCTGAATATGAAGTCATGCAACCCCTCTCTGCTTATGATGATTCTGATGCAGAGGAATCCATTCCTTCAGCCTCTCCACCCAAGGATTTTTCCTTTGGGGAAACCCTTCATACTTTAAGGGAGCATTTCCAATGGGAATGTCAGGACTACCCTCGGTCTAAAAAGAGACTCAGGGAATTCTTAGATCTTCCACAGCACGGACCCTTGGCCATTCCTCCTGTCCTGGATGTTGTGGATGATGTTTTCATGGAATCTAGTTTGACCCCTGACATCCTTCCTCCTGTTCCCAGGAAACCTGACAGGTATTGCAGAGTCCCTGACTCTCGCAAATTTCTTTTCAAAAATCCTACTGCTGACCCTAAGGTTATCTCCCAAGGGCCGAAAGGAATTAAAGCAACTTCTGCTAAGAATCCCACTCCCTCAGATAGGGATTCCTGAGCAATATGACAGATGGGGTAAAAAAGTATAGACCTCTGCTACTCTTGCTATTAGAGTACTAAATTGTCAGTTCCATATGCTAAAATTTCAGCAGCATACCATGGAACTCCTCAAACAAAAAAATATCTTTTCCTGCTTGTGTAGAAAATATAGTTACAAGAGTTAATGCATTCTGCAGATCAAGTAACTAAGCACACCTTACACTGTGGTTTTGATGCCCTAGAAGCATCTTGCAGGGCAGCAGTCGCACCGGTTCTGTCCTTGGAAGGCATGCTTGGCTTAAGGAACAGCTCTTGCCAGACCATGTCAAATCTAAACTATTGGATGCACCCTTGCACAAAGACAACTTATTTGGCACCAAGGCAGAGGAGGTCTTAAAAAAGATGGAAGAAAAAACTAAATCTATGCAGACAGTTAAGGATTTCCTGCAGGTCCAGCCACCCAGGTTCAGTAGGCATTGCCCCTCCAAGCACAGGTCCGTTCCTCTCCCCTCCAGGTCAGTTCAACCCAGACCTCGGGGAAGCAGATCCGTCAGACAACAGCCACAGGGAATCCAGAAGTCAAAGCCTCCACTTCTAAACCAGGGAGTGCAAAGCCACCCCCTCATGGTAAGAACTCACAATGACTGTACACTTCCACCCCCTCCCTCTGCCCACCTGTACTTGCCCCTGGGAGGAAAACTGTCCTTCCACGCAAGCACCTGGGCCACCATTACCAACAACCAGTGGGTCCTCAACATAGTTTCCCAGGATACAAATTTTCTTTCCATGCACTACCAACCCCAAAAGGGTTCCCAGATCTTCCCCCAAACTAGTGGGCAGAGGCCAAAAAGCAAGTCCTTTCCCTGCTGTCTCTGAGGGCAATAGAGCACATTCTTGCAGAACAGATAGGCCAAGGTTTCTACTTCAGGCTCTTCCTGGTACTCAGAAAAGAGGGCACCTGGCACCCCATCCTTGATCTATCCATTCTAAACACCTTACTAATGTTACCAAAATTCAAAATGCTCACCCTCCAGCAACTACTAATTATGCTCTCCAGGGATGCTTGGCTAGTCACCCTAGACCTAAAATAGGCCTACCTACACATCCCAATCAGGGAATCATGCAGGAAATATCTACGTTTCAGGGCAAGATCACTGCACTTTCAATTCTCTGTGCTTCCCTTTGGCTTATCTACTGCTCCCAGAGTTTTCACAAAATGTCTGGCTCCAACCATTGCTTTTTCCAGGCAAAGAAATATTCAAATTTGCTCATTCTTAGACGACTGCCTAATTCAGGCAGACAGGAAAAGCTGCTCAAGCACCTGGTCTTTGTAAAGGACATACTGACCTCCCTATGGTACACTATCAATGAAAAGAAATCCAAACTAGTACCCACCCAAAATATTATATTCCTGGGAGCAAGCCTGGACACAGCATCCCAGATGGCATGCCTTACACCAGCAAAGCAAACTTACCTGACAGCCTATTTCTCTCAACTAGCCACCAGACCCCAGTTATCCACAAGGAAAATCCTGCAAGCTCTGGGGTTCATGGCTTCTTGCATTCTACTCATTCCATATGCAAGACTGCATGTGAGGAAACTTCAATGGTACCTAAAAAGCCTTTGGTGTCAACACTCTCAAGACCTGGAAACTCTTCTACCAATGATACCTTGTCTAAGGAAAGATTTTCTATGCTGAGTAGCAGCATGCTACCACAACAAAGGACTACCCTTCTCACATTCCCACACCGCCCAGACCCTCACCACAGATGCATCAGACTATGCCTAGGGTGCACACCTGGACAGCAGATGTATACAGGGCCAATGGAGCCCACATCAAATACTTCTGCACATCAACCAAAAAGAGATGTTAGCTGTCCAGCATGCATTGACAGCTTTCAAAACCCTTCTCTCCCCAGGGGCTCCACTAATCAAAACAGACAACACCACTGTGATGTGGTATATCAACAAGCAGGGAGGGACTCCTACCCTCTGTGCAGGCTCGCCATGACCCTTTGGCACACAGCCTCAGCCATGCCACCACACCTGTTAGCACAATTCTTGCCAGGCTCTCTAAACTCTCTGGCAGACAACTTAAGCAGAAATCTTCTGGACCCACATAAGTGGCAGCTAGACCAAAGAGTCTTCACCCTTATAACTCAGAAATGGGGCATCCTGAAGGTTGACTTCTTTGCTTCCCACTCCAATCATCAACTCAGCAAGTTCTGCACCAGGGAGCTTCACTGCAGGGCCTGGAAAGTGGATGCTCTATCCTTCCAGTGGGTTAACCTCTCGGTCTCTGCATTTCCCCCACTATGTCTCATTACCAGGGTATTGCTCAAAATAAGGGAGGAAAAACCGAGGACAATCCTGATTGCCCCAGACTGGCCACGCCAGCACCGGTACCCACTGCTGCATAGCCTGTCACCTCTACCACCATGGCATCTCCTTCAGATCCCAAAACTCCTGACCCAGAGGGAAGGAGAATTCATGCTTCCTCAATTGCAGACCCTCATTTTGCCAGCATGGCTTATTCCCTGACCACTGTACAAGCTGCCAGTCTCAGTAAACAGGTTCTAGATGTTATATGTGAGGCCAGACGCACTAGCACTAGAAAGTCTTATGCTGATAAATGGAAAAGGTTCTGCACCTGGATCCAAGCTTAGGGAGCTGATACGGCACAGCCCTCCCTACCTTTCATCCTGGATTACCTAGGTGACCTACTACACAGTGGTCTATCCTTTTCCTCTGTTAAAATTCATACCTCTGCTAATTCTGCTCATTTCAGCACTGAGCAGCCTCTTTTCTCACACCCTCTCATCAAACAGTTCCTAAGAGGGGTTAGCAACTTGAGGCCACCCAGAAGAGCACCCTACCCCAGCTTGGGACCTAAACTTTGTGTTGGAAAAGCTCACCCTGCCCCCCCCCCCTTTGAACCAGCAACTTCAGCAGAGTTAAAGTTTCTCTCATGGAAGACAGCCTTGCTTCTGGTCATCACTTCAGCAAGAAGAGTATCCGAGCTACAGGCACTAATGGCTGTAGCACCCTTCATCATTTTCCATGCTGACAGGGTCTCCCTCAGGACTAACCCATCCTTCATGCCAAAAGTGGTGTCCAGTGTGGCTCTCAACCAATCCATTCATTTGCCCACCTTTTTTCCTAACCCACAAAACAAGGGGGAAAGGATATTGCACTCTCTAGGTGTGCACAGACAGCTCAGATTCTATCTAGACAGGACTAAATCATTTAGAAAGACTGATCAGTTGTTAGTCAGCTTTGCTGCAGGAGCAGAGGGCAAACCCATATCCAAACAAACCATTTCCAAATGGATAGCACACTGCATCCATTTCTGTTACGAGCAACATGGGAAACCTCCCCCTAAGGGGGTCAGGACACACTCTTCCAGAGCAACCTCCACCTCCACCTCTGTAGCTTTCCTCAGAGGAGTCCCCACCAGTGACATCCTGAAGGCTGCAGCATGGACATCTGTTCATACCTTTACCAAGCATTACCACCTGCCTGTTGTCTCCAAATCCAGGGCAGGCTTTGCCACTACAGTCTTGCAGGGCATCCTAGCCAGTCCCCAGTCTCCTTGACTGCCTCCACCCTTTTCTTCAGCTTTGGGAATCAACCCAAATATGATGACTGCAACACTTACCATAAATTTAGATGTTTGAGTGTATTCACTATTGTAGTCCTGGTTTCCCTTCCTCCATCCCCCTTTTCTCTTTCTCTCTCTCTCTCTACTTACAAGGAAATGTTTGGTATTTACTTTCTACTGATGGGGTTTTTCCACGATATCCTAGCTTCCACTTGGGGGCTCCTGACAGGGTAAGAAAAACTGATGTAATGGCGTCGGCTGACTTACTTTATACTACTGATGACCTGACGTCAGTACCGACGCAGAAATACTAAGCCTCTGGTATTCAGGCCAACTGAGGGCTACCCTGGCAGGGATAACCCAAATGTGATGACTGCAACAGTGAATACACTCGAACATCTACATTTATGGTAAGTGTACACAACTGTACTTTTCCTTCAATGCTCCATCACATGGGGTCATAAAACCAGTACATGTGATACACAAAGGCTTTTACTCTAGAAACTGTTTTACTACCAGAAAAGGAGCAATTTTGTAGACTCACCCAATAGCTGTCCTTTCTAAACACGTTTGTAAATGTTTTGAAATTAAAAATGCTCATGTTACAATGGGACCTAGCATTGCTTCCAGACCACTGTTGTATGGTAGCTCCAGATCTGAAGGACACTTGTTTTCCCAGTGCTCCCAGTTTCAGGAAACTTTTCAAATTTGATGTATCTGGCTTAAATTGTCATTTTTTTGCATTATCCATTGGGCTATCTACTACAACTCATCTGTTTGCATAGTGTCTGGCCACAGAGGTTGCCTATAGAAGAACCCAAGGCATTCACATGTTTCCTTATTTAGATGACTTACTGATTTCTGCAGATTCTGTATCCATGTGCTTGGAGGTTGGACAAGGTTGCATCACTTCTTTCCCACCTGAGCTTGACATTTAACCTCCAAATGTTCTTCCTCATGCCATTCAATTATTTTTTTCCCTGGGGTGTTTGATCAATACAGTAAAAAAGATCCCCTTCCTGTCAGAAGACTAAGTTCTGACTTGGGTCATTTTCATGGATTTCTGTCTTCTAGATTTGACCTCAACAAGAGAGTTCCTCAAAGTTGTAGGCCTCACAGCATCAACAGTCATCATGATACCACTAGCTAAATTACACAAGAGAAAAATTCAATGGTCGTGAAGAATTGTTGGATCCACTTCCTTCTTCCCTTGGATTTCCATGTACCAATGCTGGGATTTGAGAAATGGGAACTACAGTGGTGGAGGAGTCAACTGTCTCTAAATCCAGGAGGGACTTTCTCTCTCCAGACTCCATTCCTGTCTGTTCAGATTTTGCGTTGAGAGTAGTGTCCTTGGGAGTTTAAGTGCAAGGCTTGTGGGATCATCAGGCCATGTCAGTTTGTTTATTTATTTATGTATTTAACATTTGTTTGCCAGGAAAGTCCAACTTGGAACGAAGCCAATTTTCAGCAGAGGCCCTGGGAGAAATGCTCCAGACACATGTCTTTGTAACATTGGAGAAAACCCACATGAACACAAGGAGGACATGCGACAACACAACCACTGCACCACTATGCCATCGAACTGTGGCCAGACTGAAGTAAACGTAAAAGAGATGTTGGCACTGACTGTTACCTTAAAAGTTGTTTGCCTTTTATGGACTCTAGGTCCTCTTCTAGTGGTTACAGACAACACTGTTGTGATGTGGCAAAACAAGCAAGGGGATACAAAGTCATACCCACTTTGCCAATTGGCAGTGATAGTCTGGAGCTGGCTCTATAGCATTCTGTGACTCGTCCGGCCTCATACATTCTGTTACAGCAAAACACTGCAGTAGATAGACTAAACAGATCTTGGACAGACCTTCACAAGTAGAAATTCCATGTAGAGGTCTCCCAGGACTTGATCCAGGTGTGGGGAACACCTTGAGTAGATTTGTTCTCTTTTCAAAACAGATAACTGAAAAAATTCTGTTTGTGACATCCTTTCACCCATGCTTAGAAGACAAACACTCCATCATTCCCGTGGTCAGAAATGTTTCTATATGCATTTCCACTTTCCAGTGATTTCCAAGATACTTCTAAAGATTTAGAAAGAATTATAGATCATTGTGGTTAGCTGTCTTTTTGCTAAGGCATAGTTGGTTCTCCCTTTTAATGAAATTGACCAAAGGCAGTTACCATGGGCTTCCTTAAAGACTGGAACTTGTTCACACAGCATCAAGGGCGAGTGGTGCACCCCAGTTTATTGCAGTTGCAACTGACAGCCTGGATGATTCTACTTTGATACCTTTTAGACACTTGTTCCATGAGGATGTGCAGCAGGTATTTAAGGAGTCAGGAAAACCTGCAGCTAGAAAATCTTAGTTTACAAGTGGAAGAGGTTTTCTAGGGGGTGTCTTGCCAACAACAGAGGTCCTGAAAGGGTTTCAACCCCTCTGGTTTTCAAATATTTGTGTGAGCTACATAGAGATTGTCATATGCTTCTGTCAAAGTGCATCTTGTGGTCATCGCTACATGTCTGACAATGGATCTCGCTCTTTTATGTCCTTTTGTGATAAAACTTTTTTTGAGTGTTGCATGTGAGACTCCCTGGAAAGCAAATTCCTCCTCCCTGAGATCTGAACTTTGTTCTTGAAAACTTGACTTACCTCCTTTTAAACCTGTCTCTCGAGTTGTTTTATGATTCATTACTTGGAAGCCTGTTTTATTCATAGCGCTGACATATTCACGAAGAGTCTCTGAGCTGGAAGTTCACATGGTGTGCCAATCCTATGTAATTTTTCACAGGGACAGGGTTGTGTTGCACACTAATCCATCATTCATGCCTAAAGTTGTTTCTGAATTTACCGTGAATCTAGCCATCAATTTCCCAGTCTTCTATTCTGATCCAAACAACAAGGTAAAAAGCATTCTATATACCTTGGATGCACTCGGGCAGCTAAGGCACTGCCTTGACAAACCAAGCTCTTTAGGAATGCTGAACAGCTGTTCATTTCCTGTACTAGGGCTAAGAAAGGTCAACCTGTCTCTAAGCAAACTATAGCACAATGGTTGTCCTTTTCTGTTTTTTTCTATTACTCCCACTGGGATAAAACTCTTCCAGGGAGGGTTAAGGCTTCGTCGTCTAGGGCCTTAACCTGTTCGATGGCGTATTGGAAAGGGGTGGACTCTAGAAGCATGCTAGAGGTAGCAACCTGGTCACCTGTCCATGCCTTCATGAAGCACTATAAACTGGATTCCTTTTCAAGATCCAGAGCAGGCTTTGCTAGGACCATTCTTCAGGGGCTCCTGGATTATTATCCTTCCATCTCTCAGTAAGGTAAACTTTGGGTGTCTACCAAAAATGCCACTGAGGTGGTGGGAATGATGAACATAGTAGTTTGAATTCCTCATTGCCTCAATGGCAGCACCCTCCCACCATCCCCAGATTGTACATAGATGAGGTGGGTTTCAACCTCTCTGATTCGATTGTTGTTGGATTTTGTTTTTATATGACATTGTGTTTGGCTGCAAATTTGCTCTTGTTAGATGATTATGGCTCCAAGTATTTTCCTCTCCTCCTTTGTGGAAGCAAAAAAGCCTGAACACTCACTCCCTGTGACAGCTGAAAGCTTCCCTTTCAGGATATGTCCAGCCAGTCAGCTGTTAGAGGAAGAGAGTGGGGGGAGTCAAGTTTTTGAAAACTGGCAAGTACTGCGTTACCTTTGCAGATAACTCAAAATGCAGCCGAGGCACTGAGGAATTCGAACATATACTGTTACAGTTAAGCAGGAATTGCAAAACTGTACTTTTTAACTTTCTAACTAAATTATTCAATGAAGGGTTCCAGCTTCTTAACCATCAGAATACGCTTAGCTGCTGTACTGAATTTTCATTAAGGTTTCAGTTCCTGTTCCGTAGATTTTTTGGAAAGCTTTTTATGAGGTACTTTCTCACCAGTTAAAGATCCTATCCTTCCTTGGGAATCTCATTTTCATTTTGGGAAAAAATATCTCATTCTCCCTATGAGACCGCTGCTTTCAGCAAATCTCAGATTTCTTTCTTGAGAAACCTTTTTCATTGTAGCCATAACCTTAAGAAAGTGTGTTCTGGAGTTACAAGCACTATCAACTTCAACCACCTTATCTGGTTTTCCATGAAAACAGAATATCCTCACAAACCAACCCGTTCTTCATATTATAGGTAGCCTCAGAACCTTATCTCAATCTGCCCATAAATCTGCGAGTTTTCTTTCCTTAGTACCCCAAGTAGTGCAAGTAAGATTACATTGTTTACATGTACATAGACAACTGAGATTTTTCCTGCTGAGAGCAGATAACTATAGAAAGAATTATCAACTCTTATTTTATTTGAACCCAGTAGATCAGATCACAATGTTCAGGTGGCTACCTTGACTGCATGTCGTAGTGTATTATGTCTTATTAATAGTCATAAGACAATTACAGGTAAATCCAAAGTCCACTGTCAGAAGAAAAAATTCAAACGAGTCGCATCTGCCTCAGGCGATGAAATTTCCTTTATTAGCAGCTAACCAGATTACACAGCATGTTGGCCAAGATGTCTGGTCTGGACTGATCTGATCTCCTCTGATCTGATCAACTTGTCTACTGACATCAACTTTTATACTGCAAGCAAAACAACTTGTTACATTTCTGACCGTTGACAGTTGGCTATGAAAAACATATAGGATAAACATGTTTATCACAAATTACCTCAAAACCACAGTTAGTACAGAATGTTCA
Organism: Protopterus annectens; assembly: GCF_019279795.1. Classification (NCBI taxonomy): domain Eukaryota; kingdom Metazoa; phylum Chordata; order Ceratodontiformes; family Protopteridae; genus Protopterus; species Protopterus annectens. The sequence continues at coordinate 1,367,123,420 of NC_056745.1, forward strand.
AGAAGTACAGAATGTTCAATTCAACAACGGTAGCTCAAATTTTCCAGGACACACAGCCTGCCCCAGTAAATTAACTCTTACTCGGCCGTGCGTCCTTATCCCAGGCCTCACTGAGCTATAACCAAATCTCTTTATTCTGTTCCAATAGCCACGAGTTAAAACTGGAACAACTTTATTTCACTTTTTAGAAACAAGCGTTTTCGCTCCTGCAAAAGCTGGAGCTTCATCAGCATACAAAAAAGCACATAGTGTGACATATGTTGATGTCACTTCCTGTATATGCAAACAAAGTGCATTTAATCTAAGTAAACGTACTTGTTTTAAAATGGTAAAACATCATTAATGTAAAAAAAATTGTAACACTAAATCAATAGTCTATTTAGCCCTTTGTGACTGCTGTAGTGCCTTTTATGTAGGTAAAACGGATCAACATATTTATGCCATCAAGAACAGGAGGCCAAACACATTTTGAGCAACAGCGGTCACAGTTTTCAATTTATGGGCATAGACACTATTAAGTGTGGCATTAGGGGAGGTCCACAAACATTAATCTTAGAAACCCGTGAGTTAGAGTGGCAACTCCAATTAGATGCATTCTCTTACCCAGGGCTTAACGATAACTGTAACATTGCATGCATGTTGAAGTACAGAAGCTACCTCAGGTAAATAGACTGGGTACTTGACTGTTTGTCTCCTGCTGTACACAATTATTGAGGAAACCAAACAGGTTTATAATAATTTATCTTTTTGCAAGTTGTAGTTCTGTTACAGACATCTTTCATTCGTACACACATTCTTATTTTATTTTTAACATCACTTTTACTTAAAAGGTAGGCTGGTTTGTCTTGAAGTAATGAGTTGTCATAGTTATTATATTATATATTTCATATTTTAGAGGGGTTTGACATGACCTTTATTGCACACACAAATAGGGAGGGCTGTTGTGAAATTGTGTTTATGTATGCTTGCCTTGTCTTATTTTTTACATAAATGATTTTTTACATCAACAATTTTTTTACATTAATGATGTTTTACCATTTTAAAACAAGTACGTTTACTTAGATTAAATGCACTTTGTTTTTTAAAATCATCAGAACTATGTGCTTTTGGTGTTTCAAAAGTTTTGCAACCTTCAAGACAAATAGTTTAAACAGCCGTTTGGACAACATCGAGAGAACCAACAGCAGTCAATGTTTGCTGAACTCTTCCAACACGTCAGGCAGGAGTTCCTCTAATTCTGGTGGCAGTTTTGAGGCTATCCCAGCGGGTCAAATACAACGGGCCACTCCATCTACCTCTCTGGGTTTTACTGGTGTAAGCGGTCCACAACTTAATGACATTCCAAATAAACATTACCAACAACCTCTGCAATCGGTTTCACTTATTGGTTTGCCCTCTATGTCCGAATGGGCGAAGAACCTGACTCCTTTTTCTTTTGGGGCCACTACAACTTCGGGCTCACCGGTGACAAACTTCTCCAATCCAGGTAATCCATTTGGAAACATTACTGAAAATCTTAAAACTCTTGATTTGAAACTTTTGAAAATTAAAAAACTACAATTGGAAGTTTCATACTTCCAGCAATGCTTATCTGAAGGCCTCATACCTAATTCACCTACAGGACTGTTTTTTGATGCCACCTTTCTCTGTGAACTTGAGAACCTTTTTAATAAACAAGGGGCTGAACTATTAGAGTTAATGGTAAAAAATTACTCTAAGCATATCTCAGTCCTATTAGATGAAGCTTCTCAACTTGATGACAAAATCAAAGCGGACATTAATTTTCACAGATACAAATATGAGTATAATAGGACATTTACTAGCATCGACTCATTATTGGTCAAACTGAAAGAAACTAAGGTTAAAAAATTATCAAGGGACAGACAGGCCTATCAGACTAATTCGGTTTATCCGAATTTGTCTAAACAGCTTAATAGACCTGTCAATCACAAGGAGAATGGAGTGTCTACAGCTGATAACATGGAGAGTGAGGTTGGTGTACAAACCCCCATGGAAGTCTCACAAAGTGGTAATGGTGGTGAAGGAAGCTCTAATCAAGGCCCTAGAAGGAGCAACAGGATTAAATCATTTAACAGGAAAGACAATAGTAATAATCACCAGAAACCTTTTTTTAGGGAAGAAAGGGAACCGGTTCCAGAAAGGCAAGAACTGGAATTGATTGTTTATTTCAAATTTAAAAGGTGACTTTCATATATACAATTTTTCAAGCGTCCATGTGGAAGAAGAGCTTATCGAACTTTTAGCAAAAGGCTAGAACTTTGTCCCAGACCATAAGTTTAAGTTGGCAAGAATTCTTATGGACTTAAAACTTTTTGTGTGCAAGCTCAATTTAAATGTTTTCTTTAACAATGTTTTACCGTCAAATCCATCTAACTTGAAATTAGTGAGTTCATTCAATCCCCAAAGCTTGTGAACTTGATTTTAGGCACTTAGTTTCATCTGGTAATCACACTAGTTCAACTAAGAACATCTCACTAGACCAAATTACGGCACTGAATAAAATTTGTAGTATGGCCGTCAGAGTAATTAAACCAGACAAGGGAGGTGGTTTAGTTTTGTTTGATAAGGTGCAATATACTACCAGAATGTTACAAGTACTAGAGTCACCGGCATATGAAAGTTCCTCTTTAAATGAACTAACTGGCACCTATAACAAAATCAAAGGTTACTTTAGGGACCTTTATCTTGAGGGGTTGATTAATATTGATACTTACAACTTCATTGATATTTCCTTTCCCAGGATTCCAACTATGTTTGGGATCCCTAAGATACATAAGTGTTTGTCTGATCCACCTATGCGTGCACTGGTAGATGGTAGATGTTCTATCACACACCCTTGTGCTCGCCTCATTGATAACATCATTGGTAAATATTTGAAAACCATACCACAAATTTGCAAAGACTCATGGTCCTTTTTGAGCATGATTAATGATGTCTTTGACCATTGATTCCACATGAGGAAGCAGTCGAATGGATTGAACTCATGCTCTTAGAAAGTGGGGCCCCGAACAATGATATAAGGTTAGTCACTACGCTATTGGATATTGTCCTTTCTTCGAATTTTTTCATTTTTGAGGGCCAGTATTATCTTCAGAAGAAAGGCATAGCAATGGGTTCCCCTTGTGGGAGTAGTGTGGCAAACCTATTTGTCGCTTACTGGGAAAAGAAGTACCTTTTCAATCACCCAACCTTTATCGAGAGGGTCACAATTTATACCAGGTTCCTCGACGATGTGTTTATGTTAATTAAAGGGGTGAAATTTCTAAAATTCACATACCATTTTTCACTTTCTGTGATTGACTACCTGGATGTCCAGCTAGTTAAAGATGTGAGTAATCACAGATTTAGTTCATCTGTTTTCAGGAAGGCTACTTATTGCAACTCGTTTTTGCATTTTTCCAGTTGCCATCCCTGGAAGCAGAAGCGCTCTATTGATAAAGGGCAACTAGTTAAAGCTGCCCGAATGTGTAGCACTGACGAAGGTTTTGACAAAGAGTGCTCCTTCCTTAAGGATATGTTCTTGAACCGAGGTTACCCTGACACCCTTATTTGTGGTCTAATAGACGAGGTATCATTGAAACGTACCAACGGTATTTATCTCCCACTGCTTTCACACACAACGAAAACACCTATCTTTGTTATTGGGTCTACGCCAACTACTAGTATGCCTGAGCCCACCCCAGCCATAGATAACTTTGACCCAATTCCCAATAGGTCTAATAACATCAACTTCAATGTTGGGTTTATTTCTTCGTACAACAACAATTCTGGACTCTTATGTTCTACTATCCGTAAGAATTGGTATTTTATAACCAATTCAGGGTTACACGAGAGGCTAGGAATGACTCCCTTATTCATATTTAAAAGAGGCAACAACCTTAAAGAATTATTACAGAGGAACAAAGGAACAGACCTCTTGGTGAGACAAAAAGGGACACATAGCTGTGGGTGTTGTAAATGGTGTAGATTACCGTTGGTGCGAAGAAATACTTCATTAACCACAAGATTAATTGTAACACTAAATCAATAGTCTATTTAGCCCTTTGTGACTGCTGTAGTGCCTTTTATGTAGGTAAAACACCAACATATTTATGCCATCAAGAACAGGAGGCAAACACATTTTGAGCAACAGCGGTCACAGTTTTCAATTTATGGGCATAGACACTATTAAGTGGTCCACAAACATTAATCTTAGAAACCCGCGAGTTAGAGTGGCAACTCCAATTAGATGCATTCTCTTACCCAGGGCTTAACGATAACTGTAACATTGCATGCATGTTGAAGTACAGAAGCTACCTCAGGTAAATAGACTGGGTACTTGACTGTTTGTCTCCTGCTGTACAGAATTATTGAGGAAACCAAACAGGTTTATAATAATTTATCTTTTTGCAAGTTGTAGTTCTTTTATAGACATTTTTCATTATACACATATTTTTATTTATAATTTTACTTTTAATATTACTTTTATTTAAAAGGTAGGCTGTTTATGTCTTGAGGCAGTGAGTTGTCATAGTTATTATATTATATATTTCATATTTTAGAGGGGTTTGACATGACCTTTATTGCACACACAAATAGGGAGGGCTGTTGTGAAATTGTGTTTATGTATGCTTGCTTTGTCTTATTTTTACATAAATGATGTTTTACATCAACGATTTTTTTACATTAATGATGTTTTACCATTTTAAAACAAGTACGTTTACTTAGATTAAATGCACTTTGTTTGCATATACAGGAAGTGACATCAACATCTGTCACTTGAGAAGGTTTTAAAAATCATCAGAACTATGTGCTTTTTTGTATGCTGATGAAGCTCCAGCTTTTGCAGGAGCGAAAACGCTTGTTTCTAAAAAGTGAAATAAAGTTGTTCCAGTTTTAACTCGTGGCTATTGGAACTTTGTTTCTGTGTTTCAAAAGTTTTCGTTCGTTTTTCACCAGCGGTAAATCTCTTTATTCTGATATGCAGAAAACAGATATCATTCATATTCATAAGCAATGCTGCATTTTGTTCACAGATGAGGCCCATCTTTGATAGGCATATCCCAACAAATAACATGTTCACTTTGCAAGAACAGGAAAAAGACAAATAACAGTATGTTTTTAAACTTTTTCTCTTAACATCCACTAGGCAAGATCAGTGCACATGTTGATAACCTTCTGCAGAAACTCCCAAGTGGGCAACATTTGTGTTGGTGCTGCATAGACTTCTCTGTGCACTTTTGCAAGACACTAAGCTAGATGTGATCTCACTGATCATTTCTTCTTTTGGGGCCACCATATTCTGCGGTATTCCACCCAAAATGTTTAGCTATTATTATCCTTCAGTTATGAAGTGGCTGGGTGAGATAATGTAAGATGCAATAGTTATGCGTATACCACAATGATACATCTTCATTATCCATGTCTGCCCCCTTCAACAATCCTCCTTTCTCCCTCCCTTCTTGTCATTTTATCATTCCATACAGGCCTTGTTGACCTCATTCAAGGCCTCATATAGGATGGCAGCATTTAAATATATTTGTATAGGAATCTACTAAGGTGCTTTTGTAGCTTTTAGTTAGCAAACTCAACCTGGAAGGGAGAATGAGACAAGAGACATTGTAAGAGTTACAACAGGAGGTCAAGCTGCTGAAAGCAATGACAAAATCTGAGCCATTTTCTGCAACCAGTCCTTAAGCTTTGAAGTGGAATAACATGTATAATCATCCATCGTTATGGTAAGTGCATAACTTTCACATTTCACAGGAAGTAAATAGTGTGGGAAGAAATAGCCAGGGAATTGTTATGGCTAGGCTTGTATAGGCCCTAGGGCCGATAGCCTAGTATCAGCCTATGAACCTATTTCATCTTCTGAATTTGATATTGATGCTTCAGATTCAACTGAATCCTTGACACAAAGTTGTATACAAGTGCATCCGTCTACTTGAGAAATGTATTTACTGGAGAACTATAACCATCCAAAACTGTCTTCAGAATATAACACAACAGAGGTTCATGTCAAATTTGGAAGGGCTGACATTTTATTGCCTGTATTTACATCCCCACAGAACATGCAGAAGTGGAAGCTGAGCACAGTTTTCACTGGTTCTTTCGAAGCATAACTAAAAATCTACTAATCATAGGCAATATAAATATGTCAATAGAAATTACACTGTCCATGGTTACATCCACAACCTCTGTGGTTTAACTCAGCTGGAAACATTTCCATCAGGAGTTTTAAGTTCTCTTCTCCCAATACTTTGGACCAGAAACTCAAGAATAAATCTGTCCAATTCTGTACTGTTGCTGTTAAGTGACCATCCTCCTTTGTTTGGTGTGGGGGAAGTGCTTTCCATTTCTTAACCAGACTGATTTTCCAGTACCTACTTTTAGAAGACTTTGACCAGTCAAAATTTGTTGACGGGTTAAATCATACAAACCTGTGCCCTTCAAATGTTCCAGTAAAGTTTTGTATAGAACGGTAAAAAAAAAGAGGAGGATTACTCCCTAAAGTACCTTGTTATATGGGGAACATCTCTGAGAAAACTGCACAATGTGCGAAAACTTCTCAGTAAATGTAGATAGCTCTGCAATAAAAACAATCAGCCATGTAAGTAAATGAGAAATGATTCATAGATTCATAGATTCATACTATGCTAACTGTCCTCGAGGGCCATTTTAAGCCTAGCCAATTAGCCCATATGAGAATGAAACCCTGAACCTTGTGTTTCTAAGGTAAGCACCTTAACCATTATGCCAACCTCCCACCCTCCCACATGATATCAAGACTGTACACATTACTCTCCAGTGTCTATACCTAATGAGTTTAATAAGCTCATTAGTACTTTTCAGCCTGACCAAGAGGTATTAACTTAGAGGCATAGGATTATGTAATGCCATCTAAAGACACTTGGCCTTGTTATATCGGAGGACTTCCTGCTTATATCCCTCAAAGTTGGGAAGAATACAGCAAAAGATCCAGATGACATTTCAGGGATTCTAATTTTATTTTTAAAAACTACACAAGTACCACTTTTGGGTAATATGTTTAGTGGTATTGTAAGTAGAGGTTATGTGCCAAAGTCTCGAGAAATGGTTGCTACACCTATATTTAAAAAGAGTGATAGGTTGTTACCATAGAAGTGTAGGCCAGTTAGTCTGACCCCAATACTGGGTAAACAATTTGAGACAGTTGTATATTACAGTTATCGTCTCCTGGTTATACAAAGAATAGCTTGAATATCGGTCAGCATGTGTTCTTGCAGGGTAAGTCAACCTTGACAAATCTGGTGTTTTTTTATGACCAGGTTACTTTATCAAAGCTGTTAAGCCTATCAGTTGGGGGGACAGTATATTTAGATCTTAAGATGGCATTTGAATTTTTACCTCATTCAAAAATAATTAAACCTAAGAAATCATTTAAAGTGAACTACTTCATACTAAGTTGGATTAAGAAATGGCTTAGTAATGGAACTCAACATGTGGTAATTAATGGTATTTTTTCTAATACTAAGCCATGTAATCAAGGTGTGCAGCAGGGCTCTGTCCTGGGCCATAATTTTTTTAAACTTGGTGTTGGACTGTATTCCCACCAGAAGTGCTGATTTAATACATTTGCAAATGACTGCAAAACTGGATTTTCCGCAGTCTTGGACAGTGATTATAATAGCTATTTGGTGAATACTTCAGATTGGGCTAAGGACACTGGTGTCTCATTTAGGGTTCCCCGCCTTTTCTCAAATGCCATTTCTTCAATAAATACAGGCAGTGTGATTTAATGTTGATGGTACAGGTACAGTGATGGAAATATCGATGTTGTGTAATGTTGAGATGGATAAGTGGTGAGAAGTGAGTGTGTTCATGTGTATGTGAGTTAAGGTTAGGGTCAGGGATGAGTAAAGGATAGGTGTTGTATGTTTGTGTATTTTAGGGTTAGGGTCAAAGTTAGGTTAGGGGCTAGATATAGTGCGGGTTTGTGAATGCTTCTGTGTCTGTGTGTGTATCTTGTGTAGTGGCTGTGTTATGGAAAGGTTTTTATGAAAGTAATATGTGGGGTTAAGGTTGAGGGAAGGGGCAGAGTTATGGTTTATACTCATTACGAAGGTGGTGCAGGGGGAGAGAACCCATTCTTCTGTACTATTATTCACTTGGCTACTATTCATTTCACCTTACAGACTTTCTCACAGCTATGTCCATTTTCTTCAATGATTTTAGCTCCCTCATTCTGCTTTATTTCACCTTCTTTTCTTAGCCAAGCACACACACACATTACCACAGGGTCGGATTTCTCAGTCTTATCCTTACTGTCTACTAATTTTTCCTTTCCTCAAAGCATTGTACATTGTTAAAAAATGCATCTGTTTCCTCACTCTTGGCAGACTTTTATGATTACAATTCAGTCATTCATTATGTGCCCTGTTCAGACCTTTGCTGGCCTTCTCCAATCTGTTAATGCACAATATATTACATTTGCGTGTTTTTTCATGTTTTATCAGTGAGTGGTGTGGTGTGGTGTGATTAGAAAGGTGAAACATAAGTGGATAAGCATAGCTAGCTGTGGATAAACCTGCATTAGCCACAACCCAGTATGGTATGTTGCTATAATATATTATTATTATTATTATTATTATTTAAAAAGCAATGTTCGAAATTGCATGTTTTAACTTTTAAGTAATGTTACTATGTATCTGGACTTTAGCATTTCTGTGCAAGTACCAAATAAAGTATTACACTGCAGTTTGTATTTATTGACTTAGTAAGATCATCTGGTATGATAGTAGTGCTTTCTTATTAAATAGAAATAAAAAAAATCTTTAGTATCTTGAACTGTGCTGGTGATACTGTACTGTATGTATTTCCAGAATCACCAGTTTATTGTCATTGTTATTTCTTCTGCTTCTGAAGTGAAACTTGAAAAGGTTTTATTTTAAGTCATGATCTAATAATGTCTTTTCTATCGTTCCTCAATGGATGGGTCTTGGATTTGGCCACAGCCACTTCCAGGCTTTGGATCTAGTGCTCAGGTTCCTTCCCTTACCCATAATCCATGTGAATAGAACACACTACCTTAGATCTCTTTGCCACTTGAAGAGGCACAGCCTTGATATTTTAACAAGAAACATCTTTATTAAATTATCACTTATGACGTAGGCAGTCATACATTTATATAAATGCAAACAAACCATGTTGACATAATCTTAGTTCCAAGCATTATACATCACAAACCATACTGAGAAAATTTTAGATGCAAACATTACACATCACTTATTCCATCCAATCATTGTCAGTGAAACATTACATAGCTCATTCAAATCCTGCCTTTTTTAATGTCATTCCTTCCCTGTATGTATAGTACCCACAACTCCAATTTTTCTGTTGTAATTTGCTCCTACCCTTTTCTAAAGATCCCAGTTCCAGTTGCTTTACCTCTGTTACTATATTCACTACTTCCAGTACAGTTGGTTTAAACGTTGACTTCCATTTTCTAGTAATTGCTTTTTTGGCAGCCACCATAATTAGACTCAGCAAGGCCGTACTTTGTCTAGGCAATTCTGATTCTGTGTCATAACTCAGGAAAATCTTTTCTGTAGATACACCAGTTTGCTTACCCATTATCTCTGGTAGAGTAGTCTGCAGGGAATCTTTAAAGTTTGCCAACTCATTATACTCCGAGAAAATCTGTTCCTGGTTACATCTTTTCTTCCCCATCACACCTCCAACATTTGCTGTCTACCTGAGGAAAAATTCTCTGGAGTCTTCTTGTGGTATAAAAATACTTACATAAACATTTCCAAGAAAAATCCTAAATCTTTTAGATTGTATTGCATATTTGGAAGACATACATGTATCCCCCCATTGTTTCTTTGTGAATTGCTTCTCCAGTCTCTTCCCAGTCCTTTCTAACCTCCTCTGATTGATTCTTATAGTTATGATGAAATATTTTGTATTCTCTACTAATTATTTCTTTAAAAGCAGCTTCTGTTGTAGATTCTACTAAAAACTTTATCAGTGCTCGTCTTTCATTTAGGAACCCTCTATTTCTTTATCTTTGTCTATACTTATATCAGTGTTTCATAGGGAAGGCAATCTCTAACCTGCAGTCCAAATAAATTCTTGGTATCTTCTTATCCCATCTCTAGTTATTTGCTCCCAATACCTTGGTTCCTTTGCCAGTTTTCTCTAGTAAATTCCTGCCCTTGCTTGCCTGTTGTCTGTATCCCTAATTACAGTCATCCCTATCGGCAGAATCTCCTTTCTCCATTTCAGTGTTGGTTTAGTTAAGAGTACTTTCTGCTATTTTATGAATATAATATTCTCTATGATTATTGTTATTCTCCTTAAAGGTCTGCAGCCAAAATTCCAATTTCTTCTTGTTTCTTGAGCTTCCCCCTGTCTCATCATCACCCCTTTCCACTTTGAATTATATATTTCTGCTTTGTATAGGAGCCTTAACTGTGTAGCTCTGAAATACCCCTTCAAATCGTGTAATTGCAATCTGCCTTGTTCTGTTGGAAGAGTCAGCTTATCCCACTTGACTCTTACCATCTTCCCCTCCCAGATAAAATCCTTCATTTTTTTATTAATTGCTATCCACAACTTCTCCTCTGATTGATTATGCCAGACCTGTGTATAAGACTAAAGGTTCCAGAAGCATTTTAACTGCTTACGTCTTACTATTCATATCCTTATAACAGAGCTTCCAATTTCTCAGTTTTTGTATTATCTTTTGTTTAGTTTGTTCCCACATATCCTTTGCTGCCACACTGGAATCATTTTTAATCCATACTCGTAAGTACTTCATTTTATCATGTACCATTAATATGGATATTGCTGAACTAATTCATGTGTGGGTACATATTTTACCACTATTGCCTTTGTTTTAACTTCATTAATTTTGTATCCCAAAAAGCATTTGAAACTGTCTCAGAATGTTCCACAACACTGAAATGTCCTTTTCTGGTTTTATCAGGTATAAAATAATATCATGTGCAAATAAAGCCAGCTTTCTTGACTACCATGCCAATTATATCCTTGAATTTCTGAGTTCCTTATTTTATTTGCCAATGGTTTTAAATGTAATGAAATAACAAAGGGGAAAGAGGACACCCTTTCCTGGTTCCTGTGCTCAAGCAGAAATTGTCCGAAAGAATCTACCCACTTCAGTTTTTGCCTCCGATTCCTCATATATCCTCATAATCAACCTTACAATTTTGTCAAGGTATGCAAATGCTTCCATTGCCCTGCTCATAATTTCCCAGCTTACTCTGTCAAATGCTCTCTCTGCATCAAGAACCATCAACAACAGTGGTATTTTCTTGCATTCTGCTTCCCTGTGAATCATCTATGTTCTGTTAATGTTGTTAAATGTTTGCCTCCCCTCCACAAAACCACATTGATTCATATCTATCAAGTTTGGCATCACTTTTAGCCATTATAGACGTAAACACTTTATAATCATGGTTTAGTGTTGAAATGGGTCTCTATGAAGCTGGATCTGATGGGTCTTTATGAAGCTGGATCTGATGGGTCTTTACCCTATTTAAGTATTACAGCTACCATCCCTTTCTTCCAGGATGTTGGTACTTCTCCTCTTAGAATACTGTTAAATAAAATTCTCTAGATTGTTATCAGTTTTTCCCCTCCTATTTTCCAAACTTCCACAAGAATACCATCTATTCCTGGGGACTTTCCTGTGGATTGGTTGTACATCACCATTTTTATCTCATCTCCTCCTAACTTATGCATATTATCGAGGTAATCCCTTATTTTCTATATAGCATGCTGCAGTTGCTGCTTTTTTTCTGTGAGATTCCCCCTATTCTGCAATACTTTAACATTTGTCAGTCCCTGTAAATGATTTTTGTTACCTCTTAACCATATCTCCCTTTCTTTTATTTCCACCCTATTTTAAAACTCCATATTTTATCCCTCTCCCTAGCTATATTTTCAGAAGAAATTGTTATCTTCTCTAATAGCTCCTAAATAATTTCCACTACCCATTCCTTAAATTCCTCTCTCTTCAGCATACTGTTGGGAAAGCGCCAATGTCTCATCTTTATTTCATTACCCCGTGTTTTTATTTCAGTTATTATTGGTGCCTGATCTGAAATAGTTATCGGGTGTATATCAAGACCTTCAATTAAATGCACATTTTCCTGTGAAATGTGAATTCTGTCTAGCCTAACTCAGTTTTTATATTGTGGGGAATATGTAAATTCACTCTGAACTTCTATTACTGAATTCACATCTTCAATGCCAAATATTTTCATAATTTTTTCAAAAATCTACCCTCCTTTGTTGTATCCCCCGATACATCTTTACTGCTGCAAATCCAGTTCCATTCCCCACCTATAAGTAATATTCCTTGCTGAAAGCTGATTATTTCTCCCAGAATTTTCTTAAGCTCCATTATAGCAGTTTTAGGTGGCATATAAATACATTACAGTGTAATCCTCCTCCCTTGTTAGCAGACCCTTAGTACTACAAATCTACCATTATCATCTTTTTATACTTTTCTATCACTATTGGAGCTCCTCTTGCAGTTAATATTATTAATCCTCTTTTCCTTTGTCCCAGTATTCTGCTTAATAACCATCCTGAAAACTTTTTTTTTTATGAAATTTACATGTTCGGTTCTTTCCAAGTGTGTTTCCTGTATTGCATTGCACATGTTTTTTTATAGTTCACAACTCTCTATTTTTTGTATTTATCTGTGACTTTTGACATTTAAAGACATTACAGAAAGCATCATTGTGTTAAGTTATTATTCCAACCGTTTATATGTAAAAGCTTTTTTGTTAAATGTCTAGTTCCATCTTTTGTGTTACATGCATACAGTGTTTGGCAGGTTGAACTTTTATACTTTTGTTTCTTGTCATGTCCACTTATGCCTTTGTCACATCTTACGAAATTTATTGATCTGATGATGTCGTCCTCATTCTGCTTCACTGAAGAGTTACGAATGCGATCCTAGGATCCGACTTGGCAACCTTCTTACAGACTTTCAGCTTCCAGGCTCGAGCTCCTCCCTTACCCACAGTCCTCTGCCCCTAGCTCTACCTCTTCAAATCGCATTTGCTGCCAGTACATATAGATGCGATTTTCAGAGTTCGAGAAGAAAAGTGATTTCTTTTAAAATCTAAGCTTTAAAATTTAAACCAAGTCTCATTTTTCTTTTAATAAGTTATACTTGTAATTTTATTTCTGTACCTTTTCAGTGTATATGAGGTCATTAGGGCTTGTTTTCTCCACCTTCCTTTCCTTTTGGGCCTTAGCCCTTCTTTCTTTTTTCTAAACAACAAAAAAAAAACTAAACTTTTCTTAAGTAGTTAGGTTTTCTTTTAGTATGGACAAACCAACAGGTTTTAATAGGTGTGCCAAGTGTGAATGGAAAATCCCACACTCGGACACACATGACAGATGTGTTTATTGTTTAGAAGAGGCTGACCTGGATTCCCCTTGAAATATCTGTGAGGGACTTAATCCCAGAGCCATTCAGCAAACGTATTCTGAAGGGCCTTCTGCCTGATCCTATTATCCTCTCCAGGGCTTAATCCCCCTCAAAGGAATTGCACTGCTGCAAAGCTAAAAAATGCTGCCACAAGGAATGTAGGGCATCTTCGGAGCCCCCAGCTAAGATTCTTAAAGATTTGGATCCAAAAACGTCGGCGCCGAGACCCATGTCGGCTTCCTTGGATCTGATAGATATGACAACTCTGAGTGGGCCTTCTTCAGAACTGCAGTCACCAAGTCTCCGGATCCATCTACTTTGTCAGATCCTAATAGATCAGATACAGCCACTCATACACCTCCTTGGATCCATAGGTCCCTGGATCTGCAGTCTACAATTCAATTGCCTGGAAAATCTGTTGGATCCATGTCTCCCACAGTTCCAGTGAAAATCTTACAACCCCCTAGGCACTCGCGTCCTTCTTCAGTGGCTTCTTCCAGATCCTGCAGATGCCTGTACGATGACATGGACAAGATGGTTAGATCTATTGTCAAGGCTCAGATCCAGGTGGGGGTACTTCCAACTCTGTACCCTTATGGATCCAAGAGTATTCTCCCACTTCTTTTTCTCCTTCCCCGAACCGAGTTATGGATTTCGAGCCCCAGGACAGCAGTCTTACAAGGGATTTAGGGTTGGATCAGAGGACTTTTGTTTCCTAGATGCCAGCAGTGACCTTGACTACCTCTGCAACAAGATCCTCGGATCAGATCGAGTCCTGGATCCAGGATGTTGTGGCTGCAACCAAGGGGCGAGGTTCAGCTCGAGTTTTATCAGATCTTTCTGTCCCCTTTGGAGTTTCAGCCCTCTACAGCACAGGTCTAGTTCTGAGTATAGGGGTTCTGGTATGCTCCTGCCTTTGGTATGCTCCTGCCTTCTTCTTTGGGAGGTTTGACTCCTAGGGAGTTCAGCAGGGTATCCCTGGGACCTTTGGCTTTCCAGGTTTTAGAAAAGGCTTTCTCTGCAAGCAGAGCACCGGACCCTTTGACTTCTCCTCCTCCCAATCTTCTGTCCAGGGTCAGCCTGCCTCAGAGGACCATATTCCTGCAGGCCTTTGGGGTGAGTCTATCTACATCTTGGATAGTCTTCCTGGTGGTCGCTGTTATAGATCTTGTTGCCTGTTGGGCCTTGAAGGCCAGACACCATAGAGACTGTACCAAAGTGCCCAGACAAAATCCTTTCCTCCCCTGAGGACAGAGCCTATTGGGCATCCCAGCTGATGGTATGGTGGTGGCAGCAGCTACAAAGAAAGAGCTCGCTCAGCAGAGCTCAACTGCCCATCCACTGAACAGGGAGTCCAGAGTGCTGGACTGGCTTTGGTGACTTTTTCGCTTAGAGCACTTAATTACTTGGTGCACATTATTTGCCTGCAGAGTGATCTGGTTACGGAACTCTGAGTCCTTGGTGGAGTGCATGTCTAAGAAGGAGCTAGATAAGATTTCTCCTAAGTTAACCACTCTTACTTCCCTGGCAAATTCTTCCATGAGGCTCATTTCTCATTCATTGAAAGGATCCTCAAGGGCAGCTGGCAACGGCGTTGTGATACGTTGACATGCATGGATGAGGCTTTGTGATTTTGCAGAGCCCTTTAAGACATCTTTTGCTATTGTATCAGTTAAGGACACCCTGACCTGCAGTGGGCAAGAAGGTGAGACCTTGTTTGCCGTGAGGATCAAGATTTCCACCCCTCAATGAACCTACTCGAGAAATTAAAGAAAGGGGCTAAGAAGACTTGGCTCTTTTCCACGTCAGATCAGAAAGTACTCCTCCAGTGGCAGAGGAGGGGGCTTTAATGGAAAATGCCATAGATGCAGAAGGGGGCCTGCAAAACCAGGGCTTCAGGGAACCTTTTTCTGACAAGCCCTTCAAGGGCTCCTAAAGTGCTGCCCGACTGTCCAACTTTGGAGGCAGTCGGCACCTGGGCCTAAATAATAAATGCTTGGGTGCAAAGTATAATATCCAGAGGCTACTGCATTCCCTTTTCTCTACCCCTTCCAAAAATTCAAAAGAAATTCCCCAGTGTTCCACCTAGCCAGAGGGAGTTGGCAGTTGTAGAAAAAAAAATGACTGCAAAAGAGAGTCATCCAAGAGGTCCCATCTGAGCATGGAGGATCCAGAACTTACTCCTGTTTCTATTTAGTGCCAAAGAAAACAGGGGAACTGAGGCCTATCCTGGACCTAAGCAGACTCAATTTATATGTAA
The DNA here is from genome assembly GCF_019279795.1 of Protopterus annectens. NCBI lineage: Eukaryota > Metazoa > Chordata > Ceratodontiformes > Protopteridae > Protopterus > Protopterus annectens. Next base: position 1,367,139,130 of record NC_056745.1, read on the forward strand.
AGAAAGAGAAGTTCTGGATGGTGATGGTTCAGTATATCCTGCCTTTACTAAGGAAAGATGATTAGGTGTGCTCTGTGGACTTAAAAGACACATACTGTCATATAAAAATAGACAGGAGCTCCAGAAGTCCTCTATACTTCTGCCTGGGAGCCAGTCACTTCCAGTTCAAAGCCCTGCCCTTTAGTCGCACCACAGCCCCCTGGGTGTTAACCATATGCATGGCAGCGGTCGCAGCTCATGTCCGACTGCAAGGGTTTCAGATATTCCCATATCTAGATGATTGTCTCATAACTGCCCCGATCCAGTGTCAACTTTCTCAGGCCAGGGACTGTCTTTATTAGAAATCCCACTTCCTAGACATCACTATAAATCCAGACAAGTCACAACCATTGCTGGTACAAATTTTGGAATTCATGGGAACTCAACTGAACACCATTACGCAGATAGCTTCTTTACTTCAGCGTCACATTGACACTTTCTCTTTAGGTCCAGGCCGTACTATCTCATCCCTCTCCTCCTGCCAGTTTGATTCTATGGGCCCTGGGGTGTATGGCAGCTGCTATAATATTGGTACTTCTAGCCAGATACTGTATGCACATTCTACAATGGACAGTGTCTGTTCAATGGTCAGTTCTACATCAGTCCCTATCTGTTAGTATCAAGTTGACCAACATTTGCAGACGTCATCTAGATTGATGAATTCATTTGGACCTGCCAGTCGGCAGACCTTTCATCCTCCCCCCAGTAGCCATAGTGACCACAGATGCTTCCCACCTGGGGTGGGAGGGGGGGGGTGATTCAATGCGAATAATGTTCTGCTATGGCGATCCCTAACCGGGAAAAGCCGAAAGACAATAACAACATTGTCCAATATTGTCCAAGCCACGTGGACTCACCTAGAGACCAGATTACAAACCAGTGTCCTAGGGATGACCGCTGTCCTCTTATCATTGCAAGCCTTTCAAGAGATCTCCCTCTGGGGACCATTGTGATCCACACATACAACATGTCAGTCGTCTGGTTTATCGACAAGCAAGAAGAAACCGATTTATACCCACTGTGCAGAGAGGCCATGAGGGTTTGGGAATGGCCAATCTCTTCAAACAGCTTTCTACTTGCGACACATGTAATGGCAAAATCCATTGTATTGGCAGACAGGCTCAGCAGGTCTGTGCTAATGCCCCATGAGTGGTCCCTCAATCAGTCAGTAGCGAACAAGATATTTGACTTTTGGGGGTCTCCCTTGCTGCTACCTCTTTGCATCCCCTTACAACAGCAAGTGCAGCAATTATTTCACTCTGATCCCTCCTTTAGGGAGTTCCCCCAAGTGATGCTCTAGTCCATGATTGGCCCTCTGGTCTTCTTTATGCTTACCCTCCTCTTCCACTGATCTCAAAATTTCTTCAGAAAGCCAAACAGTTAAAGAGCACAGTGATCCTCATTGCCCCTTTTTGGCCTCATCAGATTTGGTTTCACTTTCTCTGGTCTCACCTAAAAAATCCTCCATGGATACTGAAACCTAAACCAGACTTTCTCACTCACACCAAGCTAGGACTCCACCTGGATCTCCCTTCACTCATGTTAACTGCATGGTTTCTACAGTTCCCATGACTACCAGAGGGTCCAGGTTTTCCTTGCCAGTCAAAGCTATCATTCTAGCTTCCCCGAAAGCTATCACCAAGAAAGCATATAAAAGCAAGTGGAAATGATTTTCTATTTGGGCGCTAATAATCACAATGATCCCTTGTCCGCACTTGTTACTTCAGTCCTTTCCTTTCTGGAGTCTTTATTTAAGAAGGTTCTAGTTTTGTGACCATTAAGCGCTAGTTAGTGGCCATAATCAATTTTCATTTGGGATTACCTTCGGGATCTATCACTTCAGCCAGGTTATGTAAAGCCTTTAGGAAAGGTATTTTTCTTCTTAGACCTCCAATCAAAGACCCAACTCCTGTGTGGGATCTGACTGTCATCCTGCCAGCTTTGACTCAAAGATGCTTTGAACCAGCTAATGATTGTGACTTGAAATACTTATTCTGGAAATCTGCTGTACTTGCAACTATTATCTCAGCAAAAAGAGTTTCTGAATTGCAGGAATTTCATCCAAGTCTCCTTGTATTATTTTTCACAAGGATAAGATTTCCCTCCATACTAATCCTTCATTCATCCCAAAAGTAGCTACAGAATCTAACATAAATCAGTGCATTCAATTACCAGTGTTCTTTCCCAACTGTCATAACAAAGGAGAATATGTGTTACATTCTAAATTTTTATCTTCATAGAGCAAAACAATTCAGGAAATCAGAGCAGTTGTTTGTCTCTCTTTTGTCTAACCATAAAGGTCAAGCAGTGTCAAAAGTGACAATAGCTAAGTGGATATCAGAGTTGCGTATCTTCTGTTTGAGAAAAATAGTATGAAGTTGCCTAGCCCTCCAAAAGCTCATTCAGCAAGATCCATAGCTACATCAGCATCCTTTTCATCCAGAATTCCTATTGATGACATTTGTGCTGCAGCTACGTGGTCCAGGTCTCATAACTTTGTGACCCATTATCATTTGGAATGGTTTCCAGTCCTTTGGCTCCTCAGTGCTCCAGCATATCCTTCCTTGAGACCACCCAAGAAGTCATGTAGCTGGGGACTGTGACCCCTCAATGAAGCAGAATGAGGACAACATCAGATTTATTAGTTATGTACTTACAATAACTTGGTATCTGAGTTGTCCTCTTCTCATTCTGCATCACCTTCCTGCCCAACCGTCCCCCCCCCCCTCATAAATTATTCGGTTCTAGAGGATTTGGAAAAGCTTTTGTTGGAACCTACTTTCCAGGTTGAGTACTTGGTTACTTTTTCTTCTGTCTTCTTTATGTAAGGGGCAGAAAACTCGATCTGAGGATGTTGAGCTAGGGGCAGAGGATTGTGGGTAAGGGAGGAGCTCGAGCCTGGAAGCTGAAGTCTGTAGAAGGCAGCCAAGTCGGATCCAATAAGTGGATCTGTAACCCATCAGTGAAGCAAAAAGAGAAGAGGACAACACAGATGCTAAGTTATGGCAAGTATATAACTAATAATTTAATTGAAAGCCTTCAAACAAAAAAAAAAAAACAAGCACACCCTCAATAACCTTCTAATACCTATTTACAAAACTATATACATCTTCAAATAGCTCCATAGGTGTTTACCAGGCTGACAGCCATGAGGGCCTTTTTAAGCCTAGCCATGCACCCCAAATCCCTGACAAGTTCTGGTACCCTTGATAAGTGTAAGCAGGGGCTTGGGAGATCAAATATTTACAAACAGGGGCCTCAGAGATGAACCATTTATAGGCTACCTGTGTCAGTTAGAGACATAGATGTCAAATCTTGGATGAGTTTCCTGTTCCCCATCCAGTTGTCCAAGTTCTATCCTCCTAATAGGAACAAGTGTCACAAACTGACAGCCACACTCTCAGACCTGAGTTAACCTAAATGAAAGGTTATCCATGCTAAGACATATGGTACAGCCTGTGCTTTTATTAAATGCTGTGTAGTTTTGTCATATGTTTATAGCTCTCCCAGCTAGGACATCACTTGAATGTCTTTCAGAAAACATCATACCCTAGCCAATTCTCTTTATTGGATTGTCTCCATGGAGACTCAAGGACCAGATACAGGGATGCTACTTTATAATATTCAGTTTTCTTTTTTATTTACTTACTTTCTCCTAAAACTTCTTACTAGATCAAGCTAAAGGCCTTAAAGCAGCCCATTCCCCTATGCAGGAATGAAAAAAAAAGTGCATACATTTTTCTTTTCTCGTGCACTTTTGATCAAACTTTTCTTCTTTTATTTTTGCACTACAGTGTCTACATTTCTTAAAACTGAACAAGGGGAAAGAGATGAGAAGGGAGGGGAAAACAGGAGTGCCTCTTTACATTAGTATCCCCATTACACTTAAAAAATAACAGAAAACTTTATAGCATGCAAAGAAAGTTATGCACTGTAAAAAATATAACTGTTAAGGGAAAAAATTGTTTTACTTCGTTAACATTCTCCCCCCTCTTCACCTCTCCTAAGTATTTTCTGCATATGATTTAGAGTCCCCTACAAGTTTAACAAAGTCCAATATTTCCAGATTTTCCTTGTTCTGCCATGTTTCACAAATGTAATTATTGCTTTGTAATCCCACATTTGTCATTTTCCAAGTTACTGGTTTTATTCCTGCTCATCTCTATCGCCCAAATCCTGACTCTGCTTCATTTACAATGTGCTGTTTCTTTTAGCCAACTCTTGTGCTGTTTTACTGCTCTCAAGCATTTTCTGTTGAAACATTGGAAAAGGATTCACTGGCACAGTCTCTCTGTGGTCTTTATTACCAGAAGAACAAGAAGCAGTATCTCCTTCTGATTTACAGCTCACTTTTTGTTGGACAAACTGTTGTATTTCCTCCTTAGTATGTACTGCTTCAAAAAATGATTTTGTCCCACCAGAAAGAATATCTTGAAGATAGCTGGGTACAGCAGTTTGAATCTCTCGCCTGTTTCTTGACATTCCCTGAAGTGTAGAATAAATTTACTCCTCTTTTACCTGGTATAGAGTGAGTAATCATTCTGACCAACAGTCTGCTGTCTCCTACTTTTAGTACTTTGTTCTTCTGCCACAGTTTTGTCTGAATCAACTTCTCCTGTTGGTAGAATTGCATCTTTACTATTAAAGGTCTAGGTTGCTTTCTCATAGCCAGGTTTGGACATATATTTGATATGCCCTTTCAATTAACAACTGCTGTGGAATACCACTTCAGTTGCTGATTTTCTTTCAGGTCATTTGTATTTTTTCCTGACATCCAGGCAGTACACTTACTATCCAGTTACTGAAATTTACCCAGAAATACAAGTCCCCTGGCTTTCTCTGCTGAGTTTTTGTTTTCACATTGGGAGAGCTAGAATTAAGCTGTTACTTAATGTGCAGCCATCTTGGGAATCCTCGGTGTTCAGGAGAGTTTTATGTAACATATTAAGTTTTCACCTTTAGATAAGTAACTCTTTCCCCTTTACTTTTTTCCTTAACTTTTGCTTTTCTGTACAAACTTGTTAAACATTTCATTTTGAAATGCTCTGATCAATTGCTGTTTTGTGTGCCCTTCTTTGCTGACAAAACACTGAACAGAAGCACTTTAGTTTAATTGAGGCACCTGAGCAAGGTAAGGGGAAGGAAGTTGAGAGGTGAGTGATAGATTGTCAGAGAGGTGTGTTTTTTGAACGCTGAGTGATTTGTGCTGCATTTGGGTAAATGTGCTAACTGTACAAAGAGACTCATTTACTCACCATTGTCTAATTGGTTGCATGCAAAATTGTTAATATTTAATTTGTAAGTGAAAGGCCTTCTCCCATACCCCTCTCTCTGGGGTTAGTTGTGTGGCGCATGCCCAATTGCATGTATGCTGCAATAGCTTGTCCAATGACCATCCAGTGCACAGCCAGGGAGCCCAATAAATAATTTTATTACTACAGTGTTTCACAAACTAACTACACTAATCCGGACAGTAAAGGGGGTTGCACTATCTTTATCAAAACCCTGGTCTCAAGAATTTTAGATCTCTGATCTATCAAGTCAGTCGGTGAACCCCCTCTTCAAAGCTGGCAAACCACTTTTACATAGAGATTTGCACAGCTGTAGATTCTAAATGCACGTTGAAATCTGCTTCTGTCTTGCTGATCAAATCTTTCCTTCAGTGGTCTGTTTGTTAATGTCTATGAAAATGATTCCAGCTTGCTGTGAATAAAGAAATCTCTGAAAATTGCAAGAAAGCTTTAGTCATCTTGCTTCACTGACTGTTGTAGGACAAAAGCAGTTATCCCCTAATCCACATTGCTTTGTTGTCAGATATTATCAGTCTCCATCCCTTCCAGGAAGGTTATTGGAGAAACATAAGGAGAGAAACTTAAAAGGAAAATACTAAGTTTCCATTTAAAAGTAATCTGCAAATGTTTACACAACTGTAATGCAAAGACTGCCAGATTACTGATTTACTCTCTAAAATTGAATATGCTTACTCATTTAGTAAACAGTGAAAGTTTATTTCCAAACATTTGTCGACTTTGTAAATAGGGCTGATCCACAGACCCATTTCAGCTGTGACCAAGGATACATAGATAAGATAAATGTAATACATAAATATATTTCACAGTGGGTAGCATTGTTGCCTTACTGTAAGAGGTTGTCTGTTATGAGTCACAGCTGGGCTGCTTTAGTGAAGAGTCTAAATGTTCTCCTTGTGTTTGTGTGGCATTTCTACGAGTGTTCCAGTTTCTTCACACATTCCAAAGACATGCAGTAGGTGGATTGGCCACTCTATATCAGGTGTGTGTGTGTGTGTGTGTGTGTGTGTGTGTGTGTGTGTGTGTGTGTGTGTGTGTGTGTGTGTGTGTGTGTGTGTGTGTGCGTGTGTGCGTACCACCATGGTAGGGCTAGCCACCCTGTTGTGTGAACATTGACTGCAGGCAGATACAAAATCTATGACGGACTGAATGATTCCTTAACTTAATTAGCTTAATATGATAGTTTTTAAGTGATGTAACTGAATTATCATTCTCTGCTTTGGCTGTGAAGTACAAGAGATGCATATGATGTTATTTAAACCTGTATTATGAACACTTACTTCAACTTGGGTGTGCTACTCCTCTTTCTTTGTACAATACTGAGCACTCAAATGCAGTGTTGCCAGAAAGATGTGCAGTTTGGAATATGGGTTCAAGAAAGCTATACAAGGCTGCCTGTCTATGAACTATTACAAAGATTTAGTTTCATTGTGATATGCAAAGGATTCATTAAGAATAAAACTGCTGTTTATTACAAAAAAGTAGTTATTTAGCAACATTAGTATCCCAAGTCTTTTCAACCCATGCTGCATTATTTATCCAGGTTTACTAGCGTTGTCGCCTTGCAGTAAGACGCTGTCCGGTTCGATTCTCAGCTAGAGCGTCTTCTGCGTGGAGACATGCGTGAATGGGCGTAGCTTCATTGAAGGTTGTGCGTCAGGCCTGGTAACTAGGCATGTAAAAATCAACTACCAATTATTAGTGGACCAGAGTTCCACTGTGGCGACCCCTAACCGGGAAAAGCTGAAAGACACAAACAAACAAAACTTACTAGCTTAAGTACCCAAGGGGCAACTGGGACTAGTGAAAAGGGCTAAGCAACCATAGTCCCTACTGTCTTCCTTTGCAGCACGCAGGGGTCAAATATTACATGACAAATCCCTGCTAGAGTCTGAAGGAGCAACCTGACAGAACCCCTTAAAGGAGCAATGGAATATTCTTAGAGGGAGGCCAAAATACATCAGCACATACATATACCTCCCTGTGTAATAATCTTGTAAAGTGTCACTCATACAAAAGGTGAAGGAAGTGGTTATGTCTCAAGTGCTAGTACAGAAGTATTTGCTAGGCCCCCTGCTGATTGCATGCATGGCACTGGCAACATTTTGAGACAGAAATACATATGGAAATGCCAGATGGTTAGCAGACCAGAAGTCTTATTATACAAGGAAAAAAATGTTGGGCTTTTATTATGCAAGAAACATCAAAACTGAATTAGGACTCCCTGATCAGAAACTCAAAACAGCAAGGAAAGAAACTTAAGTTTTTAACAGAGGATGACATTTTAGTAAAATAAAAAGTGTAGGAAGGTCCTTGTATCTTAGTGCTAAGGATGTACCTCAGAACTGAATCCGATTAATTCTGAGTCACCAGCTGTGGTGCTACAGGCTCTTGTGTCTCTAGGGTATCAGCTGACCTGCTTTATTTCATTATTTTTAAGTATTGCCGGGGAGATAAAGTGCAGAAGGCTGAGTGTGCAGTTCAGTTATTCAATTAGGATCTTACTAGGAAATTCCTTACATTTTAACAATATAGCTAATATCAGGATGAGATAGGTTCTGATCAGCAGGGAGCAGAAACTGCAGTAAAACCAGGAACAGATAAGTCCCTGTAGATAGACGTTCGTACAGTATGTCTTAATCCAGTGATAAGCAAGCATTCTGTAACATCCAGTAATTCATGCTTGTCCCTAAACCACAACACCAGATTGGATCAGTCCGCTATCGGTTAACCAATGAATGATTGCACACCTTCAAATGAGTTGCTGCATTTAACTGGATAGTGTTGACCAACGTCTGTAATATAGCTTGCAGCAAAATTTTAAATTAAATACCTACTTGTGCAGTCTGTGTATTTGTTTCACAGAATTTGATCTGATATTTCAGTATTTCGAGATTATGAAGTGAATCTATATACATATATATATATATATATATATATATATATATATATATATATATATATATATATATATATATATATATATATATATATATATATATGTAGATAGATACAGTTATATAAGATTATTTCCTCAGTTACTGTCTTAGGAGTCTCATCCAACTCCTGGAGTGACAACATGGACAGCCACTACTATATGTGGAGTTTTCAAGGCAAAGTGAAAAAAAATATCGACAAAGGACAACGTAACTGGATTAAAAATACTTCTACTGACATAATCTGACACCACATATTCCTGATCAAAAATTTGTAAAACTTAAAGGTTCATCGTAGTCTTAAACTGTTATTCGTCAATGCCCTGTGATTTAAAAAAACCATCGCTGTTCTTTGTGCATATGGCCAACTTTTTTCTCCCAGCAGGTAAAGATGTTCCTCGTGTACAAACAACCTTGCATACCAACTTTAAAGCTACAGGACATTGTTGATAACTAAGCCGTTTTACATTTAACTCCTCAAAAACACAATTCGTGTTTTTCAGGAGTAATTAGTGCTTGACAAAATACCCCCTTAACAACTTTAGACCCATTAGGAAATCTGTGTCCTTATGTAAACACTTAGTTTGCACACTGGATATCGCAACATCATTTTGATCTTTGTTGAAAGCAGTACTTCCAAAACACTCTCAAGTTAAATGAGTATGTAAAACAATATCTATGCTTTCTCCAAAGTAACATCAAGCCATAGAGAAGAGTATTCTTAATGCTACTTTGCATTTGCTCTATCCGTAATAGCTGTTACCTTCCACTTGTAGCACATGTCTCGTCTAAACTACACCAAATACAGTACTTACAAGAAGAATGCCACCATATAAAACTCAGAAATTACACACCGGTGGCAAAGAGGGATAAATAACTGCCTACGACCCAATTAACCAGAGTTTGGTAGCTCGGGTACTGGATGGTGTAGGCAGGGAGGATGGCTGTGCCTGTACTGGGGGGAGGGAACATGCTGGGTATCAGTCTAGTGGAGCTGCCACAAAAAAACAAGAGCTCAGAGGCTTAGGTTGGGGGAGAGGATGTTGAAGGCATGATCAACTTATGGATCACACCCTTGATGATGTCAGTATGTGGGGGAGGGACACTAGGGCTAAGAAAAAATGTCCAGACCCATCAGAATGATGGCGCTACTTCTGATAGTTTGATCCCCACCCCCCAGGGATGAGCAAAGACAAACAGAGAAACCCAAGTCCTTGACACAGTGGAACAAATGATCCAGTTGACTAAACCAGGAGAGCCCCTGTGGTCAGAAGGGGTGCCATACCAAATGGAAGGAAAAAAAACTCCAAACTTCTAACTACTAACCATTTAGTGAAACAGCCGCATTACTACTGGCACTCATCATATGAACTCTTTAAAACCATTAGTTCATCAGAGGGGCTTTTGGCTGTTGGGTATATCACAGCACAGGGTTTTACAGCTTTTAAAGCTGTAAGACACTTTGTGCAACTCAATTTTTTTTCTGTTACTAGTTGCACATCAGCTCAGCTAAAGCTCCATATACTAAAAGAATTATGGTTGTCTCTCTCCAATCATAACTCACTTGTTATGTGCTGTAGATATGGATTTTAAGGTTCGCCTCTCAAACCTTCTTTCTCTCAATTTGCACTTCTTTTAAGGGGAATTTCTTAGCAATCATGTTTTCAAATCATAAATTTCAGTATGTAAAACATTGCTAGCATACCATTCCAAAGAGTTTTCCAGTTATAGAAGTTTGGGTACTGAAAAACGTTAATGTACACAAAATGACCTTTCTGAAATAATCTAAACAGATGCTTTCAGTTATGTTGTTATAATCTATGTAATGAGGGTGAATACCTAAACTAAGTGTCAATTAGAAGTTTTGATAATATATCCATTGAGTCCTGAATAATGAAAAAATGCTGTCTACAACCAAGTTTGCTGCAGTTAGGAATTTCACTTTCCCCAGTATGAACTAAAACAATGAGTGAGAAGGTCACACTGAAAAACCAATCGGTAAAAACCAAATAAACTCCAGCCAAGCTGGAACTTCCAGTGAGTGACCTCTCAAACCTCTTGAATCAGAGGCATGTGGGATATATGCAAGTGACCCTTATGAACACCAGGTGTTTGTTTCAGCTAACTGGCGATTCTGAATGCCCATGACTTGTTTCATCGTTTTAATGGACAATTTCTGGCCAATAAAGCCAAACCCCACTAGCTGTGGATATGCCTATTTCGGCCTTGTTGCAGAGAGCTTGGAGTTAGAATAATGGAATTCAGCTATGCAGGAAGTGATATCTCCTCCATTGAGGTGCAATGGAGTGGAATTCACACCCACAGTAATTGTTGTTATCCTGTTTGTTGACGCCCAACTGTTGATGCTGCTGATGTCTGCAGATTGGGTGATAACACACAGATAGAAGAGGAGTCATGTTTTAATGCCATGTAAGGTATACGCTAATACTTGAGTATACTATGTTGCAGTTTTCTCATGCTTCTGTGATACCTTTTGACATTAATTTGTGAAAAATGTGGATATTGGCTAGCAGACATGCTGCTGGTATGTCAACAAAGAAACAAATGGGGCAAAAATAAGAAAAAGTAAACTAGAAAAGAAGATGAGAAAGTTGTGCCTGGGAAGAATTTCATTATTAGTCTGCAGGAAGCAGACATATTTGCAGCATCAATGCAGGAGATGTCTTCCAGTAAAGAAGAAGAAGAAAAAAATGTACTGGATGCTCTCAGAAGTGTTTAAAATAAATGGGTTTTAAAAGAATATGCAAGAACAATTGAAAAATATTTGCAAAAAGAAAGAGTAGAACTATAAGGGCGGCACTGTGGTGTTAGTGGTTAGCATTGTTGCCTCACAGCAAGAGGTTCTCCGGTTCGATTCTTGGCTGGGGTGCCTTCTGGTTAGAGTCTGCATGTCCACCATGTGTTTGCGTGGGTTTCCTCCAGTTGTTCCGGTTTCCTCCCACCTTCCCAAGACATGCTGCAGGTGGATTGGACACTCTAAATTGGCCCTAGGTGTGTGTGTGTGTGTGTGTGTGTGTGTGTGTGTGTGTGTGTGTGTGTGAGCCTTCTGAGGAAGGTTGGGGGCCGGGCTGGCAACTTGACACCGTAAAACTCTGCTACCACTCGTTCTGTGGACCAATGATCTGCTGTGGTGACACCTAACTGAGAGCAGATGAAAGGAGGAGTATTAGAAAGTCTGAAATGTAAAAAAAAAAAAAAAAAAAAAAAGATTAGAAAAATAGAAGCAGGTTTTAATAACTAGTGTAATGAATTCATTTTGAAGAAGCCAGAAATTGAAATAAGGGAGAGAATGATGGAGATATGAAATGAGGAAATGTTTCAAAATAGATCTAGAAGACCGAGCATGATGAAAAAACCTTGAGGTTCTGTGGAGTACCAAATCATTTGGAGGGAATGGACTATTTTAATTTTATGAAGGTACAAATAAGTACTTTGGTGTTCCCCAAGAGGATTTGTTAATCTAGAGAGCACATTATGTAAACCCATAGAAAGCAGCTAAGACACATATTGATTAAAATGTAGTCATAACAGCAGAAAGAAAAGCTACTAACAAAATTATTGCAAAAATGAAAGATTGGCCATTGCTGATGTCAAGGTATTTGCAGAAAATAGTTACTTGCTTTATGCAAAATTAAAGTAAGTTTGTTTCACTCATCTCACTGTCATTGAGCTGGTTTTCAGAATATTTTTCCAGCAGGGTTAAATATGTATATGGAGACAGATCGGGTTTTGGTGGAGAATATAAAAAAAGTTCAGATAGCAGAATTCCAGTCATCAAGGTGAAAAGGACTCTGCCTCCTGACCTTGTACAAGTAAGAAGGTCCATGAGAGAAACTGTCAGAGAAGCATTTTCCATTATTTTAAAGGAAAACACTTGAAAAGCAGAAAGAAATCCATGATCTGACCAGAAGAATTATGAGAAGGTTAGTTTCAAACTAGTTACCAGTACTATGAGAAGGCAAGGAAATGGAATTAGTCAAAAGAAGCTGGAATTTGAACTAGAAGATAGTGTGGTAAGAAGTTGTGGGTTATGAAACTAATACTAAACTAAGAGGTAAAAACCGGTATGTCACCTGGTGGATAGCCGACTGGCTCACAGACAGAACCTAGAAAGTTAAAATTGGGGAGTCCACCTCTACAAAGAGGACAATCACGAGTGGAGTCCCTCAGGGATCAGTCCTTGGACCACACCTTTCTGGCATTTACTTCTCTCAAGGCCAATGTCAGTGGTCTCTGGCTGTCTAAATTTGTGGTTGATTGCAAACTGGAGCTGTCATTGAATCCTACACCAACATTAATGTTCTCCAGGAAGGGATGACACAGACAAACAACTGGTGTCAGAGCCACAGACTACAACTGAATGCCAAGAAATGCATAACAGTATCCTTCGAGAAGTCATCTACCCTGGTAATTATCATATTGACAACACGCCCCTTAAAGTTGACCCATTAGTCAGGGACTTGGGGAAACACATGGACACTTATATAGCCTTTGACCATCACTTGTCTACAGTAGTGAGGAAATCATTCTGTGTTGCACAACTTATAAACAAAGGTATGGCATCTAGGTCCAAGGAAGTCATTGTTCCACTGTATTCAGCATTCATCAGACCTATCGAGTACAGTGCCCCCTTTGGCATGTACCTAAGGAGGAATATCCAACAAATGGAATGTCCACAGAGATTCCTCAGTAAAAGAATACAGGGCATAAGTAAAATATCCTATGTAGACTGCCTCAAGGCCCTATCCCTGTATTCCTTCTCCTAAAGGCTGTTAAGGGGAGAGCTATGCATGGCATACAGGGCATTGTAGGACTGCACTGTGTTGGACCTCCTGAATATCATCAAAACAAGCAACACCAGAATTACCCATTCTAAACTTAAACCTTGCCTATGATATAAATAGGACCTGCTGGAGAGAGAGGTATGTATCCCAGAGAATACCCCTTCTCTGTAACAGGCTGCACATCCTTGTGAAGCAGAGTTACTCCCTAACCCAATTAAAATGCAACTTGGACAATTGGATGGGGAACAGGAATTTCATCCCTGTCTTGGCACTTATGTCTCTAATGGACACCGGCAACCTGTAAATTATTCCTCTCCCAAGCCCCTGCTTACACTTATCAAGAGTACGAGAACTTGTCAGATTTTTGGGGTTCATGGCTAGGCTTAAAAAGGCCCTTGTAGTCATTAGCCTATTAAATAGCTGTGAACCTATGAACCATAGGACTAATAATAAAGTAAACATAGTATAAACTAGGATTACTATGAAACATCAACCCTGTTACTGTTTATTTCAAATTGGTGGTGAAATTATAACGAATAAAAATTCCACTGTGTTATAGTTGTCCATGAAGGAGCTAAATGGAGAAAATAAATAAGTATTTTTTTTTCAGCTCCTAAATACATTTTCTGGTAAAGCCATGTTCCAGAAACATAGTCTTAGCTTTTATCATTTGTAATTCAAGCTGAATGCCTTTAGAAATCTTTCTGGAGAACCTGACAAATTGTCCCTTCATAAGGCTCTGCTTTTGTCTAAATGGGCGGCAGCTGGGGTAATGTAAATAAGAATTAGAGAATGCTGGTTTCCTATAGATATTAGACTCGTACATTCATAAGTTTCTACTAGGCCAGTGACCACTGGGGCCTTTTTAAGATTAACCATGCATCCCAAATCTCTAACAAGTTTTGGTACCCTTGGTAAGTGTAAGCAGGGGCATGGGAGATGAACCATTTGCAAGCTGCTTTTGTTTGTTAGAGACATAGGTGTCAAACCAGGGATCAATTTCCTATTCCCCCATCCTATTGTTCAAGTTGCACTTGAATTGGGTGAGGGAGAAGCTCAGCTTCACATGGATGGGGGAGCCCTTTCCAGTGAAGGGGTAGAATGTGGAATACATACCTGTTACTACAGCAGGTCTTATTTATATCCCAGACAAGGTTTACGTCTTTAGAACATATAATTCTGATACTGTTTATTATACAGATATACAAGAAGTCCATCAGTGTGGGGTCTGACAATTGTTTGTATGCCAGGCATAGGTCTTCCTTCAGCAGACTGTAGAAAACAGAATGCAAGCATAGGGCTTTCAGGCAGTCATGTTGTTTATATCTTACATTATTTTAGTGAGGAACCTCTGTGGCCATTCCTTTTGTTGGATGTACCAGGTTAGGTACATAGCAAAGGGGGCATTGTACTCATTCATAGATCTGATGAATGCCAAATACAGTGGAACAATGAAATCACTGGAACAAGATGCCAGACCCTTGTTTATAAATTGTAAAATAGAATGTTTTCCTCATTACCATAGACACATGGCGGTCAAAGGCTAGATTACTGTCTAGGTATGTCCCCAAGTCCCTGACTACTGGGTTGACTCTTTGGGGTGGCTGACTTCTCAAAGATACTGTTATGCGTTTCTTGATATTTAGTTTTACTCCATGGCTCTGACACCAGTTTTGTCTGTGTCAGCCCTTCTTGAAGAATATTAGTGTTATGGGGGGAGAATTTGTGTTGCTCCTAATTTGCAATCTTTTACAAATTTGGTTAGCTCAAGGCCCTCGACTTTGGCCTTGACTTCAGAGATGTCGATACCAAAAAGGAGCAGTGTCAAGACGGGTCTATATTACGTTGTCGAACATTTAAATGTTCGAACGTCATATGGTTGGCACCATATGATCGAACATTTAAATGATCGAACGTTTCAACGGAGATCTCCATACAGTGCGGAAATGGAAGTTTTCCATTGTCTGCACTGTAGTGCGATCTTGGAGTTGGTATATTTAAAGAGTGGGGGTGCAGGGGGGCTTGCCCCCTTGCTTAACCTTTCAGGTAGGTTTTTTTTTTTTTTTTTTTATTTGATTTTGGAACTTTTAAGAGTTCAAACATATGGTGTAGACCATGTGGTGTTCGAACTTTTAAAAGTTCAATAATCTGGTATAGACCCTACCAGGACTGATCCCTGAGGGACTGTGCTGGCAACTGGCCTTTTTGAGAGGTGGACTCCCCAAGTCTAACTTCGTGGCACCTTTCTGTGAGCCAGCTGGCTTATACACTGGGTGAAATATAAGAGTTTAAACCTAACTTCTTGAGTTTGTCAACAGTGCCCGAGTGGGATATTGTGTCATATACCTTGGCCAGGTCAAGGTAGGTAATGCCAACCATTTTGCCTTGTCCATTGCACTGGTGACATTTTCAAATAAGTCCACCAGGCTGAGTAATGGCCTGCCCTTGAATAGACTAAACTGGGTTGGGTCCAATGTCTGAAGGTTTCCTGTGCCATTATTGAGCATTTCCATGGCTTTGCATATCAGACTGGTGAGATTATGGGTCTGTAGTTTCCAGGGTCTGTAGATGACCAGCCATAGTGCAGAGGGATGACAATTTCTCTTCTTCATTCATGAGGCAGAAAGTCTGTTTGGAGACTGTGATTAAATAGATATTCCAGAGGGCCTGATGGGCCATATTTCATGCTATTTAGAAGGCAGCCTGGGATATTTTTGGCACCCGCCGATGCTGTGTTCCTGGCCTTAGAAAGACCATTGAGGATCTGTTCCCTTGTGCCGTAAGAGGAGTTCCATTTGATGGTATTTCCTGAGGAGAGGCTGGGAGGGAAGGGGGTAAAGATAGAGCACAATTTGTCTGCCAGTAGATTTGCTATATCTTCTGGCTCAGTATAGGTTGCTCCATTGACAATGAGTTCTGCACACAGCTGTGTATTGCCCTTGAGGATGCAGACATAGCTAAAAAATATCTTGTGGTTCTTGGCCTGGGAGGTCAAATATATGTCATATTTGGCTTTGGTAGACTTTGTCTTCTGGGAAGTTTGCTTCGTTTGAGAGCACTTTTGTCCTGCTGGGTGCTGCACTTCCTAATTTTGGCAGGATTTCTTTCCTTCTCTTAATACAGCGTTTTGATGATGTGATTTCACAAGGGTGTAACTGCTTCTGTGCAGCTATTAACATGCTTGCGTAGGGTTTCTCTGAATAGTTCCTTGTAGGTAACATTGTTCTTAAGGTTTAGGGGAGCTTGACATTTTGCCATATTACTACTTAATAGTAGTAAGTTAGCCTTAGAGTAGTTATTGAACAGTCTAATGTTAGCTGTGGTTACAGATTTCATTTTTGCTTTAAAGGAGACTGTTTTGTGGTTTGACCTCACTAGAGTGGACATTACACTAGGGGATGTGCAGCAGTCTCCCATGTTATTTCTCTTTTATACCCCACCATTGAGCAGTGAGGACTAGATCCAGTATGTTTATTCCCCTGGTCAGCATATTGAGAATCTGGTCCAGGGGGGTTGTTTTTACAACATCTGAGAATCACTGAGACTGCATGGTTGGTGTCTTAAATGATTCCCAGTTAATAGTGGGGTATATACAGTCATCCATGAATATGGTATTGGGTTGGATGGTTAGTGTTTCCAGTAAGCTTAAATGCATGTTATGGGTTTCCTTGGTCATAGAGGGGAATCGGCTATTGAAGAAGTGTCAGCACTCAAAATGCCAAAGTGGCGACAAACCGACCCCCCCCCCCCCCCCGATAACACAGGAGAAGAGCAAATGTCAAAAATTGCTCTTCTCCTTTAAACTTCTTTTTACAAGGGAGGGGGTTGGACAAGCCTCCCTGCACCCCCCGATCATATATATACCAACTTCGTGGGCACCATACGTCAGAGAAAAGGGAATATTCCAAGAAATAAAATTTCAGACTTAGTATATGTAAATATGTTCTTTCAGCCAGTTAGTCTCTATATTTCAGAACTCAGTAGCAGGCCCTGACATTTCACATGGTTACCAGGGTATCTATACCTTGCAAGGTAGTGGTATGGGATTTAGCCTGTTGCGATTTGAATGTGGAGAAGCTCAAGTTCATTGTCCTGTTTTGACTAGCCTTGAAGTATATTTATTTTTGATGTAAATCCAGACGACTCCACTTTTATTCCCTGCCTATGTAGTCTATGGTCTGGACTCCACTTTTATTCCCTGCCTATGTAGTCTATGGTCTGAATGTGTAGACGGTGTTATAGCTTTGCAATGCCAGGGTGCTCTGTGTGGCTTTAGACCATGTCTCACTGACCACTCAGACATCAGCATTCTCAAGGGTGAGGAGGGCTTATAGGGAGTAGAGTTTCTTGTTTATATTCCAAGCATTGAGCAGTAACACCTTTAGATTTTCTTGGTTTTGATTTGCTGTGTTGGAAGTATTTTCATAGATGCATGACATACAGTCAACTAATACTTTCATGTTTTGCAAAAGTGTGGGATGTGTAACCAGTGTAGTTACATTAATGACAGGGGTCACATTTCAAACAGAGCATACCCTTTTCTACATTGTGGTTCAGAGGAATTTTTTTATATTGCCTGCTGTATGACATGTGAAGGGTTCTCTACTGGTAAGATGAAAAAAAACATCTGCTGTGCAATACAAGCATGTTTATAATATCCTCGAGGACTTGAGAACTGCAGTCATTAAGTTCATAGGTTCATACTAGGCTATCTGCCCTAGGGCATTTATGAGCCTAGCCAGAGTGTGTTTGGCTTTCGCCACCCATTTTAAATGAATTTTGCTATGCCCTTTTTCAAGGTTAGTATACTGTACCTCTGTCTAACAGTGACATAGAAGTGATACCCGGGGTAAACCTACGATCTCCCATCCACTCATCAAGATTCCTCTTGAAGAGAGTCAATGAGGGACTCTGCCTAACCTGGACTGGGATTTTATTCCAGAGTGAAGGGAGCTTCTGCGTTATGAATCTGTCCCTCCAGCATGTCCTATTTATTTCAGTGCTGAGGTTCAAGTCTCTCGAGCACGTAGCTCGATGGGATTTGGATTTTCTGAGGTGCAGCATGTCCATTAATTCCGTGTTGGACATGGCTTTATACGTCAGGCACAGATCACCTCTGAGCAGGCGGTATACCACTGAGTAGAGCTGGGGTTTCTTTAACCGGGCAGCATATGGCATCTGTTTGAGCCCTTTGATCCTCTTGGTGAGGTACTTTTGGGGTCTTTCCAGTTGCTGCTGGTGTCTGGTAAGGTACATCCCAAAAGGGGCATTGTACTCAATTATGGGCCTGATGAGGGATGAGTAAAGAGGCACGATGACCTCCCCTGATCTAGATGTGAATCCCTTCATGATAAGGTGGGCTATATAAAATGTTTTTCTAACCACTTTTGCCACGTGGTTGTCAAATGAGAGATTGCTATCAACTTGGGTCCACAGGTCCCTAATTACTTCTTCCGTACTTAATGGATTACCACCTATGTGGTAATTTGTGGGCACTTTGTTTTTGCCAAAGGGGATGACTATACACTTTTTGGCGTTTAGTTTGAGGCCATGGCTCTGGCACCAGTTGTCTGTTTCTAAGAGGCCCTTTTGGAGGATGTTTGTGTCAGCTGGAAAGTTGATTATGGCGCCCAGTTTGCAGTCACCTGCGAACTTGGTCAGCCACAGTCCTTCCGTGTTGGCCTGTACCTCCGAGAAATATATACTGAACACGAGAGGTCCCAGGACTGAGCCTTGTGGGGCACCACTTGTAACTGGTTTGGAGTCTGACATGGCTCCAGCAATTCTAACCATGTGGGTTCTGTCCTTGAGCCAGTTTGCAACCCATCTAGTGACATAGGAGTTTATATTTAAGCTGGTGAGCTTATCTATAATGCCCAAGTGGGGTATTGTATCGAAGGCTTTTGCGAGGTCCAGGTAGGCTGTGTGGACGTCAATGGCCTTGGTGACTGTTTCAAAGAAATCGACCAGGTTTAAGAGGCAGGATCTGCCCTTAACAAAGCCGAACTGGGTAGGATCCAGTGTCTGTAGGTCCCCAATATCTTTATTTATGAGGTCATATATGCTATTCAATGTGATGGTTTTAAAAAAGTGTTATTTTTAGTCATGGAGAAAATTGATGCGAGTAATAGGGGTGGCAACTGGGAAACCAAACTTGAATTCAGAGAACTGACACGGCAACTAAGGCTTATTGCCAGATCTTAATGAAACCATAAATGTAAATTGTGTTTTAAAGTTAAGGTCTGGAAAATTATTATATCACTGTTTTTTATTTACATACTTAGATTTGTGTATAAAATTTAATATTTGTAGTTTGTTTTTTATAATCAGTCTTTGTGTTTTAAGACAGTTGTGTGATTGCTTTTTATCACATAAGGTTATAAATATTTAAATAAGGGTGTTTGGCATTATGTTACTCAGTTCTAAAGAAGTCCTAATGAATTAGTTGACAAAAGCAGTCAACATACAGTGATTTATTTTTCCTCTTTGTGGTTCCTGTGTGTTTTTTGCTTTTGTTTTGTTTTGGTAGTTTCTGCACTGGTTACCATTGCAGCTTTCTTTTCATTTGTTTGAAAGGGATTTTTTTCAGAGCTAGTTTTTAAGTAAATGTTTGACTGAATATATGAAGACTGTGTTTTGCTCTCTGGAGAGAAATACAGAGCACATGTATATTGATAAATTAGGGTGCAAGCATTGGCAGTATGTGTTTCAGTACAGGTATCAGTTGTTGTAGGATAAATAATGCCAGTGAGATATACACAGATTTCAAGATGTAGCTTTTATCAGAGGCAGAATTAACGGTGAAAGGAGTCCTTTCTGGCAACTTGAATTTGAAAATAAAAGGACCAGGCTGGAGTGTCCTATTCCCCCTGTCTTATTTGCCATATGCTTGCAGTTTTTAGCTAAAAAGATAAACGACTTACAAATTCAGTGATATAATCAGTGTGGTAGCCAAGGAAAAACTAGCAATGTTTTTGGATGATGATATGTACTTGACAAATTCTGAATTTGATGTTGGGGATGGGGGATATACTATAAGACAGTTTCAGTTGTGTTTAAGGAATAACATAAATGAAAGCAAAGTACAAGCTATAGCAATAAATTACTTGTAGTTCAATGTTACTCATATTTGCAGACACACAAAAAGATGAAATATTAAAGTGTATGGATTAAAAAGGATGGTTTGTAACAGCTCAAGATGTGTGAGAGGAAACCAAGTGGAAGGTTATTAAAAGTATGTAAAAGACTGTAATGGTCACAGACATGGACAGTAAGATACATATAGTGAAATTGTTTCTTTGATGCTGTGTGTAGCCAGGCAATACTTTTTTCAGACAGAGGAAACATTGTGGGTGACTGTTAATAGAGCTGAAGGAAGGGATGAGTGCAAGACTAAAGTGGGCTATACCGATTCTTGCTATTGAGGAGTGAGGAATAGTACTGCCTTACATGGGATGATGCTTTAAGCTATTCAATTGAAATATTGATGTATGAAGCACAAGCAGAGGGCTATAGAGCAAAGTCTAAAACCATGACAATGCCAGAGAGAGAAGTATGAGAGATGCAGAGAGGGTAGGGTTTTGGAGGCAAGCACCTAAGCGGAAAAGAAACAGAGACAGAATATCATATTTATAAAGTGGCAGACAGTGTTATAAAGACTAAACCAGTGAAGGAGTGAAGAAAGGAGATGTTGCCAGTAGGAATACATACATACAACCAGGGGCTCAGGTAACTGGCAAGAGATGCCAGGAAGTAAATGAAGGAAACTTATAAAGGAACCACATTACTAGAAGCAAGTCAGTTAGAAGGGAAAAGAAAGAAAGTGGGAAGAATCCAAGCAGTTGTTCGATGTGCAGCTTCGTGATTATCTTCTATATCGAGGACTATCGGTAGAATATAGGCAGAGAGAGAGGGGAGTATCGAATGAAAGAGCAGTTCTGGTACAGTTCTTGTACTGGAAGCAAGAACAGAAGATATTAAAAAACGTGTATTAGTAAGGCTTATAAGATATTACATGATAATTATAAGAATCAATCAGGAGATAATAGAAAAGAAAGAAAGTGAAGATTAGAGCAACTAATTACAAAAAGAAAAAAAAACAATGCAAGGAACTCTGAAGCTTCTAAGTATGCTGCAAAAAGTAAATGATTCAGGATATTTGCAAGGAAAAGTTTACACATGTACTTCTGTGCTCCAAGTAGACTTTAGAGGATTTTTTCTTCAATGGAAAATGGGTGTTGGACATGCTCAGAGTTAGTTATTAGGAAAACAGTCCAGGAGATCATTAAAGAGTCTATCCCAAATTACCAAAGTGCTTTCTGATTAAGTGACTTTCTCAAGGTCATACAGTAGGCAAATGAAGGCTAAGGGAATCAAACTCTGTACCACAGGTACTAGCTCATTAACAGACCATAGCAGCCATCATTTGCACTAATCGCTGTAAAAGCAATGTGAAACTGGGGACCCACTTTTGGGAATTGATAGAGTTAACAGAATTTAAGGACTCCCTACAGAATACCTTGACACAGTTGTTGCGGGGGGCATATTATATTAACGAAGGAGGTAATGCTATCAAGTTGGTGCTTTGGTTTAGAACTGTTGGGGGCATAATAAGGTGTTAAGTTTAATGTCACTAACTGCCATAAAAGCAATTACATGAAGATGGAAAATAAAGATTAAACTTGTAAGTTATGTATTAAATGTAAAGGAAATAAAAGAAATAGCGACAAGATCATTAAAAGATGGTACAAATAATTTTTAGAAAAATGAATTGTTCATTTGGGAACAATATATACAAAGCAATGCAGATAACTAAAATAAGTAGGATGGAAGGAACTGTAGTTTATCCGTATGCTGGATTTCACAAGACTAACAGATACAGCTATGATGAAAATTGTATGTGTACTGCACTACACAATAATAAAAAGTGTTGTTTTGTGATTTTGTTTTTTTATTATTAATGGATGTGAACTTTTGGCAAATAACGTGATGAATAAGTAGATAAAGTTGTTTCAAACAAAAATCCAGTAATTGCATATCTATATGCTTGTGTTGTGTGTGTTTGCTAGGGGGATAAAGCTATTAAAATCAGTATTTTTTTGACTTTGACAACATGGCCTACTTGATAAATATGCCATAGTACCCTGCCACTCTGATGTACTGATATTAACTGTGGAAAACAGTGTTATGAAATACACATCTGTTGTATCTGAAGTTTAGTAATGACCTATATAGTATTAACAGTTCCTGAAAGGGGTCATGCAGTAGAGTGGTGATGGACCATTTTGAGCAAGCTAGAAGACCGTTTATGCACTACAGCACACTATAATGTACATCACTCATAAAATAAAACAAACAACATATATGTCAGTGTACAGTACTTTAAAGGCCAACTAAAATAATGTAAACAAAATGCCGCTCAGGGTTTCAGATCACATAAGTTCTTCCTGTAAAATTGAAGATGTTATCGCACGGCGTCCCTCTTGGGAACCCGTGTTATCTTCCAAAATACAAAGTACTTGGCACTTACAGCAGCCTTAAGCATAGCGGTATGCAGCAACAATGTGTCTCTTCCAAAAGGTTTATATACTTTTGCTTACAATTTGGGTAGTAATTGCTCACACAGAGCAGTGTGCTATAGCCTGTCAGTTCTACACTAAGGAGCCATGTAGTACAAAAAAAAAAAGTGATCCATGTCCACTGATCCATCAAATCACACAACATTGCTGAATATTTATTTTTGACTCTTTTATACATAAGACTTGCACAGCTCTTCATTTTTCTTTAGTTGGCATTTATAATATGGACCACTTTTAATTATCTTTAATTATGTTTTTGATTAGTCATTATGTGTTGGGGTAGCTGCAAGGCTGAAAAGTACATCTCAATTAAACAGGAGCCATCTTTATTTTGACTAGTTTCAGATTTAATACAGAATACTGATAACTTTTTTATTTTCTTAAACTTCTTATGTCTTCATTGGTCACAGCAAAGGGACACTTAAAACAGCTAAAATGGATAACGTAAAATGCTTGGACAAGTAGGTAGTCATTACACATCAGAACCCCTCACCTTCCCACACAAAAACAATAATGAATTGCAGCTCTGGGACTCTCTGGAACTTGTTAGCAAAAGCTTTACCCAATCTCTCAATCTAGCTGTACAGCAATAAATTTTTAACTTCAGGTTCTTAGGACCTAATGAAAAAGTTATAAGTATTGACTCTGGTGTAAGCTCATTTTCACTCTGCCTTGATCTATTGATCAACAACAGAAGTGCCACTTTACAGCCGTTCGGGAACTGGAAATTCGTTACCAAGCATTAATGCCTTGCCAAAATGTCTGTCAGGAAGCAAAGGGACTGGGACTGAAATAAAATCAAACTGCAGAGGATTATGTTAAAGGAGCCCACTGCAAAATGGTACATTTATAGGGAGCTTCATAAGACTGTATTCAGTGATTCAGGGATAAAAAGAGTACAAAACCAAACTGAAAACAGAACTAGGAACATAACAGCAAAACATGTATCTAGTCTCAGTTTACAATTTGTTTTATTTGTAAGTGGCAGCTATAGATACAGCCAAGTCAAGGTGGCAAACTGATTCTGCAGCTACTGTAAAATCCAGTCACCCTCTCTTAATGTGTTATTTTCAGTACGCAGCAAAGAAAAATCATCTCTGTAATTGTTGCATTCCCTTTTATTAAAAAAAATATGATTGTACTGTTTTATTGTGCATTACTTATACTGAGCATGTAGTTAGGAGGGTTGTTTCGTTGAACTGCTGGTTGATCACAAGATGCCAGTGTTTCTTCTGTGGGGTCACTGTACTGTGGAGAGTGGGATTTTGCCCTTTCCCTACTGTTTTGCAATCTCTGAGATGGTATATATAATCAGCAGAGGGAGTGTGGGGGGGGGGGGCACAAAAATCATTTTTTTTTCTTTTTTAGTTTTTATGTGCTGAGGTTAGTGCTTTGTGCATGCATTCCAGCGTGTTGATGTACTGAGTTTCAGTGGTTTATGGTCAATTAGTGTATGCCAATATACACTAATTGTGATGTAGTAATATATATATATATATATATATATATATATATATATATATATATATATATACACTAGTCCAGCAAACCAAGTCACAGACACATTACCTTTATATCTGGAGGGGTCTTAAAGCTTAAAGTTAGTGTTTCTGTGGCCTGGTTAAGTTGTATTGCCTACCTTAAGTGCATAATACTAGTGATAATGAACGTTACCTTAACACAACGTGCACAAGGGCAATCGATTCAGTCAAATTTATTAGACAGAAAAGTATGCTATGAAGTGCTGTTGGTCCTTGTAGGAATCTTTAGGATTGGGGCTCTTTATGACTGCAAACTAATCACCATCGATGACATATAAAACCAAAAATAATCCAAACACCTTCCTTAGTTGTTTAGCTGCATAGTCCTTATTATATTGCCCTCACGCATCAAAAATAATGAGTAGAACTAGAGTTTTACTGATCAAAAAGATAAATGTCCCAGTAGCCATTATAAAGAAACTGCCTTCAAAAAGAAGACAATGACAATACATTGAGGTCTGTGGTTGTACCTTTTCTGAGGACCCTTATTCAGCAAGTAGATACTTAAAATGTTTCAGTTTGAGGGTAAGACCGCAAAACAATAAGAGGATCAAGTAAAGTGGGAATTCCTAAAGCCTACTCTGCTTCTACTACTACTGTTATAACCAGTGTTTAGAACCTCTTATAAAGTTAAAATGAAGACCGTAGGTAAGACCAAGACCACCCCAAACCAAACTGCCATGACATCTATAGACCATGTCCAAACCAGTATTTGGTTAATGCGTTCCTTGTGCTTCATGTGACAGTAGCACAGATATCTGAGACGTCTGTAGTACCTTTGGAAGGCTGGATGACATCACAATCAGACTTCTTGAAAAATATGTTTTGAAACCCCCTGGAATGTTTGTAAGCTTGTTAGCAGCACATGTAGTATTTAGCAATACTGTTTGAAAATCTGCTTTCAAATCCTGTTACGACAAAACAAGAAGTGGGCTAAACTTTTTTTCCCCTTTTTGCTGTTAGTAAATGGAATGAATGCAATTCAGTTCCAATACTTAAACAATAAACTATTGCTTTTTACCCTAGACTGACACTTTATAATGTAAACTGTCAGTTTTTTCCACTGGTCTGCATTAGTGGAACTCCTTAAAGATGGAAAGTTGTTTGAGATGAGGATTCTATTTCTGAAAATCTCTATACCTGAAATAGCAATGAAATGTCATGAAATGTAAAATAACCTGAGACACTATCTTGAGAAGCAATTCAGTATTACTAACTGAAGAGCTCATGTTTCTAGGGAAAATTAAAATAGTTCTTTAAGTTATTGAGTCTGATGCTCAGAAATGATAAGTGATAAATTGTATTGGCAACAAAAAAAAGAGCTTATGGCACAGACAAAACTGCTGCAAGACAAAGAATCTCCGTTAAATATGTAAACATTAGAACACAGCAAGGTGTTGATTGCTGTGTGACAACTGAATGGTTAAATATGACATAAGACATGAGGCTGAAGGCGGGATGTTCTACACCTAAGAATTTAGTTATCACAGAACAACCAGTGTCATGAGGTGCCTTAATGTGCATGCAAAATTAAATTATTTCTCTAATTATATACATAAGTGTGAAATAAAATTATTTTCTAATTATGCATACACAAGGTATACATAGTTATTACTGCAGTGATATTTAAAAAAGAGGAATTAATATGAGCAAGCAGAAAAAGTAGTGTTCGTATATATTCGGCAAATCATCTGAGCAGTATATGGTAGCACTTATTTCTTTAGATTTCTGTAGCAGATTTGTGTGTGTTGGTTTGCACATGCATAACTGCAGAACAGTAATTAAATGTAGTGATATTTATGCACGTTAGACACTACATCAGTAGGATTTTGTGAGATATTATTGCTGGCAGTAACTGCTTAGAGGTTTCAGATATGTAGCAGTTAGTATTATACATTTGTTTGCTTTGCTTTATTCCATAGAAAGTAGATCATCAGTGACTATAATACATACTAATAATGCTGTGGTATATGGAGTGAGATGATTACGCTTCGATATCCAGAAAAAGACAAATCAGTTAACTTGCTCAGGTCAGGATAGAGTAATTGATGGCTTTTAAAGTGGATATTAATGTGTGGCATTGCAGTTTGAGAGGCCGTGGGTTGTTTACTGCTGTAAGTTTGTAGGTTTATGCTGGAATGGATCAGGAAGATATGAATTTGCTATGGTCAGACATCAATATCCAGTCTAGTTTTGATCTTTTATCATTAGCAATAAGTTGCGCTAGTATGGATAGATTTATGTTTGAGGAGCAGAAAGAAGAATTTAGATTTTTCCAGTCAGTACCAACATCTTGTGTATGATTATTTCTTGTGTGAATGGTATTAGATATCCAAGAATGTATATCCTCTAGTATTGATAGGTTGTTTCTAGGGGGGGATATAAACAATAATTGTACAAAGGCTTTTGTGGTTGTTAAAATTTAAGGATATATGCATTTCTGAATTATGGAATTTAGGGGTGTGGTTTGAGCATGATATAATGAAGTAGGAGCTGGAGTATAGTAAGGGTGACCCACTTGCTTTTTTAAGTAGCTGGTCTGCTTTCCTTACATTGCAGCCAGGATGTAGAAGTTCTGTGTCATTTATATTTGCCTTAAGCCAGATTTTGGTGATAGCTAGGACGTCTGGCATATTATGGGAGACATAAACATGTAGTTAAGTAATTTTATTGCAATTGCTGTGGATGTTTATGATGACAAAGTTCAGGCCTTTAGTTGGCAAGGGGAGAGAGGTAAACTGGAGTATGGGGTAATGTTACTGGTTTTAGAGGGTGGGTACTGTGAGTTGAGATAGAGAATTTGAGTGGACATGTGTTGTAGAGCTGAATGGGGGAAACGTTGGTGGTGGTTATCTGGGAGTGAAATTAATAGTGCAAGTAAGAGAGAAATAAACAGCAGGTGAAAGGTAATTATGTAGATGCATCACAGTGATTATAGTAAGAAAGTCAAAGCAGTGTGAGGAAATATAGACTGGAGTCTAACAGTGGAACTGTACAGAAAAAAGGAGTGCAGATACAGATTGGAGTATATAGTTTGAATACAAGTATAATGGCAATTAGTTACTGCAAAATGTAGCTTGTAGAGAGAGAGATTGGGGCAAGATTGTGTTTTGACAAAATATTATCAATTAATATGTGTCCTCTTGAAAGACTCTAAACTGAAACAAAATGTTACAACTGGTATAATTAACAATTTATACAATTTACAACTTCATTTTTACACAATATGAAATAAACCAATATTATGTCAACATATTAAGACTTTAAGATATTATCTGAAGATATTATCTGACTAGACAGCTGAAGATTTCATTTAGTACTTTTAGTACTCTACAGCTCTCATGCCTAACAGAAAAAAAAGAAGCCTGCCTTTGTGCCATTTTTAAAATGTAGTTAATTGGTTTCCTTATTGTATGGGCACACCAAACTATACACGTACAAAGGCTCTTGTCAAGTAGGTACATTCAACTAAAAACATGGACACATAATTAGATTAAAATTTGAATACCAAATATTCGGTCCACATGTTTAACAAAATAAATAAACAAAAACAAAAAGCTCTGCTGCAGCGATGCAGCAGAACTGAAACTGGCATGTTTTTTGGGGTGGGGGTGCTGTCCACAGATTAACAGGTAAGCACTAGACAATCAGTCTGGTAAACCATTTGCAGCCTAGCCAATGCAAATGTCCTTTCTTATCACTGTTGCAGTATTCTTTACTCATGGGATATCCTGCTGCTGATAGCCTGACTTCT
Source organism: Protopterus annectens (assembly GCF_019279795.1). Taxonomy (NCBI): domain Eukaryota; kingdom Metazoa; phylum Chordata; order Ceratodontiformes; family Protopteridae; genus Protopterus; species Protopterus annectens. The sequence continues at coordinate 1,367,167,092 of NC_056745.1, forward strand.
GGCCAGCATGCCAAAGACTTTGCACCTTCCTGGTGTTGTATGTCAGACTTATGTCCTACGTGCTTTGACGTAAGGTACATATGTGATTTATGGATGCGTAATCCCCAGAACTACTTTGCCACCATTCTGAATGCTACCTCTGAATTCACTTTGAATGCCATTCACCGAGCTGGCTCATCTACTGAGCCTTGTAAAGATAAGTGTCCCCTTGGGGCTTCTTCCTTTTTTTCCTCCTTGGAGTTTGTTTTCATGTCATCCAGGAAGGGAAAATGTGAGTGTGGGAGGCAGATTCCCCATAAAGATAGACATGAGAAGTACATTTTTTGTTTAGGTGCTGCACACAGTCATACTCAGTGTGATATCTGTCATTCATTGTTCCCTAAGACAATCCACAGCCATTTGTATTCCTTTTCTGTCTGGAAGACCAGCATCTGAAGCTGTTGACCCAGGGTGCCATAGCAGAATCCACCCACCTAAAGTTCAGCCACTTCTTTAAAAGAAAAAAAAAAATCTTGTACTGAATCTGCTGCTTTCCAGCCTCCACGGGCTCTCTCTCTTGGTTTGAATGCAGAACCCAAGGACCATCCAGTGCTTACGTCAGTTCCTTCTGCCATAACTCAACTGGAGTCTGACATGGAGCTGCCTACTTGCATGTCCATTAAGGCTGTGCATACGTCTGGTACAGATGTAGAGGGGGAACCATGGCTGATTACTTGAAGGGCCTAGGATGATTCCCCTAATTTTAGTTAAGGAAGAGGGGCCTGGTACCCTCATTGAATCCAGGTAAGGATCTGATCCTCCTTGCTTTGTTAAGGCAGATGTTCCTTTAAAGAAGAAACAGAAAGCCAAGCATATGTCTAAGGATCCTGACAAAGAGTGGAAGACTTTACTCAAGGGCTGTTTAATGCCCTTATGGCTCTGGATCCCTCTTCTGGGATTGTCCATTCCTGTTGCTGCTGCTCCCTGGTGAAGAATCTTCAGCATATTCCTAACAGATACACTCTCCTTTGGCTTTGGGGTCTGCTGAAAAGATGTTCTGTCTCCTGAATCTCCTTTTGAGGAATTATTCTTTGGGGATACAGTAGACTGTATGATGAAACACTGTAAGTGGAATTGTCCCCAAGTCTTAGTGCTCCCGCACAGGTGTTATGAACTCTTGCAAATGAACTCACCCAAACCTTCTGCAGTCACTCCTGTTTCAGCTGCCCTGTTGGAAACATTTCCAGCATCTTGAGGCTCCTGATTCTCAACTTCTGAACCCTAAGAAGCCAGACAGATTTTATATAGTGTCTGAGGATCATGATTTCTTGTATAAAAGTCCTTCAGATCTTGCCATGGTTTCCATATCCACAGATAAGCCATTCAACCTGCTTTTCTCTTCCAAGCTTCTGCCTTCTGACTAGAACAGCCATGCTATTGAAAGATATGGGGAAAATGCATTCTTCTGCTACTTTGGATTTTAGGGCCATCAGTTATCAGACCCACGTGACTTGATATGTGGCTTTTCTCTCCCAGCTGGGGGATTGACTGACATACCTGATTCAGACAGTGCGACTTATACTGTCTCTCCCTCTCCTGAGTTCTGCCTATCGTGTATCTCACCATTCCATTAAATACAGCTGTGATGCAGCTGATGCTTGTTGTAGAGCAGCTGCGTCTGGTTCTGTTATGAGGAAACATTCCTGGTTGCGCTTGCAGGCTTTACCTGACGATATTAAGGCAAGATTTTTAGATTCTCTCTTAGACAACAAGAATCTTTTTGGCACTGCTGCTGCAGAATTGTTTAAAACACTGAAGGAAAAGGGCGCAGTTATGCAGGACCTCAGAACATGTTTTTGTTTCTCCTGTACCTAAGTTCCAGAGGAAGTATCCTTCAGAATCTACTTCTGTCCATAGGTAGTCTAGACAGTATACTAGAAGACTAAGCAGATTTTCCAGGATATGCCCGCTCAGAATTCTAGAGGTCAAAAACTTTCTTTTCCTCATAATCTGACATCCAGCCTCTCTCTGTCCCCTGGCCAGATTCCTCTGTCCCTCAGGCTAACCCTTCCTTTTCCTTTCCTGTTTGGCAACAGATAACCATAGACACCTGGGTTCTCTCCATTATCCAAACACTGTTGTTTTATAGTTTGGAAGTCCCTTCCTGAATTTTCTGGCATTCCTCAGTCTCCCCCCCCCCCCCATTTTTCTCTGGTCCTGTAGGACCTTGTGGACCAGGGAACCATACAATCTGTTCCCTTGTCTCAACGGGGAACAAGCTTATATTCCAGAATGTTTCTGGTTCCCAGGGTGGAAGTGTCTTGGAGGCCCATTCTAGACCTGTCCTGTCCCAGGGGTCCCTTCCTTTGGGATGGTGTCACTTCAGACTCTCTTTCGCTCTTTCTTCCCTGGCTTTTCTGGTCTCTCTGGATTTGAAGGACATTTATCTCCATATTCCTATTCATCATCTCTTCAGGAATTTTTTAATTTTTCTCTGTTTCTTCCTTGCATTATCAGTCCTCTGCTTTGCCTTTTGATCTTTCTGCAGCTCCAAGAGTATTTACAATAGGTGTGCCCCCCTGTAGTAGCTTTTTGCACACTTCAGATTATTCATATATTCTGTTATTTGGATGAACTCCTAATGCAAGCTCCCTCTCAGTAGCCCCTGCTTTAATATATACACTTCACTGTGCTTATGCTCTGCAGTGTGGGATTCACTCTCAGTCTCAAAAAGTCAGTGTTGACTCCCTGTCAGGACCAAGTGTTTTGGGGCTTTAGGATTCTGACTATCCCTGTGTTGGCTTCTCTTCTGCTTCAGAAGGTCCTTTCTTTGACTACTTATTTCCAGTTTCTTCTTCCTCTTCCAGTTCTTCCTGCAAGGGGATTTCTTTGAGCCCTTGAGTTCATGGTGTCCACCATTCCCATGGTTCCTTTTGCCAAACTCCACATGAAGAAATTTCACTGGTACCTCAAGACATTTTGGCTCCAGTGCTTCCACTCTTTGGAGTTTCCAGTTCCACTTTTACTCTGTCTCAGACTTGAACTCCATTGATGGATTCAGCAGGTCTCCCTAAATCCAGGTCTGCCTGTTTAGGTTCCTCTTCCTATTCAAGAGCTGTACATGAATGCTTCCAATCAATGTTGGGGAGCTTCCTCCAACAATCTTAAAGTTCAAGGCCTCTGGTCCTTTCATCAGATGTCAGACCATATCAGTATCAAAGAGATGAGAGCTCTCATCCTAGTTGTTCAAGCCTTTCGCTCCCTTTGTGTTCCACTTCCTCTAAAGTTTTTACATACAATACTACAGTCATGCAGTACATCAACAAGTGGGGGAGGGGGGCATAAAGTCTTACCTTCTTTGCAGGCTGGCCTTTCAAGCTTGGTGTTTTGCAGTACACCATCACCTGGTTCTTCAGGCAGTTTACATCCCTTTAGAGCACAAGGTAGTGGCAGACTCTAGGACCAGGTCCAAGACACATCCTTATGAATAGATGCCATACAGAGAGGTGTTCCTGGTCATTGTCCATTGATGGAGTACTCCTCAAGTGTATCATTTTGCTTCCTGTTTGAACAGACAACTTCCATAGGTTCATAGGATGATACTTGGCTATTGGCCCGGAGGCCCTTGTAAGCCTAGCCAAGAATTTCGCCCATGTTCCCTCAGTCAGCATCTGTTTCTCCTGTCCGGCAGGGTCACAGGTGGGATCCCAGGGGTGTATTTTTTGTTTCCCATCCAGTCGTCCAGGTTCCCTTTAAAGAGGGCTGGAGAGGTACTCAGCTTAACATGGCAAGGAAGTTTATTCCACAGATGGGGGACTCTTTCGGGCACAAATCTATCTCACCAACAAGTTCTATTAATGTCACAGACCAGGTTAAGGCCTTCCGTGCGGGTTACTCGAGTGGAGTTTGTCTTATGAATATGCAGCAACTCCATCAAGGCTGGGTCTGAGATGGCCTTGTATGCTAGACACAGGTCACCTCTGGGCACTCTGTTTGAGACTGAGTAGAGGGACAGGGCTTTTAGCCTATCTGTATAGGATAGGTGTTTGAGACCCTGGATTTTCCTGGTCAGGAACCTCTGTGGTCTCTCCAACTGCTGCATGTGCTTGGCAAGGTACATGCCGAAGGAGGCTTTGTACTCGATAATGGGTCTGATAAGGCAGGAGTACAGGGATGTTATGACCTCCGTGTTCCTGAATGGAATAACCTTATTTATGAGGTGGACCTTGTAGAAAGCCTTCTGTACAATGGAGTCAACGTGGTGGTCAAAAGTGAAGTTGCTATCAACCTGGGTGCCCAAGTCCCTCACGACTGATTGCATGCTTAGTACATTGTTATTAATGTGATAATTAAAGGTGATGCCATTTTCACCAAAGGGATAATGATGCATTTCTTGGCATTCAGTTTGAGGCCATGTTTCTGGCACCAGTCATTAGTTTGGGTAAGGCCCTCTTGGAGGATGTTCACATCACTAGGGGAATTTAAGACAGCAACCCAGCTTGCAGTCATCTGCAAACTTGGCTAGCCACAGATCACTGTTTTTGGCTTGCACCTCAGAAAAGTACATCCCAAACAGCAAAGGCCCCAAGACCAATCCTTTGGGTACACCACTCATTACGGGTCTACTACTAGAGGTGGCTTCCCCTACTTTGACTGAGTGGGTTATATCACAGCCAGTTAGCTACCCATCTGGTAACATACAGGTTGATGCCTAGCTGGGAGAGTTCAGCTATTATGCCCAAGTGGGGAATAGTGTCAGAGGCTTTGGCTAGGTCAAGGTAGGTGGTGTGCACCGTCTTCCCCTCGTCCATGGCTTTGGTGACTGTTTCGAAAAAGTCGACCAAGTTTAACAAGCATAATCTGCCTTTGACAAAACCAAACTGTGTGGGGTCAAGTGTTTGGAGGTTGCTAATGTCCTGGTTTGCAAGGTCCATGATAATGCATTCTATGGCCTTGCAGATCAGGCTAGTTAGGCTGATGGGTCTGTAATTGCCTGGGTCAGTGGATGCTCCACCTTTGTGTAAAGGGATGGCAGTGGCTGTCCTCCATTCAGCTGGGACGAAGCCGGTGCTCAGGCTTTGGTTGATTAGGGTGTCTAATGGAGCTGAGAGCTCATGCCTGAGTTAATGTAGGATACAGCCAGGGATGTTATCGAGTCCTATGGAGACCATATTTTTTGCATTTGAGAGGGCATTAAGGACCTGCTCCCTGTTGATGAAGGGAGGGGGCCAGGTGTTGGGGATGTCCTGGTTTACTGATGGGGGGCAGGGGAGTGAAGTTTTCACTGAACCTGTTTGCCAGCAGGTTGGCTATGTCTATGGCATTTGTTTATTTGGTGTTCAGAGCAGTTTTAGGTGTTACCTTTGAGATTGCGGACATATGTGAAAAAGGCCTTGTGATTGTCCTTAGTGGATGTGACCAGTTTGGACTCGAAGTTAGCCTTAGAGGATTTCACCAGTGACCTTAATTTCACCAGTGACCTTATTTGCTTGTTCAGACAAAGAAGAGATTGCTTCTAACTTGGCACCTGCTCCTTCTTCGTCCTGGACAGCAATTTTTTTCCTTTTATTATAGAGTTTGTTTATTGCTGCTGTCTACCAGACAAGTTTACTCTCCCTTAAGAAAGATGATTTGGCCCTGTCAGGTATTGCTGAGTCCATACAGCTATGTAGGTGTTCCTATAGTTTTTTTAGTGTAGGCTTGGACATTAGTGCTAGTTCCAACTGAAGGGATGGTGGTTGTGGAGCTGCTTATACCTGCTCTGAGGAGATTGTAGTCAGCTTTGGAAAAGTTTTTTTTTCGTTTGACCCTGGCGAGGGGGGGGTCAGTGGAGATGGGGACTTCAAAAGTGATTGCTTTATGGTCATATCTTACCAAGGAGAAGGATGCTGTAGAGGTGCTACAGTGGCTACTCATGTTGGTTAGGACCAGGTCCAGTATATTTTCATCTCTTGTAGGGGTGTCGACCAGCTGACCCACTGCATTGGCACTGATGAATTCAAGGAATCTTTGGGCGTTCATGTTTGGGCTAGAATCTTCCTGAAGACACTGGAGGGTATAAATGTATCTCCAAACACCATCATATTGGGTGACTTCAACTACCCGAATATAGACTGGGAACATTACTCAAGCCCTAACTTTCTAGCCCAACGGTTCCTGGAGTTCATAAATTCAAATGCCATGGAACAGCTAGTCACTGTTCCCACGAGAGGAGAAAATATACTAGATCTCATTGTCACAAACATGGGGACAAAATGCTCCACACCGGAAGTATATCCCTCATTGGTGAGATCTGATCATAAACTAATCTCACTGGAAATCCACATCCCCACCCCAAACAAAAGACCATAGTGAAGAACTTCTAAAGCAAACTTCACACTACTCAAGACTGGTGTGGTATCCTTCAAGGCCCCTGAGCCAGTGGAAACCACAACCCAAGCTCTGGAAGCCCTTACAAATGCCTTCTATGAACACCTCCAGGACTGCATGGATCAGGCAATCCCAAATAAAACCAAGACTCTTTCCACAAAGGGCAACGTCCAGTCTGGTGGACCCCAGCCATTAACAAACTTTACAATAAGAGGAGAAAGCTATTACATGATAGAACAAAATCCATAAAAGGAAGTCACCCCTGATCATTATTAGTAAAAAATACGAGCACTCATAAAATCAACTAAGGCCAATTTTGAGAGAAAATTGCCATGGATTCAAAGGACAATCATAAGGCCTTTTTCAGCTATGTTAGGAACCTGGGTGGAAATTCCCAGATATGCTCAGATCCAAAATGATACAAAATCACTGAACCCACAGACATTGCCAACATACTGGCAGACAGGTTCAGTGCAAACTTCACCCCTCCCCAAAGGAGAGATAACTATCCCAGCCGAGTGTAGCCTCCCGGACATCTCAAATGCGCAGGTGAAAGCTGCTCTCTAAAGCTAAAACACAGCATCAATGGGAAAATGAGGAATTAAGGCAGCTGTTTAATCTCAGCCTTACCACAGGATCAACTGTTGTCCCACTCCACAAAGACCCCCATAAGCTTAACAAGTCTAGTCTGCAAAGCTATGGAGAGGATCATAATGGAGCTCATAAACAAAGATATAGGGACTTGCAGACATTGGACCCGACCCAGTTTGGCTTTGTCAAGGGAAGATCATGCCTTTTGAACTTGGTCGACTTCTTCAAACAGTCACCAAGGCCATTGATGAGGGAAAGGCAGTCCATACAGCCTACCTTGACCTTGCAAATATGTCACAAGATGGGTTGCAAACTGTGGTTTGGACAGAACCCACAGGGTTAGAGTTGCTGGCGCTGTGTCAGACTCCAAGCCGTCACAAGTGGTGTCCCACAGGGTCCTTGGCCCTATTGTTTGGCATCTACTTCTCAGAAGTACAGGCCAACATAGGAGGACTTTACAAAGTTTGCAGACGACTGCAAACTGGCCATAGTGGAAAGTGCATCGACACGGATATCCTTCAGAAGGGACTCACGGAAACAGATAGCTGGTGCCAGAGCCATGGCCTGAAGTTAAACGCCAAAAATGTATAGTCATACCTTCGGGAAAAACAAGGTAACCCCAAGTTACCATATAGGTGGCAATCCACTAAGCACAGAAGACGTTATCAGGGACCTCGGGAGCCAGGTTGACAGTGGCCTTTTGACACTCACATTGCTAAAGTGGTTAGAAAGACCTTCTACATTGCCCACCCGATCATGAAGGGATTCACATCCAGATCTAGTGAGGTTATTGTTCCCTGTACTCTTCACTTATCAGACCAGTGATCCCCCATTCGGATGTATCTCACCCGACATCTGCAGCAATTGGAGAGACCCCAAAAGTTCCTCACCAAAAGGATAAGGACTCCAAAATCTGTCATATGCTGCCAGATTGAAGAAACTCCAGCTCTATTCAGTCGCATACCGCCTGCTCAGAGGTGACATGTGCCTGACATACAAGGCCATGTCCAACCCGAATTAATGGACATGCTCCACCTCAAAAATCCAAATCCACCAAAACCACTAGAGCAAGCGACTTAAACCTTAGCACGGATATAAATAGGACGGCTGGGAGGGATATTTTTATCACCCAGAGACTCCCTATGCTGTGGAATAAAATCCCGTCCATGTGAGGCAGAGCACCTCGCTGACTCTGTTCAAGAGAAATCTAGACCTGTGGATGGGAGATCGAGGTTTACCCTGAATCATCTCTGTGTCACTGCTGGACAGAGGCACAACAAACTAATGGGCACAGTATTTTTCATATAAGGGTGGCGTAAGCCTAAAATTTGGGCTAGGCTTATAAATGCCTTAGGGCAGATAGCCTAGTATAAACCTATGAACCTATGAACCTAAGAATAGGTTTTCCACTCTATGGTTGAGTAGTTAAAATCAGCCAGGATCAGGGTAGAGGGTTGAATATTGATGGATTCAAGTAAGTCCAGATAGGTGGTGTGGGCATCCTGATTCATGGTCGGGGGTCTGTAGCTAGCTATGATTTGAATAGGTGTTTTGTCAAAAGTTAACTGCACTTGAAGTGTCTCCTGTATGTCATATTATTTGACCAGCCTGGAAATGTGTGCATCTTTGATAAATATTGAAACTCCACCTCCTTTGGCTTTGTAGCCCTCTGTTTGGGGTCTGAAAGTATAGAAGGACAAGTAACCTGGTAAGGCTAGAGGTGTTCTCCACAGCTTTGAACCAGGTTACAGTAATTGCACAAATGCTAGCATCCTCCAGGGCAAGGAATGCTTGCAATGAGTGCAGTTTCATGCTAAGACTCCTAGCTTCTAGCAGCATGACCTTTAAATTTTGTTGAGAAGAATTTTTCATGTTGGTAATTTTGTGCTCATGACTTTGCCTAAAAATGGCACTATGGGGGAGGCAAGAGCCTTTGCCAGAAACCTGAAGCCCAGGGGAGACGGATGAGGGCCATCTCTGGCAAAGCATCGTGGTCCGTCAGTCATGTCCTCCCAGGCTGTCAGGTACTGTATTCCATTGGAACGATACCAGAAACTAAGCCAGTTGTTAGTCATTCATTTTCTGTTTGTATTGAGGCATCATTCCAGAATGATGGTAAGATGCTGTTAAAGGCTAGGGACATACCTGTCTGGGACACATATTCAGCGAGCTCAGTCATGTCTCTCTTCATATAGTCCAGAGAGGTACAATCTCAAGTCATTCACACCAGCATGGACTATGATAGAGTTATAAGAGTACCTGTTATTAAGAGACATGAGTGTGTGTGTGATGTGGCAGATTCTAGCATCTGGCAAGCAACTTACTGTGATTTTTTCCTTATCTAGCCTGTTGAGGGGCACATCTGTGTCTCTCACGATAGTCTCCTCTGATTAGTATGTTGGGTTTGCAGCTGGGCCTTAGAGGCTGCAAGACGGAGACGTGTGTACTATGTGTGATGCTTGGTGCTGTGGGTTGTGATGTGCGTGTGTGTTTTTGCTTCGGAGGTCTCTATTGTTTAGGTATGTTTTTATTGAGAACCCCCAATTATGTTCTATTACAGAGTTCCAAGTCCTCTGGCTTGGAAAATGGATACTATTTCTTGTTCTTGAAGAGGCATTGTATGTACCTGTATGCCTATCCTTCTGTTCTTTTCTTCCCAAGATCTTGCACAAGTTAATGTGGACACACCCAAAATCTTGATGGTGACTTCTCCTTGGCCCAGACAGCACTGGTTCCCCCTCCTCTTTCATGTGGTTAGGGGCAATCCTCACACGTTACCTCAAAGGATGGATTTCTGACAAGACAAGATAAGGAACTCTCATTTACCCTGCCTTGTCCACACTTCAGCTGCTGACTCTTTGGGTGATAGGGTTTTAATTCCTTTCAGACATCAGGTTTCTGAGGATGTAGTTTGGGTTTTGCAGGAGACCAGAAAGCCCAATGCTAGAAAATCCTGTGTGACTAAATTGAAGAGATTTTCTGTTTGGTGTCTCAGGCATGACCAGGACCCTTTTTCTGTTGGGGGTCTCTATGGTCCTTTCTTATTTGCGAGTTGCTCAGTACTGGTTTGGCATATTTATCTGTTAGCTATTTCTGCCTATCTGGACTTGTGTCCACCTTTGGCTTCTAGTTTTGCATTAAAACAGTTCCTAAAAGGCATTCTTCTAATCAGGCCCCAAGAAGGCCTATTTCTCCTTTTTGGGACCTTAACTTTGTTCTGGAAAATTTGACTCAGTCACCTTTTGAGCCTGTCTTTTCTTCTTTCCTGTAACATCATACTCGGAAGACTGTTTTGTTGATTGCTTTCTCCTTCTGCCAAGAGAGTTTCTGAACTCCAAGCCTTCATGGCAGTTCCTCCTTTTTTGTTTTCCACTAGGCCACAGGGTGTCTCTTTGTACTAATCATTCTTTTATGCCCAGAATGGTTAATGATTTGTCCTTGAATCAGTTTATTCATCTTCTCTCCTTTTATCCTTCTCTACAGCCTGCTAGTGAGAAGGCACAGCACACTATCACATTGACAGCTCAGATATTACTTGAATAAGACAAAATGCATTAGAAAATCTGAGCAACTTTTTGTTTTCTTTCATGCCAGAAATTTGGGTTTGACAATGTCTAAGCAAACCATCTCCTCCTGAATCTCTGCATCTATTTACTTTTGTTATTCTTTTCATGGCAAGCAGCTTTACCTTCAGTTTGTGCTCATTCTACCAGAGCTGTAACCTCTTATTGTGCTTCTTTCGAGAGTTTGGATACTAGATCCATTCTGGAAGTGCTGTTCTGGTCTTTTCTTCTAACTTTTATCAAGCATTATAAATTGAATATCATTTCCATAGCCAGGACAGGATTTGCCAGGGCTATCCTTCATGGGTTTGTGGACAGCTCTTCTCTGTCTTCCTCCTGCCATACTTTACTGTAGCTTTTGTACTCTCCCAAGTTAAAGAATACTGCAACAGTGATAGGGAAAGACATAGTACAGTTGTGTTAGGTCTTACCATAACAGTTGATGTTGTACTTCTCACTGTTGCAGTATTCGCTCCCTCACTCCTGTCCCTTTTTTTATTTTTCTCTTGCCCTATATCCTTATCGCCTTCTTTTTCCCTTCTTGGATGGGAATATTATTGTTTCTTTGAGGTTGTTCTGGTTCTCCTGGAGCACTTCATTTCTGAGAATTAGGTGTCTGTACATCACATATGTACCTCACGCCTTGCATGTAGGTTATACGTCTGATGAAGGTGTGTAAACTTTTGTATGCTGGCCAAATGTTAGGGTATCCTTGGCAGGATATCCCAAGTTAAAGAATGCTGCAACAGTGATAGTAATGTCTTACATAACTGTACTTTCCTATCTTAATATCCCTGGCTTAGAAATCATTAAGTGTTGTTGTCAGTTTGTATATTCAAATTCCTATAGCATAGTGTTTTTTCATAACATAAAATGAAGTTTGTGCATGTTCCATGTTATGCAGTGGAGTCTTATCGCATTCTAGCATCCCCCCTCCATGATTCACAAATTAGCTGCTCTGCCTGCTTACAGTCAGCTCATTCATTCCTCCTAATGAGGGGGGAAACCAAGCATTTCCGTTCCAGGCAAGAACTTTGTGGATCATTAATTCTCTAACCAGAGAGTTTAATCAGCCTATTTCTCTCCACCTCCCCAAAAATGGTCATCTAGCATTAGTGAGCAGGTCATTATTGCCAACCTTATGGGCTTCCCTGCGTTTTCCCGACATGTAGATTGTAGGTTCTCATAATTGCTGCCTTACAGGCAGTGCATGCACATTGTGGTGCCTGGATATGTGGTGCACTGCCTTGCAGGGTGGGCCTGCTAAATTCTGTTTATTGATGATCACCAACTCTCTGGTTGCAGTTGCCACTGCAGTGATTTAGGCACCCCCACCACCACCAAAATGGCAAGCTGTTTTTGGCTTCTTACTCCTATCTTTCCCACCCATTTCCTTCAGCGTCAGTGCTTCTAATTGAACTTGAGACATATTGATTGGAGTCGTTAACACCATCATTTATTGAAGCTGTGTTGCATCTCAGGATTTTTAATCCCATTATGCAATATCAAACAACTCTCCTTCCCACCAAACTCTTGTGTGTTCCTTGTATGCCAAAAAATATGCTTGTGTGCATGGGGTGGGAAGGGCTTGGTAATTCTCTGAAGAATCCCAACCATTGTGCAATAAGAATCTAGATAGTTTGTTAGTAGCCGGCTTCTATAACTATCAGTACTGTTTGTATTGTAATGCAGAGAGACATAAAAGGAAATGTCATGTCTTCTTTAGTTGGGATGCAGGCAAGCAGAATTGTACCACCTTAAAACACTAACAAAAATCATAAGCTGCTAGGAAATCATTGTTTCTGTATGTGTTCAGTGGGGCGGGGCTGTGCCTTCACACCACCCAGTGTCGCAGTTCTGCCGCCCCTCAACCTCTTTATGTACTACAGCCAAGGTTGCACAAACTTGGAAAAAGAAGAACGAACAAAACTTACCCTTTCCCTTTCTTCAAAGGTGACATTTCACAGTAAATATGCTAATCCACAACATGATCTACTCGCACGTCAGCTACATAAAACATGCACACCTATTCGTGTCAACAAAAAGTCACACAATAAACTTTAATATTCCCAATGCAGAGAGTAATATGGTAAATCTTTTTTAATTTGTTTCTCAGAGTAATACGACATTGCATGTAATTAGGATTTATGGACATATGTGGCACATGAAAACGTGTATAGTAGAAGAAACATAAAGTTCCACATACTGTTTTTATGGAAGATTTGCAGTTTCTGATTCTGTTTTTTTAATAAAAGACAGTAACATTCTTGTATATGTTTTTGGTAGGGTTTTACATTTATTTGTTTCATCTGTCTTTTCTAAACTGATGTGGCAGTTGAAGGGAAAAGCTGTTAGTAGTCCATGTACAGAAATATTATTCTATTGTTTAAAAAAACATCAAAAAATAGATGCTATAGTGCAGCATATAGCCACACTTTGAAAACTCAAATGTATAGCTTTGCAGAGGAGAAAGATCAATTCTTGCTTTTAGAAATCGTAAATGTAAGCCAACAACTGCTGTTTAGAAAAGACTGTCAACGTTATTCATCTTCATATTTGGTTGTTGTGTTGGTAGTAGTTTTAGATAACAGTACAAGAAGACAGAAGCTGTAAAACGATATTTTCCTGACACATCCATTTATGTAACTGTTGATGAAGAGCTTCTGTTAGTCTGAAAGCTCATATAAGTGTTGAAACCCATTCTGATCCCATAAATGTAACTAATTGTCTTTACTTGAGTGACATCCATTTCTGTGAATGCAGTGTTTTTCTCCAGTCCTGAACGTATTTCTTATAAGTGAGGTTATTGGCTGTATATATGCCACTACAAAACACATTTCATCATACTTAGTAAAATATATGACAACACATAGACATCTTCTTTTCTCAATTAATTGTATATGTTTCTGTTGCATTCTTAACTTTTAAACGCCTGATCTCTGCATTCAGATAAGGCACAGAACTGTGTTTGTACAAGATTATTTATCAGCCCATGGAAAGGGCAGCAAAATATTCTTAGTGTTGAAAGCACTGTCTAGTAGGATAGCATGCTATTTGAATGGTATTTATTTCCATCTTTAAGTAAGGGAATCATAGATATTGGAACTGGTACTTATAAAAACTGATATATCATGCTGATTAGTGAAACAGACCGTCACCTATTTATAATGTGTGCAAACCACCCTTCATTCAGCCCATCAGTGGACACCTTTAGGGTCAGGTGCAAAGTGTTACAATCACTTGTCGACACTTAACAATGGAGTCTCATTATATATACATTATATGTACATTTTATATATATATATATATATATATATATATATATATATATATATATATACACACACACACACACACACACACTATACATTGTTTCAGTTTAAGTACTTATTATGTCACCTACCTACATTTTATCCACTTATTACAGTTTGTCTTGGTTTAACTCTTTTTCGCCATATGGCTCGGGTTATGGCTGGAAACTATCCAGAACCATTCCATTTACAAGGTTAACAAAAATTAAAAAATAAACCTGGTTTTGTACAAACATGACCCTGCATTGACTATGGTGATAAACTATAGCAGAGTGATAGCAAAATATGAAATACGCACACCTTGTCATGGTACATCACTGTTGTACAGTAACTTTTTTCCATTCTTGATTTTTTTTAAGTTTTATACTGCAACAAGTTTGACATGGACTGAACTGATTTTTAGGTTTATGTTTTCATCCTTATTGATCCAAGTGCAGTGTTTTAATTTGTCAGTTTAAGGATAAGGCGTATGAAGAGTTGTATGAAAGGTTGGACACTAAGGAGGAAGAAAAGGACCTGTACCAAATTGGCTAGACAGAGGGACCGAGCTTGGAAAGATGTACAGCAGGTAAGGGTGATAAAGGATAATGAGGGAAATGTACTCACAAGTGAGGAGAGTGTGTTGAGCAGATGGAAAGAGTACTTTGAGAGGCTGATGAATGAAGAGAATGAGAGGGAGAGAAGGTTGGATGATGTGCGGATAGTGACTCATGAAGTGCAGTGGATTAGCAAGGAGGAAGGAAGGATAGCTATGAAGAGGATGAAGAATGTAAAGGCTTTTGGTCCAGGTGACATACCTGTGGAAGCATGGAGGTGTTTAGGTGAAATGATAGTGGAGTTTTTAACTAGATTGTTTAATGAAATCTTGGAAAGTGAGAGGATGCCTGAGGAGTGGAGAAAAAGTGTTTTGGTACTGATTTTTAAGAATAAGGGTGATGTGCAGAGCTGTAGTAACTACAGAGGGATTACATTGATCAGTCACAGCATGAAGTTATGGGAAAGAGTAGTGGAAGCTAGGTTAAGAAGGGAGTTGATGATTAGTGATCAGCAGTATGGTTTCATGCCGGGAAAGAGCACTACAGATGTGATGTTTGCTCTGAGAGTGTTGATGGTGAAGTACAGAGAAGGTCAGAAGGAGTTGCATTGTGTCTTTGTGGACTTAGAGAAAACATATGACAGGGTGCCTAGAGAGGAATTGTGGTATTGTATGAGGAAGTTGGGAGTGTCAGAGAAGTATGTAAGAGTGGTACAGGATATGTACAAGGGTAGTGTGACCAGCGGTGAGGTCTGCGGTGGGAGTGATGGATGCATTTAAGGTGGAGGTGGGATTACATCAAGGATCAGCTCTGAGCCCTTTCTTATTTGTAATGGTGATGGATAGGTTGACAGACGAGATCAGATAGGAGTCCCTGCGGACTATGATGTTTGCAGATGACATTGTGATCTGTAGTGAGAGTAGGGAACAGGTGGAGGAGACCCTGGAGATATGCTCTAGAGAGAAGAGGAATGAAGGTCAGCAGGACTAAGACAGAATATGTGTGTGTGAATGAGAGGGAGGATAGAGGAATGGTGAGGATGCAGGGAGTAGAGGTGGCGAA
Organism: Protopterus annectens; assembly: GCF_019279795.1. Classification (NCBI taxonomy): domain Eukaryota; kingdom Metazoa; phylum Chordata; order Ceratodontiformes; family Protopteridae; genus Protopterus; species Protopterus annectens. The sequence continues at coordinate 1,367,182,503 of NC_056745.1, forward strand.
GGTGGATGAGTTTAAATACTTGGGATCAACAGTTCAGAGTAATGGTGAGTGTGGAAGAGAGGTGAAGAAGAGAGTACAGGCAGGATGGAGTCGGTGGAGAAGAGTGTCAGGAGTGATTTGTGACAGACGAGTACCAGTAAGAGTGAAAGGGAAGGTCTACAAGAGGGGTAGTGAGACCAGCTATGTTATATGGGTTTGAGACAGTGGTATTGACAAAAAGGCAGAAGTCAGAGCTTGACGTGGCAGAGTTGAAGATGTTAAGATTTGCACTGGGTGTGATGAGGATGGGCAGGATTAGGAATAAGTATATTAGAGGGTCAGCCCAGGTTGGAAGGTTTGGAGACAAAGTCAGAGAAGCAAGATTACGTTAGTTTGGAGATGTGCTGAGGAGGGATGCAGAGTATTTTGGGAAAAAGATGCTAAGGATGAAGCTGCCAGGTAACAGGAAAAGAGGAAGGCCTAAGATAAGGTTTATGGATGTGGTGAGAGTGGACATGCAGGTGGTTGGTGTGACAGAGCAAGATGCAGAGGACAGGAAGAAATGGAAACAGTTGATCCACTATGGTGACCCCTAACGGGAGCAGCTGAAAGAAGAAGAAAAAGTTAAGACTATGAGCTTTTAACAGGTGTTGTCATTTGTGTGACTCTGAGCAAGTCACTTAACTAGTGAGTACTCCCCCAGTTTTCCCAGAAAACAGGAACTTATAACTCGGGTATACCTGGTTAACAGATATAAAAAGTAATTTGAATATCTACTTCCCATTGGTTGTGATAGAGTATTAAGACCTTTTTTTTGTAAGCCACAGCACTAGTATGTGGTTTGATTTGTGTTCGATAGTTGAAGGTTCAGTACTGATCTCTGTGTTGTGCTGTGCTAGTTAAAATTTTGCATTCATAGACTGTACTAACAACTCTAATAATATGAGATCTGTTTGATGACCAGTTTGCAATTCATCTGACATCTTATGGGCTTATATTAAGTTTGTCTCATTTCTCAGCTATGTCAGGTTAGAAGGTCATGTCAGAAGCCTTAACCAGATCATGATAAACAGTGTGTACTGAGTGATCTCTGTCCATAGCCACTGTTACCATTTCAGGAAAAAAATTACTAGGTTCAGGAGACGGGCTCTGCCCTTCAAAAAACAAAATTGAGTTTTGTTAAACTATTCACTAGCGCAAACTATCAGTCATTTCACTTTTAGGGTACAGTGATTTTGTGCTATTGGATAGTGACAAATAAGGATGCCTAGCCTGCATGCTAATGGACAGCAGTACACACATAACAGGAAGAGTATCAGAATGGTCAGTAAGGAAATGGTTCCGCCCATGATTGGAAAGCAGAAACTTTTTGCACAACAGGACACAAGTCAGTGCTCTTGGGGTCCTCTTCATTCTTATAAACTGCCAGTCTTATTAAGCCCACTCTGCAGAAAAACAGTACAGTATGTACAGTTACAAGGTGTTGTATTCTAACTTATGCATTATGTTAATCACACAACAGTCAGTTGCTCTTTTGGAGTTGAGGATGAGGAGGTTAAGTTTATTCCTTAGTTTAAGCTGCTGATTTTTTTTTACCCCACAGTGAATGCCACATAATGCCTGAACGTAAGGGAAAGATGTAGCCAAACTTTGAACTATTTTTACTGTTTGTACGATTTTCAAGTGGTTGCCTGAAGGGGTTGGAGATCACAAGTTTTGCTTGTGTTATACTGCAAGCAAAATTTTTTCATCAAATAGCCTCGGTCTTTGTGGAAACTGTATATTTTGCTGTAAAACGCAGAACTACAGCTTTTTAAATACTCCTACATGAAAGGAAACAGGAATTTAGAATTTTTGCCACTTGCCTAACACTGGCAAAATGTGCAAAGTCAGTAATTGTTCCAGTTTTTATATCCATTAAATCCAGGAAGTATTGTATGCATGATAACAAGATCCCAGGACAAGAGTCTTAGATGGGCTTTTTTCGGGTGCAAGAAGAGGCTTAGTTGAAGCATCATAGCTTCCAAGAAAAAAATCCCATTTGTGACGGAGTTTCTATTCACTGATACAAAGGTAACTTGTCACAGAGTCATAAGAAGAATTTGACTGATTTGATCAGTTTATGTAGATTAGGAACCAGACAAAAAACAGCTTATGTAAATTGCCAAGGTTATTGAAGAGGTGACCTCCTTGCACAACTTTTGGTGTACTCTCAGATAGACAGACAGACAACCAGCCATCTAGGTAGGAAAAACACAAGATCTCTGGAGGTGAGCAGACAGCAACTGCTGAGTATTCATTAGAAATAGCAGTAGTGGTGGTGCTGGGGTCAATATATGCCAGTGACCAAAGGACAAAAACTGATACTGGCAAGGTCTTTTTCCCTTTCAGGAATGTCAAGAAGTAATGACTTATCTCATGAATCATGTGATATGCAGGTATATAGCATGCACATCTAAAATGTAAATCCATTCATCCATGAATTCATATTGGCCTCCATTCTTGTCCTGTCAGAGAAATAGTTGTCTATAGAGCAGGTAGCTCGAAGTTATTGCGCTGGACAAGCTGCTTTACTTATTTATTTTACTCAACCAGTTGCTGACAGTGTGAATGGGTTGTTCCTATCATGAACTTCAGCAGCCATATCCTGGTTGAAACTGCTCAGCTCAAGGAGTCAGCTAAAATCTTAAGCTCTCCCATTTTTTGTAAACTTGGGGGGGATTGGAAATGAACCAGGTCCTTTTCCTCACTATTTCAGTAGGATATGCTTGATTGTTGCCACCCATTTTGCAGAGTGAAGTATGTTATGGCATTTAAACCACTGGGGGCATTATAGTGACTCACTGGTTAAGACCTCTGTGCCATAGTTCCCAGGGTTCAGGTTTCAGTCATGAACCCTGTTCAACATCTGTGGAGTTTGCTTGTGTTTTATCAGGGTAGTCTGATTTCCTCCCATCTCTCAAATGCATTCTTGCTGACTGCCTACTCTAATTTGTCCATGCATGTATTTAGTTTGCCCATGCCCTTGTGGCCTCTGCTGTGGCTAAAAAGGGTCATAGATTGTCCAGTTCACTTGGTTGGTTAACAAGTGAAAAAAGCATACATGTTAGCAGACCACGAATGACTAGTGGTATTCAAGGTATGTGTATGCTGTGCTCTGTGCCTTGCTTGATTATATCCAGAACCCAACTGCCAAAGTAAGCATTCTGCTAGATCAACTCAGGTGTTGTTCAGGAAAACTGATGACCAAACTCTTTCAGGAGATGTGGGAGTTGGGGACTGAGGAAATAAATGATAGTTTTGTGAGGCAGGATTTTTTCTAGACTCTACAGTTCATGGGAATTGCCACTGATGTTTTGTTTATGTTCTAAAACCCAGGATCATACCCATCTGTCAGTGCTGACCTTTGTCAAGACATCTGGAAAAGGTGCAGTTGCACCAAAATCGAAAGCCCTTGGGGGGGGGGGGGCATGTCCTTACAAAGTATCACAACCTGGCCTTACCCCCTGCGGAACATTTACTTTTATTGCTGGTAGTTAATTCATCTGCTGCTTTGACTGAAGCTTTAAATTTTGTGGTTTCTTGGTGTTCTTTTTTTATCGTCTAAGGGTTTTCAGAGTCTTAAGGAATGATGCCCATGAAGTGTAAGCAAACTGCCAGTATTTTGATTACCACTGAATAAAACATAAGTACTTTCTATGACTTAGTTTATTTACCTGTCAGATTAGCTGATGCCACATTCTTCAAACTTTACTGAGGGGTTACATTTTATTATTTTTATTTGGGTAAGTGAAATGGTCCACAGTCCGTTTTCAACCACATTCCAGGTCATCAGGGAAAGGATGGATGGACAGACAGACAGACAGACATAATGCATATGGACAGTTTAGAGTAGCTAGTCAGCATGTTTTTGAGAAGTGGAAGGAGCCCAAATACCTACAGCAAACCTACACAGACCAGGGCGAAGATGCTGATTTCACCAAGATAGCAGCTGGAAGACAGGATTGAACCCTGGACTCTGCAGCTTATGGGACAGAAATCATAACTACTGCGCTACTATACTGTCACTTAATATCCTTCAAAAAAGTAAAATATATAAACTAACTGAATGAACCTAACAATAATGTTACACAAGAAGCTGTACAAAATGTGAGTTTTGCAGAGTATTTCATTTTTTACTAAACAAATGACTTATTAAACATTGTATTTCCTTTTTTGTTTGGCGGGGTGATGTATGTTTTTGCCCTACATAATGGGATGTATTTTTATGTGGTATATGAACTGTCTGCATGTTATAAGGATATTACACAATTACCTCTAGTCTAACAATACTTTCAGAGTGCTTAGACGTGGGGTTATGTATTATTAGAATGTGAATGAACGGTGTGTTGTGTTTTGGAAAAGATGGGGGTGTATGCAATGATAAGTATGAGTTTCTGTGTTCACTGTACTAAGTGTCACATATTCTCATAAATTGCATGTATTTTATGGCTATGAATACCGTGTCTCTAAATCTACATTTTTTTATCTCTAAACAAATAAAAAGTAGTACTTCACTTGGTCAGAGTTTGCTCATTCAGGAGTGTCTAGGTGAAGTTTATGTGTACATTGGTAATGCACCACAGTCCATCTATCCTCTGCTAATATTTTTATTAGTGGATAAATAACTTTGATGTACTCTCATATTATGTACTTTCAGTAAAGCAAGCTTATTGTGTTTAGCATGTGTGGGTTTGTAAGATCACATTAATGATGACAGGAAATCTTTCTTCGATGGCAGATACTTATGTAGTCCATATTTTAGAAAATGCATTTGCTCTGTAAAATGATTCACATTTTTATTATTACTATTTGTTACAGATAGTACTCCAGACTGCTTCCCTCATCAGAACCCATGAATTTTGCAACTAGTCACTATTTGTGTATAGAACACAGTGAAAGGTTTTGACATGTTAATGGACTGTAATTAAAGCATCCTACAGTATTTGCTGCACACTGATGAAACCTTGTAATAAACTGCACTGTAGACCAAATTAATGTATTAAAGGGGAGGTGTGGAAGGAACAGCAAAGGTGGGAATGACTGAGCATCTGAAGGGCTCTCTTCAACGAGGAATAGGGTTGACACAATGCATGGCAGCTACATGACTGAGTCAGTGGGGGTGCTATCTTTCTTAATGTAAAAGTAAATACTCAGGCCAGTGGGCAGTGCCCAGCTTTGGTAGCTGCTTAGTGGAAGTATGAGCACTTATAAGAGCAGCTGCTGCACATGTGAGCCCTGGATTAACAGGTCTGGTGAGTGTTTAGCAGCTTTATGACCTTCCTGACCCCTGGACCAAGCTGAAAAATGGTTTGAGGCAGTGATAATGTAAAGAACTGGGCAAGTGAATCCTGAAAAATCTAAAGGAGTAGCTCTCTAAATAATGCAGTAAAGTGCTACTGTATGTTAAGGGAGAAAACGTCACAATGACTCACTTGTTGTTGTTGTGTCTTTCGGCTTTTCCCGGTTAGGGGTTGCCACAGCAGAACTCCGGTCCGCTAATGATTGGCAGTAGATTTTTACGTGCTGAGTTGCCGGCTCTGATGCACAACCTTCAATGAAGGTACGCTCATTCACGCATGTCTCCACACAGAAGACGCTCTAGCTGAGAACAGGACAACGTCATACTGTGAGGCGACAACGCTACCGCAGCACCAGTACACCATTAATCAAACCCAGAATTTTGGGTCACAGACCTATAATTCAAGCACCATCTGATTAGAATTGTTTACACAAACTGTGACAAAGTAAAGGTTATGCTGAGCAGTGGTTTCTCATACACAAAACATGTGCTATGTGCTACCCTGAAGATAGCATGTATATAGTCCTGTCTCCTTCAAAGACCTGGCAGATTCAATATCTTTTTTTTTCTCTCCAAACATCTTTATTACATTTTCACATATGACAAAGGCCATCTATATAAATGAAAAACATACAAAATTATATCAGTTTAGTTGCAAACAGTTTACATCACAGACGCCATTGAAACAACGGTAGTTATAAACCATCCATTCATTGTCAGTTAAGCATTGTATGGCTCGTTCAAATCCTGCCTCTTAAACCTTGTTCCTGCTGTGCATAAGCTGTTCCCACAATTCCCATTTTTTCATATGTAGTTTGCTCCTTCCCTTTTCTAAAGATCCCAATTCCAATTGCTTTATCTCTGTTACTATATTCACTACTTCTAGTAAAGTTGGTCTAGACTTTGTCCACTTTCTAGTAATTGCTTTTTTGGCAGCCACCATTATTACATTCGGCAAGGCTTTACTATGTCTAAGCAATTCCAGTTCTGTAACATAACTCAAAAAAATCATATCCCCAGTCAGTACAGTCTGCTCACCCAGCATTTCCGATGGAGCGGTCTTCAGGGAATCCCTAAAGTCTGCAAACTCATTACACTCCAAACAAAATGTGTTCTCAGCTACCTCTTTCTTGCCCATCACACGTCCAACATTTGCTATCCACCTGAGGAAAAATTTTTGGAATCTACTTGGTGTATAAAAGTACCTATGTAAACACTTCCAGGCAACGATCCTAAATCGTCTAGACTTTGTTGCATATTTTGGAGATATACATATATTCCCCATTGTCTGTTTAAGCTCCTCTGATTGATTCTTATAATTATCATGCAGTATTTTATATGCTTTACTAATTATTCCTGCTTTAATGGCAGCTTCTGTTCTAGATTCTATTAAAAACTCTACCAGTGCTGGTCTTTCATTTAGAAGCCCCCTATTTCTTTCTCTTTGCCTATACTCTGATTTCAATCCTTGATGGGGAAGGTGATTTCTAACCTGCAGTCCAAATAAATTCTTGGCCTCTTCCCATTCTATTTACCTTTCCCTTTCTAGTTATTTGCTCCTAGTACCTTGGTCTTTTGTCAGTTTTCTGCAGTAAATTCCAGCCCACTTCTGCCTGTTAACTGTATCCCTGACCACAGTCATCCCTATCGGCAAAATCTCTTTTCTCCATTCTCTTGCTGTTTTTTTCTTAGAATACTCCCTGCTATTTTATTACTATAATACTCTGTTTGAATTTGGTTGTTCTCCTTAAGAGTCTGCATCAAAAATCCCAATCTCTCCTTATGTCTTGAGCTTCCTCCCTGTGTTCAGCATCATTCCTTTCCACTTTGAATTACAATTTTCTGCTTGTGCTATGTATAACAGCCTTAACTGTGTTGCTCTAAAATACCCCCTCAAATTAGGTAATCCTAGTCCGCCTTGTTCTGTTGGTAGAATTATCTTATCCCACTTGACCCTTGCTGTCTTCCCTTCCCAGATAAAGACCTTCAGTTCGTTTTTAATTGCTATCCACAACTTCTCCTACGGTTGATAAATGCATGCTTGACCTGTGTATAAGACTAAAGGGACTAAAAAACATTTTTATGGCTTGTATCTTAGTATAAATATGATGAAACTTTCAGTTTCTCAATTTTTGTATTATCTTCTGTTTAGTCTCTTCCCACATATGCTTAGCTGCCACCACAGAGTCATTTCCAATCCATACCCCTAAATACTTTATTTTATCATGTTCCCATAAATATGGATATTGTTGGAACAATTCGTGTGTGGGTACATAATTTACTGCTATTGCCTTTGTTTTAGCTTGATTCATTTTTTATATCCCGAGAAATTTGAAACTGTCTTAGTGTTCCATAACACTGCAATGCCCCTTTCTGGTGTCATCATGTATAAAATAATATCATCTGCAAATAGAGCCAGCTTTTCCTGGCTACCATGCCAGTTATATCCTTGAATTTCTGAGTCCCTTATTTTCTTTGCCAGTGGTTCTAAATGTAATGCAAACAACAAAGGGGAAAGCGCACAACCCTGCCTGGTTCCTCTACATGAGCAGAAATTATCGGCGAAGACCCCACCCATTTTAACTTGCGTCTCTGATCCCTCATATATTTTTCTAATCAGCCTTATAATTGTATCAGGGAAAGCATATGCTTCCATTGCCTGATCATTAAGTCCCAGTCTACTCTGTCAAATGCTTTCTCTGCATCAAGATCCACCAATAAAAGGTGGTTCTTTCTTACATTCTGCTTCCCTCTGGATCATCAGTGTTCTGTTAATATTGTCAGATGTTTGCCTCCCCTCTACAAAACCACACTGATCCATATCTATCAATTTTGGCATTACTTTTGCCATTATTTTAGCCATTATAGACATTAACACTTTATAATCATGGTTGAGTATTGGAATGGGCCTGCATGAAGCTGGACCCAATGGATCGTTGCCCTCTTTAGGTATTACCGTTGCCACCGCCTTCTTCCAGGCTGCTGCAACTTTCCCTCTTAAAATACTGTTAAACAAAACCTTCCAGATTTTTCAGTTTTTCCCTCCTAACTTCCAAACTTCCACAGGAATACCATCCATTCCTGGGGACGTTTCTAAGGATAGGTTATGCATAGCCATTTTTTATCTCATCCTTTTCTATCCTGTTAGTAATTGAGCCTCATCTACCTCTAACTTTGGCACATTTAACTCTTCCATAAGCATCTCCATCTGTACCTTTTTTTGATTTCCATATTTCTCTGATTAATACAAATTTTCATAAAATATCCAAAATATTTCTAGTACTTCTACAGGGTCTGTTGTTATCTTCCTTGTTATAGGCTCCCTAAGCCTGGTGACTGCCCTTTCCACTTTCTGTTCCCTGAGTTGTTGTGCTAAAAGGTTTTGTGCTCTAGAAATATTATCAGAAACAGTTGCTTAACAGCAATCTTTCTAAACTTCTGCGTATTATCGAGGTAATCCCTTATTTTCTGTTTAGCATTCTGCAGTTGCTCCTTTCCTTGTTCTGAGAGATTTCCCCCTATTTAGCAATACCTTAACATTTGTCAATCCCTCTAAGTCATTCTTGGTACTGTTTAACCATATCTCCCTTTTTTATTTCCAACCTAGTTTTAAACTCAAGTTTAATTTTATCCTACTCCTTAACTATGCTTTCAGAAAATAATTCTGTCTTCTCTAGTAGCTCCTGAATTAATTCCACAACCCATTCCTTAAATTCTTTTCTTTTCAATCGATAGGTGGGAAAGCACAATTGTCTCATTTTTATTTGATTATGTTACATTTTTATTTTAGTTATTATTGGTTCATGATCTGAAATAGTGATTGGATGCATTTTAAGACCTTCAATTAAATGTACATGTTCCTGGGAGATATAAAATCTATCTAGCCTAGCCCAGTTTTTGTATCTCGGTAAGTAATATGTAAATTCACTCTGAACTCCTAGTACTGAATTCACATCTTTCATGCCAAACATTTTCATAACTTTCTTCAAAAATGTATCGTTCTTTGTTATATTTTCCCTTCTAGGCCCCCAGACACATCTTCACTGTTGCAAACCAAATTCCAATCTCCACCTATAAGTAATATTCCTTGTTGAAAGCCAATTATTTCTCCCCAAATTTTCTTAAGCTCCATTATAGCAGTTTTAGGAGGGTTGCAAATGCATGCCAGTGTAATCCTCCTCCCTAGCCAGTAGCCCCTTAGTAGTATGTATTTTCCATTATTATCTTTTTTCCCCTCTTCTATCACTATTGGTGCTCCAATTGCAATTAATGTAAGTACTCCTCTTTTCTTTGCCCCAGATATTCCGCCAAATAACCATCCTGAAAACCTTTCTGTATCAAATTCACATGTTCATTTCTTTCCAGATGCGTCTCCTATAGCATAGCTATTTACACTCCACATTTTTTAATATAGTTCACTACTCTTTCTTTTTTATATACTTTCCTACTATCTTGGCAGGAAATGGAATTCTCTCCCTCCTTCACTTAGAACAACATCTAACTCTGAATCCTTCAAAACCCAACTTTTCTCTTACCTGTCCTCTAAACATAAGTGTTCCTGCTTTCATCCCACTTAAATTTAATTAACTACCCTTATGAACCCTCTATATCCTTTCACTTCAAACTACCCAAAACTATTATTTTTCCATTGCTACTAAATCAAACTTAAGCTACTTCTCAGTTCAAGTATTTCTCTCTCTCTACTCCTTGTATGTAAATATTGTAAATATCAGGTAACCTCAGATCTCTTCATTACAGACAGTTGAAACTTGCTGCTCTGAAGGGAAACTACTGAAAATCTATTTTATCTACCTTCCTTAATGATGTTTTTGAGGTATACTGTGTGCCTTTTCCTTTTTTTACTAACTGTGTGAATGTAATTACACATGTATTTTTTTTACCTTCAACACTATGTAACTTAGATTGTATTTGCATTGCTTTTGGAGCTTTTCTCCCCGGGCCTCCACTGAAAATGGGCACGTTCTGGCCCAGTGGACTTCCCTGGTAATCAAACTGGAACTAACTAAATAAATAAATAAATATTTATCCGTAAGACCATTCAGATTGAAAGACATTGAGAAAGAATAATTTTGTTATATAGTTATTATTACAACCTTTTGTATATAACTACTCTTTTGCTAAATGTCTAGTTCCAGCACAAATATATACTGTTCTGCAGGTTGGTCTTTTCTACAGTTGTTTCATGTCATATCCATTTGCACCTATGTCACGTCTTACATAACTTTGTTTTTTGAACAAACAGAACAACCAACCCCCCCCCCCAAAAAAAAAAAACTATGAACTCAACAATACAGTTGCATACTGAAGCTGTTTGGTTAGCTTTTGCATACCCTACATCAGCTTTATTACAAGCTGAGATAAGTACAAACTTGCAGTGTTATAAGATAGTACTGAATTTTATTTTTTCTGTTGTTTCATTGAATATTGTGTTAAAAGCAGTACTGCATTTATCTGCTTATTTATTTGTTTACTGAAAATTGTGAGCTCTCTCTGTTCTCTCCCTGTCTGCAGTTAGTTTATTCTTCTCACATCATTGTTATTCGGTGTAGAAGTCTTAGCCTAGAGGGATTCTCTGTGCCTTAAAGTCTTAGTCCCTTATCTCTGAAATTATTTCTGATGAATAGTTGCATACCTGAGCTGTTTGGTTAGCTTTTGCATACCCTACATCAACTTTATTACAAGCTGAGATAAATACAGACTTGCAGTGTTATAATATAGTACTGAATTTTATTTTTTCTGTTTATTGTTTCATTGAATATTGTGTTAAAAATAGAACTGCATTTATCTGCTTATTTGTTTACCGAAAATTGTGAGCTGTCTCTGTTCTCTCCCTGTCTGCAGTTAGTTTTCTCTACCCGCTCTCCCTGTTCTTGATGTGGTATTAATCTTGGTGGTTTTGGAATTGACAGCCCCTCCTGTAAATTTGTGTTTCCTGGGCCCATCTCATTTGCTCACTCAACCAAGTGCAGTGAGATCATATTTTGATTTCAGACACTCCTACCATTCCAATCTGTTCAGCCCTATCCTAGTCTAGTCTCATTAGCTCATCCTGCCTAACGCAGAGAGAACATTTGAGTAGGCATACCCACTTAAGCCTTGAACTTGTCTGATTGAAGACTGCTGGAACAGGGCTCAGTTCTGAGGTTTTTTACCGGTTAATTGGGTAATTTGTTCAAATCAGTTTGCTTGTTTTCTGTTGTTATGAAAAAAATTGCACTTTATCTGCTTTTACTGTATTTGTGTTTCTTCCTACTTTATTACCTTATTTTGCTTTTGCCTCTTCTTAAAAGTACTCAGTTGTGTTTTTTTTCTGCTGCATTTATTACTGCTTGGTAGTAGCCTGACTAAATTGTAACTATTATTGTAAGTCTTTTGGTTATTGCACTTGGGCTTCAGACCAGTTGTTTTACATTAAGAAGGTTTGTGGTCTGCACTGTTGTGGCAGGACAGGTAGCTTACATCCTTCTAAGTTGGGAATTGCTGATTGAAGGCTCAGTGTCTGTTATTCTAAAAGTGTATTAGTTCTGGTTTAAGCACTTGGACTTCAGGCCAGTTATTATACATTAAGAAGGTTTGTGGCGTGCACTCTTGTGGGAGGAGAGGCTAGATTCTACTCTTCTGAGCTGGGAATTTCTGGTTAAAGGCTTACTGTGCCTGCTCATTTGAACTGTTTTTCTGATATTGGTGCGCATTGTCTGCTGTAGCATAGACTAGATTCAGGCCTGCTGAATCTAGCTTTGTTTGTATAACTTGAGCACTAATCCAGGCCATCTTTTTGGAGAAGGTTCCCCTGCACCCTAGTGGCAGGAGTGTGTGGTTAGAACTTGTCAGATTGAAGACTGCTGGAACAGGGCACAGTTTTGAGTTTTTTTACTGGTTAATTGGGTAATTTGTTTAAAATCAGTTTGCTCATTTTCTATTGTTGTATATAAAAAATTGCACTTTATTCATCTGCTTTTACTGTAATTGTGTTTTTTCCACTTTATTACCTTATTTTCCTTGTGCTTCTTCTTAAAAGTACTCAATTGTATTATTCCGCTGCAGTTATTACTGCTTGGTAGTAGCTTGATTAAATTGCAACTGTTATTCTAAGCCTTTTGGTTTAAGCACTTGGGCTTCAAACCAATTGTTTTACATTAAGAAGGTTTGCGGACTGTATTGCTGTGGCAGGACAAGTAGCTTACATCCTTCTAAGTTGGGAATTGCTAATTGAAGGCTCTGTGTCTGTTATTCTAAAAGTGCATTAGTTCTGATTTAAGCACTTGGGCTTCAGGCCAGTTATTTTACATTACGAAGGTTTGTAGTCTGCACTCTTTTGGGAGGAGAGGCTAGGTTCTGTCCTTCTGAGCTGGAAATTTCTGGTTAAAGGCTTATTGTGCCTGCTTATTTGATCTGTTTCTTTCTGAAATTTGTGTTCCTTGTTTGTTGTAGCCCAGAAGTTAGTAGTTTATTGGCCATTTTTGGCAAATTTCTATTTCATTTCCCTGCTATAAAAACCGCATTTGCGAGGTTTTGCGCGCCAGGCATTGCCGGTTGTCTAGGGTTAAACTATTCCCGGCTCCACAAAGCCTGCTCTTCAATTTTTTCCCTTGGAACTAGACAAACTTTCAACTTAAGCACTCAGACCATTCATTTCACAGCCCAGCACTTGCTCATAACTCATAGCAAGCACTAATTAACCCTAAAACTAGACCCCCCTATACTGTCCAGAAGGGCAAGGCTCTCTATTCGTCCCTACCAGCAAATCAGTAAAACAGCTCACTTTACCTATTCAGGCTTGTCCAAAGGGTAGTTTCAGGTGTACTCTCCAGTCCAACTGGTGAATCCAGGCATTTTGAGGCAATGTTACAACTGCCTCATGTATACAGACAACCCTCTCCTCCTACCACCAAACACTAATATATGCAAGAGATGCAATTATACAGCCAAACTGAAGGCAAAGCTCTCTCTCAACCCAAGACTGGAACTGACAGTCAAGAGAAGGAAAATACTTGCAACACACCACCAGTCTTACACAGACCTACTAAACCAACACCGGCAAATAACACACATAAATACATGAAAACATACTCAGAGGCTCGAAATAAAAATCTGCAAAAGCATGGGAAAAAACACACTGATTTTTCTTTTGTCATACTCTCTTGATCAGACCCTTCCGCTCCCCCATCTCCTCCCTTCCTCATTTTTTTCATTGCAGTGCCTTCATTTCTCAATACTGAACAAAGAAAAAGAGAGAAGGATGAACAAATCAAAATAAAAACACCTGTTTATATTAGTATCCCCATTGCATTAAAAAACTGAGAGAACTTTACTTCAAGTCTATTTTTGTATTATCTTTAAAGCTGTTACACCTGGGAAAACCCCTGATTGTTTTCAGGGAACCTTATGTCCTAGTCAATTTTTCTGCTCTTTTTTCTTCTTTTCCTTCAGCTAATCCTCTTCCACCAGACTGTCTCTAGTTTCTTTTTATCAGAGTGTCTGTATGGAGACCTATGGAGCTAGATTTGGAGCACGCGCACAATGTGCCCCTTCAACTAATACGTCCTGCTGTGGAATACCATTCCAGTTGATTATTTGTGCTTTCATAAATTTAATGCAGTCTGTTCCTTCCAGATTCTCTGGTATAGCTGAAAATCTCAAGTTTTCCCTATGTCCTTGTCAGAAGAAAAAAATTCAAATGAGTCGCATCTGCCTCGGGTGATGAATTTTCCTTTATTAGCAGCTAACCAGATTACACAGCATGTTGGCCAAGATGTCCGGTCTGGACTGATCTGATCTCCTCTGATCTGATCTGATCTAATCTGATCAACTTGTTTACTGACATCAACTTTTATACTGCAAGCAAAACAACCTTTTGTTACATTTCTGACCGTTGACAGTTGGCTATGAAAAACATATAGGATAAGCATGTTTATCACAAATTACCTCAAACCCACAGCTAGTACAGAATGTTCAATTCAACAACGGTAGCTCAAATTTTCCAGGACACACAGCCTGCCCCAGTAAATTAACTCTTACTCGGCCGTGCGTCCTTATCCCAGGCTTCACTGAGCTATAACCAAATCTCTTTATTCTGAAATGCAGAAAACAGATATCATTCAGGTTCATAAGCAATGCTGCATTTTGTTCACAGATGAGGCCCATCTTTGATAGGCATATCCCAACAAATAACATGTTCACTTTGCAAGAACAGGAAAAAGACAAATAACAATATGTTTTAAAACTTTTTCTCTTAACATTTCCCCCCTGAAAACACTTTTATTTGTCTTTTATTTCAGCAATATATGGTAAAAACTAAGTTTTTCTTTGCATACATTACTTCATTGGCAAAGCAAATTTTTAAACTTCAAAAACATTTGCAGAGAGTCACATTTCAATGTATTCACTTTCACCAGTCTGTTGCAATTGCTGGTGCATCGTCTTCGTAACAGCAGTATAAACCAGTCTTTGTAGAAGACCTCTGATACAGGGTATACAACAACAACCACATACCACCACGATAGCCACAGCGACTCCAACGTTCACCAGGAAACTGCTGATGAGATGACTCCATTTTCCAAACCACGCTTGTAGAAAATCTGTAAAGGGATTATTTACCCCGGAGTTCTCTGCCAATTCTTCGGATAACATCTCCAAAACTTTCAAAGCTCGAGTGATACTTCCATCAGGCGCAGTGTTGTTTGGAATATATGTACAACAGAAAGTCCCAAACATCTTGCAAACTCCTCCTTCTTTGGCCAGGAGCATATCCAACGCAATTCAATTCTGCCATGCCACCTGCGAAGTGGCCTCCAGTTGTTCAGCAATTCCTTTCAATGCATCTTTGGTATAGTTCACAAAATGCTGCTGGTTATAGTAAATGTAGTTGATCCAGTCCACATTCTTATTAGGTTGAATCCAGACAAAGATGGATGTAAAACCAGCTGCTATCTGGTTTATTGCTTTGTATTCATCAGGTACGCCTCTTGGTATGCCAATGCTGTTGATGTAGACACCGTTATCGAAAGATTTCTTCGGTACCTCTCTTTTTCTCCTACTCAACCACTTCGGCTTTATTTCAAGTTCTCTTACGAAATTGCTTGCTGGAACTGGGAAAATGTAGAATGGCAGAATTAACTTTACAAGTGCACAAGTTGCCTTCTAGGGAATCGTAAGCCTTGATCTGAGTTTGTTGTCTCCACATAACCACCATACGTCTGCTAAACTGTGAGTTTGGTTCTCCAGAAATGGATTCCCATTGCCATTCACAGTAACAATGCAATAGTTATGTCCCATATTGCCATAATTTTTCCCTGTGCCTTCTCTGGAAATGCACATATACGAACCCGGATAGGAAATCGCTGCAGGCGGTTTCTCAACTTTGTTTATGACTGGAAAACGCTTAGTTTCATCTTTGCATTTATCTTCAGTTTTGTTGAAGAATAATTTCAACAGACATGTTAGGTTACCTTCATCTTGCATCAATGGGACTGTTGCTAATTGCTGTTTACCTTCAGCACAAGAAATACAGTTCTCACAATGTGCTTCTCGGGTACTATATCTAACCCAAGATAACCATTCATTATGGTGTACGAATCCCGTCTCGAGTAACAATTGTTCTTCTTTTGTGAAGGCAAAATCTGCTTTATTTGTAGCATTCTTAAGGATTTGTACTTTAAGTTGGAGGGTCCCCAAAGGATCAGTTCTAGTTGGAAGAGACTCCGATTCCATAAAATCCTGAATCACTTTCTTGTGGTGACACAATGGTTATAGTAACTACTCCGGTACCTTGGAAATGCGCAATTTTTATTCTTTGTTGCCTGCTTTTATCTTTCTCTGGTATCACTGCACCACTTGTTTCCCATCCATTCACATCTGTTGACCACCAAACACTTGACCAGGACGTACAGTCTCTATTGCGCAAGTATTTTGCACGAGTCAAGAAATTATTATTGTTCCATTTAGAACAGTCCAAAATTCCTTCACAAAGTTTCACCTTAAACACAGTAGTAACACCTGTTTGCGCTTGCAGCACCACCATTCCTTTTTCTCTTGCAACTGTTCCTTCTTGTATGGACATATTTACTTTCACCACCAAAATCATCATCATGTGACAGTTCAAGTACCAGTTGAACATGGCCATCCTCCCTAAGGACTACCTCGCACCATTGGTTTCTTCACTGGGTTTGAGACGAACTAACCCCTATTGGGCTAATCCCCCTTTGTAGCCAGACTTTGCGCTCAGAGGTCCGGTGGAGTTTGACCAATATCAATGGCAGAAGGAAGAGCCTTGAGTTTTTTACAGTGGGTGATATGAATCCACAAAGTCGTCTCAGCGATCTTTACAGCCGTAGGTGTCGAGATAAGTACTTGGTATGGGCCTACCCACCTGGGGGATGACCAATTCTTTCTCTTCACAATTCGGATCCACACCCAGTCCCCGGGTGCCACGCTTAACAAGGTTTCATTTCTGGAATCTGCAAAGGAGTCATTGGTTACAAGAAATTTGACATTTAGCAGCTTCTTCATATAATCCGCTAGATCCTCACCCCCCTCACGTTCTGCTGGCAACAATCCTTGCCACTGCAGGACGTAATATGGTCTCCCAAACAAAAGTTCAAATGGTGTAAGTCCTTTGTAGGAAGGTGAGATTCGCATGTACAGGAGTGCCAATGGAAGGCACGCAGTCCATGACCTATGTGTTTCTGCCATTAGTTTGCGGAGCTTACTCTTCAAGACACCGTTGTGTCTTTCCACCAGGCCAGCTGATTGGGGATGGTAAGCACAATGATTTTTGAGATCAATTTGAAACACTTGACCCAATTTCTGAACAATCTGGTTAACAAAATGAGACCCATTATCATTGTAAATGCGTCTTGGTAGGCCAAATCGGGGAATTATTTCTGTAGTCAAAAGCTTTGCTACTGTTTGTGCATTCAGATGCTTCACTGGAAAAGCTTCTACCCATTTAGAAAAAGCATCAATAATGACCAAACAGAACCTTTTTCCCTCTGAGGGTGTCAATTCAATAAAGTCTATACAGAGTGTGTGGAATGGATACGGAGGGGTAGGGAATGCCTGCTAAGACTTTTTAACTCCCCCCTGAGCATGATACTTTGCACATAATAAACAAGGTAAACAGAATTGCTTTGCACAAGTTGAAAACCCTTTACACCAAAACACCTTAGACACTATTTGAATCATCGCCTGTACTCCTACATGGGCAGGTCCATGGCTAACCAATGCCACATACCTAAAAAGGTTTGAGGGTAATACCATTTTGCCATCTGATGCCCTATACAACCCACTCTGTTGAGTGATACCATATTTTACCCAACAACATATTTCCTTCTGTGTCGTCAATGTTTGCATTACTTTTAGTGCCTCTAAGTCTAAGAGGTGTCCGGGCTCCAAATCATTATCATGCAAAAGCAAATCATTTTCTTGAGCTGCCTTTTTTGCAGCCATATCAGCAAGGGCATTTCCCCTGGAGACAGGATCTTTTCTGTTGGTATGTGCGGAATATTTACATATCGCTATCTGAAGTGGTAGTTGCACTGCATCTAACAACTGTAAAATTAAATCTCTGTGATTTATTGGTTTGCCTGTCACAGTAACCATTCCCCTATTCTTCCATAGTTGAGTGAAAACATGTACAGTGAAGAAAGCATATTGACTATCTGTATAAATTGTCACTTTTTTTACTCTCCCCTAAGGTACAAGCTCGAGTCAAAGCCACCAACTCAGCTGCCTGTACAGAATAAATGTTTGACAATCCTTTTGCCTCCAAAACTTCAGTTTCTGTGGTGACAGCATACCCTACTAGTGTTTTTCCTACAGTGTCTTTCTTTGCTGATCCATCTACAAACAAAACGAGATCAGAATCTATCAACGGAATATCCGTTAAATCTGGTCGGGGAAGTACTTTGTCATGAATGCTCTCTAAACAAACGTGTGGAGTACCTTCTTCTGGAGTCGGCAAAAGTGTCGACGGATTAAGAGTAGTACATCTTTCTATGGTCATATGAGGCTGTGTCAGCAGCACTGTCATACACGACAAATGTCGACTAGGAGATAAAAAGGTTATCTTATCTTGCAAAAGTGTAGTAGCTACTGAATGTGGAACCCTCAATTGTAATGGGTGAAACAAAACTAATGATGCTGAGGCTTGTACTGCCATGGCGGCCTCCACTACAGCTTGAACACAATGCGGCAATGCCCTTGCAACAGGATCTAATCTGGAGGAGTAGAAAGCTATCGGTCTCTGTTTATTCCCATGTACTTGTACCTGAACCGAAGTCATATATCCTCCCTTACAATTAACCATTTGTACAAACGGCTTAGAATAGTTCGGAAAACCCAATACAGAGGATCCTGCTATCAATTGCTTAATTCTAATAAATGCTTGTATTGCCTTATTTGTCCACTGTATATTATTCTTAGCCACCATGGGAGTATCATAGATCAGTGCAGTCAATGGCTCTACTTCCTCAGCATAGTTAGGGATCCAACTTCTACAAACATTAGTCACACCTAAAAAGGACATCATCTCCCGCTTAGTCGTAGACATAGGTGCCTCAAGAATTGCTTGTTTTCTTTTGTTCTCCAATTGTCTGCCTGCTTGCGAAATTAAATAACCCAAGTAATGCTGACAACCAAACAAAACGAAAAAATGAACTGCAGACCTGCTGGCAAAAAAAACAAGTAAACCAGAAGCCAAAAATTTAGCGCTTTCATCCACTGTTTAATACGTGAACTTCCTCAGAAACATTTTCAAATGATTTCCAGTTCCTTAAATAACTTACTAAACAGGAAATGACATCATGACCATCAGACTGAAAAAATAATAAATGTGATTTTCTACAAAAATGAAGTATTGTCATAATGATAACAAATAAAAAAATATATGTATATATACAAATGAATGTATATACACATATATACACATACATATGTATAAATGCAAAACTACAATCATAAAAATGCAGTGTAAATGCATGCTGTGTGAATAGCATAATAATCAACTTGAGCATATGAAATGCATATCCAAAGACCTCTCCCACATAGACACAACAATCACATGCATACACACAGGAGTAGAAAGCTATCGGCCTCTGTTTATTCCCATGTACTTGTACCAGAACCGAAGTCATATATCCTCCCTTACAATCAGCCATTTGTACAAATGGCTTAGAATAGTTCGGAAAACCCAGTACAGAGGATCCTGCTATCAATTGCTTAATTCTAATAAATGCTTGTATTGCCATATTTGTCCACTGTATATTATTATTAGCCGCCATGGGAGTATCATAGATCAGTGCGGTCAATGGCTCTACTTCCTCAGCATAGTTAGGGATCCAACTTCTACAAAAATTAGTCACACCTAGAAAGGACATCATCTCCCGCTTAGTCGTAGGCATAGGTGCCTCAAGAATTGCTTGTTTTCTTTTGTTCTCCAATTGTCTACCTGCCTGCGAAATTAAATAACCCAAGTACTTTACTTGTGCTTTCCACAATTGTAGCTTTTCTTTATTTACCTTATGTACTTGCTCAGCTAAACAACTAAGAAGGGCAAGGGTATCCTTTCTACAACTTTCCTGCGTGGGTGAGGCCAACAAAATATCATCTACATACAACAGAACCTGGCTTCCCTCTGGGGGAACAAACTGAGCTAAATTCGCAGCCATTTCTTGTGCGAATATTGTTGGACTCTCACAATAACCCTGTGGCAATCTGGTGTAGGTGTATCTTTTACCTTGATAAGTGAATGCAAACCAAAATCTACTCTCCTTATGTAGTGGTTTGGAGAAAAAGGCATTGCTTATATCTATGACATATCTGTGTTGAGGTAATAAATCATTAAGTAATGTATAGGGGTCAGGGACCACCGGTGCTCTTGGGATCACAGCCAAATTAACTGCTTGTAAATCCTGAACCAACCTCCATGACCCATCCGGTTTCTTTACAGGAAACAATGGAGTATTACAGGGCAAATCTGGGCATTCAACAAGAATTCCTACCTGTTTTAGCTGCTCGATGACTGGCTTAATTCCTTCCTCTGCTTGTTTACTTAGCGGATATTGGTGCTTACGAGGTCTAAAACCTGACTTTGGAGTTATACAAACTTCACCTGCTGTTTTCATCAGTCCTACATCCCCTTTACCTTTTGACCATAAATCTACAGGTAAGGCACTTAACGCACTATCTTCCTCTTGAGTTAGGAGGATTTGTCATGCCATTTCTGTTTTGTCATCCCTGAGGTGCACACTTGGTTGTGCCCAAGTCACCCAATTTAATCTTTGTACCTGAATCTGTTGATCCCTCAACTGACTTTCGGACATTGTGTCCCAATTTGTTACCTTTTTCGCCAAATCTACCCAATGTGTCCCCACCGCTTTAGTAATTGAAATATGTGGGCTATAACCTGAGCGATATAAAGAACTCATTTCCTTGGTCAAAGTACAGGCCACTACTGTATTACCTTGCTTATCTCAAAACATATCATTCAAAATTATCCTTGCACATTTGTGCCTAAAGAATTCTTTTTCAAATTCTTTATCCGGACCAGGGGCCTGTCTGTAGTACATAGTACAATGTAAGTGCGCCGCAACCTGCGGTGACCCGCTCCTAGATTTACTTAAAGCTAGGTTGATCAAATCTGTATCAACCCTCCCCGGCCTGTTTGAAATCAAGTCCTGGCTATACCAGTAAAACAAGTCTTGTACCACCAAGCCATCCACTAACCTTTTCGCCTCAATGCCTTTAGGTGTGGGAATTGCCACTATTCCAGACAAATGCATCAAATCTCTTCCCAGCAAATTAACTGAACAAACTTTCAATATAATTACCCTACACCTAACAGTTTGGTTTGTTTGCGGATCTGTGAACAGTAGAGGATGAGACGGTGGTTCCTTATAGATTTTCCCGTTTGCCGCTTTCACAAGGACAAACTCATCTGTTTCGCAGTTCGAGAGTAGAACTGCTGGACCCAAAAGTGTACGCGATGCACCTAAATTACATAAAAACTCCAATTTCTATCCCTCAACCAAAAACTCTATCATGGGTTTTTGATCCAGATGCATAGCAATACCCAAATGTGCCAGGTTTATGACTTCACAGTCACAATCCCACCCTTCCTTAATTTCCTGGGTGTCCTGACATTCATTGCAGAGAGTGTCTGCCTCATCATAATCACAATCATTCTCGATTTCTTCTTCTCTACAATAATCACAATAATGAATTTGGCGCCTTCCTTTACTATCATATAGTCATGCGGAGCCTTTGTTCGTAAGCTGTGGGGGATGTTGCCACTTTTTGCAGTCGGCAGCAAAGTGCCCAAGTCTACAGCATTTAAAACATTCTCCACGTTTTAATCTCCCCTCATATTCCTCTGAATGTCCACCCTGTTTATACGACGTGTCCCATTTCGGGCCCCCACGTCTTTGTACGCCACCACGACGCCCTTGCCCCCTTTGGTCCTGTACCAAAAATATGCCACCATCATCCCCTACTGCTAACGCTTGTACTTTCTTTTTCTTTTTTAAATTGAAATGTCGCTCAGCATGCCGTGCATATTCAAACAAAGGTTGCAGTCTACATGTTCTGTGATCAACCATATGCTTAGTTATAAAACTATTTATCAGAGCCTTACAACCTTTAAGAAAAGTGTTTTTCAATTGCTGTTCGTATGGACTATCAGTAGTCTGATCCTGCAGAATCATCATTCCACAATGGTTATTGAACACTTCTGTCAATCTTACAATATAGTGATCTACAGATTCATCATCATTTTGGATGCACTGATTTATTACTGTCCAATCTGCTCTTGAACGCCACTTATCAGAAATTCTCTTCAACAGATCAGTGACTCGCGTGTCTAACACCCCAGAATTATGCTTTAATGTAGTGCCGTCATCTGCCTTACATGTCCAAGTACCACAAACTAAGTGGCAATCTGGACCCAGGATTTGTCGCACTACTTGTTCTACTTCTAAACCATTTAGATGATAACTTAAATGCATACCAACTATGTCCTCAGAAAACTTTTGAAAATTAACCTTGGGATGAGGAATACCATCCGTAGCTCGTTTTATATCCTCTCTAGCCCAGGGACAATAAACTAAAATAGTTGGCTCTTGTCCAACAACCCCTGCTTGTGGGTTTGCAACTTGTATTAAGGGAAGGGCTTCTGAGTGGTCAGAAAGTTTAATGGCCCAACGTCCTTGCCCTGCTGGTCCCGACCTTAACTGCATAGGTTGGTCTACCTATTGCAAAGCAACCTTGGGTACTACGGGAATTTGCGGGTAAATTGGAGGGGTGTCAAAGTTTCTTTGAGCAGCCAATAACCCACCCTGCTGTACAGATCCCACATCTTCAGACTGATATTGAGGAGGTTCCGCCGGTACAGCAGCAGCAGCAATCTCCCCATACGGTGGGGCAGTTGCATGCCTTTGTACTGCACAAACTGTATGCTCATCCTCCTTATCTAAAAATAAGGCTACTTTTCCACTTGGCACCAGTGATCCCTTTTGATTTATTTTTTCTTTTTCCTGGCACTGTGTTTCTTTTATAGCTCGTTTATTTGCCTCTTCTAACCATTTTTGTGCTTGGGGAAATCCCAATTGTCTTTGTTTTTTAATTCTAGTTCCCGCATCTCTTTTCAAATCTCTAACCAATTTTGCACAGGCATTCTTATTCAGTGTACCATCAAAATCATATCTCGACTTCCACTTTTTCAAAAATTTAACATTATTTTTGTTTAAATCTTTCATATACTTAGCATCAACATTTAAACAGGCATCACTCTCACACTTGCAGCAACTCGAACCCATGTTTCCCCTGGATTTCTTATTTTACTTTTCCCTTCTTTTTTTTTTTTTGTCAGGTATTTAGGACTGTATCAAAATTATTTTACAGGGCTTATTATAAAATGGGACTATCTTAACGGTTGACCCTAACAAAATAATCTTAACAAGTAATCCTACCCATCCTTAACTAAAAATAAAACCTTGTCAACAAGATTAAATTAAATTAAAAGAAATTTATTTTTCGTCCTACCTGAACCAGATGAGACTCCGTTTCCCCTTTTCGTTCAGAAACCGTCCCTCAGATAGGGATCAGAGAGCGGCCGGCCTCGTTTCAACGACAAATCAGTCGGAGGGCTTTCATCGAGGGAATCTTAAGATGAGAAACCCTCACCTGCACAGGTTTTTTGGTCTCTCTGTCAGTCTGATCTGTATCTTCGTAGAGATTTCCGGTCCGAAGGACCAAAATGTCAGAAGAAAAAATTCAGACGAGTCGCATCTGCCTCAGGTGATGAATTTTCCTTTATTAGCAGCTTACCAGATTACACAGCATGTTGGCCAAGATGTCCGGTCTGGACTGATCTGATCTCCTCTGATCTGATCTAATCTGATCAACTTGTATACTGACATCAACTTTTATACTGCAAGCAAAACAACTTTTTGTTACATTTCTGACCGTTGACAGTTGGCTGTGAAAAACATATAGGATAAACATGTTTATCACAAATTACCTCAAACCCACAGCTAGTACAGAATGTTCAAGAAGTACAGAATGTTCAATTCAACAACGGTAGCTCAAATTTTCCAGGAGACACAGCCTGCCCCAGTAAATTAACTCTTACTCGGCCGTGCGTCCTTATCCCAGGCTTCACTGAGCTATAACCAAATCTCTTTATTCTGAAATGCAGAAAACAGATATCATTCAGGTTCCTAAGCAATGCTGCATTTTGTTCACAGATGAGGCCCATCTTTGATAGGCATATCCCAACAAATAACATGTTCACTTTGCAAGAACAGGAAAAAGACAAATAACAGTATGTTTTAAAACTTTTTCTCTTAACAGTCCTCTGTCCTCTAATTCTATTATTTTTTGAAACATCTCTACCTGAGCAGTCTCATGTTCAACCAGCCTTTTCTTCATTTCATCCTCTGATTTTTTGCAGCTTTATCATCTCCTTTGAATGTCTATTTAATGCTTCTTCTATTTGTTCCAGTGTTTTGTTGTTTGTGTTGATGCACTGTATCAGTGTTTTGTTTATTTTAACCATGTCTGTATGCAGTTGTCATATTTCATCCTGTAGGTTACTGGAAGTCATGTCTGAAGGTTGCATTACTTTTTGCTGAACAGCTGCAAAACTCTCCCTAGTCAGTGTTTCTTCCTCACCTTTTGTAGCTGATTGTTTCCAGGTCATCTGTATTTCTTTATTCCTGCCATCCAGGCAGTGTTCTTACTAGCCAGTTACTGAAATTCACCTATAAACACAAGTCTACTAGCCTTCTCTGCTGAGTTTTGGTTTTCACACTGGGAGAGCTAGAAACAAGCTGTCATTCAGTGTCCGGCCATCAAGAACTCTGACAAATTCAATATCTTGTCTTATAATAGGATTTGATCACTGTTGTAGAACATTATTGATGCAGGACACTGTAGTTTGTACCTTGTTTCAGAATGTATGCAATAACATCAACATGATGAAGGAAAAGAATGTCATTAAATAGCCGTCTTCACACCTGCTTCCCTATACTTTTGCAGAGAGACGGATAAAAGGATAAGAATGATGTTGTAAGCATTGATTGTGAGTAGCAACAGAGTTGTGTATCACACCTGCCAAACAGTGCATCTCATCGCATGACATAGGGAGGCAAATGAGTTACAGTTCAACACTATTCCCACATTAAGCATTTGAGAAGAGTCCAAAATGAAATTGTAGTCTGAAAGCTGTCAAAAACACATGATACAAAGGTTGTGCACTAATGTCAGTATTTTGGGGAGGGGCATATACAGGAGTTTAAGCATCTTTATCATCTTAACAGAGCCTCAATATTCCATAAAGGAAATGTGCCAAAAGAGAGTCTGCAGTTGTTGCATACACGTCCACTGATGGGCCCAGTCGGGAATTACACATTCATCATCATAGCACTTTTTGCTTAGGTTCCATATGTTCCAGGAACCAAAACTGAAGTCCTTTGTTTGAGTAAGAGTTAGTATCTGAAATTGTTTTTGTTTCTATAATGGGTGTAGTAATAAAAAAGTGTTTTAATGTTCAGTGGTCACTTTTTTGTTGTATTTAGTGGCTGTATTATTTTTTTTAATAGTAGAGATACATTTGTACTTTATAATTGTTTCCCCTGCTCTGAGGCCAGTAGTTTATACCTCAGTTAAGTCTGACTTTCATAAACAAGTATGAACAGTTACTGAAGAAGCTTATTCTGTTGTACATGGTTTCTGCCTGGCATGACTTGAAAAACAGAATGAATATTTTTTCATCTCCCTTCGTACCTATCGTTTGCTACAGTTATCTATTGTACCTGCACATCAGGAAAAATGTATACTTTGGTATCCAGTTTAATGTTTTTTAATTCTCTTAATACCCTTTTTATAAATGTGAATGCTATTACTTTCACATCTGTACATTGTGATTTTATCCTTGGTAACAAAACATAGGAAAGTGGATGCTGTGTTACTAGCCTTCATGTATAAGTACCTCATGAAAATGTTTAGTCTGACATAAGTGCACACGTTTAATGTTTCTTAATTCTCTTAATACCCTTTTTATAAATGTGAATGCTATTACTTTCACATCTGTACATTGTGATTTTATCCTAGGTAACAAAACATTGGAAAGTGGATGCTGTGTTACTAGCCTTCATGTACAAGTACCTCATGAAAATGTTTAGTCTGACATAAGTGCACACGTTTAATGTTTCTTAATTCTCTTAATACCCTTTTTATAAATGTGAATGCTATTACTTTCACATCTGTACATTGTGATTTTATCCTAGGTAACAAAACATTGGAAAGTGGATGCTGTGTTACTAGCCTTCATGTACAAGTACCTCATGAAAATGTTTAGTCTGACATAACTGCACACGACTACAAGTAGACGTGCAATACCAGTCATGCTCCATGCTGCCTTATCTGGGGTGATGAATGCAAGTAACACTGAGGACAGCACAGAGATACCAGGAAACATAAACAGATGATTTAATCTAACACCTAAGTCACCAACACTTTTTACCAGAAGCTTCACAGTCGCTTACTAGAACTATCTCACTGCAAGCTTTTGCTGCTATTTAAAAGGCACTCTAGCTGTGATAATGCATCTTACTATGATATCAAATCATCTCAAGTGAAATAAAGTGGCAATTTCCATAGTTCTTTTTTATGCACGCTGTGCCTAAAAGTACTTTATGAAACAATGATTAGCATACATTTCATGCTCTTATCTTATGAAATACTGCACTTTTTTACTCCAGTATAATGCTGCTTCCCCTCAAGTTTTGTCACATCCATATGCAGTGCTAGTATACTTGTGTAATTTGCATCCAGCAACTGTTACAGAGGTGAAACATTCTGCAAAACTGGAATAAGCGACTGAAGACAGGTGTGAAATTTCGAATGAAGTGGAATGCTTTATAGCCAGTAGACAAATGTATTGTGATTGTATCAGAAATGCATTGTCGTCTACTTGCAGCAAAGCACATGCAACAGAAGGCATCGGGAAAGGAGAGCTGGCTAGTGCAATGCTTATGTAAAGTCACTTATTTACCAAGTCCCTTCATTCTTCCCTACAGCATGCTCTATATGAGACTAAAATAAGATTCCTTAGATAAATGTGGATACATACATATCTGTAGCATGACAACTCTAAACTGAGCAGTATTATGGTGTGTAGCTTAAGTTTTTTTTATGATGACAAAGCAGCATTTCATGACCAGATATGAGGAAATCACACTGCTGGGTCATTTCCACTTATGCTTTGGATTGTTTTCGGGAGGAGGGGGGATGGATAGACTCAAGGTGGTTGGTATTCATAATGTGTAGCAGAAATTTAAATTTGACAAGCACATCAGGGAAATTATTTTGCTTTTCTTTTTGAGAAGTCTCAACTGGAATTCTACACCTACCTGAGTTATCACCAGTTCAGACAGATGGCATTTTAGCTTCTTATCAAAATGGTGGCAACTTACGAGTGCAACATTCTCCAATGCTCCATTAGTATCATTGCTGGAAAATAAATTGAAATGCTTGGTGTGGGGACTCTTTCTGCAGTCACATTCGGTGCTTTTCCTCTCTAAAATATGTAGCAATGGTGGAAACACTGCAATCTGTCATTTTCTGTGGTTTGTTAACACTTATTGCTTTGTCTTTAAGAGACTTGCTGTTCTTACATTCCATGTTGCTTTGTGTAATTCTCTCTCCAAGGTCCCCAGACTCAGAAGAAATGTGAGCTAGTTAGTATATCTATCTATCTATATATATATATATATATATATATATATATATATATATATGTGTGTGTGTGTGTGTGTGTGTGTGTATGTATGTATATATATATATATATATATATATATATATATATATAAAGAGAGAGAGCGTGGGTGTGGGGCAGATCCTCCATATTGGGGATGTAGGAAACTGTTGCCTCCTGCATAAAATTATATACCAATGTTGTACAATATTTTTGTCCCCATGGTTGCCAACCCTCAAGCCTCCCTTTGATTAGACATTATGCTGTTGGGGGGGGGGGGTGTCATTCCGGCAGCCTTGAAGATGCTTTAAGCTATTGCTGGCATCCCAGGAATTGCAGCATTTTTCATTTTATAGTTTTTACCCCTTCCCCAATAGTGATGTGACCACTTGTTTCACTGCAATAGCTACCTGTACCCATCTCTTGCCACAAATGGATGCTGACGTACATTCAGGGGCTGCTCACAGCTTGGATGGCCATGCTGATGTTTTCTGGCATCAATTCCCCCATTATGACTGGCCTCTGCTCAACAGCTGAGGCACTATCATTAGACTAGTGACATGAGCCAGGTGGGAAACATTGTTCCTCCCCCACAAGATCAGTGCACCTGTCCTCCCTGTCTGGGCCTTCAGGCACCCAAGCTGATAGATTAATTTGGTCATCTGGGCTGTAGTCGGGGCTTTATCTCTGTATGTCACCAGGAAAGGAGTAATGTTGTGTAAAGTTTTTGCTTAATGTTTTGTGGGTTGACATTATTTTTAGGTTTAGATGCACTGGTTGTGATATTGCATGTCTCAGCTAATGGAAATGTTATGTTTCATTGTACATCTGGTAGCCAGTAGAGTGTTAGCAGCTCACCAGGTAGCCCTCTGTCTAGCTCCATGGCACAGACGAATAATGGTCTTATTGTACCTCAGGCAACCTGGGTTCACTTAGAAGGAGGGGAGTCAGAGGAGGATGATAGTGAGTGGCTGATTGCCAGTTCACCCATCCTGAGTCTGGAGGGAGGCTGCCTAAGCTCTCTGTGGTGTACCATTTGGTCAAAATGTTGCTCATGTGCACAGAAGCACTCATTCACTTCTTGTAGACAGCAGTTGCTCAAGACTGCCCTGGGATGGAAGCAGGCTTAAGGGCTACTCCTTGACAGCAATATAATGCTACACTAGTGTCTTCACTGTCCTTGCCATCCCCACGTATCGGTCATTTTGAACCAGGGAAGGCTAAGGTGGGTTTGGTAGAACAAGGAGAGGAGCAGGTGGTAGTTAATAGTCAGCCGTAGGGAGGGGTGTCAAAAAAATTATCTTTTGATGCTGGTTGATCAGAAGACTGTGAGGTCTATTCCCGTAGCAGGTGCATTTTCCAGAACTGATATCACAGTGCAGCATAAGTTTTGATGCATTCCTCAGTGTATTGTTCTTCCAATGACACTAATCTGAGGTTTCTGCCATTTTTAATTTCCTCCAAGTTTTTTGGGTTTCTAATACCATGACGGGAATGGACCCCATTCCTAAGTCAAAGTATGATTAAAGTTCATGAAATTAGTATTGTTTCACTCTTTGATGTTATCTGAAAGTGCTCTTTGCAGCACCCGCAATGTGCCCAGTAATGACGACTCCTGGAATTCGTATGGTGTTACATGAGTTGGTAACATATTTAAATATGATTGTAAATTATTTTTTATAAGACCAGTTGCTCCTACTACTATTGGAACTGTCTGGGTATCTTGCTTCCACATAGCTCTCATTTCTGCCTGCAGATCACGGTATTTTATGATTTTGTGTCTCTCTGTACAGAAGACACTGTAGTCACTAGGTGTGGCGATTTCAATGATCTTTGCTACTTTTGTCTTCTTTTCTTGGACCACTATATCCGGTTTTTATAGCATCTGTCTTTTGGACTGTTGGTATTGGGTGATCCCATGTGATGTAAAGTTCATCATTTTCTATGATTCTCTGTGGCTCATGTTTGCAGTGTTTTTTAGCTACTTCGATACCATAATGTTTGCACAATCTCCAGTGTAACAATCTCACCACAATATTATGCCTTTCAGTATACAATCCCTCTGCCATTAGAAAGTCGCAACCAGCAATAAGGTGTGTGACCGTTTCCAGTTCGGTTCCACAAAACCTATATATGTCTGTTTCTCCCACATGTTCAATGGACTGTGCTGCCAATATTGACCTTTCATTTCTTGATGTAAATTCACCTCTCCTTAACCATTCCTGCATTTGTTCTTGATCAACATGAGGCTCTTCCAAAAGTTTTCTATACTTGCAATTATATGTTTTTTCCACATTTCTTGCTTTTCATCTGGTCCTTCACCTTATATTCTTTCTTTTGTTTTTTTAGCACATTCAGTTGCTGCCTGGTTTTTATCCACTTCTGGTTTGATTTCCATTCCTGCTTGACATCGATATGCTTTTGCTAAATTAAGCAGCGATGTCATCTTAGATTTATTCTCCTCAAGTTTCAAAACTTTCACCACATTTGGATCTTGTGAGGTCAGTAGATGTGTGGAGTCCCACGATTGCAGATCTATACATGCAATCAATTTCAAAGAGGCCCATCGCTCCTTCAGAACGGGGAATATATAATCTTGGTATACATTGATTTTTATAAATAATTTGGTGAGCATGAAGCATACTTCTTGTTTTAATATCCAATCTATTCAACACTTTTTGGGGCCAGTCACTCACTCCAAAACTATAAGTTAGGACAGGAAGAGCAAATTGATTTATAGCTTGGATCTTGTTCCTAGGTGTCACTGCTGTTTTCAGTATTAATTTGTCTTCTAAAGTACTCCTTACTAAGCTTTATTTGGATTTGTTCATGTTTTATTGCTGATCCTTTATCAATTCCCAAGTATTTATACACCCCATCTTGCTCAAGTTCTTTTATATCACATTCTTGTCCCAAACTGATATTTTCCTGGTGCTGCAGTTTTCCTTTTTTAAAGGTTGCTTTTGCACATTTGTCAAGACCAAATGACATTCCAGTATCATCTGAAAATGTTTTGACAACCTGCAGCTGTGCTTTCAGTTCCTCATCTGATGAGCTATACAATTTTAAATCATTGACAAAGAGAAGATGAGAAGTCATTAGACTTTGTTGTTTTCTAGAAGCCAAATTATAGTCATGACCTAAGCTGTTAAGTAAACAGCTTAATGGATTAATGGCAAGGCAAAATAGCAATGGTGACAGGGAGTCACCCTGGAATATCCCCCATTGGGATGTTTATCCCTGGGATAATAATCTGTCCTTTATCATGGCTTAATTGCAAAGTGGTCTGCCACTGTTTCATGGTTACTGTAATGTAATCAATCAGTGTAGGATGTACCTTATACATTTTTAAGCACTCTTTTATCCATGAATGTGGGATACTATCAAATGCTTTTTTATAGTCAATCCGTGCCATACTTAGATTCTTCCCTATTTTACAGTTCTCTACTATAACTTTATTTAACAACAAATGATCCTTTGTTCCATATGACTTTCTTTTATTGCCCTTTTGTTCTACTGCCATAATTGAGTTTTCTTCTAAATTACTATAAACTCTGTCAGCGTCAATCCCCGTGTATAGTTTATACGTCGTCGGAAGACAAGTTATTGGTCTATAATTTTTAGGGTAGCTTGCAGGTTCACTCTTAAGTAAGAGCATTGTTTTTCCTGTTGTTAACCAGCACAGTGTCTGCTCAGGGTGTGCATACAAATAGTACTTACTCATGGCTAGATCCTCGTGTAATGGAAGTTAATACTTTAAGCCAAAAGTTAGGTACTGCATCTGGGCGTGGGGTTTTCCAATTAGAGGCTTTTCTCAACTTTGTTTCAATCTCTCTGGCTGTTATTTCATCCCATTTCATATCCTGTACCTTTAAACTTCTTATTCTTTCTTTTACTTCTTCTATCCATTTAGCTTCTTATGTTCCACAGGATCTTCATAGATACTTCTCCAAAAAATGTCTACTTCCTCTTTTTTCGGCGGTCTATCAATTCCTTTTACCTTATTTCCCAATTCTCTATAAAACTTTTTTGGGTCATCAATAAATTGCTTATTTTGTGCTTTTCCCTTATATTTATCTTCGTATCTTCTCAGTCTTTCCGCCTGTTTTGAAATTTTTAGTTTATCTCCAGTAGTGCATAATAGATCCTGGTTTGTTCTAATACTGCGCATTGCTTTTATCACATGTATCTTTCTTAATATTTTTGTTGATCTGTTCTCTTTTCTATAATATTCTAAAAATGACACTTATTGCCTTAGCTGCTTTATAGTTTTCTCTATTCGATATTTCATGAAAAAATGTATCTTTTGATGTCAGTTGATCAGAAGACTGTGAGGTCTGTTCCCGTAGCAGGTGCATTTTCCAGAGCTGACATCACAGTGCAGCATAAGTTTTGATGCATTCCTCAGTGTGTTGTTCTTCTGATGACACACTAATCTGAGGTTTCATCTGCATGATCTGATGATACTTCAGATGTATATAAAAGATCATATGGGAGTTAAAGAAAAGAATAGAGAAATTTCCCTAGTCAGTATGACTGCAGTCTTGGGTCCATCGTAAAAAAGGTAGTTTTTCTAATGGGATCTTTTACAGAAAATGAATAAATAATTGAAGACATCAAACACATAGATAAAAACAAATAGTCTCCTTCAAGCAGTGAAGGATATTAAACAAACATAGATCTTGCCAATAGTGCCCCTTGGAGTTAAGTGCAAGGTATCATGGCCAACAGCAATTCATAGAAGTGTAGTTCCTAACCAAGCATCTCAAACAAATGTATTTAAACAAACATGCATTAAAGGATCATTAACTTAACTGACTAGTAAGTGCAGTCTAAATTGAAGAACTTGTTAAAATGTTGTGTAAGCACTGCTGTATTGTGCTTCATTACTGTAAGATATGTACATATTTGTGCATGCCATATTTGTGTGCATGTTCGTATGATCACTCTCTGCCTCCTTCACTCCGCTACTGACATCGATCCAACCCCATCAGCCTATTTGATCTGTCCACTGTCTAAAGGTTGGACAGTGAGTGGCAAAATCCTACTGTAACTCTAGCTACAGTAGAGTCCTCTCTCTTAATGGCCTTTGATAAGGGAAGATTACCACTCTTCTTAGAAGGATGATAGTCAGGAGGAAGTCGTGTATGTGGCCAAGGGTGAAAATTTTGGATATGCAAGAGGAAGGACATAACTTGGGCAAAGTCAGCATGAAATCTTTATCACCCTTGATGCCTGCTCGTTCTAGCTGCCTCTTCCACCTACTGAACAATAAAGAAATGCTCGTAGTTTCCATTGCAGAGTGCCCAGTTGCATGCAGAAAGCAACAGCCCTCCCCTCCAGGATGAATGCACTGACGCAAATCATTCAATCCTACCTCCCTGCCTGGCTTCTCCAGCACCCATAAACAGTAACAAAACTTGGGTTGTTTGTATCGAAGGCAAGGCTCCATCTCTCTGCACCCTGCAACCAGGGTATTCTGTTTTACCCTAGACCTTGATGCTTACTTGTAGCATAGAGGAGTAGCTCATTTTTGTAACATGTCGTCACTAAATGCTGTAATTAACTTTTACCCAAAGGTGCATTAACACTGACAAACCATTTAAAGTTTCTTGATGAATTTCCTGGTTATTTAAAATGTTTCAGAATCCCAAAATAGAATGAAAAGCTAATGATTTATGACAGTGTACAGTCTGTTGCTTCTGGTAGTTACAAAAAAATAATGAAAAGATCATAAAAGCCACTTATAGTAGCAATTCAAGGAAATTAAGCTTTGGCAGGTTGTACTACATGTGAAGAGTCAACCAGCTGCACACTGTCAAGGAACAGATATTAATTTTACAATCTTATACCACTTTTGACAGTTTTTTTTTTTTTTAAATCAGCTGGCAATCTGCTGTACGTTGACAGTGACTTAGAACAAAGTATTAGTTTAAGGGTATGCACACACAACAAAGTATTAGTTTAAAGGTGGGCACATTTATGTAACCAGCGTATTGTACGTTTTTTTTATATTTTTTCTCCTTACAGATTTGTTTGTTTTTCAATTGAATTGTACAGGTTATAGGTTACATTAAAGGTAGGAAAAGTTTTGAAATGATTTATTGTGGTCTCTTTTTTTTTATCACAAAAACCTGGCATTTTAACAGGGGTGTGTACACTTTTTATGTCCACTATATGCCATCATCTTTTGCAGGACCTACTACTACCATTCTTCCTCCTCCAACAAAGAGACACTTAGATGATACTTCTGAGAAGGAAGAGGCTGAGTCAGACTTGAATGAGTACTTGGCCTTTTCATCCCAGATCCATTCGTCAGGCCAGGTGACCTCAGATGATAGATTCCCATTCTCCCAGCTCCTCTGTTGAAGAAGCTTCATTTGGGGAAACTGTTGTTAATATGATGAAGCATTTTGAATGGGAATCTAAGCAGATTTCTTATGTTCTACAGGAATACTACAGTCTCTTGGAAGCAGGCACTCCTTCTCTTGCACCTGTACCTCACTTGCTCCTAAAAGGATTAACAAATTTTACAAGGTACCTGAGGATTTGAAATTTCTGTACAAAAATCCTGTGGTAAACCCTTTTGTGTTTTCCATGTCTACTGACAAGCCCTCTAAATTACTACCTGCTGCCACTGCTCTCCCTTCTGATAAAGGCAGCAGGGTAATGGGCAAACTGGGGGGGGCTTGTACCTCTGGCTTTTAGAGCTCTGAGTTGTCAGACTCTGTGACTAAGTACTTACTGTCTATTTTGGGCCATTTAAAGCATTGTTCTCCTCAGAAGAACCTGTTAATAAACATCAGGCTTTATCAATGGTAGCTCAGGCTTCACAGGTGGCTAGACAGCATAAAATGCAGGTATAATGCTGTAGATGCCTCCTTCAGGGCAGCTGCTACGTGTTCTGTAATCAGGTAATATCTGTGGTTACGTTTTCAACCCCTCCTGGTGGATGTTAAAGCAAAACTCCTTGACTGTCCTTTAAACAAGGACGTTTTGTTTGGCCTGATGCTGAAATTCTTTTCAGTTACATAAACAAGGAGAGATTATGAAGGACTACAGTCAGATCTTTATTACTTCTGTGCCAAAACATCAAAATAATTACCCTGCAAAGTCCACTTCCTTTGCTTCTAGGAAATCTAGGCCTTCCCATATGGCCAAGAAAATGCCTAAGAAAATATTCCAGGACAAACCAGACTTGGATTCTGGATCTTGGAGGCCTTCCTACCTAGACAAGTCTGCCTGACTGCCTTCTATTCCCCTCCCTACTCCTTGGTCCATCTCTCCCCAAATCCAAAAGGCTCACCTCAGCCCTAAAAAATGTCTACTCATCACCTCAGACAAATGGATTCTTTCTACCATTCAGAATGGGTGGAGTATGACCTGGAAAGAGGCTTCTCTGTTCATCGGTATCTCTCCCTCCTCCTCCACAAAATCAGATACAGTTGCTCTATCCGATCAAATCCTCGCTCGAGCAAGACACAACAGAACCATTGCCTCAAGAGTGTATGGAAAAAAGCTTCTATTCCAGACTATTCCTCATCCTAAGAAAAGCAGGAGACTGGAGGCCGATTCTGGATCTCTCCACCCTCAACACCTTTCTCTTTGTTGCATCTTTCAAAATGGTGTCCCTGCAAACTCTTCCTCCATTCATTTTCTCTCAGGCCTTATTGGTGTCTCTGGACCTAAAGGATGCCTACCTTCACATTCCTATTCACCTGACTTACAGGAAGTTTTTGAAGTTTTCTAGCAGCTCTTCACACTTTGATTTCTCATCTTTGTCTTTTGGGCTCTGTACAGCCCATAACCCCCCCCCCCCCCGAGTATTTACAAGGTGCTTCACTCCAGTCATAGCTTACCACAGGACTCCAGTAATTCAGATGTTTCCTTTACTTCTCAGCAGATACTCTTGACTCGTCTTCACCCTGACCCTGACCCTTCTTCAGGGCCATGAATTCGCAATCAGTTTTAAAAAGTCATCAGTGAAGCCAGCCCAAGAGCTTGTTTTCTTGAGGTGCATACAAAACACCAAACTTAATGCAGGCCTTCCTTCTTTTAGATAAAGTGCAAAGCCTAACAAGTTACTTCCAGTCTCTTCTTTTTCTTCAGTCCTATACTCTAAGAAAGATCCTCAGCACTGATATTCATGGTGGCAACTATCCCCATGGTCTGCTTTGCCAGACTCCATTGGAAGAGCCAGTGGTACCCGAAATCCACCTGGTCTTAACATCCTCATACCCTGGGCTCACAGGTTCCTCTCCTGCCTCGTCTAAAGAAGGAAATACTGTGGTGGGTATCACTGATAAAACTCAACCCGGGTCACCCCTTCAGACTGTATCCACCACAATAAGAGCTGCACAACATTAGATGGTGATGCATGGAGGTATGGACAGGCAACTTGAGAGTTCAGAGACAATGGCCTACAAACCTATGATTAAAGCACGCAAGTCTAAAGCAGATGAGGTCACTAATACAAGCCCTCCAAATCTTTTCCCATTCTTGGAAATCTGGTCCCTTAAGAGTGTTCACAAACAACACAATGGTCATGTGGTACATAAAGAAACTAGACCACCACCAAATCTTACCGACTGTGCGAATGGCTCTTTTGGCAGGGGACCAGGCCACAAAAACAAACCCCTCCTTCAAAGTGGTTTGTATTCCCTCACAAGAAGGTATACTGGCAGATTTTCTAAGCAGATCAAAGGAAGATCCCATGAATGGATGAACAGGGAGATCTTCCTAGACATAATCAACAAATGGGGGGGGGGGTGCCACCGATAGATCTGTTAGCTTCCCTTGACAACAAGCAACTTCTGTTCTTTTGCAGCAGGACCTACTGTACTGAAGCTTGGAAGATGGATGCAGTGTCCTTTTTCTGGGAAGGGGAGGTTCTGGTATACCTTACCAACACTTCCTCTTCTTCCCAAGGTCTTACTAAAGATTCAAAAGAGTAGCAATTCAAAAAAATATGCCACTTGTATTTTGACTCACTGCACAGTTAATTAAGGTTAAAACCAGAAATGCTGTATCTGGACCAAAATCAAATACATACTTTGATTTTGGTCCATGTATGACATTTTTGATTCTAAAAATATCCAAAGATCTCCCTTTTGGCCAAGGCAGCACTGGTTACCCCTTCTCTTCCACATAGCCAAGAGCCACCACCAGAAACTCCTATTGTCAGCGAACTTACTTGCTCACTCAACAGAAGGGCTCAGTACTGTATCTCAACATGTCATTTCTCAACGTAACATTATGGAGGCTAGGAGTTTGATTCCCTTTAGACACAGTTTTCTGAGGATGTGCTTAAGGTTCTCTAGGAGGCAGGAAAACCTTCTACCCAAAAATCTTAAACAGCAAAATGGAAAAGATTTACTAAATAATGTCAGACTGAAAAAACAGGACCTAGTATAAGTTAATACCCCACTGGTCCTCTCTTGTTAGTGCAAGCTTTTGCAGTCTTGCCCAACATGCTTATCTGTTGAGGCACACATTTAAACCATATTTGCATGCCTACCTCTGAATTTTCTGCTTCTCATCATATTAGAAGTAAAATAGTTCTTAAAATGTGTACTGCACATAAAACCTCTCAGGAAAGCTATCCCTCTTGTTTAGTGTCTCAACTTTATGATGGAAAAAATTTGCTCCCCCTCCTTTTGAACCAGAAGCTAATGTCTCTCTGATATTCTCTACTTTGAAAGTTATTCTTCTGGTAGCTCTACCTCTGCCAAATAAATCTCTGAAATGCAGGCCCTAATGGAACCCTCCTTCCTTATTTTTTTAAGGGCAGTATATCTTTAAGGGTCAATCCCTCATTTACTACTATATGCATGAAGCAACTCTATGTCAGGCCATAAATCTTCCCACTTTCCTCCGTAATCCACAAAATAATGGAGAGAGAATTCTACATTCCCTTGATGTGCACAGACAGCTCAGATTCTACCTAGATAAGATTAAGGCTATCTGCAAGTCTGACCAATTGTTTGTCTCTTTCCAGGATTCCAAATTAGGAAACACATTTTTAAAAGAGACTGCTAACTGGATTTCTAAATCCATTTCCTTTTGCTACATTCAACATAGCAAGTCCTTGTCCTCTCCTGCAAAGGCGCATGCTTCTAGATCACAATGGGATTGACTCTGGAACTGGTTTAGGAGCAGCTAGTTGGTTATCTGTGTATAGTTTTACTAAACATTATAGAGTGGATGCCTTTTCTAAATTCAGAGCCACCTTTACCGGGTCAGTCTTCAGTGGATTACTAGACAATTTTCCTATCTCCCTTCCAACCACTTTCTTGACTCTTAAGCTTTGGGTATAACTCAAGTTTGGACAGGAAGGAAGGGAGGACATAGTACAGCTGTGTAAGAACTAACCATAACAGTAGATGTCCTGCTGATCACTGTTGCAGTATTCCTTCGCTCCTTACCACCCCTCTTCTCTGTTTTTTCCTTACCTTTCTTTCATGGACCGAGGGAGATCACTGTCTTTCTGACTTTCTCCTCTCAGCTGGCTAGTTTATTTGGTTTTTCAGGTCTCTTCAGGCTTATGGCTTGGAGGTAGTCTGAGGATTTATTCTCTTCCATCTACTTATGTTCCCTTTTGCCCTGGGCTTAGGTCATTTATCTGACATGTGGCTGTATGGAAGGTTTTGGCATTTTTGCACTGGCTGGACATTCAGGCTATTTGGAGAGATAACTCAGCAGTTTGGAATACTGCAACAGTGATCAGCAGGACATCTACTGTTATGTTACGTTATTACACAACTATACTTATTGTTTTCATGCAGTATTCTTATACGTTTTCTTTTTAGCAATTATCATCCTTTCCAGCATTACATACATTGTGTAATTCGTGTGTTCTCTTAAACATCACTCATATTCTGAACGTTATTCTGCATATATTCTTCCCACAAATTCCATTTATTTGTATGTAATTTGCTCCTTCACTTTTCTAAAGATCTCACCTCCAGTTCTTGTATCTTCTTTAGAATATTCAGCACTTCATTTTGAAGTAATTGCTTTTTTGGCAACCAATAGCATTGAATTTAGCAAGGTCTGAGCAGTTTAGATCTACTGTCCCAGTGCAAAAGAATGATTTCCTTAATTGCAGCCATTTGCTTGCCCAACATTTCTAACAAAGGTAGTCTGTAAGGGATTGTTTTATATCTGCCAGCTCCTTACATACCAAAAAAAACATGTTTCAAATTACTTCTGTTTCCCATTACACCATCTATTTACCTGAGGAAAAATTCTCTGAAGTCTGCTTGGGATATAAAAATACTCCTGCAAACACTTCCAAGCAAAAATGCTAAACCTTCTGGAAGTTCTTGCATACTTGGGAGTCATACAGATGCTGTCTGTGTTTCCTTTGTATATTGCCTTGCCATTCTTTTTTCTCAGTCGTTTCTGTCCTCCACTGATGGACTCTTTATAGTTAGCCCACAATATTTTGTATGTCCTACTAATTATCTTTTTTCTTAAAAGCAACTTTTGTTCTAGACTTGATTAAAAATTCTACCAAGGCTGGTATTTCACTAATCATTTCCCTGATCTTTTTCTCTTTGCTCTGTTATCAATCCCTGGCAGGAAAGGCCATCTCCAACCCTTCATAAATCCTCCTAATTAACCATATTACTCTGTCCGGAAGTACAGATGCTACGATTGTCGTACTAATAAAATTCAATGTGACTCTATCGAAGTCCTTCTGTGCACCTAGACCCACCAACAGTACTGGTGATTTCTTAGATTCTGCTTTCCTCTGGATCCTCGTATCCTTTTAATGTTGTCAAATGTTTGTAACCCCAGTACAGGATTACATCGATCCTTATCTATCAGTTTTGGTAACACCTGCTGGCATAATTCTTGGTTAGAAAATGTAGGAATAAGTAAATAAATTAAACAAAAAAATAAGCATAAACACAAAATGCTTGCTTGTTTGTCTACCTGTTGACCTAATGCTCAACTGAAATTAAGGTATCTTTGGTCCCCTCTCAATGCTGAGCCATGTTGCTCAGCACTGCATAACAATACTTTGGCAGTCCACTCATGTTTTGTGCACCTAATGGCATCAAGTGCACTAATGCATTGAAACTGTTGCTGCACCTGCCTTGTTTAGCTACATTAAATTTCAAGTGTATTTCCAATGTGCATTTTTAGTTTTAAGAACTGGACTGGTGTGATTTACAAAACTCAGTTCAAGGCCACACCCTTAGCCTGGTGTCACTGCAGCACTAGGCTGCAAAGATTAATAATTTACAGAGGATGAAAATTCTGCATTAAGCCTCTGTGATTTAGCACAGGTTGTTGAAACACCTACAGTAGAGTCTCGATTATCTGAATGTCTATTATCTGAACCCAGTCTTCCAAAGTTTT
Organism: Protopterus annectens; assembly: GCF_019279795.1. Taxonomy (NCBI): domain Eukaryota; kingdom Metazoa; phylum Chordata; order Ceratodontiformes; family Protopteridae; genus Protopterus; species Protopterus annectens. The sequence continues at coordinate 1,367,222,465 of NC_056745.1, forward strand.
TCGGTAGGAAAAAATCTTAAAAGTCTGAATATGTAAATGTTATATGTATTAGCTTGTGGATGTTTTTTGAACTTGTAGCCTGCTTGTGTATGAAAAATATTCTTTATTGTCCACTGCACTTGCTGAATGGTTGAAAAGTGTATTGCCTGAGTGTAGAAAAAACAAGATTTTAGAATTTTTTTATCCAGTTCACTGTATGTTTGATTATCAGAACTACCCATTGTCCCAATTAGTTCAGATAATCGGCTCTCTACTGTAATACATTCTGAATCTTACAGTGATGCTGGACATTAGATGAGCAGCTTTTATGAATTCTGGTTAAAATTTAACTGGTATTTTTCCTCCAGTCTCATGTATGTGAATATATGTATAAGTAATACTGACGAACGCTACTAAAATTAAAAGCTTAATCCAATTATTTCAGCGCACACTCACTGCATCTTTCCTCCAGGTAAAAAGGACCTCTGTGTGCATTTGGTACACCAGAAATGTAAAGAAATTTGCTCCTGAGTATGAGTGTAACCACTGCTACTGCAGACTAAGCTAGAAACTGCCATATTACCATTGCCCTCAAAACATAGAACAGGTACATCTGGCCTTGTATGCTTTTCAATGTTTGTTTGTGTGTGTCTTTCGGCTTTTCCCGGTTAGGGGTCGCCACAGCAGAACACCGGTCCGCTAATGATTGGCAGTTGATTTTTACGTACCGGCTTGCCAGGCCTGATGCACAACCTTCAACGAAGGTACGTCCATTCACGCATGTCTCCACGCAGAAGACGCTCTAGCTGAGAATCGAACTGGACAGCTTCTTACTGTGAGGCGACAACGCTACCGCAGCACCACCACCGCGGGTCGTGTGCTTTTCAATGTAATTAACTTAAAATATTAAAACAATGATAGTGTCAGATCAGAACACTGTAGGTTATCGAAATTGCCCCCCTCTGTTTGCATGTTTCACTGCATCTTTGTAATTTTGCTATTTTATGAAAATTGTGTGCATTAGTTTGTTTTTTCTTTCTCTATCTTATAAACAAAGGTGGAGAAACCTGAAACCTGTTTTCAAAGGTTTTTTTTACGTGGAAGTTTGTACTTTTTAGCATCCCAAACCATATTGCACACTCTGAGATGTAAGTGCCTCTCTTGCCAGCGATGCTCATAAAAGAATAATGTAGAAGACATTTAAAAAAATGCAGGAGCTTGTATTCAAAAGTACAAGGATTCTCAGAGCTTGTCCATTTTAATATTCATGCCTTTTTTATGCCCTCATCTCAAAACCGTGTAAAAAGCAAATTTCAGCTCCTACCCTAGGTATGTTTCAGTAAGCATGACTATTTCTTCAGCAAGTAATTTGAAGAGCTTTTTTTTTGCTCTAGTCAGAGGTGGCCTAATTAGTTTCAAATGACTTTGTGAATAAAACTTATGAGTAGTCTTGAAGACCACATTTAGAATTCCTTTTTGAGATGAAGTCCATTATGACGCCTGCTGTTTTCTTTTCTTTTTTTTTTTTTTTGTCATTTCCTTTTGGTGGTTCTCTCTCTCTCTCTCTCTCTCTCTCCCTCTCCCCACATTGAACTGCGATGGTATCTGCAGCTATCCTGAATACTTAGCTCAGTGATCTCTACACATCTCTCTCTCTCGCCTCAAAGTGAACATGGGTGTTTGTTCAAGTGGACTTCTTTGCCACTTAGATTTTTTTTCTCATTTATTCGCTTCTGTGAAATTTTATAAAGGCTGTTATATCTCAGTAATTGTTTTCCACTTATTTATTTTTTTTTTGATACGGTTGCTTTTTCATTCTGTGCTTTTCTGTTCTAAGATGCTCTTTTCTTTTCATTTTATTTAATGTAATACAAAATATATACAGTTTATATTAAGATTAGTTTGTAATATGCTGTTTGTAGCTACCTATATGTGTAATACACCCCTCCCCCAATTTAGAGTTTAATTCGTTATAAATAAGACATTTTCTTACAGGGGGGTTCTTTTGCTCTAATATTACTGGCTGGAACATTACATGCAAAATGGATGGAATGAGGGATAAAATACCCTCTATAAGAGAGCTTGCTGAAACATAACTGTAACAGTCTTGCATATCTTGTATATCTGTATTTGATGGCCCCTCTCCAGTGGTAGAACACTTGGGCAGGAGTAAGATCCTGAGTAATTTCCCTAAGCAGTCCTAAAAAGTAAATGAAGAAGCTTGACAAAAAAAATAATAAAACAGAAAACTAACATTCAGGATACAATGTTCTGAGGATGCAGACTCCTAAAAGATGTTTAGTTCGTGGAGCAGAGGTCCATACATCCTGGTAAAAGTATGTGTACAGGAGTACATGGCCACAGCACAAATGTCTGCCATGGAAGCATTTGAGAAACACAATAGCAGCTGCTTCATCACATGGCATAATAATTAAGTACTCATCTGGTGACAAGCGAGAATGGGTATGGAATCCATCTGAATAAGGTCTGTTAGGTAAAGACAACCTCAAAGGAAATTAATAGATGATCTGTATTTTTAAAGTCTACAGCCAGTGAGGTGTGCACATTAAGAAATGTTATATCACACACCTGCTCCACAGTATTTTTTACATTATCTTTTTATATAACCACTTCATCTTGTATTTAAACTTGAATTTTACCAGCACAAGTACTGCCAATATTGTTGTTTCTTTAGATTTAAAAATATTTTACATTTATTCCCAATTACTGACTTAATCCCATGCAGAGGTCAAGGCAAAGCTGAAGTCCTTTTCCTGGAACTCCATAAACCCAAAGCATAGAAACTCCTTGTGAAAGGGAACCCAACCCATTGCAGGACACAGACACACACACACACACACACACACACACCTCTGGAGAACTGGTAGATTGTTTTATTATTTATATCAGTAAGCTTGAGATTAGTGAATATAACTGAATTGTTTGTTTGCAAGCAGATCATGAGCCAGGGATTAATGGTGTAAACAGTGTCAAGCCCGTTTTAAAATATAAATAAATGTTTTGAAATCATAAAATAATAAACACTTATTTATATTTATATATTTCTAAGATGTACTTAAATAGTATGTTTTTAATTTATAAATGACACTTCACTTTGATTGGGCTGTGTTGTGACATTTTTTGAAAATGTTAGAGTGATTGTTTTTATAATGTATTATCACAGTGAGGAAAGGTTTTTACCCAAAAGCTGTAAATATTGTGAGTATTAAATACTTGTGGCATTTCGAGAGTCTAGTATTTTTTATTGGATTTGTGGTTTTCTTCTGAAGAATCCATTCACTGTTGTATTGCATCCATTTTTTTGGCTATTTTTTTTTATTTAAGTGCAAGTTGATCTATGGATGGGAAACAGGACATTTACCACATGACTGCCCCCATTCTAATAATGGATAGAGGCAGCCCCTGAATGCTTAATCCTGTGCATGGGTTTCCTCATATTATCTGTGGCATGACTCAGTTACTCTCATTAGGGGTAAGATGCAATTATTAATCATAGAGTGGGTAAGGCCAATCACTGACCAAATGGGATAGGTTAATTTGAGCACAAAAAAGGAATTTGGTTAGGCTTAAAATGGCCCACAAGGGCAGCTAACCTTAGTACTTGCCTATGACACTGTAAAAGTTCTCCCACTAGAAGACATCGGTGTTGCTTTTTCAAGGGATCTTAACTGGTTGAAACTGTGCACCTAATTGGTGGCACCCCACTTACCTTGTAAAAGGATGTGTTCTCTCCCAACTGGCCAGAGGCTGTACTTGAACTCATTTTGGTATCTAACACTTAATGTTGTAAAAAAAAATTCTTTGGCATATCACAAAGATTCAAGAACACAGCATCCGCCATTAAACCCTTTGTAGCTAACAACTAAGTCGATAAACATGTACATTCTTGCAATTATTTATGTAGCACACTCAACCCCATCTTAAACTTGTCTTTAGACCTAAATGACATTAAAGCTAAAATTAACTCAGCCCTACATGGCTGCAGCAGAATATTTCACTGCTTCACTCCTGAAGGTCATTCTGTCACTGTCAAAAATATTCTACAGTCCTAACTAGAATATGGCATAAATCTATTGTCTACGCTTCAGGTAAGAATCTTAAGGGCATACAAACCCTCTCCAAAGATATGTGCTGCTTTGTGCTTTTGTTAACTCACCTCACAGGGAACATCTCTGTCTGTCCCTTATTTTTGCAAATGACCTATGCAATATCTCCTACTCCTCAGTCTTATGTGCAACAGTCTTAACGGTGAGACTCCCTCCATCCCTGCAACCTCAGATTGTCAGTTAAAGGCACTTTGGAACTTCTGGATTCCTGTGTTAGTGTGTACCACTGTTAACTAGGCCAGCCAGCAACCTTTCCACCTCCATTCATGCCTTCCCCATTTCTAGAACTAAACTATGAGCTTTACCAGCAAACATCCATAGCACATAGAACAAATTTGTGATGCCCATTTAATCCCACAATTAGACTTTTCTTCAGTTACATAATTCTCCTCTTACCCTGTACCTGTACTTTTTTTGCTTTCTCTTAGTAAGTTTTAGATGACATATTAACTTCACCACCTGCTACCTCAACATATCAGCATCCTCCATAGTTCTTTTCTTCTTCATTAATGTTTGTGCTGAGTATTTTGCAAATTTATATACAATACTTTTTCAGAACTCTAAAGCACTGCATTGTATATACTTATTTTACCTTTCTCCCTCCTTCCATCTCTAATTGTACCACTGTTAAAGATTCCTCTGTTTTTCCAGAATTTTTGTAAAGTGTGTGTGTGTGTGTGTGTGTGTGTGTGTGTGTGTGTGTGTGTGTGTGTGTGTGTGTGTGTGAGTGAGTGTGTGTGTATATATATATATGTGTATATATATATGTATATATATATATATATATATATATATATATATATATATATATATATATATATATATTAATAATTGTGCACTCATTGCAGTTTGACATACTCTGTGAATTTTTTTTGTGTGTAATATAAATACTTTATTAGTGCCATAATGCACAGTACCCACACATGGTGCATTTGCTATTTTGACACTTTTTAACGATGCAACTTTTTGATATGCATGTTTCATGCAGTTCTAATAAACCAACCAAACTCGTGTCAAACGGTCAGTGTTTTTGTTCAGTTATCAGTAACTTGCCATATGTTAAACTCTAGTTAGTCTTAATCCCTTGCTTGATTTAGTATTGCTCATTAAAAAAAAAGTTAAACACAGATTTAACTGTTTACAATCTAATCTGAGCTCAGGAATTAATTAGTCACCATATTATTTTATTTAAAGTATGCTACAAGTCCTAACAACTGGTCTAGTGACTTCTCACCTCATATTGAAGTCCATTTAATTAAATAGATAAATATCTTGGGTACTGTTCCTTGTCAACATTTCTTCAAGCTCAAATTCCAATACAGCCCCTATGAAGTTCTTTTTCTGATCTCAGATAGTTCTCAGTTCTATATTTTTAATCCCTGTAATCATTTTTCACCTCTGTTTTGATGGATTTTCTTTGGTTTTCCATTTGCTAGCTTTCTTATCCACCATTAGTACTAAAGATAGTACTGCTTTCACTTCTTTAGTAGATGCTATTTTACCCCCTCAACAAAAACATATCTATACAGAGATTAAATTATCTTCCAAGTATAAGACTTAGCATGTTATTCCATTCATTTTTGCAATAAAGCAACTCCTTACATTCCCAGAATATGTGCTACCAATGACCTTTTTCTGACCCATCACATATCCACCATATGCCTCCTGCCTGCAGGAACATTTTTCCAAGCCCTATAGGGGTAGAGAATGTTTGTGTAAACATTTCCATGCAAAATTTCAAAACGTCCTTGAGTGATTGCATAAGCAAGATTTAGACATCTGTCATATCTTTATTTAATTCCTCATTCCATGCTGTTTTACCTTTGCTCTGTATTGCATTGTCAAGTCTAATATTGACTTACATATACTCTACTTATTACTCTTTTATGGTTTTCTTTTACTGCTGTAGCCTCAGTTACCAAATCTACTGTTTGTGGTTTAATAAAATTATTTTACAACCTCATCACGTCTTTCTCATAGACCTGTATATGCAAGCTGGTCTGAGTTCAGCAACCAAAAAAAATTGGCTAGCATCATCCCATTTTTTTTTACCTTGTCTACCTTTAGCATTTGATCCCAAAATCTCAGTTCGTTAGTTATTTGTTATTCTCTCTCTGTTTTTCTTAGTACTTTCTGTAGTACATCAAATTGCTGGTAGTCTGTTTTTCCAGATTCTAACTTTATTTACTGTAATGATTTGTTTAAAAATGTTATGTATATAAGCATATTAGTAAAGTTACTTATATTTTCTAGATTTGCCCAAACGCCCATGTTTGATGCTGCTGTTATCTCATTGAATGCTATGCCTATCCTGTTTGCTCGAGGGCATATAGTATGCATCCTGAATAAAGTATATGTTGTTTGGCCGTATAGTATGTCTCCAAATCTGGAAGCCCCAAACCACCCTGTTCCTTTAATAGTATTATTTTCCCCACTTCACTCTTTCCTTTTTCTTATCCAAAATAAACTCCTCAGTTTCCTTTTTCATATTCTTCCATTTCTGGTCTCTTGACTGATAAGTATATAAATCTCACCTACATAAAGAACTCGTGGGACCAAAAATATTTCTGTGATCTTGTCTTATCTTATAGGTTGTAACTTCTACCTATATTTTTAGCAGCTTGCTCAACATCCTGTTTCAGCCAAACCCCCAAAGTATCTCAGTCTGTCGTAATGCAGCAAAAAATGGAAACTCTGTATGCACCATGTCATGCTTTGGGGCGTAGTTCATTAATATAGCCTTTATTTTTTACTTCACATATTTTATATATCCTGCTACACTATCAAAATATTTCAATTTATAAAATATAATTTTTATATTATGTTCTCGTTTGATAACAGATAATATCGTGTTTTCCACAAAAAGGAGCGTTTTCTTGTTAGTGTTTCTCCATTTATTTCCAGCTATGACTGATTGTCTTATGCCCTTGGCTAATGGCTATAAATGTAAAACAAACAATAACTGTGAAATTGGATAAACTGTGCCAGGTTCCTCTTGTAAAGCCTAAACTCTTTAGGCAGCACGCCACGACACTTCATCCTAGCTTGAGCGCCTCTGTAGATATTAAATGTTGATGTTCTCCGTGTTTGTAAAAACCCAAATATCTCAAGGGATCTCTTCACAAATTACCTACTCATTCTGTCTAATGCATTTTCAGCATTCAAACCTAATAACATTGATATATTATTCATGTCCAGTGCATCATTTTGAATCATAAGAGTTCTGTTGATGGCATCACGTTTGCCTACCTTTTAGAAATGGTCACTGATACAGATCTGTTATTCTAACTGATATCTTTGCCACTCTTTTTTCCAGCATTGTCATAAACACATTGTAGTCATGATTCAGAATTGAAATAGGTTTGTATGACCCTGGATCAAGTGGACTTTACCCACCTTTGGTATAACTGCCACTGCTACTACTTTCCAAGTCAAAGGCACACTCCCCACCCAGAAAAAGATTATTAAGTTTTAGCGATACTTTTATTGTTTCTTGCTCCTCCTTTTTTCCACATTGCTATTGAAATTACATCATTGTCATGGGTTTTCACTGCTTTCTGTTTTTATTGCTTTTTTAATTTCAATTTCCTTTATTTCTAATGTTAGTACAAACTCTTTGTACTTCTGTTAACAGAGAAAGATGTAATTGTCTGAAATGCGTTCCCATTTCTTCTGTGTTGCTCTCAACTTCCACACCTTATTTATATAGTGTATTGTAATAATCCACCATTACAGTCATAATTTTCCTCAGGCCACTACTACCCTGCCATTTTCATAATTCCTGATTTTAGTTATCCTTTCAACCTTTTGATGCCTCAAACATTGAGCCCATAATTTGGTTGCTGTAGAGTTATTGTCAAAAATACTTGTTTTAAAACCATTGCTGTATGTTCATTTACATTTTCTTACTACTCTTGCGTAGACATTCTAGCATCTTTCAACTGCTCTTCTTCCTGTTGTGTTCCACTTATTCTTTTTTGCTTCTGAATATCTTACTTTTTAAGCCCTCTAGATACTTACTTTGGTTATTATTCCATATCTCATTTTTTTTATCTTCAATTTACAAGGCAGTCTTTAAAATTTGTTTGCTGCCTAGGTTCAAATATAATAATATCTCGGGCAAAGTTTGCTCTACCCTATCATTAAATTGCTTCTTTTTCATAAGGAATACTGGGAAATGCTACTGTTTATCAATATACTTGCTTACAAAACTTAATTTGTAAAGGTGTGTAGTTTGATACTAGTACTGGTTGTGATTTCTTGGCTCAGATCATGTTACAGTCCAAACCATAAAAATTTTGACCAGGACCTATATTTAACGGGAAAATGTGTATAATATACTTCTTGCATTGCAAGTGTGTTGGCTGTAAACATTATTTGTCTATTCCTGTTGTAACTGTAGGTTAATACCAGCTGTTGTTTTTTTATCATCAACATGTCCATTTATATTCCAAACCAACAAATCGGTCTTAGTAAAGATTATATTTTCTTCTACTTAACTTGTATTTTTTGTCTTTCGGTTATAAGATGGTCCTTCATAGTCTGTTTTTCTCACTTTGTGCCTCTTTATATCTTTTTTCTGTAATATCATTTCAAGTGGACCAGATCTCACTTAAAACACAAAATTCCATCTTTCCCCAAGGAGTAAGCAGGATGTTAACTATATTAATATTACCATAAAACATAGAGCTGACATTCTGTGCAGACAGCTGGGTAAAGCTTCTTCCAATGTTTGTCATTAAGACTCCTGGACAGTGGCACAGTTATTATAAGTAACTGATGTGTTTATTTCTTACCTGCAAAACTATCCCATCAATCCTTGTGTTGCTAATAGCCAGCAAATGTTTCAGATGCTGTTGCTGTTTTTAAAAGATCAAACTTTACTATCCTGGCACAATGACTTCACCCTCTTTCAGACTATCTGAGCTTATCAAGGAAGATAAATTACCTTCCAAGAGAACTGGCAACATGCCAGTCTGTACAAGTTTGTTTGTGTCTTTCGGCTTTTCCCGGCTAGGGGTCGCCACCGCGGAACTCCGGTCCGCTAATGATTGGCAGTAGAGTTTTACGTGCTGGCTTGCCGGGCCTAACGCACAACCTTCCACAAAGGAATGCCCTGCAGTAGTTACTTTGTGGTAGTTACAAATCTCATTATTCTGAAATACTTTCCAGTGTGCATGTTTTGCATTTAATTTATACCAAATAACCACCTTCATTCAACAATTTTCTATTATGTTTCCAGTACATATTTTTTGTGAATCCTGCTATGTTTTGTATCTTTTCAGTCAACATATTTATCTTATTAATTTTACATTTCTATTCTTAGTGCATGCATTACTGGAACTAATTTTATACAGTGCTGTCTATTGGTTTCCATCTCGTAAGATATCACCCCCCCACACACACACACACACACACTATCATAGTGCCTACATAAAAACAGTTTGCAGTTTGAAAATAGGGACGTTTCTTATAGAGCATGCAGTATAAATGTTCATTTTCAAGTTAAATTTTGACTTATAATACTTGTATTATTGAATTTATATTAAATCATTTTCTGTGAAGTATTTAATTTATTCTAGTTGCTTTAAGGTGAAATTCAAAACACAGTTCACATTTTAAGATGCTCACATCTTTTGCCATGTAAACATTAATCCTTCGTTAAATAGTGACCTTGTTCAGTGCTCCATGTGTTGTGTTTTTATGGAGTCTTCTACTGTTGTTAAAACTATTTAATTTCCTTTGTTTTATCCATTATTTTCTTTTGGAAAACAGGAAAGGGCTTTGCAAGAAATATTTCCTTGAAGTGTGCATTTTTTTTTGCTTCTCTGCCTCAGTTGACTACTTGTTTATGCCATTACCATGGTCTCACTGTCTCTAGCTGTTGTCTTCTATTTCCCAGTTCATCTTGTGCCTCTTGAGAGTGTATATAGCTTTTCAGTCCAAAGGGATGGGAAACTTGAAGCAAAGCAAGATACAGTAACTTAAAATGAAGTTTAATTTCTCTGCAGAATGCTATGGAAGGAAGAAAAGTATTTCTGTTAGTTTTTGTCTGTAATGACAAGTTATTTACCTAAGCCCTTATATCATTAACCTTTAAGATTGTTCTCTTCCTTCACAAAGTAGGAAGAATTTTATCCTTTAGCTGGTATGTCTGCAGTTTAGTCATGTCTTGCCTGCTTTCTTGGTGTCTCATTGGGAATATTTACTCTGTGTGCTCTTCCTAATTTAATATCATCAACAGAAGGTCTAGTCCAAGTGCTGAAGGATTTTCTCATAAATAGTCTTTATAGTCTCATAAGTTTATTCTGGTGCTGCTGTAAACCCAGGGCCGGCCTTAGCCAAAATGGCACCCTAGGCGAAGTAGTGCTCCGGCGCCCCTTAAGCCCCACCCACACCACACATAAAACATCCCTATTTGAGCCACACCCACTGGGTCATTCCCCAAGAAAGCCACTCCAGTCATTTCCTTAAATTATTTAAATGCTTAGGAAGAAAAAGATACCTTGTAATGTAGTTAAACTGCAGCTACCTTTGCATATGTATTTTCTACTTGAAATACCAGAGCCAGATCATGGTCAAGTAGAGTCCTAGGAAGGGTAATAGACCACCACCCCAGAGAAACCCCCAGCAGCAGCCCCCTCCTCAGCCATTCCAGTGTTCCATTATTTGGTTATCTCACCAGTTACCATGCATACTGTTCTGTTTGCCTCTGCAATGATTACAGATATTGAAATAAAGTAGCATAAACACAGATAGCCATTTGCTAAACAAACATTACAGTCTCACAATGAAAACAGACTTAGCACAAGCAGTAAACTTCTCTGTCTTTGAAACTTACATTCATTGATACAGCATGAAAACCCACATTCATAGAAATGCATCTGGTTGGTGGAGAATTAAATTTACCTTTGGGCTGTTTTCAAAACAGACTCCTTGCACACATTTTTTAGGGCCATGCATACATATATTTATTCTTTAATTCACTTTCCTGGTTGTATCGAATTATATTCCTTGTATAATACAGCACCACTTGTTAGAATATGTTTTAAATTTGTAGTTTTAAACATTCTTTTAATAAGCAATGAAACATCAGTACCTACAAGCAGCTGTGGTTCACCTTCAGTCTCACTGCTACAGGGTAGCTCCCTCCCTGAAGTAATTACCTCACCAGTCCTGGCTGCAAGTATGTCAACTGTCTGGGTCTCCCCCAGGCTGCCAGACCCACATGCTTGTCTTCAAGCCTGACTGTGTGTAACTGCATGCACACAAGGTATTGCATTATCAAAATTATTCCCTATCAGGACATCTGCTGGGATGTCCTTAAACACACCTACTTGCTGACTTCCTTTAGCACCCTCCCAGTCAAGGTGAACCCTAGCCAAAGGTATTTGGAATGCAGTCTCTCCTAAAGCTCTGACTGGAGTAGACTGCCCAAGCAAGTGGTACTCCTCTTTAACCACTGCAGGCTTTACAATGGTTAGGTCAGAGGCTGTGTTTCTCTTAGCAATGGCCTCTTTCCCATTTACTAAGATAGGATATAACCTCTTGTGGTAGTTTGGTACCCTTGTTGTCTCAAGACAACTTACTTCTGGCATTCTGTCAATCCCACTTACTGGCTCTCCCTTTTGTTCCCCACCTTACCTCAGTGGACATCTTTATGCTACATGCCCCCACTGGTTGCATTTAAAGCATCTAACCCTTGGTCCTGGATGTGTACCTGGACTAGTGGCTTCCCCTGCTACTGGCAGACTCTGTTGAGGTGGTCTAGGCTGCCCACCATGGGTTCCCTTAGGCCCATGAACAGCAGTGGGTATCCCTTTCCTGTACAGTGATGCTCTGCTTGCTAGGTATAGGTCTCCCTTTTTCCCCCAACTCATCTGCTGTGTTACATTCTCTATCCGCTAACCAAACTCTCATCTCCTCAGGCAAAGTGCTAAGGGCTTGTTCCCTCACTAAAAGGTCTGTCAGCCCTTCAGAAGTGGTGACCTGACATCCACTCAACCTCCTATGAAAATAAGTGTTTAGTTCAGCAATATATTCAGACACACTTTCATCTGCCTTGCATCTATGCTCACAAAAACTTTTCCTATAAGCTTCAGGTATTAACTCAAAACTTTCTAACAGACAGTTTTTTACAGTATTATAATTTAAGCAGTCAGTATCAGACAATTTAGAAATAGCAGTTACAGCTTTACCATGGTGTAAGGGGGTCAGGGACCCCGTACTCAGAGCCCTTGGTCAACATTATATTGTTTACATACCCTTTCAAACATATGAATGAAACTATCAAAATTACCCCCCCTCTGTAAATTGTGGAAGAAGTTTACTGACCTTTGTTGCTTCTGGGGTTCGGTTATTCTCTTCCCCATCACCTCCATGACCCTAGTGAAGAGTCAGCATCTCCTTCTCATGTTGCCTCTGCCACTCATTCTCCTCAGCTTCCAGACATCACAGTTTCTCATTTTCCTCAGTCTCCAGACATCTCAGCTTCATATTCTTTTTGGCCTCCAGGCATCTCAGTCTCTCTGCTGATTCTATTTCCAAATGTTTGGCCTCCAGTTCAAGTCTCTAACTCCAGATGGATTTTTAAGTTCTCTGTGGAAAGGCTGAATTGTCCATTTTCTGAGAGTTGTACATTCCCAAGGCCAGTCTGATTTTCCTCCTGGTTGCTGTTCTGTGATGCAGCTGTGACTAAAGCTGTAATCATTTCTGCTTTAGTCAGGTTGGCATACACCAGTCCTTTAGCCTGGCACATCTCAGCCAAAGGGCTCCTTGTCAGCTTGCCATAATCCTTGCTGACTTGCTTGCCTGCTCTCCTTGACTAACTAAGCTAACAAAAACAAAATAAAACAATTGTGATATGAAACTATGAATGTTCACTGTGTGCACAACAGTCTCAAATAAATAAAGAAAACGTCTAAGCTATACTTTGCTATACTCCTACCTGAATCTAAAACGATCACTATGCCCTAAAAACCTACTTACAGAACAACAAGCAGGCAGAAGTGGTGAGTGGAGATTTCCAGATCAAATACAAAATGCACTATCACTCTCGCAAAGAGTTCTTAAATTAATGTCAAATATTACTGCTGGGATACTTGCATGACATCACTTTTTATCTCCTGACTTCAATTTCCATGCTAAACCCCCACTGCAGCTGGTAGCATTTAACATCTCTCTGTGAAAATACATAGCCTTCAGATGTTTGTAACTGCTAGAAGACATAAAACAATAAAATACTTACAAAATAACACAGAAAGTCCCCTAGTATAGACATCCTGTCTCCTGTTGATGGAAACTGAAAGATAACTTCTCTTGTTTATGGCCCGTCAAAGTACTTCAATCTCAACTATTCTTAAATTTTGCAAGATAATCTTCTGTTAAAATACATACATCTAAACAATTACAATAGTGGATAAAAATATCTCTTCAGCATACATGTCTATGCAATATGACATACAGTTCTAATATAGTGGTAACATAAGCAATTGCATCCTGCTGATATTCACAAATGACATATAACTATTTACACAATTCAAGATATCAGGCTGGGCTGGCAGTATCTCTTTCTGTGACACTTCTATATAATCATATTAATGTTTTCAAATAACATGTAATTATTTACAAAATTCCAGATAGCTGGACTGACAATGTGACAAGTACCAACAACACGCAATCAGGAAACTACCTTAAAACATCAGCCATTGTCAATAAGCCAATACGTATCATTGATGCTGCAAATATATTTCCTTGTTGCATATTTAAACACCCAGCTTGATGTAATATTACTGATAAAACCAAATGATAATTTGCTTTGCATATATACTGCCTAGTGTTTTTTACAGAGACATTTTTCATCTAAACCATAGCCTTAGTCTTAACATATAAAAATTAAATATTGTCTTCATTCACTCAATGTTCTTCTGGCCATCATAAAAAAATAGCTTCATTCCCCAGTAGTGATTGCTTACTAATATAGTAATATTAGTGTGTGGATTTCAGACAAATGGGCATCACTAAATCTATGTCCCCTAATACTGCTGATAAACATATTTATGTCTGGCAGAATCATTCAGTCTGCACTTAAATTCATGTAAAATAATGCTGTCTTTCATATCTTAAGATATTTTTGCCATATTCTGAGAATCAGCTGATTAACAAACCATTTGTTTTACCGATATGTATCTTTAGCATGAGTCCTTGGATTCTATTAGTCACTGTAGGTATATTTTTTCAGATGCAAGGTAGAAAGCTGTAAAGGATTCTGGAAGACATTCAATGCCAAATTTGTTCTTTTACTCACTCGTGTTCTCCGATTACTTGATTAATCCCTTTCAGAGCTGTAGGGGTACCACAGCCTATTCAGGCATTCAATGTGTACAGGAAGTAGGAACTAATTCTAAATGAGGTACCAACTCCTTACAAAATGTATACACTCATTCACTGTCACACAACAAACACATACAGACAGCCAACACTAATTAAACTGTAATATGTCTTTGAGAAGTGGGAAGAAAGTATAACTTCCAGAAAACATAGGAACTGAATCGGAGAACCAAATGCTTTGGGGCATCTGTTCTAACTTCTGCTTCACTATGCGGCCATACTCCTCCTAAAAAGCCTGTAAGAAACAATGCAAAGAGTAAGTTATTTGGGTTCTGAAATTCTCCTACTGAAAAAATGTGTTGTATTCTCTCAAGTACAGTAATGGATACTTTAGCTAAAGTACGGAAGGAATTAATATACTCAGAATTGGCCTAACAAAATGTTCACGGTTAATAAATCTTGATTCCTACTTACAGAAATGCTGACTACACTAAACACAGCACATGTGTTTTCCTTACAGAAGACTATCTAAATGTGACATGACTATCTAAATTAAAATACGAATACTCTGTTACTGTATGGGATGTTTCATAATCTTCACTTTTTTAAATAAAGTATTTGTTTAACGTGTGTCCACTATAAGCAACTATATTTTTTATAAATCAGTACGGAGCCTTAAGCTAAACAGAATGTAAAACGGAGCCTTATGCTGCCTAAGACTCTCTTTTATATTCTGCTGAGACTCCGTTTTACATTCTGCTTAAGTTAAGCAGCAGAATGTAAAACGGAGCCTTAAGCTTCAGAATTTCAGTAGATAAAGTAAAACGGAAGCTTACATGTTGTTGTTTTGAGTCTGACAGGCAGTAATGACGAAGGGCACACTTTCGTATTTAAATTCAGCGCATGTGTCCGTTTTATTACAGGTCTTGCAGCTGTATGGTTCTGGAGCGGCGGCACCCGTGCCCATCCCCACAACATAACATACAGCAGACTCTTTTTTTTTTTTTTTTTTTTAAACTGTCCTAGTAAGTGAGAGGACGCTGACCCCCCTCCCCCATAGTTCTGGCTTACAGCTACACTTCAGCAGGGCGCCGAGAAGAGCGCAAAACTTTGTTAATTAAAGTAAATACAAACTGCGCCCTTTAAGAGGCTGCCTGTTTGTATGTTCTAGGCCCCTTTTGGATCTCATTATGAGTTAGTTTTCAGTGTTGGCCATCACTGAGCTACTTACATTCAGGACCCTTTTGACCTTACTAGGAACAACAGCTCCAACATGCTTGTTAGAGCAACGGCCAAGAAACTGCTGCAGCAACAGTGATATTGTGTTAAAGAGTATTATATGTGAACTATGCAGTGCTTGATTTATATAGCTCTGTGGAATGGTATATTGCAGAGCTTTGCATTGTGGAGGACTGAGTTTTGTTTGGGTACCTTTATACTTTTGTATAGATAGAGCGGAGTTCTGTTGTGAGGACCCCTAACCTGGAAAAGCAGAACTGACAACAACGTTTCTTTTTTTTTTTTTTTATTTCACCGCCGCTGCCCTAAAGACTACAATTGCGCCCTCCCCAGCATCAGAATGCTGGGGAGGCCGCAATTGTAGTCTTTAGGGCAGCGGCGGTGAAATAAAAAAAAAGAAACGTTGTTGTCTGTTCGGCTTCCAGGTTAGGGGTCCTCACAACAGAACTCCGCTCTGTAAATTGTGCCCTCTGATGCTGGGGAGGGCGCAATTGTAGTCTTTAGGGCAGCGGCGGTGAGAAATAAAAAAAAAAAAAAAGAAACGTCTGTTCGGCTTTTCCAGGTAGGTGTTGCACTTGTCACAACACAGAACTCCGATCCGTGAATTGCGCCCTTTTGAGGCCGGCCTGCACGGCGCCCTAGGCGGTCGCCTAGTTCGCCTATGCCTAAGGCCGTCTGTGTGTAAACCTCAAGTTCTCTCTGTGTGATTTATGCTTAAGTTCAGCCATTACCTCAGTCATTTGTTCATGTTTTAATTGCTGTTCCAGCATTTTTTCTTTCATTTCCTTTTCAGTAGTTGGCTTGTGTAATATTTCTCTGAATGCCTGGTTAAAACATCATCTGTTTCCTGCAGCCATCTCTTATTTGCAGCAACAGTCATCTGTCAGTTCCACTGGCAGTCTGGGTTCAAAAAGTAACAAAGGTGTTAGACAGCTGGTCAAGGGGAAAGAAGAAACTTAACTTTTGGATGGGAAACCATAAATGGGGTATGCTGAAATAACTTTATTCGAGGATCACTATTGCATGCCCTCCTGTGTTTGCACAAATTTTCTCCAGGTGTACTGGTTTCCTTTTACATGCCAAAGACATGCCATAAGGTGGTTCGGGACTCTTAAGTTGCTGGTGGGTGTGCGTGTGTGCGCGCATGCATGCATTATGGTAAAAGGATCTGGCAACTTACTTCCATTTCCGCTTTGTCTTAAACTTCATGGATAGTGGTGGCCGTCTTTGGGGTCACTCTAGGAGTTGGATGTGACTCATAAGAGAGTAAGTGAAATAATATACTTTTAGTACAATGAGTTGCACAGCTCAGCTTTTTAAAAGCCATTTGGCTGTAAGCTTAGTATGAGCCCATGAACCTGTTAAATTCTTTTTTATTACAGAAAGAGGAATGACCAGTTTTTCAGTTTCCTGCCAATAGCACAACTGCTAGGTAACTGATAAATACAGTAGTTGAACTGCTCTTACAAGTAAAACAAACATATGTCAGAAGTTAAATGACCACCTAGACACAATGCATGCTTACCCTGGATGCGGAAGGATATGGGTAAGGTATTAAAATAAAAAGTAGCTAGACTTTTAAAAAATCTAAGCCCTCTCACCATAGCTCTCAGCCATTCATGGACTCATTTCAGCAGAATCTGTGACACATCCAGAAATAATCAAGGGCAATCAGGGACACTTTTAAAGTATTAGTACTATTAACTTGAGACATTGGCAGAATACAAGAATGTGAATCGATGTACTTTTTTTGAAGTAAAGGAAGTCTATAATTCTAATTATTGTCATTATTTGTTATGTGTAATTCACCTTTTCTTCAAATGTTACCAATTTTAGGAGGGATTAATAGGGACAGAGCTAAAATTTGATTCAAAATCAGGGATAGTTGAGAGGTGCGTGTCTCACCATTGTGCAACAATGAAATGACCACTGAGAATGTTGAATGTTCACAGCTGGCTGTATGTGAGGCTATGTGCGATAAAATACAAATCATTTAAAAAAAACCAACAAAACTCAAGGAAGTCAACATAAATACATGGTGGTGTAGAGCTGGTCATTGATTTTGCTCTCTCTTCAGCAGACTATGTACACAGTTTTGTAACCATATGTACCATTTGTGCAGCCGTCTCAACTGTCCATCAAGGCCTACACTCATCAGTGCTTGTTTGTTCCTAATACAGGCAGACGTACTGTTGGAGTGGCTCCTCCTTCCTAAAACAGGGTCACCAAAAGCAGTCCAGAAAGCAGTAAGGAAACTTGGCACCCCCCTACACTTTGGAAAAGGGCAATTAACAGACAGTGGAGCATGCTGGCACTGTATTTCAAGCTACTTTAAATTGAGTGATGGGTAAGATACTCTTCCCATCTTAACTGTTATTTGTTTAAGAAGTGAATTACTGTAGTGTATGAATTGTCTTGAAAAGGTTCAGAAGACTAGTCCTGATAGCATGCTGGGGTTGGAGTAATTACTGCAGCTGCCACAAATGTAGTGGTCAGCTAAGTAGGTAGTCAAGTACAGGAAAGTATAGGGTAAAAGCTGGGGTTTAACAAGAAAAAATTGCAATGTTATTTTTATACTGCAGTGCAAAGAATGTAGTTTTATTAATCAGGTTAGCATATTGAACATGTATCCTAACTCAAACTTGAGACATGTTATTAGCAATAGACTCAAAAAAGTAAAAATTCAAAAATACAATTACAGTATAATAGAAAAATAAAAATGTTACTAAAATACAAGTATCAATTTTCTGTTCATGAAACAGTTTTTCTTTCAGTTAACCCAACCTGTCAAGTGTAACATGTAAGGAAAAACATGGTTTAAATACTTAATCCTTCTGTCTTTACATAACTCTATTTTGTTGCCCACCAGTCTGGATTTATTTAAAATTCACATTGCTTCCTTTCAGAATTTGTCTCAGTGTAGCATTATGAGGTAGTGTTCACAGATAAGGGAAACCTGTATGTATGCAATAACAGTAAGTTTGACACAGCTAACACAGAAAGTGAGTGCAGTAGAGGTGTCTGAACTAAACTGTTTTAGAACCTTTATGTATGGAAATAACATAGCTACCGCTTCTTGAAACCAGGAAAGGATGATCAAAACTCTGGACAGGACCAGGTAAGGGACAAAAGGTAAGTGGGAATTATTTTGTACCTGATAAAACCAGAAAAGTATATTTCAGTGTTGCGGAACATTCTCAGACCATCTTAAGTCTTTTCAGGATATGCAATTAGCGAAGCAAAACAATGGCTATAGATGTAAATTTTGTACCCAGACATGAATTTGTTCAGCAATACCTGTATTTATGGGGACATAATAAAATGAAATGAAGTATTTAGGAGAATGGGTTAAAAAGGATTCTGTTATGGCTAAGAATATGTGGAAAGAGATGATACAAAAACCTGAGAAACTAGAAGCTCTTGTTTATGGGTATGGATATCAAGATATAAGCAATGAACATGTTTCAGTACCTTTAGTTTTATATACAGATCAGGCATATTTTATCAACCACGGGAAAAGTTGTACACAGTAATTAAGAAAGGGTTGAAAGATTTTATCTAGGAGGGGAAAGAGGACAAGGATCATGTGGGATAAGCTGATCCTTCCAATAGAACAAGGTGGTTTAAGATTACCTAATGCGCAGGGATATTTTAGAATCAAACATTTAAGAGTTACATACATAAGTGAAGCAGAAAGCTGTAATTCAATGTAAAAGGATGATGATGAAGCAGGGCGGAAATTCAAGAAATTAGGAGAAAATGGGATGTTGGATGCATATTCTTAAGAATAACAGCCATACAGAATATTAATAGTCATAAAGTAGCAGAAAGTATTGTAAGAACTAGGACAACATGAGAATGGAGAAAGGAAATTCTGGCAATATGGAGGACTGCAGTTAGCGGTACAGAGACTAGGCAAAAGGAGGTTATAATGTACTGGAGAAAACGGCAAAGGAACCAAAGTATTGGGAGCAAATATGTAGAGAGGGAAAGCTAACATAATGGCAAGAGGTCAAGAAGATATTTGTACTGCAGGCTAGAGACTGCCTTCCCTATCAGAGATTGGTATTAGAGTGTAAGCAAAAAAGGGATAAGGAAATGCTAAGTGAAAGACTTGCTCTAGTTGAGTTTTTAATTGAGTCTAGAACAGAAGCTGTTAAAAAAGGGATAATTAGTAGGGCATATAAAATATTGCATAATAACTCTAGGAGTCAGTCAGAGGAAGTTAGAAAAAATAGGAAGAGAGTTTGGATAAACAGTTCACAAGGAAACACTTGGAGGACATATATGTAGTTCCAAAATATGCAACAAAGTGTAAAATAATTAGGATTTTTGCTTGGAAGATTTTGCATAGGTATTTTGTTACCACAAACATACTCCAAGAAAATTTTCCTCAGGTCAGTGTCAAATGTTGGAGGTGTGATGGGAAGAAAAAGGTAACTGGGAACATGGGAGTGTAATGAGTTGGCAGACTTCAAATATTCCCTACAAAGTACTCCATCAGAAATGTTGGGTACGCATTTAGGTGTAAATGAGGAAATACTTTTTTGAGCATGGATTCAGGATCTGAATTGCCTAGATATAGTAAGACCTTGGTGGCAGCCAAAAAAGCAATTACTAGAACATGAAAATCAAAGTCTAAATGAACTGTGTTTGAAGAAGAGAATATTGTAACATAAATAAAAGAAATGGAAGTGGTATGTTTAGAAAAGGGTAGGAGCAAATTACATTAAAATAATATAATGTTTTGGAGGAGGAGTGAGGTTTAATGGAAGGGAGGAACTGATCAGTTTATGTAATGTTGGATTGATGATTGTATAAAACACTATGATGTATAATTTCTGTAACAGTGAACATGTTAACATGGTTTGTTTTCTTTTATATAAGCACATGTTTGCCTATGTCTTAAGCGATAACTTAAAAAAAAAAACATTTATTGAATTAAGTGAAAATCATTAAAGAATTACTCTGCTACCAGAGATGATGATAAAAAATCACAGCAAAGGGTACTGCCATTGTAAGTAAATGGAAATTGAAAAAAAGGAGGACAAAATATATCCACTTTGGGGATACAGGCACACTACAAACAATCAACTTGGCCGATAAACAAAATTGTGTCATTATGGCTGACCCTCATAAGCCATTTTAGGACTGCAAAAAATGGTAATACATACACACATTTATATATGTATGTATGCTGTGTGAGGGCATTTGTAAATTGTTTGCGTACGTATTACATGCACTCATAAGCTAGACTAGAAGAGATGAATAAGAACAATTATCAAAGAGTTATGATTATCCTTAAGATGAATCATAATGTTTAAGGCCAGCAGCAAAGGAAATGGATTCAAAAGATGTGAGTTTAATATCTCAATGTCCTGCCAAGTGATAAAACCACATCTGGAGTACTCTGTCCCTTCTGGAGGCCATACAAGTAATCATGTCATTAGGCAACTTAGACTACAAGGGACCATGCAAGAAAGTATTGCCAAAATCAGAAAGGGTGCATATATAGTGACCATGGAGAACAAAGAAAGACTAAGCATGTAAGGTGTTTATACACCGGGAAGGACTCTCTACACTTCTATTGGAATAAGGTAATGGCGAAGAGAAATGAGAGGGCCCATGCATTAAGAGAAGTGAAGTGGAATGATTGAAGACTGACTAATCAAATTAACATTTTGATGCCCCTGCACTGACCCAGTAATCAAGGACCCTCCGTCCTCACCACTAGCACCAGTGAGGGACGTGCACATTGGCAGGATGACAAGTACACACACACTAAAGTACAATTTCCCTTAAGAGCACACCGAGATCACTGTCAGTCTGGGGCTGGTTTCTCTCTTTCTGCAGATCCCCAATAAGACTCAGCACTGGCACAGCTATAGGATTAAGATCTCAGCTGAGTGGTCAGGGCAAAACCTCCAGAACCCTCTCTGTCCAACCAGTGCTTCGTGTCCCTGCCCAAGTAGCTGACACACACATACTTTAAGATTTGATTTATATACAAACACCACACAGACAGCCCTGGGGAAGGCTGGCACAGGTTCACTACTATGCCTCCTTTTGCCCAGACTATATAGTAGTACCACCTGCCACCAACCACTACTTATTAGCTACTAATAAGGCCCTTACAAAGAGTGATCAATTATACTGTGTAATGTTACTATTATCCAAATGGTAAGTATGTGTAAGACTTTAATGCTATTTAAGAGTGGCCTCTACAGTGTTACCAAATACATGCAAGTACTCTAAGAGCTTAAATGTCTTTAAACAAAACCAGCCACAATTAAAAGGTTTAAATATATTTAATAATAAATAATAAAAGCATAAGACAATACTCATTAACTCAACACAGTGACAGCAGAGTTCAGAATAACAGGAAATATTTTAAAACAATATTGCAGGACAGTCTCACACAAATGCAGAAAACATCTAGAAAATCTTGCTATATTCCTTTCTATCTCTAAGTGAAATACTATGATCTAAATCTTTCAGAGCAAAGACAAGTGCTGGTGAGAGGATGTTTACAGGTCCAGAACAAGATACAAAATCCACTGACTTTCTCTGAGAGATGGTTCTTAAATTAATAATACACATTAATGCTGGGTTAGCTGGATGACATCGTTCTTGTCACCTCTGCCTTAGTTCCCAGGCTAAACAGATACCAACAGAATTTAACATGTCTCTATGAAAAATACTTATCTCTTAGAAGTTGACACTTGGCTCTTAAAAGCTTGCCTGAAACTAGAAGTAGTAAAACTTTTAAACACCTTTACTTTGAAAACTGCAATTACCTCTGTTTCCAGACAATAGGAAAGCCTGCAACTCTAGTCATTGTGTCTGCCTTGAGCTGAAACAGAGTCATAAACAATTTTCACTTATTTTCTTAGAGTTTGCAAGTTAACTCTGTATATTCCAGCCTTTACCATCAACACACACATCTGCATAGACATATAGTTTATACACATTTCTGCTCTTTTCCAGCAGGGTGCACTGTGGTTACAATCTTGAAGCTCAGTACAGAACATATAGTTTTCTTACATTTCGAAGATGAACATACAAATCATATTACTATTCACAAATGACAAAGAATTATTTTCAAAATCCTAGCTGGTTGCCTTCAGAAGCATTATGAATAGTAAATAAAGGGATGCTGTGCTTAATTGTGAGACATTCATGATCAACACTGTACTGAGCAGTCAGTAACGTGCCGTTCACATAATGTGCAGTGAAGGAATATGGCTGCATTACCTTGGAAATTTCTCTTTGCCCTGAGGTACAGAAGTCTTGGAGTTAATATTTATAAGTGTCAGGTGTGGGAGATTAAATCTCCTTGTTGAAATGCCTTTTATTTTAAGTAATTTTTGTGCATTCAGATTGCAAATCCTTTGATAATTGTCTCCATTTTGCGATGATATTTGCAAATGTTGATTACATGGGAGTCACGTTGCTGTTGGGGAGCTAAAGTTGAGTGTGGAGCTGGCATCCACTGCCAGACTATTAGATTATTGTGCAGGGCAAAAGGGTTCAAGGATCCCTGGCACATTGAGAAGAGGAGGTACGGAAGCCTGTCACTATCTGGCAGATATAACATTATCACGGGTTTTCTGTCTGCAAAGTTACTAGGTTTTATTAGAAATGTCCACTTTTATGTATTTATTTGCATCTTCACCAATTGAGAAGAAAAGTACAGTGAGTAATGTCATGCTAACTAGAAGACATTGAGCCTTGTGAGAACACACAGTAACCAATATCATCATGCAGTGTTGTTCAAGATGTCAGAATTTGACTATAATTCACCAATATAGTTAAAAATACTTAAATTTAACTAACCTTCACTGCACAGCTTTAATCCAGCTGGTTTTACCTTTGCAAAACTTGTACAACTTGTAAGAGGCTGTACTGCACATAGAAAATGTCTGTTTAAAGCATCTCGCCCAAAAGGAGTTTTGTAAGAGGGCTTGAGGGCTAGCTGGAGGCAAGCTATTGTTCATATGTTGACATGCCAGTTGTATAAGTACTAACCTGTATGAAATGCTATAATGTTGCAGATAAAAAAAAAAAAAAAAGACGAGCAAAAAAAAAAAAAAAAAAAAATGTGCAGGACATGTGCATGGTTTTGTACACTGTTCCACTCCAGATTACTCCAGTTAACACATTTCCCTAGAGTTTATTACCAGAATTCTAAATCTAAATGAATCCATCTGTTCACATTTAGAAAGAAAGTGTGAAATACTGACTCACCACAACCTAATCTAATTCTGTGCATACCCACAGTTCCTCTAAGCATGCAATGCTGGAAAAGTTCTCTACTTCCTAGCTCTTTTATTCGTGTATACCTCACAGAAAATCTATGAAGCCATCCGCTTCTGTCTCTCCAAATCCATTTCTTCTTCATTTTAGCTGTAGAGATGCAATCCAGCCCTACAGGTAGCAAATTGAAATGTTTAGTGGCCCATTGCAGACTGATTGAATCTGAAAAGAATATGGCAATAAGAATGAACCAAGGCATCAATATAATACACTAATCCTCTCAGCAATGACAGCAGCAATGTGGGGCAAATGATTGAGTATTTGTTAAATTTGTACTACTGAGAAAGCAACCTATTATTTTCTTGGTTGTGCACCAAAATGCCTCAGTCTCAGGCAGAACAAATCCTTGAGAAGCAATACAGCTCATCTTCCCCAGCCTTTTATGCAAGCTGTACTGACAGAGTGTGTCAATCCCTCCGTTGTTTGTGTGGAATATCTACTGCAGTATGAGTTTCATTTTGAATTCTGCAGTCGTCACCCCCCCCCCCCAAAAGAAAAAGGATACACGTGCAGTATGCTTGCAGCTTCAAGAATGTGTAATGTTATATGAAAATATCTAGTAAAGCTCAGGTGTGTGTGTGTGTGTGTGTGTGTGTGTGTGTGTGTGTTTCTTGTATAAACACACAGTCTGGAACATACACATTTTCAATTTATAGGCAACTAGCCCATGCATTTTGCTCACTGTGGTGTTTACATCTCTATATTACCAGACAAAAACACTCAGCAGCAGGAAAGAAAGTAGAAAAGAAGTCTTAGAAGCTGTATCTTCAAGCGCTGCCGTAAACCGTAGATCACATATTGGAATGCCTTTAAACATGTGTTGGCATCACACTAATGTATGTCTTTATAATTGTGTTAGTGCAGTGCCAATGAATTATCCCTTTGCCAAACAAAAATGCAAGATCACATTAACACATTACCAGTACATTTCTTTACTACTGTTTAGGACAACAGTGGTTTCTCTTCAGTCATCCTAATACTGATTCCACACAGAGCATTTACACAGAATATAGTAGTCAAGTGTCTGTTGTAATGATCTTCAAGATAATCCTACTTATTTACTTTGTATGAAGGTGAATGTGCTAATCACTTGTGACTTTTTCAGTTGTGACCCAGGCAGTACTGTTCTACATATATACATTACACACACACACACTTAAGGATGACATACATTTGCAGTAATGTATACACTAAATTAGAGAGTGAATAATTCAACAAACTCCGAAGTCAAATATGTGAAACTACCTTAAAGGTTGAATGGATGTTTGCATTTCAACTCTGCTTTTGGTTAGGCAGATAAACATTCTTTTAATACCCCCTAAAGAGTAACAACCTCATCTTCCTAAAAGGGGTGAATTCCAAGATAAAGGGGCAGTTATCTCACAGATGCTATCTCTCTCTCTGTTAGTTGGCACAAGGGATCATATGTTGAAGGGGTACTTCTCCTGACTGTTGGCCAGAAGAGTTTTTCTCTTCTCGAGGATCTCTTGTAACCGGTAAAACTAATATGAATTGTAGACACTGATCATAAATACAGTACCTAAATTTTAGCAAGCATCGTGCCAAAAAGGCTGACAGTAACATAGAACAGCTACACAAGCAGGATAGAACATGAGAACAGTACTAGGCAGGTGATTAATGGGACAGTAAGAGGCCTAGTCATTTACATCCTTAAGGAGACGCATTAAAAGTTATCGGTACAGTTTACAAGTACTTAATAGTGCTCACCTCCTAGAACACCCGATACTACTACAGTTATACTCCAGAACCATGCTTGGAAGTTGGAGAGAACTTTGTGCTTCTTGAAAACAGAAGATACTAAAGTTTTTCCATTCAGATAAAATAAATCAACGCAATGTATATACCCCCTGCATAAGAATGAAGTTGTCATGACTTTTAGGAGTTACAGGACTATAAAGAAAGAGTGGGTAAAGGCCCTTTCCCTACACCATGTGATTCTATACTGAGCTACTCCATGTCTGCCATTTCCCGATAGTACTCTACAGTCTCTTCTAGTTCTTCTTAACCAGTTTCCAAGACCCATGTGGCCCTAAAATGAATGTTAGGGGTTATTTTTGTTGCATGTCTAGAAATGTTTGTATAGCAAAAATGGCTTCACATATTCTCATTAAACTTTCTCCAAAATTATTTCAGGACATTCACTGCTAACACAGCTTTAAATTGGGCTGCATACTTCAGAATCAGCAGAACAGCTGCAGCTTAAATTTTAATGAGAATGTTCAAACTACTTTTAAAAAATTACAACTCAGTGACATGCATAAATAAATAAATAAATAATTATGCGCTATTACAGTGCCACAATATAGTCATGTTTCTGATAATTTTCAAATTTATTACCATAAAATGGGTGGCCTAGTGGCTTAGTGAATAGCTTTGCCCTGTCACAGCAAGAAGACTTCCAGTTCAGTTCTCAGTTGAGGTACCTTCTGTGTTAACCAAAAACTGAAACACTGTCGGAGTGAAAACAAACAGAGTTGATGTTTCAGATTTATTGGTTAAACGCTTTAATTTCTTAAGAACTTCTTCAGAACAGCTAACATAATTAACTACAAATTTAAATACATTACCCAGTTCAGCCAGTCCATTAAAAACATGAATTAATTATAATAAAGCATTTTAAAAAACATTACATTACATAAAAAGCTGTTCAAAGAGCACCGTAAATTTTAACTTAAGCAAAGAATTGATAGAACATGTATCTTTCATAGCAGGGTCATTGGTGGCATCAAGTATCAACTGCCATTTAAGTTCATTTTTGTCTAAATGCTCACTAGTAATATGCCCCTGGATATTTTTCTTGACCTGTTCTTCTTCTTTTGGCTTTTTTCTGGTTAGGGGTCGCCACAGCGGATCACCTGTCCATGCTTAATTGGCAGTAGAGTTTTATGGTGTCGAGTTGCCAGCCCAGCGCCCAACCTTACGTGGAAGGCACACACACACTCATGCCTATGGCAAATTTAGAGTGTCCAATTCACCTACAGCATGTCTTTGGGATGTGGGAGGAAGCCAGAGCACCCAGAGGAAACCCACGCGACCACAGGGAGGACATACAGACTCTGCACAGAAGGCACCCCAACCAAGGATCGAACCGGAGAACCTCATGCTGTGAGGTGACAATGCCAACTTTTGCACCACTGTGACCACAAGAAAATTAAAACTGTGTGTTGCACTCATTAATGTGTTTATATAAAGAATTTGCTAGATTTTTATTTGTACTATCCAAACTGTGCTTTTATATATATATATATATTTTTTTATGTCCGTCCACTCTTGTTCCCTTCCCCATTCAAAGGTATAGTGTCAAAAGTACCTAAAATAAGTTGATAAAAACCTGTTTCTTTTGTTAAGTACTTCATCCTTGATTTCTCTGAGAATTTTTTCCAAGTAGCCCCTTATATGGAACATCTCCAATACTATTTCACATTCAGCATAAAAGGTGTCAGTGTGGGAGGCCATCCTGGCCAAACACACTAGTTGCCCTTTGACAACTGCGTTTTTCTGAAATCTAGGATGGCAACTAAAAAAATTAAGTAAAAATATTAGAGAGAAAACAATTCCTTTCCAAATCCTTATTAATTTAAACATCCAGATAAGAAATCATAGACTCATTAAAGTTGTAGGATAATTTTAGGAAATCCACTGTGCTATTGATATAATTAAGAAATCTTTCCAACTTATCATGGGTGTCTACCGATAGGATGAAAATATCATCCAAATATCTTGTATAGAATGTCCAACACCCCACAAAACTGCTCCAGCCATTGCATAATTTGCAAAAGTTGGGGTGCAGGCTGCCCCCATAGCCACCCCAATAGTTTGTCTATAAAGCTGACCTTCAAAGCAGATAACATTATTTTTTAGTACTGCTTCCATCAAGATGGTAATGGCATTGACTGTAACAAAACTTAAGGGGCTAGATTCAAGTAACGGTTGTTCAAACCAGTTTAACCCTATTTCATGAGGAATGAAAGAGAAAAGGTTATTCACATCAATATTGACAAAAATGATACGACTCTTAAATGAAATGTGATTAAACATGTTCAAAAAATGCCAGGAATCCTTATATATACTTTATACCTTCTAGCCTTTTTCTCACACTATGATCAATCTACTGAGCAATAAAATACGTTTTCAATCTAGGCCCATCCCCACGATGGGTCAAAACGGAGACTTGACAAAGCTTTTATGCATCTTTGGGATTCCAAAAATACTAGCTAAAACAGGTCTATCATTTGTATTAATCTGACCTTATAATAGCTTGCCCTCAAGTAACAAATCAATATTGCTGAAAGCAGTATTGATTTCATTACAAGACATTTCCTCATATGTATCATCAAATTGTAAAATGTTCATCTGATTGTTGTAATCCACCATATTCATTACCAGAAGCCCATCCCCTTTATCGGGTTTCATTATTCTGATTCCCCAATCATCCCTGAGCTCCCTAAAAAATTTAAATTAATTTTAGACTTGTTACAGAATTTACATTCTTGACATTGCTTCAATAAATTACGAATCTCAAAGTCACAGAGTCTCTCAAATAATTGGATATCAGCATTTAAGGGTGGGTTAAAGCAACTTGCCCGATGTTATGATTTGTCTGAAATACAGTAATCACTGTTAGCAAGCACCAAACCTAAATTTACTTTGCATGTGTATAATTTCAAGTCAGTTAAAATGTTAACTATCTTGGCTCACCGAGCAAGAACAAATGTCAAACCTTTAGCTAAAATATTAGCATGCTCGACGTTAATGACTTTCTGAGAAAAGTTATGCGTTTTGAAGTCAGGGCTGTCATTATAAATAGCATTTACCGTGACAATAACATCATGATTGTTAAAAGAAATCTCATCATTCATTTCTAGTAGTATCCATTTCACTTTTTGGGTTGAGTACCCTCCTTCAAATAGGGGTTGACAGTGTTATTTCCTGCTGCCTCCAAGAAGGTACAAGTTGATTTAAGCTGATTCTTGTTGCAGATTTGTTCAGATCTCCTCACACCTGCTGTTTCTAAATGGGCCGCACCATTCCTATGGCTCTTTAATGACGTTGAATCCGTTTGACCAAAATAAGGATCCTGATTGTCTACGACACATGTTAACATGATGACCTGGTGGCTTGGGATGTGCCTTTCTGTTGGTGTAGTCATCCATATCCCTTCTCATTTTTGTTAATTTACGATGTAAAATTTTTCTGCACACATTCTCAGTGGATGAAAAAATGTTATCAAAATTAGTGGAATAATTTTCAAAATGTAAGTCACCCAATATAGAATTATTCAGTTTGTCTAACTGACAAGAAAGCTGATCCAAGCGTCTGTTATGTTTAATCATGATTTTCATCAACTCGCATTCTATGTGATCAAATAACTCCTACATATCTCTCAGAAAGTCTGGATTATTGGCTACACCATTAGGATACCACCATGTACGAAAACCCTTAGGAACCTGTTGAACCTCAATATTTTTTGATAAGTAACTGTTTTCTAAGTGTTTTTTTTTTTATATTGTAGTAGCAACTTTTCAAAATTCTGTAATTGCTTAGTAAGTAAAACATACTGATTTTTAACATTTACTTTTCGAGCCAGCTGAAAGTCATAATGAAAACTTAATTTTCCAATCATGACCATGGGTACGAGTCTGTCGAGTCGCTAAACTACCCTGTACATTTGCTACCGATGGTTTTGTAAGAGGCAGACCCAAACTCTCCAAGGTAGACATTAAAGCTTCATTGACTAACAGCCAACATTGGGAATAATTAGATAATTGCTAAATGACTTGTAGGAGCAAGATTAAATCCCCAGTGGCTGCAATCCCATTGTCGTGTCTAAATTCTTGGTAGAATTACTGTTGTCGGGTAAAGACATGCCAGGCAATTTAGCATTTTATGATGCTCTTTGAACAGTAGCTTTTTATGTAATGTAATGTTTTTTTAAAATGTTTTATTATAGTTAGTTAATTTTTTTTATTGGACTGGCTGAATTGGTTAGTGACGGTGTGGGTATGTATTTAAAATTGTTATCAATTATGTTAATTGTTATGAAGAAGTTCTAAATGAATGAAAGAAAGCTTAACCAATAAATTTGGATCATCAACCCTATTTTCACTGTGATAGTGTTTCAGTTTTTGGTTTGTGTTTTCTGGTTATCTGGTTGGTTTTGTCTGGTATGCCTTCTGTGTTAAGTCTGCATATGTTCCCATTGTTTTTTAAGCTGGTGCTGTTTTTTTCCTCCTCCTCCTGCCTCCCATAGTCATGCATTTTGGTTGAATTGCGATATTCCAACTTACCTGTAGGTATGCATATATAATGTTTGAGTGTGCATGTTCAGTCTGTGACAGGCCAGCACACTAATTAGAATGAGCTTCAAAGCCTTGCACCAACTAGTTGCCAGGGAATCTTGTTGATCTATTGACAGCAGTTTGAGCTTAAATTAGTAGAATGAAGTAACTTCATTGAAATAATTTTCAGCAAACAGAAGTAAATATTTTATGCAGGGGAAAACCCTCTGCAGACCTCCATATGGAGAACCCCGTCCCCCCAAAATTTGATGTACCTACTCTGAGGTTGCACACCAGTGGATAAAAGAGAGAACTCTGCTGTTGCTGAAAGTTATTTCACTGAGTTTACCTCACTCTGTCGGCGTTTATTGAAACAACTGTCAATATGTTGACCTGCTTCTACAGCCAGTATATGCTCCAGCATCCCTGCAGCCCTCCACACGATAAAGTATTTTACCAGAAAA
Source organism: Protopterus annectens (assembly GCF_019279795.1). Taxonomy (NCBI): domain Eukaryota; kingdom Metazoa; phylum Chordata; order Ceratodontiformes; family Protopteridae; genus Protopterus; species Protopterus annectens. Next base: position 1,367,253,218 of record NC_056745.1, read on the forward strand.
TGGATGGATGTTAAATAGAACTTAAGGTTACAATTTTGTTTCAGATTAAAGGTTTCTGAAGTACTGTAGTTTATTCATTTGTAATGGTCTCTCTTTCTTTAATCGGATCATACAAATAGCCATGTATATGCAATGCGTTCAGATTTTCTTATAAAATTTAAGAACAGAACTCCACAAAGTACGCGAAGAGGAGTTAGACAGAACTCCAAAAAGTATGTGTTGAGGAGTTAGTAGTATGAAGTAAAGAAATAACAGGATTTTGGATGTATGGCTGTCTGCAATTGTCAAAGCATTTTCTCATGACTTGAGCAAGGCATAGAAGTAATGAAAGAATAAGTACTAAATAGTACTGTCACACAGAAATGTTGAATTTGGAGTTATAGACAAAGGCTACCCAGGGACATATTTTCTGGCCTACTCAGAAAGAGGGAAGGGTTTCTCTAAGCCAAGGAGTGTTTTACATGCCATCCTAATGCCTTCAGTATCAGTCCTGCGGTTTACAAAAGACACTGCTAGACATCTTTTTTATCAGATCTCCCAAGATTTCCATTTTATGTCCTTGGTATTTTATCTTCTGAAAATACTTGCACAGTTAAGTTGTGGATGTGTGTATATGCATGCACAGTTAAGTTGTGGATGTGTGTATATGCAATGACCACAGATATTTAAGAAGGAGACCGTGCAGCATTAAATCATGACAAATTATAACCACCTTTGTGGTGTGTTTTGTCATCCAGAAACTGCTGAATCAGTGCCTTCTTCTCTTGAAGTAATAGCATGGGTCTTGCACCGAGAGGGTACTTGGGTTGGTAGGTAGTGGGTTCCCCAATGTATTTCATGTTGCATGTTTTCTGAGATTCTTAGAATTCTCCATAGGAAAGAATTGCTGTGGTAGATAGTAGCTTTTCCTGTGTGTGGCTTAGTAATACAGATATTATGTCCAGTTCATTGGCTGTAAATGTGCACATGAACTTATAGTTCCATTAAAATAGTTAATAAATAATGCCAAACCAAAGAACAAAACATGTGACTGTCCCAACATATTCTTGCTCAACCCAAAATATAAGGGCTAAAAACTACCATGGGAATGGAAAAGCTAGTCGTCTTAAGATCCTCACATCAGTAATCCAGAAAGTACCTGTAAATCTACATACATACATACATCTTTCCAAATAAAACTGTGAATAAATTATGGTAAAATAAAGTACCCGAAGAGCTCTGAGGTAGAAATTAAAACATCTATAAATTTATCTTTGAACACTTAGCTAAAAATAAAACTGCAAGGTTTGCATTATTAAATTAGCTTGCCATTCCAATCAGGTCAGCTAGATACCATGAAAAGAAATGTCGGATACATCTGTTTAAAATAGTAGAACTTCTTAGGAGACATGTAACTACTGGGCCTTAGGTGAAAACAAACTGAAATTAGACAGTATTGGGGTAATAGCGTGCCCTAGATAATGTTAATGATATAATAAAACATTAGTACAACTTGAAATAATACATTCTTTATTTAAGTATTAAAAAGACCTTATGTTATGAAAAATACAGATCCTAACCTTAGGCTGAGAGAAATGTTCTTTAAATCTTGCTAGGTACATACACTTTATATATCTTTGTTGGGGTTAAACACAACTGATAAACAGAAATATTCTGTTTTACACACACACACACACACACACACACATATCTATATATATATATATATATAGTGGATGTAAAACATTTACACACCCCTGTTAAAATGCAGGTTTTTGTGATATAAAAAAATTAGACAACAATAAATCATTTCAAAACTTTTCCCACCTTTAATGTGACCTATAACCTGTACATTTCAATTTTTTTTTTTTTTTTAATTTATTTATCATTTGTTGACCAGGAAGGTCCGACTAGGTTCCACAGAGCCTGTTTTCAGCGGAGGCCCAGGGAGAAATGCTCCAGATCCATGTCTTTGGAATGTGGGAGGAAACTGGAATACCCGGAGGAAACCCACGCGAACACAGGGAGAACATGCAAACTCCACACAGAAGGTACCCCAGCCGAGAATCGAACCGGAGAACCTCTTGCTGTGAGGTGACAACGTTAACCGCTGCACCACTGTGCCGCCCAGTTGAAAAACAAACAAATATGTTAGGGGAAAAAATATAAAAAATAAAAAAACACAATGAGCTCAGCACACAATTGTGTATTGCCGTTGAGTTTGTGGACAAAACTAAAGAATGCCTTGTGGTTGTCTTTGGGTTTAGAGTCCAAATTTACCCCAAATGTGGCTGTGGTAGACTTTATTTGTCCTCTAAGTTGTTTGTTTAATTTGATGAGCGTGCTTTTATCCTGCTGTGTACTGCACCTCTTAATTTTGCCATGATTTTCTTCCTTCTGTTATACAGCCTATTGATTTTTGTGATTTCACCAGTGTGTCTTGTTTTTTGAATTAGTTCTGTACTTCCTCCTGGTGGGTACAGCTGTCTGTATGCAGCTATTAACATGCTTGTATATGGTTTCAATGAACAGTTATGCATAAGCAGCGATGTTCTCAAGGTTTATGGGGACTTTTAATTTTGGTAGGTTATCACTTAATAGCAGGAAGTTACCCTTAGATAGTTCCTAAATATTCCAGGGTTAGCTGTGGTCCATTTTGTGATCTGCCTTTACCAGGGAAGACATTACACTAGGGGGTGTGCAGCACACTCCCATATAAGTGAGGACCAGATCCAGTATGGTTGCACCCGTTTGGTGCATTGACAGTCTGGGTCAGGGAATTTGTGTTTACAAAATCCAGGAATCTCTGTGCCTGTGCCTCTAAATTTGGTGTCGTATAGGATTCCCAGTTAATAGTCGGGGTAGTTAAAGTCGCCCATGAATATGGTGTTCGGTTGGATGGTGAGTGTTTCCAGTAAATTTAAGTATATGGTATGGTCTATCTTGCAAGGAAGTGGTGTTTTGGATTGTATCTATGGTGATTTGAACATGGAGTACCTCAAGTGCACTGTCCTTTTAGACCATCTTTGAGGTATATTTATTTTTGATGTAAATCAAGACACCTTCATCTTTAGTCCCTGTCTGTGTAGTAGCCGATCTAAATGTGTAGAAGGCATTATAACCTTGCACTGTCTGTGTGCTGTCCACAGCTTTAAACTATGTCTCAGTGACCACACAGACATTAGCATTCTCTAGGTTAAAGAGATCTTCTAGGGAGTGGAATTTTTGTTTAAACTCCTAGCGAGGAGTAATACCTTTAGAATTTCTTGGTTTTGATTTGGTATGTCAGAAGTAATTTCAGTTTGGCTTTGCCTAAAAAAGGTACTGTGGGGGAAGACAGTGTTTTATCTAGTATTCGAAAGCCTAAAGGGGAGGGGTGCAGACCATCCCTGGCAAAGCAGCATGGTCTGTTTACTATCTTCCTTCATGCTGAAAATATTGCACCCCCTTAGAATGACACCAGAAGCTAAGCCAATTATTAAAATCAGTCACCTTTTGTTCATATTGTGGCATCACCATTGGAGAAGGTAAAATGCTTCTCAGTGCTAGGCTCATACCAGCCTAGGACACACATTCCGAGAGGTCCATGACGTCTCTATTCATAGTCTAGGGAGGTATGTCTCTGGTCATTTGCACCCACATGGGCTATGACTGAATCTAACCTGAGTGTGTGCATAATGTGGCAGATCCTAGCCCCTGATAAGCAACTGACCGTGACTTTCTCCTTACTCAGTCTGGTGAGAGAGACATCAGTGTGTCTTATGTTAGATTGTGTGGTGGCTTGCCTTATGGGCTTAGAAGTAGATTGGATTGTGTGGTGGCTTGCCTTATGGGCTTAGCAGTAGAGGCTCCATGAGATGTGGGTATTGTTTTGAAAGAGTGCATTTGGGGCTACTGTGGGTATTTGTCATATGTACTTTGTCTAGAAAGTCTTGGTGTTTTGGGAATGTTGCATTTAAGTGTTACAGCATATGTGAGTGTATATATCTGCTTTGAATTGTGTGTGATGGATACAGAGTGTGTACTACTGATGAGCTTATTGACAATGAGTACTTTTATGTGAGAGCTTTGCCTCCAGTGGCATTGTGTAATACATCTCTCACATACCATGTCAGTTTGTTTGAGAATTAAGTGGTTGTCAGTAAACATGAAGAAATTTCTACATTGCCTCAGGATGGCCATATGCACCAAGCTGGTAATGGAGATGGTGGCAAAGTTCGTATCCATGGCAACAAGGGGTAGACAGTTGGAGTGAATATATTAAGTCATTTTATTTTATTTACATTTGTTAACCGGGTAGTGTCCAACTGGGTTGAAAAAACCCATTTCAGCAGAGACCTGGGGAGAAAAACTCCACAACAAAAAGAACATTACTAAGGTACAAGCAGTAATGTCAGGAGTATCCAGTTTGCAAATCTGGGGACACTGCAAACTAGTTGTCCTGTGTGCAACTAGGTATTGGTGAATTTTCATTTGTGCTTTTACAAGAAAAATGTCATTCAAGGTGTCTGTGTCTGTGGAGGGCACTTCTAAACAGTTGAGAGGAAACTAATAAGTAGACCCTGAGACTCTGAGGATGAAGTATTTAGGCAAATATTCTGAAGTTAGAAACAAAGCAAGCAGTACTTACTGAAAACAAAGAATTAGCTTATCAAGAATGATGAAAGGAGGGGAGTTGCGTGAATGGCTGCTGCCTGTCTTCAAATAGTAATGGTCTCACCACAGCTTCACTCTGCCAAGATACAATGCTCCTTTGCTGCTTCTCTCACCAGAAGCAAAACATTAGCACCAATCCCAAGATGAGAAGCAGGCCACGGGCTGTTTGGTGATCAACAGTCTTATGCCAGATGATGCAAGGGGTCTGTAGGCTTGTTGTAGTCTGTTCCTGGTAGATGCCTTGAATAACAACCAGACCAATCAGGAACATCAAGCACAGACATACACTGCCCAACCAGAAACAGTCAGGAATCAATGCACTCTGCTGCTTTCCGCACCAAGAGCAGAATATAAGCACAAATTCCAAGTTGTCACCTATGAAGCAGTTTTCAGGCTTTCTAGTGATCAGCAGCCTTGTAGACAGTAATGTCCCTTTGCTCCTTCTCTCACCAGTAGAAAAACAAGCACTGATCCCAAGATGAATTCTGAAAGGCAGAATGCAGGCTCTCTAATAGTTAGTGGTCTTGTAGTAGATGCTGCAGATTTTAAAGATAATATGGAAAACAAGGGTTAATATCCTTAGCACTGCTGTGTGCACTAAGCAGTTAGATATGAAAGAGGGGATAACTACAGCTGTTGTGTCAAATAAGATTTAACACTGCAATCATATGAGGCAGGCTACTAAAATATTAAGAATAGGCCATACTGGTTCTGCTAGGACATGTAAAATATTTTTTTCCAGACTGTAACTCTTCTTAGAAATATATCACAGACATTTGCATACTGAAATATGTAAATGATGAAAGTGAGTTGCAGTGTAAAAAATTAATTGGAATAACAATATCATTAGGCTTTGTTATAATAAAGCAGTAAGTTGCAGGTAAAGTAAATGTATGGAGCCACCAACTCACGACTTTGTTTGTGAAGATCTGACGTGTAATATAAACAATTTTGCAAAATTAAGTACACGGTGATTTAACATGTAGATTTAGCAAAACAAAGCAGCCTTGCTTGAACATATTTAGTTTCCAGAAATTCAGAATATTAATTAAAGCATTTTTTTCAAAATCTAAGATGTCTCAATAAAAAAACTATGCAAACATATTATTGTAGACTTCCTGCCAACTCAAAAATACATTAAAGAAACCATGTCTTTGTTAATCTGAACAGGTACCAGTTTAGGTATCTACTATACGGTGGTTTGTGATGCTTTGATTTAAACAGTTTACAGGAGAGAGGTTGTTGGGCAGTATCTGTATTACAAGATCAAATGCTTAGGTGATCAAACACCTAAACATCGAACTTGTAATATCGAACCCAAAGATGTCGAACGGTGCAGGAAAACACGTCAGTCGGCCACGGGGGGGGGGGGGACTTTCAACCCAAACTAAGAGGGGGGGCTTTGCCCCCTCACCCTCCCTAACTAAATACACCAACTCTGAGATCGCTCTACAGTCGACAAAACAGCAAAATGGGGTTTATATTAGATCACCGAATGCTTAAAAAAGCGAACGGTACTTGATCGAACTTATGTAAGCGAAAGCTTAAAATGTCGAAGTAACAGAAACCCGAATTTTTTCCTAGGGAAATAATTTGGATGTCCGTTTCTCTTGCTTCGGTATTTTCAGTGCTGTGGTGGAAAGTTACGGGTTGGGTTCAGGTAAGTGTGCGATTGTGTGGATGTGAGTGTTAGGGCGGGTTAGGTGAGTTAGGGTTAGGGCGCGGGTTAGGTATGTGTGCGATTGTGTGGACGTGAGGGTTAGGGCGGGTTAGGTGAGTTAGGGTTAGGAAGCGGGTGAGGTGAGTGTGCGATAGTGACGCACCTTAGGGTTAGGGTTTGGGTTAAGGTGAGTGGATAGTTAGTGATGTGTGTATAGTTTAGTGTAGGGTTAGGTGTCAGATTTTAGGTGTATGTGTGTGGATTGCAGTTTGTTTGGTGTGCTTGTGTTGTGTGTATGTGTTTTGAAACAGCGATTTTTTTCCCTAAGAAAAAAAATCTCTGTTCTGACAGTTCGAGATTGTAAGCTTTCGCTTACATAGGGTTGATTAATCACAGTTCGTTTTTTTAAGCGTTTGGTGATCTAATATAGTCCCGCAAAATGCAGCGAATGGCCAAGGGAAATCTTTCCCTGCGTTAAATCGGCCATTCACTGTTTTTTGCTTTCGATATTACAAGTTTGATATTTAGGTGTTCGATCACCTAAGCATTCGATCTTGTAATATAGACCCGTTGGGCAGGCCATAGTCATTTATGTAAATATTTTCTAGAAGATAATTTCTATAGACATGTGGAAAAGGTGAGACTTACAGCTCTTATTGCTGTTCTCTTATTTTCTTAGGTTCATAGGTAGGTAGTAGGCTATAGGCCCAAGGGCCTACGTAAGCCTAGCCAACAAGGTTCCCTGGCTTACTCCACCCAAGAAAGTTATTTTCTTGTGCCACTTTCGAGCAGAGACACAGAAGTGATCCCCTGGGTGTATTTCCTATTTCCCATCCGCTCATCATTTTTTTTTTCTTGAAGAGTGGTAATGAAGAACTTTGCTTGACATAGATGGGTAGCCTGTTTCAGAGTATCGGAAGTCTCTGGGACAGGAATGTATCCCTCCAGCATGTCTTGTTTGTTGTGGTGACAAGGTTTAGGTCCCTAGAGTGTGTAGCTTGGAGGGATTGGGATTTCTTTAGGTGTAGCATGTCCAACAACTCTGGGTTTGACATAGCTTTATATGTTAGGCAGAGATCACCTCGAAGTAGGTGATATGATATGGAGTAAAGCTGGAGTTTTTTGAGACGGTCAGTGGAGGGTATTTGTTTGAGGCCAGTAATTCTCTTTGTGAGGTACTTCTGTGGCCTTTCCAGCTGCTGCAGATGTCTTGTGAGGTACATTCCAAAAGGGGCGTTGTACTCTATAATGGGTCTAATGAATGTCAAGTGGAGGGGAACAATGACCTCTTTTTTCCTGGATAAGAACCCTTTTATGATGAGGTGTGCCATATAGAAGGACTTCCTGACTACTGTGGCGATGTGACTATCAAAGGAGAGACTACTCTCCACCTGGGTCCCAAGGTCTCTTATCACACATTCGCTGTTAAGTAGATTGTTGCCTATGTTGGTAGTTCATGGGTACAGAGTTTTTACCAAAGGGGATGACACTGCACGTTTTAGCATTGAGCTTGAGGCCATGGCTCTGACACCAGGCATCTGTCTCAACGAGGCCCTTCTGTAGGATGTCCACATCATTTGGGGACTTGACCATGGCTCCTAGTTTGCAATCATCTGTGAACTTCGTTAGCCTGTACTTCAGAAAAGTAGATACCAAACAGGAGAGGTTCCAGGACTGAACCCTATGGTACTCCACTTGTCACTGGTTTGAGGTCAGATTTGGAGTCTGCAACTTTTACAGTGTGGGTTCTGCCAGTGAGCCAGTTGGCAACTCATATTGTGACATAGGGATTTATACCTAGTTTAGTGAGTTTAGCTATAATTCCAGAATGGGGGATGGTGTCGAAAGCCTTGGCGAGGTCAAGATAGGCTGTGTGAACCACCTTACCCTCATCTACGGCTTTGGTGAGTGCCTCAAAGAAGTCGATCAGGTTCAGGAGGCATGATCTGCCTTTCACAAACCCGAACTGGGTGGGATCCAGAGTTTGGAGGTTACCAATGTCTTTGTTTAGGAGTTCCATGATGATACGTTCCATGGCCTTGCAGACCAGGCTCGTCAGGCTAATAGGGTGATAGTTCTCAGGATCAGTGGTGGCTCCCCCTTTGTGGAGTGGAATAACTGTTGCTTTGCACCATTCAGTGGGCAGAAAGCCTGATGCGAGGCTATTATTGAACATGGTGCTTAGGTGGGGAGCCAGTTTGTTCTGAAGTTCATGTAAAACGCAGCCTGGGATGTTGCCCGGTCCCATGGATGCTGTGTGTTTGGCTTTAGAAAGTGCAGCTTTTACATGCGTAGTTGTGATTACAGAGACTCTGCATTCTTCCTGTATAGATATGGGCCTTTTAGGAGGTGGGGGGGGGAGGGGTAAAGTTAGCACTGAACCTATCTGCCAGGATGTTGGCAATATCAGTTGGTTCTGTAATTTTCATGCTGTTGTGCTGTAACTCAGAGCAGATCTGGGTGTTGCTGTCAAGATTCTTGACATAGCTATAGAATGCTTTGTGGTTGCCCTTAGAATTAGTGGCGATTTTGTTTTCGTAGCTAGCTTTGGAGGATCTTATAAGGGATCTCAGCTTCTTATTGAGGCTGACCAGGGAGCTCCTCCACTCATGGAATTTTACTCTTTTGCAACAGTTTCTTCCTTCTGTTGTACAGTTTGTTTATGGCAGGGGACCACCAGATTGGCTTCCTTTTTTTTTGGAGGATAGCGTCTTGGTTCTGTTTGGTTAGCACGATCCATACACTCAAGTAAGTGCTTATAGAGTGCATTTGTGCAGGATTCAGCAGTTGTAACTGTATTGTCCATCTGCATGGGTGTCATGAAGTTCACCACTTCTGTCTTAAGAAGCATGAAGTTGGCTTTGGAGAAATGTTTTACCGTGGTTTCCTTAATGGGGGGTGGGGGTGGGATGTGGATATCAAGGGTGATTAGCTTATGGTCGGATTGAACCAACGGGGAGTTGACTTCAGGTGTGGAACACTGGTCGCTCATGTTGGTAATGACTAGGTCTAGGATATTGTTGCTCCTGGTGGGGTTGTAGATAAGTTGATCCAGGTCATTGGAGTTAATGAATTCCAGAAAGCATTGAGCTAAGAAGTTGGTACACGAGTAGTTTTCCCAGTTAATGGTGGGGTAGTTGAAGTCGCCCATTATTAGAGTGTTTGGTTGAACCCTAATATTTTCCAGTACATCAAGAAAAAAGGAGTGGGAATCCTGGTGCATGGTGGGGCATCTGTAGCAAGCTACAATTTGGATTGCAGTTTTGCTCAGAGTTAGTTGCATTTGGATAACCTCAGATGCATTATACTGAGCAACTAGCCTGGAGGTGTGGATATCCTTAATGAATATGGACCTCCGCCTTTGGTGTTTCGGTCCAGGTTATATGGCCGAAAAGTGTTGGATGAGTTATAGCCTGGTAGTGCAGGGGTGCTCTCTGGAGCCTTTAACCAGGTCTCAGTCACTACACAGATATCAATGTTCTCCATGTTATGGAGTGCCTCGAGTGAGTGCATTTTGAAATTTAGACTTCTAGCATTGAGTAGCATTACCCTCAGTTTTTGCTTACCTGTTCCTGTTACGGTGGTGAATTTGTCATTTGAACCTTGCCTAAAAAAGGCACTATAGGTGCAGCAAGAGCCTTAGCCAGTATCTGAAATCCCAGGGGCGACAGGTGCAGGCCATCTCTGGCAAAGCATCGTGGTCTGTCGACCATGTCATCCCAAGCAAACAGATACTGGATCCCCTTAGAATGACACCAGAAGCTTGGCCAATTGTTGAAGTCAATCATTTTGTCCTTGTACTGTGGTATAATTCTGGGTGATGGCAGAATGCTACTCAGGGCTAGGGTCATATCTGCCTGGGCTACAAGATCGGAGAGCTCTTCCATGTCTCTTTTCATGTAGTCCAGGGAGGTACGTCTCAGGTCATTCACACCAACATGGACAATGACAGAGTCATATTTGTACTTGTTGTGGAGTGAACTGAGTGCGTGGGTTATGTGGCAGATCCTGGCACTTGACAGGCAGTTGACAATAACCTTCTCCTTGTTTAGCCTGGTAAGTGGGACATCAGTGTGCCTGACTATAGAGTCACCTATGACTAGTGTGTTGGGTACGTTGTTTTGCCTTATTGGTTGTGGTTGAGTGGCACACTGAGTCTGTGGGCTGTGTTTCATTTGGGTTGTGGTGGGGGATGGAGGTTGCTTGCATTTCTGCTTTGGAGGTCTCTGTTGCTTAGACAGATTATTATTGAGAGCCTCCGTGAATGTTTTTGTGTTACTATGTGTGGATTTTGGTGGTGTAGATTTAGTGAGACTGTGATGAGTGTGGTGTGGTGCAGATGTTTACCTTCTCCTCTTGACTGTCAAGTTCAGTCTTGGTTGGAGAGAGCTTTACCTCCAGTTTGCCTAGATAAGCGCATATCTTTTTTTTTTCTAACATTGTAACCATTCTGGTAGGAGTACCAAAGCATCTTTCTAAATGGAGAATCACAAATTTGACCCTTTATATCCCTCAGACAAGTTTTACTGATGATAACCAAGCATCCTTCAGTGTGATCTCACATTCCATCTTCTAGTAAGTAACAGCATCCATTGCATCATAAATAGTATAATGTCTGAAGACCTACAGAGTCAATATTCCTAATTATACAAAGTCATCCTCCTCAGAATCCATCAGATTGAGCAATATCCGACATTTGAGATAAAACGGTGTTCTCTTGAGATAATGTGTGCTAAATAAATGTGCTGTGACTGCCATCATTTAGGAAATAGACATTTTCCTATACCTATGTTGCAATCTCTGTTCTCTAATATATTGAAGAGCACAAAGAGATACCAAGGATGTAATAAGATCATCCATAGTCAATGAAATAGCAAAGCCAGAAGGATCAGACTTCAGAATAATATAAAGTTGGGGATTCTTTTTAAATTTGTTCAACAGGTCAGCTGATGTTTGAGCAGCTGGTCAGGCTTTTACAAGATTTTATATCCTAAGTTGGTGAACATTTTGAGTTTTGCTCACAGATTTGCAGATATGTATAACATCTTTGGCAGCCTCATATTTGGTGAAAAAAACTCCGTTAAAGGCCAGTTTTAGTTTCCCCCTCTACTTTTGATAGTATCACTAAAATTAATGTCTTGAGTAGGCGATCCAGAAGACTGAAAAGAGTTGTCTTCATGGTCTAACATTAATTGGTGAGGGCATATATCCTGGACTGTAAAATAACAATCATACTCATCTGCAAAAATAAGAGGATAACTTTTATTTACTTTTTTTATCCAGGTCCTTCACAGGAACCAAAGTAGGTATGGAATGCTCAGCTGTAAATTCTTCCCTACTTCAGTCATTAAATGGGACAAATTATCTCATTGTTGTGGCCTTCTTTGAGAAACCCATTTCCACTGATAATTCATTGTAATCAATGGTAAGCTGAGCTGAGGCTTAAGAAGCTTCTCTTCTAAACTGGATGAAGAGACCCTTCGATTAAAAAGAAACTTCTAGACCTTTTCTCTGAAGACCTATGGCTCAGTTTCCTTGTCCTCCAGTATTATCTTAAGAAATAAAGTTAGGTGTAGTGCTGGTACCAATAAAGGTACCTGTATGATATCATATTTCATAGACACTAATAATGGTAGAGGCTCTCTAGGTACAGTAATAAATTACTTTGCATCCTTTTTAGTGGGAGAAAATGAGGTAGGGAGGGAGTGCCAGTCTCATCAGTAGATGGTAGGGTTCTTGGATCTTAAAGGGACATTGTCTACTTAATAGATTTACTCCTCTTTAGAATCAACTTCTGTACTTTTGTCAACTTTCCTAGCTCAGCCAAGTAATTTTTCTTGATTTTTTTTTTCTTGGAAATAGCAGACATTTTTCGGTTAGTAGTTAAACTAATTATGTCTTGTTAATTTTGTGGCATTATTAAAATTTACAACCTTGGGTGGCCATGGTGGTGCATCGGTTAGCGTTGCCGTCTCACAGCAAGAGGTTCTCCAGTTCGATCCTTGGCTGGGGTGCCTTCTGTGCGGAGTCTGCATGTCCACCCTGTGGTTGCATGGGTTTCCTCCCACATCCCGAAGACATGCTGTAGGTGGATTGGACACTCTAAATTGGCCCTAGGTGTGAGTGTGTGCGTGTGTGTGCCTTTTGTGGAAGGTTGGGCGCTGGGCTGCAACTCGACACCGTAAAACTCCACTGCCAATCGTGAGCGGACAGGTGATCCGCTGTGGCGACCCCTAACCCGGGAAAAGCCAAAAGAAGAAGAAGATTAAAATTTACAACATTGGTCACAATAGTCAACTATATGTCCCAATCAAAAAATAAAATGCTAATAAATGATTTTTTTCAGACTGCCTAGCTCCTACAGATTTGCTTGGAAATGCATGTAGTCATCATCTGTTTAAAAAAAAAAGTCAATGGCAGCAAAATAAAATTAATTCAGAAAATTACAAAAAACAGCTGACCCCACAATTGACATTGAAGCAACAAGAACTGTAACAAATATGCTGTAGTGCAGGATACGTAATTGAGCTTCCTGCTTACCATTGTTGGTACTTTCTCATTGTAAGATTAAGGTTGTTACCTCTCATGGAAGAATCCACTACTTCTGAAGTTGTGACTTGGAGAAGACACCAGTGAGGTGGGTAGACTTGGAGAAGACACCAGTGAGGTGGGTATAACGTGAATGTTGCAATGTAGTAGTTTTATAACTCTTCGTTCAGAATGTATTTGAGTTTTTCTACAGCTGGTCCTAGGGTTCAGTACTACTACTTTGTCTAAAATCTGACACCAGTACAAAAGTTCTCTGGGAGAGCTAACATACAACCCCTCCTACAGTGCTTTATTTTAAAACGTAACAATGGTAGCTCAGTCATGCAGTCAGTGCTAATAATTGTTCACATTTAATACAACTGAAACTGGATAAATCAGTGGTGCACAACCTTTTCGTGCAGAGGGCCACTACACAAATTCTTAATGCATCTGCAGACCACCTCAACACATAGTAAGTCGTTACTAGTTAACAGTAGGTACAGGTGACTGGCATTTTTACTTAAGACAGCAGTCATGAAATTGCCTGTTTTCTACATCAACTTTGCATTTATCTTTATTCTGGCTTGCAGCCATGACTTATTACAAACTCTTGAAGAAAGTCACTACTGTTTACACACTACAAGTTATAAACAAGAAAGAATAGCTACTTCCACGGCTAAAATTAGAAGCATGTGCAACTGCAGTCAGTTAGGTAAGTAAGTACTTACTGGAAAGTTTGCATGACTGGAGTAAGGCATAGCATTATTTTTCACTTTTTTAAAAAATTTTTGGTTACTCTGGGGGCCGGATGGCATTGCTTGGTGGGCCAGACGTTGTGCACCACTGAGATAAATACAACAGTAAATAATAAATCTTGCTAAACCAAAAAGATCATTTGTACAAAAAAAAAAAAAAAAAAACTCTAGAATTACTGAACTGAGTAATGCTTAAACTGTGTAGTCAGGAGTATTAATTTAAAAGTGTAGTTTAGTAAGCAAAACAAAGGTTTATAAACTGAAAATGGGTGCATATATAACACAGTGCTTAAACAGAATTTTAGTCTGCATTATTATATGCACAAATGGCTCTGTTATTGACACCATTCCCAATATCAAAAATTTCCTTGTAATTGAATTCAAATCAACCAAGAGCAGAGAGAGAGATAAGTAAGTCAACTAAAATAAAACTGAAGCTAACAGTTACATTAATGGCATATAGCTGCCAAGATGCAAATTGTGGAAATTCAACAAAGTACTGAAAAGAATACTGTGATAAAACAGTGAATCAAAATCCTAGATGCAGTTAGGTAGAACACTGAAGTCTTTTAGTGCTGTGGCATATTTCCTTGTCTGAATGTTAATACAGAACCATTTTTTGAGAATTAGTTTGCAACTGTTAAGTTTAAAACAGAAAATAAAATTTATAGTAAAATCCAGAGTCTATGCAGGACCACTCAAACTTATCTCTGAAAGGCTGTCTCCAAAATATTTCCACAGATAAGTTCAAGAATCTTTTTTTTTTTTTTACAAGCAGCAAGGCAAGTTCTGACTGAAGACAGTGTAGAAAAGCATCTTTAAGTATCAACAGGATTAGGGTCGTGATCCACAATGCAGGACAAAAGTTTCGCCAGAATGAAAACTGGAAATACAACCATGTGACAATGAGTAATGAAATAACTTCATAAGGGCATATGCTGTAAAGTTTTGCCATTCCTTTTAGTATATCTGTGCATATTGTTTAGATAAAAATGCTCCAGTTTTCTCAACTCCTCAGAGTTAATATAGCTTGTGGATTAACCAGAGATATGAATCAGTACTTTCACGGTAGTAATAGGAGAAATCACCAAGACCTGCACTAATGCTCTTTCTACATAGTAAATGCCTTGGGGAGAAGATTTTAATTGGTGAAGCACAAAAAACACCACACCTGTCTCAGAAAAACAATGAGAATGAATCAGCAAAAAATGTCACTGGTATTTCAGTAATGTCTTTTGAAATGGCATGACTAAAATAGTAAAAGAAATGAGGATACTTTAGTAACACAAACCCAATACCTGATGTATTAAAGCTTGTTTTTATCATCTCTGATTTTAGGATTTTTACTTGTGCTTCCATTTTGTGCATTAATTTCATAGGTCATTCAAATAAGCCCACACGTAACCATGGTCTTGGGGTCAGTGAAATGCATATCTTTATGATGCTGGTAGGTGGAGGCAGTGAGACCTGAGGAGCAGGTGCTCTTCAGCCATCCTTAATGCAAGAAATAAAAGTTTCTTGTATTTATGCCCCAAATCCCTTAGAAAAGTTTCCAGTAACACCTCATTGCCACATACAAACATGACTGTTTTGTGGAATTAATACATGATGTCTGTCACTAGTCAATTAGCTAATTTTTAGACACTTTTCCTTATGGAAATACAAACATTCATGTCTGCTCAGTTGACATTAGATGTTTTGCAGAACTTGTCTCTCTTACAGGATTATGTGAGTGAGGAATCTTTAGATAAAGACTTATGTAAAGAGGAGGTCTTTATTAGCTAGTTGTGTTCCTTCTGCTTATGGCCCACATACTCAAGGCTGAGTACTTATCTGTGTATTTGAGTGCAAAAGAGACTTGAATCGACCAACATTATCTTTAAGCATACTGTTCTCTGATTGTGTGGTGCAACCTCAGATGCAGTGCATTTAGACAGAGATTAGGGGACTGGTGGCAGACCTCCCACATCAAGAGGTGGACGGTGTCTTGGCCCCTCAAAAATACTTTGTTAAATGGGTGCCAATTATAAGTGCAAGTAGTTGTGAGCAATCAGCAGAGAGTTGCTGGCGTCTGAGTGAGTCTTACTTTATTAAAGTAGATTGTGTAAAAGAAACTGTTAAAGCATAGGTGGAATAGAAAACAGGGGAAGCAAGAGTGGGATGGTACCATTGTTGGTATTTTCCCTGGATGGCACAGTAGGAAGAGAAAATTATATGGGCCACACGAATGGAATTGGAGTACAAAATTTGCAATTATTACCCAAATATTTCCATGCATCGCCACATCCACTTTCAAACCTATGCCCACATCCTATATAAAGCTACTTTTAAACTCAAACCATGCTCTTTTTTCCAGCTGATACCTTTCCTAGAGAATACCTTAAAATAGCTGTTGGTGGCATTGCTTGACCTGTCTCAATCATTAACAGGTCAGTTCAAGTATCCCACTTTCCCTCTCTCTGGAAAAAGTCACAGATTATCCCGCTGCACAAAGGAAGAAATTCAGCAGACATTACTAACTTTAGACTTAAAGCAGTCTTAAACCCCCTCTCCAAAATACTTGAAAAATGTATTCAAAAGCAATTGCTAAACTATCTGCCGCAGGAAGAACTCATATCCCCCACACAACATGGTTTCCATCCTTCCCGTAGTACTCACACTGCACTTCTAACCTATATAAATACTGTCAGTACTGCCAGGAGTAAAGGCAGACTGGTCTCCTCCTTATATCTAGACTTGTCTAAAGCCTTGGACACGGTTTGTCACAGCAAACATCCACTCAAAATGTCCTCATTAGGTTTGTCTCCACCCACCCTTCTGTGGTTCAAAAGCTACCTATCCAATAGGTATCGGACAGTAAAATGGCACTACACCCTCTCTCCCATTAACCACTGGTGTACTACAAGGCTCTATCCTTGGTCACCTCCTTTTTTAATATTCTCACCAACACTCTGTACACATCAACACAACAGAGCTCCCTGATACAGTAAGCAATTGACTCTATGCTCATTTGAACATCAGACAACATGGCACACCTCCAAAAAATTAGTAAGGAAGCATTAAAAGCAATTGAAACATGGCTTTGTAACTCACAGCTCATGCTCAACCCTTAAAAAAAAAAAATACTAGTTTTCCCCAAATCCATCTCCCATGAAAAAACAAAATTGAGAGTCCTTCCTCTTGATAATGCAGCCATTGAAGTTAATTCTCATAGCTAATTATTATGGATTATAGTGGATGATCATTTTAAATTTGACCTGCATATACAGAATTGTATAAGAAGAGCTCAGACAAACTAGAAATGTTTTGTAGAACCAAAGTCTGTCACAGTGATGCCACTAACATTTGCCACTATCATTATCTCCTCCCAACACTTCTTTATGGTGCTGCCATCTTTACTAACCTTCAGGCATCACAAAAATCAAAACTTGAACAACACTAACAATACCGTGTTGCTAAGGCCTGGGATTCGTTATCTCTAGCCATCAGGTCAACACCCTCCCTCCCATTTTTCAAAACCATTCTGAAAGACTGCCTAGTCAAAAGTTGGCTTTGTTCTTGCTCAGCATCAGGATAGACTGTATCCCTAAATGTGGACAAATCCCAAATTATACATTAAATCTCGTTACTCTCATTCTTCACTCACTCCCTTCCTTCGGTCAATTAATCTCTCATGGTTTTCTCTGTAAATAAGCCTGCTTTTCTCTTACTTCGTATTGCAATTCCTGTTTATTTTATACTAACTTACCTTTAATCTCTCTGTAAACTGGTTATATTTCTCTAACTATTAAATCATTGTCATCTAAGTTGTATCTCTTATTAAACAATGTTTTCATATTGTGTGTAATTTTTATAATTATTTAAACTGTGTTTTTTTTATTATTTTTAGGGATTGTAAAATTATTGTTCTTAAAATATTTTGTAATTCTTTGATACTTTTCTTTACTGGCCTCCTCTGAAAATGGGTTCCTTACCTAGTTGGACCTTCCCAGTAGTCAAATGCCAATAAATAAGTAATTCTGTGAATGTGAAAGATTATGAAAACTGTGTTGAGACATTTGACTGTAGGCAATAGTAGCAGAGTGGGTTTTATTCTAATATTTAAACTGTAACATTGCATCCACCTGGTGGCATAAGTTATAAATCCTACATGACTGAGTCTCAGCAGAGACCTGGCATTTCAAATGTTGGCAGACTTGTTGAGCAAGGCTTTAATATAACAGAGAATATGATAAGGAAACTGGGATGACTTGCAGTGTATAAATCAGTGTAGATGTAATGCTAAAATGTGTTTAAGTAATAAGCACAGCATTTAAAGCTGCTGACATTATTGTACTGAGTAGGGCATTGATATGACTAGTTGAGTGTAGCACAGCTCTCAACTGTCCATATTTTTGCAGAATGTCCAGATTTTTTTACAAATGTTTTGCTTTGTTCCTCATCTGTGATTCCCTGTCTAATTATCAAGGATTGAAGTCACTAAATAATGATACACATTTGAGTTTCAGACTTCATATCCTTCTGAAAATGCATGCTAACACAAAATATTTTTTCTAGCAACAATCAAAGTTTATAAGAGCGATATTTAAAATTTGTCTCTATTTTTGGGCCTTTGTCCCCCGATTATTTTTGGCTTTGTCCAGAGTTTTTGATCTAAGAGGCTGAGAGGTATGGTGTAAAGACACGCGTGTAAAAGATGTGTGGTTTTCAGTGTTGCACAAATGTGCAGCAATGTTTTCAAATTTCAGTATTAAGATGCATGAAGCTGAAAGATATCATTGCTAGTGTACATAATGTATGCAAAGTTATTGATGCAGAGTGGCACTACACGCAGTCTGCATGAACTGTTTCCGTGTTCACCTGCTAAACTTAATGTGTGATACAAGTTTTGGAAAATACCTTTTTGTAGGTTGAGACATATAAAATGTACTTCTCATTGTAGGTATGCTTGCCTGACAAAATTGGGTAATGTATACACATGACTGACTGCAGTTATGTTCTAGCTAATGTAAATGTGTTGTAGAATGTATTGTTCCTTCTCTTTAATATGAGCCTAGGTAATAGGCATGAAGGTTGGCAAAGTTGGGTAAGGGATTATTAACTGTAATTATACGGATGTATAAACAGGTCTGAAAGAGTTACTGTTGTGAAAAACATCTAAGAATAAGTGAATGCTATTGTTAAATGTGTTTTAAGTAATTGGCATGAGGTTTTAAAAAGGTTGTGGTGTTTTATGTCATGCATTTAAAATTATGCTGACATTGTAGTTTAACATACTTGTTTCTTGAAGTACTTTGTTATTTGATATACCTAGTCATTAGGTAATGCTGTTCAAAACTTTTACAGAATGTGCAGAAAATTAAAAGGAAGTTATGCGTAAGTAAGTCAAGTTTCTTAATTAGGCACACATGGTGACTAGGTATAGTTTGCTGTAGGTGCTTATAAATTTGCGTGTAATGTGAAATTATTGCTATGATATTTTGATGAGAGCAAATGACCTCTGTATTTGTTAGAATGTGTTATGGTGAACTTTTATGGCTGGCTAAAGTGGAGATTTCTGTAGAAAGAGTATTTGCTTTGGGGCAAGGTGTAAATGTCTTGTAAAGGAGGTGTCTGCTGTTTTGGGGGTACTTCACTAACTGGGTAGGAAGTGGGATTTAATTGCAAGGGTTCTGATATAATATTGAATTGGGCTCATACTGCCTAGTTGATTAAAGGGTTGAAGATTTGTTTAGACAGACTTTTTCAGGCTTAAGCTTCATATTAAATGAGAATAGCTGGGGCAGAATAGGTGTGGCTCTAACCTTTTTTGCTGCTATATCAGCTGTCACTGAATAACATTCTAGGTTTAAATATGCCTAGTACGTTTAAGACCTTTTTAATATAGCTTGAAACCTAATTTATTTCTATTTGTTGTTTTATTTTAGATAATGTTCTATTTAGAAGGATTATTACTGGAAGTATGGTGGATGACGTTTTGTAGTTGTGATATTTTGTCTCATTGCTGGTGATTGGTAGTTTTAATACAGCACTTTAACCATAGTGATATGTTTTATTGGAGAAAATTTGAATGCATGTACCCTCCATAGGAGATGATTGTGCTAACGGTTCTATATTCCAGACATAAATGCAAAGCAGAATTGGAAAGAAAGTGGTAGATCTAAATGTTCTGCCAGTGCATGTATACACACACACACAGAAAATGTGTTGCTCTTTGTGAAGCAACCGGCAAGAACTGAGTGATAATAACATGCTGAGGGACAGGAAAATGCATGAGAGATGTAATGTAATGCACGTAAGGAGAATGGCTGCTGATTTCCTAGCAACAGGCTTACTAGTGCCAAGAACTGCTAAAACTAAATCTGAGTACTTTACCACAGTAATACTTTTTGTACAGGCAATGATCACAAGTCTCTGTTTTTTTCTTAAGGAGATGTTAAAATAAGAAGAATGCTTGCAAAGATGGAAAGGAAGTGTATAAAACAACAACTGACAGTAAAGTTATGTGGTACGTTTCTTAAGCTGCGTCTGGAATGCCTTGCAGTAACGCTGTGAGGCTCGTTGACCTACTGGAGGTGATCACAAGTAGGCATGATTTTCAGAGATAAGTACTTAACACCATAGAGCACAGCAATAGCATTCAGCTTGTATTCAGCACTGCATGTAGTCAGGTGTTGTCTAACACTGTCACTAAGAAGTGCACACCTTTTAGGCTAGGGGCAAAGATCTGCTGTCAGACAAGATGAAACAGAAATGCTATATTCAGGAAAAATGTCCAAGAACAAATAATACCTTTTGTATTACACATACTGTAAATGGACAGAGTTTGTTTTGGATATGGCTTCATAATACAGAAGGACTCCATCTGGAATGGCACATATTGTTTTCAGCTGAGCTTTGCTTCTGTCCTTAGAAGGATCTGCTGTTGAAAGTACTCAAAAGTACAGAACTTGCATAGCGGGATATGGTAATCAGGTGCTTCTACTAGGGTTTGAATCTCTGTCTGAGCTGTAATTTGTTAAAGCATAAGAATGGAATACTTGATAGATGAGCAACCTGCTTCTTTTACAGTTTATTTCAATTTACTATTCAAATAAGACCCTAATAGAAATTTATTTGCAAGATTTATCTGCGCAATATTTTCTTTGTGAAGCACACAAATGATAGTTTTCTGTTCCTTTATTATGTTACAAACTTTATACTGATCAGCATAAAGTGTAACATGCATGTGTACATCTCATCTGACCGGTTCAGTATCAGCCAAGAATTTTAATCAAATACTGTGAAGCAACTTCAGTGCCTTCAGCAAACATCTGACACAAGATGAGACTGTTTCCACATTTACTAACCTTGCATTTGGCCACTGTAATGAAGGTCAAGTTATTTCCATCTCAGATGTGCAAGACAGATGGCAGACAAAAAAGCATTTTATTTTTATCCTCCCACAGGTGGCTGTACAACCACTTTTCAGCATTGCTGCTGTATACATTCATAAATATACCAGGCACATGTAACAATTTATTACTCAGCCAGTGGCTTGTTTGATAGCCCCAGTGAAGTAGGGCAGTGTTCATACTAGGGTTACGGCACACATCTGGCTTTCTGTGAATTATAAGGCTGCAGGCTTGCGAAATAAGATGGTGCTTTCTAAGAATGACAATAATTAATACTTTACACACACAACACTAGAAAGCAACATTTGAAAAGTGTGCCTTTTCACTTCATATCATTATGGGTACCATCAATGGAAAAGAGTTAAAAAAACAGGCAGAATATATTATCTGTCTCAAGGGCTGTAAGTTCCTGTAAGCTCAATTTGAAGTTTATTGACAGGACAATGCTCTGGGTCCCTGTAACTCTCAGGAGTCACTATCAAAGTTGTTGTTGTCTTTCGTCTTTTCCCGGTTAGAGGTCTCCACAGCGGAACTCTGGTCCGCTAATGATTGGCAGATTTTCACGAATGCCAAGGTGCCAGCTCGACGTTCAACCTTCAACGAAGGCACGCCCATTTATGCATGTCTTTCGAACGCCTACCCAACCGTGGGGAGGACATGCAGACTCCACACAGAAGGCACTCCCCACACTCCAGCCTAGAATCGAACGGGAGAACCTCTTGCTGTGAGGCAACAACGCTACCGCTGCACCACCGCGGGAGTCACTATCAAAGTATAGTGCAGAAAAATATTGAAGAATGAAACACCTTCTCAACAAAAAAAGGGTTATGTAGGACTGTGACAGAGCAGAAGAGATGAAGCCTACATAAAGTTCTAAATTAAGCTGGGTGCAGAAGCGCAGTCACTAAATCACTGTTACCTAAGATTTATTGATGTGGTAGAGGGGTACCTTCTGTAGAGATCTATCTTGCTATGCCAGCTTTCTACAGTAGCAGCCAGGTTACTGATTACTTCACAGATAACCTGTCAATAAGTGAATTTAATGCAGTGGATAGTTAAATGGGGAGAAGTGAATGTGTGGTGACAAGTCATTTAATTGTTACTGCAAATATCCAAGGATCAAACAGTGGTGGCTGAATATTGTGTAACTGGAAGCTCTGAGATGGGAGAAGGAATGCTGGGATACAGCAGACTTTAGCATATGCAGTCCACGGCAAGGCAACCACAGCTTTGCAAAGTCTTTATAAACAATGCCACGACTACTGGTCTCTACCTCCCTTTGTTTCTATCAACTTCATTACTTATGTACCGTAGCAATTACTAGCTACAAATGGTAGTACATGGGGAGTAGGGCTTGTGACGACCATGCCCTGGCCCAGCAATCAAGGAGCCTCAATCCTCACCACAAACACCAGGGAGGTTGTCTCATAGAAGAGAGAAAAAGATAACTAATACACACATAAAGTACAATTTCCCTTAATTGCACACAGAGACCACAGTCAGTCTGGGGCTGGTTGCTCCCTTGCTCACCAGGTCCCCAATAAGGCTCCCCACTGTCACAGCTGTAGGTTCCAGGTCTCAGCCTAACTGGGCAAGCTAAAACCTGCTCAGTAAACTACAACAATACAAGGCATTTCACATATACACTCTAGCAGAAACCAGAGCAATAAAGCACCTTCCACATGTAAATTCTGGTCATAAACTTTAGACTTAAAACAATGGACATGAAACCTTCATCCAGACTCACTGGAGCAGAATTCTAACATAAAAGGGTCACAACATGCTTCACTGGGACAGTAGAGTACAATGTTGTCACATATTTTGCAGTTCCACATTTCACAGTATTCTTTTACACTCAAAAAAACATGCCTGTGTTTTACATTTATTTACAAATGCCAGAATTCTATATCAAATTCTGTTTGACTAGGCTGGCAGCCTTCACCCATCTCTCCCTAATCGTCACAAGGCTGTTCTATAGTTAAGACAGAGGTGCGTAATGAATACTAAAATGCTAATATGGCAGCCAGTACAGAAAAGGGCTTGGCTGAAGACTGACAGAGGCAGATGACATTCACTGGTAAAATAAAAAAGTTTGTAAAGTAAAGCAATTATACAAGCAATGCTTATCATCTAGGTCATTGTTTCCCAGAAGGTTACAGCAATAACAGTGAGGAGGCTGAGGCCTGTTGTAGGGGAGAGCCAAGGAAGCTTGGAAATGTATATTGAAAATGCTAACTATTCAATATTCTTTCTGCAAGATTAGCATAAATGCAGAAAGAGAGGAATCAGCAAGTATAGGTTACCACCTGTCCCTCTATGAGAAACAGTCCTTCTTTGGGCAGTAGTGGTCTGCAAAAAAAAAAAAAAAACCTGAAAAATGGCAAATGTGAGATTTTAGGACAAAAATATTTCCCAAGTTTTCTTTAATATTTCATAAAACAGGTGTTTTGAATATGTAACATCTAATTTTATATGAAAGAGGTTATTCTTGTGACATTTGACTAACTTATGCATTTATTTTAGCAAAAAATAAAAGTCATGTCCTTTGCACTGCTTTATGGTTTGCTGTGCAAAATCTCATGTTTCTACAAAATATGTCCCACTTAGGGCATTTGAAAAGGTGGTAACTCTAAGCAAGTATGTCTCTATTACTTAATTCAACATGAGAATAATAGTTTACTAAGCCAAATAATGGTTATTTCATTTGTGTTTTTTTTTTCCTGTTTCTCTTTAGTACATGTTCTAGGAGCTAGTGTGTTGCTTTATCTAAAAAGCAACTGCTCAAAATGTACAATAATGAAAAAAAGAAAAATACTTACTTTTTTGCTCCCCTCTGAACCACCTTGCTAATTATATATACCAATACTTATTCCCCACTTTACCACAATCTTTAACAAGAGCAACTCTGGAATATCTCAAAATCTGATTTTTGATCAGCTGATCTCGCTTCTTATAGCATTAAACAAGTTGTCATTTGTCAATTCACCAGTCAACCATGTATATACACATGTGAAACTTAGCGACTTTTATGATTTAGGGAAGGATCACACCTTTGCTCTAGGCATGCTTTTTACTGATGGAGCAATGCAGGATAGAGTGACTGGTTAATGAAGTATATTCTCTCATGTCTGTAAACAAACTTCTCACAGCCGTACTGAAATGCATTGAGTGTCACATCAGACAGGAGATTTGTGATGAATTGTTCTGTTGACTTGGAGAACACTATTGTCTATTCCAGGAATGAAATTAATAAAAAGCAGTGCAAGGTGGACCATTGGGCAGATTCTTCCTTAACCCAGTGGAGTATAGTAAGGTGTGTTCCAGGTGGCCCATGACCAGGCACTCAAGTTGCCATTTAAAAATGAAGTAATTATTTTATTTAAGTAAACGTTTTATGTTTGGCACTGTAAACTTATTTTAGTTAGCTTATGTACACAAAGTAATCAATGTAAATATAAGCATTTCTTCTTAGTTTTAATTAAAAAAGTCAAATGTTTAAGTGCAGCTGTGAGTATACTATAGCTTTGTATTTGGATGGTTACTGTTTACACTTGTGCAGCACAGGCCAGTGACTATGAGTATAGGTAAATGATGTTTCTCTAACATTTGTTTATTTTAGAAAAGTGAAAAAATGTGGCAGCAGCATTTCCTTACATCAAAAATAAATGTCCAGTGGCACCCCTGTCTTAAGTAACTACAGCTGTGGCACTCTACTGGGGAAGGAGGTACTGCACACCTGATCAACTGATTTGTAGGCTTTCTTCTCCTCCTCCAAATATTGAACTGTAAAGTCAGATGGATTGTTGCAGTGCAGAGCAGCAAGAAGCATTCAGCAGTAGCATGACGTGGTTTTCTAATCATGCCAGGCAGCCAGATATGGGCAGTATTTGGCTTTGCAAGGAGGAGAGTACTTTGCTGTAGCTGGCTAGTGACCAATGACTGTGAGTTTGCTTGAAATGTTGTTGAAATGCATTACTGGACTCCCTATTTAATTGATTTATTTTTAGATTTGGACACCTGAGATGTGAGTACAGGGGCTCTCTGTCTATCAAAATAACTGCTGCAAGTTGCTCATTATTCTGGGCTGTCTTTGTAGGACTAATGTAATTTATGTGAAGTAAATAATTTACTGTGGCTACTGTTTATTTGAAACAAAACTGAAGTAGATTACTGTGGTCATTATTTGCTATCACAATCAGATGTTTGAGGTGTGCACAGTCAACAAAGTGTCTGTAAATGTTAGGTCATGGTGGGGGCTTTCTGTGGATGGAAATAATTTTACCCTGTCTATTCAAGGTAGCAGTCATTACTGACTTTGCATGACTAGTGTGTGAACATCTGTGTAAATTAAGCTGAAATACTTTACTGTGGCTGCTACATGTTTATTTGAAACAAACTTGAGTACATTACTGTGGCTATTATTATTGTTGTTACTGTAATTAAATGTAACAGCAATTAAATTTCTTGGATGCATAGAGTTAACAGTAGGACTATAATTCCTTAATTCAGGGGCTGTCTGTGGATGAAAATGACTGCTGTCACTTGCTCTTTATCCTGGCCTGCCTTTGCAGGACTAATGTAATTTGTGTCAGACATATGGGCATACTTTAGTGTAGCTACTGTTTGTGTGAAACAAATTTGAAATATAGTTCTGTAGCCATTATTTGTATTGGGTAGTCAGATGTCTGATGCGCATACCGTCTACAAAGTGTCTGTATCAGCTGGGTGCTGGTACAGGCTATCTGCTGAGGGAAGTAACTTGCCCTCTTCTCACTTGCAGTGTTTAAATAGGCATTAATCTGGGTTTGCAAGATTCAGGACTAGTCTGCATTCGTTCATTAACTCTTACTAATCTTATGGAGACCATCAAGAAGCTCAGCCACATCTAACATTACTGATGGGAGTTTAACAGAGTACCCTTTTAAACAGACATTTGCACATATTGCCATTAAAAATTTGCAATCACCCAGTCATCTAGACTGCTTTTAAAGGTGGCTAGGGAAGTACTCTGCTTGATAGCTAAGGGCAACCTGTTCCAGGAAGGAGAGAACTCCGTCTGATGTTAATATGGTAGTATAGATTTTGGTCTCTAGTGTATGCTTTAGCTTGACCACTTTTTTTTTGGGGGGGGGGGGGTGAAGGACTTTGAAGTGAGCTGCTTTGTTCATTACATAAAAAGGCTTAGCAGAGATCACCCCTCAGGAGTATTACAGTAGCTAAGGGTATTGAGACCTGAGATATTTTTGATGAGGAAGCATCAGGGTCTCTCAAGCTGGTTTAGGTGCTTAGCAAAGTACACATCAAGGGGTGCATTATGTTCAATGTTGGCCCTAATAAAGGTTGAGTGATGTATGAGTGTAACTTCTTTGGACCTTGAGGAGATGTCATGAAGGATAAGTTGTGCAAGGTAGAAGGATTTTCTAGCCACCACAGAGATGTGGTCAAAGGAGAGTCTGTTATCAACATATGTATGCAAGTTCTTGATGATTTTATCAGTGTGGAATGTTATCAAAATGGTTATCAGTAGCAATAATAAATTTACCATAGGCGGTGATGCTGCATTTTTTGATGCTGAGGATAAACCAATGATTAGCACACTGACCACTTGTTTTGTTGAGATTTGCTGGAGAATTTGAGTATTTGAATGGGAATTAATAACTACCTCCAGCTTGCAATCATCAGGAATCCTGGTTAACCATTGTCCCTTGATGCTGGGCTGGCTATTATGTCAGAGAAATCCATACCTAAAAGGAGGGGGTCCAGGACAGAGCCCTCTGGGACACCACTGATGACATTTTGTTTCTATCTAGAACAAATAGTCGCAATATTAATGGCAAGGGTTGTTTCAGATAGCCATTTACCTAGCCAGTCAACTATGTATGGGTTGTTTTTGAGTTGGGAAAGTTTAAAAAACCCAACATATCCCAACATGGAAGTAGTGTCAAAGGGCTTGGCAAGGGTCAGATAAGCAATGTGGAGTCATACCCCTTATCCATGGTCTCAGTAATCCTTTCAAATTTTCCTTCACTTCTTGCTAGAAGACTGATTGATAGTACTGAAGTTTAAAATAAAAAAAAAATGCATTATTAAACAGTACATGTAATTTAAATAGTATAATAGATAAGTATACATTTAAAATAATCAGTAAGGTGAATCCCTAAGAGCACATACATTTTATGTATGGTGCTGAAGGAATGACTGGGTGAGTGAGTAAATACACAAAGTAGAGGGTGGGTTAAAGGACTGAACAGAAGACATCTCCCAAGGGATACTAAATCTTGAACTGATAACTTGAGTCTGTGGACTGTGTAGTTGACCTGTCCATTCATTGTTGAATAGTTTTACTGTGCAGAGTAGCAGTGTAAGCCTTGTGGCCCTGTTTGGTTTTATGAAGCATGCCATTTGTGTGTCCATAGAAGCATTAAGAATCATATTCCTATAAGAACTGCCATCTTTGTTAGATCTTTTTTCAAAGTAATGGTAGGTAGCCAGTCTCATACATAATTACCAGGACTAACAAGACAAAGAACTTTTTTTTTTGTTTTTTTTTTTTTTACTTTGCCTTCAGTATAATGTAGTTAACATTATGTTGGCCATTACCTGACCTGAATCTGCTGGTTATAAAAAACTGTGCTTTCAGTGTGGACAGAGATGATGAATTCCATCTGGATAAAGGTCAAGATATTTGAATTTTTGCACAGCATTGAAGAGTTGGTGAGAAACAGTACAGCTGCTTAATATGCTAGACCCATTCTTGCAACTAGTTTGGTGCCAAAAATAATCATCTTTGCTCCAGTGGATTGAGTGCACTGATGTCAGGTAGATGGTTTCTGCAAGAGAGAGAGAGGGAAGTCTGTCTAAAATCAGACTTTAGTGTTTGGGGTCCAGTTGCAGTGAAGGACAGCATCATTCATGTAATGAAGTGCTATGCTGTTAAGGTGCATGGTTTGTGGTATCAGACTGTTGTACTCCATGTCTCTACATGCATTAGGGATGTACAGTTTTGCTTCATGTCTTAAAATACTGTCATATTGTGCTGTTAAACTCTGTGGGCCAGATTCATAGAATAGGTAAGCTGCCTGATTCTGAAACCCCACTAATGCCAGGATCCACAAGAATTGTTGTGCATTTCTGCTTCACTGTATCCCAGCCAGTTGCCCCTCCTCTCCCATTGATAATGATCTGATGCTCCAGCTGTGTGCTGTTCACAAATCTGGCATCAGTATCGTATGCATTGAGCCATAGAGCAAGCTACAAGACTTCAGCACTGTACAGCCAAGTGACATATTGGCCTTGTTTACAGTGATGTTCCCCCATCCATGCTAGTATGTTATTCAGCAGATGGTGTTGATCAACATACTAGCACTGACACAGTCTAACCCCCTGAGTTCTTCAGTGCATAGCAGGAAAATCCCTAACAGTAACTGCAGTCTAGTATCTGCTGTCACACAGTATTGGTCCCAACCCCTGTGATTCTGGTGAGCTTTTACCAGTGGAAGCTAGCACAGTGCCAAATCCACTCATTGCCATAATTTGATGATGATCTCAGTACCACTTGTTTAGAGACAGCGATTCATCACAGTCATTCATGCTGATGGCATACAGCACTGTGAATAAGCAGCTTACTAGTGCCTTACTAAGTAGCTACAGTAGCTTCTTGATAAGACTTGTGTGGTAGAACGCTGCTTTGTTCTGTAGTGCTGTTCAGCCAGGGTGTCCTGCCAGTCCCAATCACAGGGGCAGCTGGTATATTAATGTGCACTAGGCACTTGTGTGTGCCACTGAATAAAATGGGACAGTGACTCTGCACCCCCAGGGTTTACTGAGATTTGATTCTTTGAATCACAATAGTCCCTGGCAGCATACCAAAGATAGTTTATGGACTGCACTTATGCTTCTGTGTATCCTCTTAAAAAAAAAAATAGTGTGTTTACATGTGTTAAAGTACAGTACATTTTATACTTCCACATATGTTGATAATCTGGTCTTAAATTGCATGTGTTCTTGTCTTGTGTTCTCCTAAGACTACCATATTGATTTACAAATGCAGTAAAGAGAAGATGGCCAGTATTGTACCTTATGGGGACCCCCTGAGATGTTTACAACTTCCAATGCCTTATTGAGAGATCCAATGCCTTATTGAGAGATTCAGAAAGAGGCTAAACTAGTGCTGAAACTCAGCTCCTTTTCCTAAGAATGCGTTTTGTTTTGTGTTCTGTATATTGCTTCACTGAGTTGAAATTTTGTGGGTCAGCAGCATGCTTGATGCCCCTTTAACTCTAGGCATATACCACACATCATTACTAGATCCTTAGTTGATGTTCTTTGTGTTTCACTATTGCAGTCATCACATTTGGGTTATCTGCCTGCAGGTAGCCCTCAGCCGGCCTGGATACCAGAGTCTTGGATTCCTGTGTCGGGTGCTGTCTCTTCTTCCATGACGTCAGGTCATCAGGGGTATAAAACATGCAGCCGACGCCATTACATTAGTCTTTATTGCCTTGTGGTGCCCGAAGCAGAAGCAGTTCGCAAGTGCCGGTCGGCCGACTCCTGAAATTTTCATTTTCGAGTTTCAGAACCAAAGTCTTCAAAAAAATATAAGTACATTTTGGGGATCTTTTTCCTTGCTCCAACCGATGTCAGTAAAAGAAGTAAGAAAAATTGGAATATATTCAGGTGCAACACAGAAATATTTAGCCTGGTAGGACAAGGTCCGCAGTTTGTATATAAAACATGTAAAAACATTTTACATTGAGCACAACATCCCACAGAAGCCTATAGAGAGGAAAGGCACATACAGATGTGGAACATGTAAACAGTGCCCCTGTGTAATTGATAGTGACGAGGTACAAATTGAAGGAAGAACACCTACTATTAAGCTTCAAAAAGGGTGCTGTTATGCTAAGGGCTTAGTCTACATAGCGGTCTGCCAGAAGTGCAGACATTATTATGTAGGAAAAATAGAAAGAGCCTTAAAACGTAGAATATATGAGCATTTATACGCCATGTCCAGGTGCAACACTAACAATGCACTGTATAAACACACCCAAGTATGTCAGGGCTTTACCTGCTTTAAGTATGGGATTTTGGAAATTGTGCCCATCAGCCCAAGAGGGGGGGTGGTGGGAACTCAACATTAATTTAAGAGAACTTTATTAGATAGTGAGATTATACGCTACAAATGTACCAGGTTTAAATGAGTATTTTTCATTATTACCAGTGTTAAAAAGATCTTTTAAGCTTTAATGTTTAAAGAGTTTTATAATTCAATGTTTTCAATTTATTTTATACACACTTCAGAAGTTTTTATGTTTTAAATGAGTGTTAGATTGTTACTTTAAGGTAATTGTATTAATTATTTACAGGGTATTTAAACAATTTATTAATTAAGATTGTGTATATAATGGTGACCTCACTTCCTTTCCTTTCATTAAGTTCTGATGATGTCCCAGAGCATAGATGGAGGGATGAAAGCGCTAAACTCTTTGTTTCAATAAACATGGATTTATGGATTTTATCCTGGGCTGTTCGTGAGGCTTATTGTGAAATATAAGTACAAGCACTCTATATTTTTATTTTGTGTTTTCTTCGGATTGTTTGATTCAAACGGGATTATTTGTTTTCTTTGATGTCAGTAAAAGTTAACATTTGTCTTACCTGTGGAAAGCAAATACCTCATAAAGATTTTCATTCGTACCGCATCCCCTGCTTTTAGGCCCAGACCACGACGTCCCTTGCTTTCGGTTTTGTGCCTTGCTCAACTCCCGAACTATTCTTTGTCGGGCTATATTTGCAGCAAATTATTTTGGTACTCGGTATCCGTACTCTGAAATGGCTTCGGTAAGCCATCCGCCTACCAATCTTCCTAAAAAACGTAAGGATAAAAACAGAGAAAGACTGCATAGGTCCTAAACTACAGACGATGCTTCCGTTAAGCTAGTCGCCAGTCCACCAGTACTCAGTGAGGCGCTTTCGCAGCCCCTAATACCCGCTACTTCAGATTCGCAGGCCTCTACTGAGACCCATTCGGAGTCCGGTGTGCCGTGAGATGCTTCTTCGACTATGGAACCTGCGGATGTGTCTACATTGGATGAGTCCGGAGCCACTGTGCAGGCACCGGCTTCTGAGGGTGTATTCAGGCCTACAGACTTGCATTTAACCCAACGCCATCTTCTTCATCTAGGCCTAAAACTCGCACCACGCCTAGAAAACCGACATCCAGACCGCATGGTCAGGCCCATATTCCTAAAAAACAAATGCTTAGAATGGCTAAAGACCTTATTACCTTAATTAGGGGAAGCTAGCCCTTCCCCCTCTAAGAGACCTAGAACTGATTTTCCTTCTGATTCTTCTGATCAAGAATCTGATTTTTCTGTTTCTTCTGATTACCAGGATTTGCCCTTATCTGCCTATGAGGATTCTGATGCAGAGGATTCCATTCCCTCTGCTTCCCCTCCAGAAGATTTTTCTTTTGGTGAAACCTTGCACTCTCTTAGGGAACATTTGTGCTGGGAAAGCCAGGATTACTCGACTCCAAAAAGAGGCTTAGGGAATTCTTACTCCTTCCTCAACACAGGCCTTTAGCTATCCCTCCTGTTCTGGACATTGTAGATGATGCTTTCTTGGAATCTAGCCTTTCCCCAGACACTTTACCTCCAACTCCCAGAAAACCTGACAGGTATTTCAGAGTACCTGACTCTCACAAGTTCCTCTTCAAAAATCCTACTGGAGATCCAGAGACCATTTCCCAAGGACCAAAGGGCATTAAGGCTACTGCTGCCAAATATCATACCCCATACAAAGCTATGTCAAACCCAGAGCTGTTGGACATGCTCCACTTAAAGAAATCCCAATCCCGCCGAGCTACATGCTCTAGGGACCTAAACCTTGTCACCACAATAAACAGAACATGCCGGAGGGATAGATTCCTGTCCCAGAGACTTCCCATACTCTGGTATAAACTAACTATCTATATCAAACAAAGCTCCTCATTAGCACTCTTCAAGAAAAATCTTGATGATTGTATGGGAAATAGGAAATTCACCCCGGGGATCACCTCTGTGGCTCTGCTCGACAGTGGCACAGGAAAATAATTTTCTTGGGTGGCAAAAGCCAGGGTACCTTTTTGGCTGGGCTTGTATAGGCCCCGGGGCCGATAGCCTAGTACCTACCTATGAACCTTCTGATAGAGATTCTAGAGCCTTGGACAGATGAGGTACGAAGGTATACACTTCTGCTACTTTGGCCATTAGGGCTTTAAATTGCCAGTTTCATATGTTCAAATAATGGCTACATGTTATGGGACCACTTAAACAGAAAATTATGTTGATTTCTGACTATGCTGAACACAAATAATTACAGGATTTAATGCATTCTGCAGAACAAGTTGGTAAACATACTTTGCAATGTGGTTTTGACTCTTTAGAAGCATTTTGCAGGGCTGCTGTCACTGGGTCTGTACTTAGAAGGCATGCTTGGCTTAAGGAGCAAAACTTGCCAGATCATGTTAAAGCTAAATTACTGGATGCTCCCTTAAACCAAGACCGCCCGTTTGGCAACAAAGCAGAAGTCGTCCTCAAAAAGATGGAGGAAAAAGCTAAATCTATGCAAACTGTTAAAGATTTCCTGCAAATACAGCCTCCCAGATTTAGTAGGCATTGGCCTTCAAAGAATTGGTCTTTTCCAGTCTCTTCCAGGCCTTTTCAGTCCAAACCCAGGAACAGCTGACCACCTAGGTTAGAGTCTCAGGCTACGCACAGGCCTAAGCAGTGGGGGGGCTCCCACTTCCAAAGCAGGGAGTCTAAGGCACCCCCCTACAGAAAAATGGCACAATAACTTAACCTTAACCCTTCCAAGCCCTGCTCAACTGCCTGCTCCCTTAGGAGGAAAGCTCACCCTGCATGCAAAAAACTGGGAACTCATTACCCAGGACAAATGGGTTTTGAATATAGTTTCCCAAGGGTACAGATTCCACTTCCACATCCTACCAACCCCAAACAGTTGGCCAGACCTACCCCCAAATCAGTGGGTAGAGGCCCAACAGCAGGTTCTCTCTCTTCTAAGTATCAGGGCTATTCAACCTGTCCCAGCAGAAGAAAGGGGACAAGGTTTTTATTCAACACTTTTCCTGGTACCCAGTAAAGACCGCTCCTGGCGCCCTATCCTGGATCTCTCTATTCTAAACACCTTTTTGGTAATCCTAAAATTCAAAATGCTAACACTTCAATAGCTACTTCTTATGCTAGGCAAAGATGCCTGGTTGGCAACCTTAGACTTAAAGGAAGCTTACCTGCACATTCCAATAAAGGAATCTTGCAGGAAATACCTACGCTTCAGGGCAGGCTCCATGCAGTATCAGTTCTCTGCACTTCCCTTTGGCTTATCTACTGCGCCCAGGGTATTCACAAAGTGTCTAGCTCCAGCCATTGCATTTTGCAGGCAGAGAAAAATTCAAATATACCCATACTTGGACGATTGTCTAGTTCAGGCAGAAAGCCAGGACTTGCTATTAAAACATCTGGCATTCATAAAGAAACTTCTTACCTCAATGGGGTACACCATAAACGAAAAGAAATCTCACCTAGTACCCTGCCAACAGATTGTATTCCTGGGAGCAAGGTTGAACACAACTTCCCAGATGACTTTCCTCACTCCAGAGAAACAAGTTTATTTGACAACCTACTTCAAACTATTGGCCACAAAGACCCAGCTGTTTGCAAGGAAAATTCTGCAAGCCCTGGGGTTCATGGCCTTTTGCATTCTACTAATTCCATATGCAAGACTGCATATGAGGAAACTACAATGATATCCAAAATCCTATGGTGTCAACATTCTCAGGACCTGGAATAAATGAATCGTATCATTTCTTGTATAAATAATAAAAAAAAACGTTGAGTGCAACAAATACGCTATCTTCCCTGTAGCAACATTAAGTACAGAGGGAACGCAGTGCAGTCTTCGTATAAAATTAATTTAATGTTAAAAAAAAGACAGGAAAATACATGATCTTGCCAATGCAAGCAAAAAAATGATTAAGCGCTTTCACCTACTGACTGTGGCCTACAGTCAGTAGGTGAAAGCGCTTAATCATTTTTTTGCTTGCATTGGCAAGATCATGTATTTTCCTGTCTTTTTTTGAACATTAAATTAATTTTATACGAAGACTGCACTGCATTCCCTCTGTACTTAACGTTGTTACAGGGAAGATAGCGTATTTCTTGTATAAAGACAGAGTTCCTTTGGTGGGCAGAGGCCTGCTACCACAACAAGGGGCTCCCTTTTTTACTCTACCCCCTGCCGCTCAAACCCTAACAACAGACGCATCAGACTATGCATGGGGGGGCTCACTTGGCAGGGCAGTGCATTCAGGGCAAATGGAACCCGAGACAGATGCACCTGCATATTAACCAAAAAGAAATGTTAGCTGTACAGAATTCCATGACAGCCTTCAAAGACCGCATTCTTCTAGGACAATTATTAGTAAAGACAGACAACACCACAGTTATGTGGGACATAAACAAGCAGGTGGGAACCCACTTGTACCCTCCCTGCAGACTAGCCATGTCCCTGTGGAACACAGCCTTGAGCTACCAAGTGCACCTGCAAGTTCAGTTCCTGCCAGGCAAGCTAAATTCACTGGCAGACGACCTGAGCAGAAATTTCATGGACCCACACGAATGGAAACTGGAACCAAAAATATTCCAACTCTTGAGGAACAAATGGGGGACTCCAGAGGTAGACCTGTTTGCCTCCCCTCGGAACTACCAATTGAACAAATTCTGCATAAGGACTTCCCACAGTCAAGCCTGGAAAGTGGGTGCCCTGTCCTTTACCTGGGAAAGCCTCTCAGTTTATGCCTTTCCCCCTCTGCCTCTCCTCTCAAAGGTTCTGCAAAAGATCAAACAGGACAAGCCAAGGACAATACTGATTGCACCAGACTGGCCACGCCAGTATTGGTACCTCCTCTTGCGCGGTATGACACTACTGGAACAATGGCACCTGCCTCAAACCCATTCTCTGCTGTCCCAGCAGACAGGCCAGATTCTGCACCCTCAGCTTCAAACCCTGAACCTTGCAACCTTGCTAATTTCTTGAGCTCTCCAATAGCATCCCTCAGTAAGCAGGTGTTAGATGTCATTCTGGAGGCAAGGAGGCCTAGTACCAGAAAATCCTATGCTGAAAAGTGGAAAAGATACTGTTCCTGGAGCCAGACTCAGGGGATGGGCGCAACGGTGCCCAGCTTACCTCATATTCTTCAGTACTTAACAGAAATGTTTTACAAGGGCTTATCCTTCTCGTCAATTAAAATTCATGCCTCTGCCATTTCAGCACATTATAATACTGAGCCACCTCTCTTTTTTCACCCCCTGCTAAAGCAATTTCTTTGAGGGGCCAACACTTTAAGACCCCCCCAGGAGAGCCCCTACTCCAGTCTGGGACCTTAACTTTGTATTGGAAAAGCTCCCTCTCCCTCCCTTTGAGCCAGCTGCAACTGCAGAGTTGAAATTCCTTTCTTGGAAAACAGCCTTCCTTCTAGCCATCACTTCAGCAAGAAGAGTGTCCGAATTACAGGCCCTTATGGCAGTGGAACCCTTCATTATCTTCCATGCAGACAGGGTTTCCCTCAGGACCAATCCTTCCTTTATGCCCAAGGTGTTGTCTAGTGTGGCCCTAAATCAGTCCATTCATTTGCCTACTTTTTCCCCTAATCCACAAAGCAAAGGAGAACGAATCCTGCACACTCTGGACGTGCACAGACAACTTAGATTTTATTTGGACAGGACTAAGCCTCTCAGAAAATCTGAACAGCTGCTAGTTGGCTTTGCTGCAGGAGTAGAGGGGAAGGCCATTTCAAAGCAAACCATTTCTAAATGGATAGCCCATTGCATTAATTTCTGCTATAAGCACCATGGAAAACCTACCCCACAGGGGGATAAGATCACATTCCACCAGGGCTGCATCTACTTCTACAGCATTTCTCAGAGGAGTCCCTACCAGGGACATCCTAGAAGCTGCTACCTGGAGGTCTGTACATACCTTCACCAAGCAATACCACATGCCTATTGTTTCTAAATCTAGAGCTGGTTTTGCCACTGCAGTCTTTCAGGGCTTAATAGCTGGTCCTAATGCTCTCTAACTTCCTCCTCCCTTCCTTAGCTTTGGGAATCAACCCAAATGTGATGACTGCAACAGTGAAACACGAAGAACATAGTACAGTTGTGTACACTTATCATAAATGTAGGTGTTCAAGTATATTCACTGTTGCAGTCCTGGTTGCCCTCCCTGCATCTCCCTGACTTCTCTTGGCTATACCTTTCCTTTTTGTTTGGTGTATTTAAGCTTTCTGGTGTATTTGCTTTTTGATAGAAGTGTACCATAACATATAATTGCTTCCCATTGTGGGGGCATCTGACATCTGGGGCAAGAAAAACTCATGTAATGGCGTCGGCTGCATGTTTTATACCCCTGACGACCTGAAGTCATGGAAGAAGAGACAGCATCCGATGCAGGAATCCAAGACTCTGGTATTCAGGCCGGCTAAGAGCTACCTGCAGGCAGATAACCCAAATGTGATGACTGCAACAGTGAATACACTCGAACATCTACATTTATGGTAAGTGTATACAACTTACTTTCTAGATCTAAACATTCCTTTTAAATGTTTTTGTTTTGTGTATGAAATGAAGGCAAGATAAAACTGTACAGTGATAGCATCAAAGGAAGATCAGTAAAAATGTTGAGATAGAGATAATTCAGTATTTTGCTAGGTGCACTGTCATAATATCCTTATTATTGATAACATCTCATTTTTGAGATTTGTTAGGGTTAAGTAGAGACTTACGCATGCAATACACCAAAATAAAGGAGCATCTCACTTTCAGTAACCTGGGAATGTGGCTTAATGTCATGATCAAAATCTATCATCATATTCATTAAATTTCTGAAGAAACCCCTTGTTTTAGAGTGATGCTGTTTAGTTTTTATTACTTCCAGGAAACTTGTAGATCTTTAAGCACTCATTAACTCCATAATACACACATTGTAATATGGTTTTGCATAATGTCATCCATATGAAAATAAGCATAAAGAGCGTAGAAAAAAATATCAAGTGATGTGCAATAGTAATATAAAGAATAACATTTCTTAGTTACAAGGAGTAAAGGGGCAATATCATATTAGGCCACAAACACTGGAACATGGAGGTGATGTGGTGCCTTTTATCA
Organism: Protopterus annectens; assembly: GCF_019279795.1. NCBI lineage: Eukaryota > Metazoa > Chordata > Ceratodontiformes > Protopteridae > Protopterus > Protopterus annectens. Next base: position 1,367,290,413 of record NC_056745.1, read on the forward strand.
GACCACCACACATTTTACAATATAGCCACTGGTGCTTTTAGACTAATGTAAGATTGCGGTCAATTAGTACATTATTGATGCTAGGTAGAGTGATCTAATACACTTTTCTCCCTATAAATGGAGAACATAGTGCATCATGGTTTTGCTGTTGGCATGGCTTTCTTTTGATAAAAAAAGACACATTTTAAAAAACACCAATGTGAGAAAAAAACGCTCCATGGATGCTTTAAGATATGATGTAAAACACTGAGAGAAGCAGCTGTTGTATGTATGCATGTGCACTCATCATCCTGAAGAGAGGTTCAGAGCCTACTATAAAAGTGAGTTGCCTTCCCAAATGATGCATTTGAACTGTTTTTTTATTAAGGAGGAGAAAAAAAAAAACAGCACTCAACATTCGCATTAGTTCAGGTCATTTAACATGGCAATGAGAACATAAAGCATGGTCAACAGAGATATGCCTAGAAATTTAACTAAAACAAGAAATAGAAAGTGGTCATAGGGCAGTATAGTCATTCCATGAATGCATTTTGCCTATCTTTGCCATCCATGCATTAGCATAGGTAAGCTGCGATTCATAGAGACCACTTGCGTTAACATGTGATGGCTGTGAATAAGCCTAAGCAAATGAAGCAGTAATGAGATGTAAATGAGAAATGGTCTAAAATAGCATATGTTAATGAAGCATTCTCTTGCCTGCTTGCAATTTATAGTAAAATTTTCTTGTCTCCATACATCTGTTGTAAAAAGCATAGTTGCGACTATTATATCTATTTTGCCTTCCACATAGTTGCTGTTAGCTTAGCTGTTTACCTTGATGACCCAGTAAACAAAATGCCAGTCATACACAAAAACCTTTCATGTAATCATCAGTCAAACAACACCTGAAATCATCTGGGAAAAAGTTATGTGAGACACACCCCATTATGTACACATGCAGAGTTCAGCCAAGTAACAAAAGCAGTTTAACACATCCATCCTTTCATTAGCCCTTACCCCACACTTGTAATTATAATCATGTCAGTGACATTCATGATTCTCCTAGGAAAGATGCAACATGCTCAGCCAACAAAACATCCTTGCCATTTTAGTACTTCAGGTAAATCACTGCATTTCTATCATGCATGCACAGTCACTAAAAGATACCAAAGCAAATGATCTCCATGGTCACTAATCATTTCCACTGCTGCTGTAATGAGTTCCCATTTACAAATGACAAATTGCAGGATTATAATATGCAGAGCTAGCTCATGATAAAATGGAACCCTTGGCAGGGTAGTGGACCAGTCCAGCCATTCCAATGTCCCATTACTTGTCTCTCTCTTTCTCCAGTTACTGTAAACACTTACCAAACTTGTCAAAATGCGTACTATTAATACACATATTTGGATTTCATTAACTTTAGGGAAAAAAAATATACCACAAACACTGATAGCCATTTGCTAAATAAGGCATTCTTGCCCTGAGAGCAGACTTGACATGAGAATCAGAAAATGTCTCTTCCCTTGAAACTCATGTTCACTGAAAATGCAATGCACCTCACATTTATTGAGAAGGAATCTGGCCAGTGGTGGAATAAAAAGAAGTTATGTACTTACCATAATGTTCCATGCGAGTTGTTCATCTTGCCTTCATTCTTTACTGATGGGTTCGGAGTCGATCCCTCGGCTCCGAGTCGGCACCTACTGCAAAGCTCAAGGATTTCAAGTAGCTCGAGGCCAAATCCCTATCCCATGATGTACCCTCAGTTACCTCAGGTCTTGTTTGCTGCATATAATGATACCATATGTCATTCTATAACTCCATAAGAGAGAGAGAGAGAGAGTAGAAGGGTTGAGTGACCAGGAAGGATCTAGCATCTAGGTCTTCTGTGAGCCCAGGAGGGGGTAGGAGGGAGGGACGTAAGAATGAAGGCGAGATGAACAACTTACATGGAACATTATAGTCAGTACATAACTTCTTTATGTGAAGTTGTTCTATCTCGCCGTTCATTCTTTACTGATGGGTAGCGTCCCAAGCACCATCAACCTCAGGTGGCTCACGGGAGTATATTTCAGGACCGTGGATCCAAAGAAGGGTCTGTGCCTAGAGACCTTGTAATGAGTGATAAAGGTATGAGGTTTTGACCAAGTGACTGCTGTGCAAATGTTATCAATAGGAAGTCTGGCAGAAAAAGCAGATGATGTAGAAATTGCTCTGGTTGAGTGAGCTTTAATTTTATTCTGCAAGGGCATATTGGCAGCTGAATAAGCAAAGATGATACAGTCAGATAACCATTTAGACAGAGTTGTTTTAGCCACTGGCATACCCTTTCTGGAATCTGAAAATGAAACAAAAAGCTGGTCTGATTTCCTGAAATCTTTTGTTCTGTACAGATAAAATCTGAGCTGTCTGTGAACATCAAGTTTGTGCAGCATGTACTCTTAATTGTTGGAATGGTTGGGGAAGAAAACTTGGCAAATCAATAATTTGGTTAAGATTAGTTTCAGTGCAAACTTTGGCTAAGAAAGAGGGGTTTGTTCGAAGTGAGACTCTGTCAGCATGGAAAATCAAATAAGGAGGCTTAATGGATAAGGCCTGAAGCTCTGACACTCTGCGGGCAAAAGTAATAGCCACTAAAAAGATGGTTTTGCATGACAAAAATTTGAGGTCACATGAGGAAGCTGGTTCAAATGGCGGAAGAATTATGCGGGAAAGCATAAAATTTAGATTATATAGAGAATAGGGAAATTTCACTGGTGGTCTAATATGAAAGGTCCCTTTGAGAAAGGCTTTGGATAATTTGTGTGACATAATATTCAGTCCTTCAAATCCCAGGTGAAAGATAGAAATGGCAGCAAGTTGAACCCGGACTGTTGCTGCTGCAGCTCCTTTACTGAATATCATGGTTAAGAATTCTAGAATAGAGGACATAGGGGCTTGGTAAAGATCAATATTGTTTTTTAGAGGCCCATATAGAAATGTTTTTCTATTTGCTGAGGTAGAGCTTCCTCGAAGAGGATTTATGAGAGGATAGGAGAATTTGCTTCATCTCATTGGAAAGGTTATGGAACCTGGCTATGATGGGAATTGGAGCAGCCAAGCTGTTAGCTTCAGGGACTGCAGATAGGGATGAAGTTCCCCTGACGAGTGCATCAGAAGGTCTGGAACTGGGTACAGAATCCAGGGGTCCTCCAAAAGATGAAGTCGAAGGAAGGGGAACCAAATCTGACGAGGCCAATAGGGAGCTATTAGAATGACGGTCCTTCCCAGGGCTTTGGCTTTCTGTAATACCTTGGGTATCAATGGGATTGGTGTGAATGCATAGAGGAGACCCGGGGGCCAATCGTGAATGAGTGCATCCCTTAGGGCTTCTCCCGGTGGGGGAATCGGGCCATAGTAGCTTCTGCATTTGGTGTTCATGTGACTGGCAAAAAGGTTGCAGCAAGGCTGGCCCCACCTGCGGAATATCCTGTCCGCTATTTCCGTCTTGAGGGACCACTCATGGGGCAACAAAATTGCTCTGCTCAACTTGTCTGCTGTCACGTTGGATTTCCCCGGGATGTGTGTTGCTAACAGCGCTGGGTGGAAATAGCCCACTGCCATACTCTGAGGGCCTCGCAACAAAGGGGGTATGATCTGGTTCCTCCTTTTTTGTTCAAATACCAAACCACTGACATGTTGTCCATCTGAATCTCCATCGTATCCAGAGGAAGAGAGTCCTGAAAGTACTGCAACGCCAAAAGTACTGCTCTCATCTCTAGGACATTGATATCCAGATGTGTCTCTTGATCGGTCTATGTTCCTAGGGCTGTGTTTCCCTGAAAATGACCCCCACCCACCCTATCAGGGAAGTATCCGTGGTCACTGTGGCCGCTGGAGGGGGGTAGCACAAATGGGCATTGTATTGTAACATGAAGTGAGGTCAACCACTACTGAAGATCCTTTTTGCAGGAATTTGATATCATTATCATGTGAGACATGGAGAGCTCTTGGTAAAACCATTGATTGAACAACAGCCATTGTAGTATCCGCATGTGCATACGACCCAGTGGTATGGCTAGAATTGCTGCTGCCATCATACCTAACAATTTCAAAACTTCCAATGCTGGTGCTTTGTTTTTGGATATTAGAATGCGAATATGGTAACGGAAAAGTAAGACTCTTTTTACTGGAAGTCTTAGTGTGGTGGTGGTAGTGTCCAGTTTTGCTCCGATAAGGACAATATGCTGCGATGGCAACAAGACAGATTTTTCTGAGTTTATTGTAATGCCCAGGTGATTGCAGAGTGACAGAGTGGACTCCCTGGCCTGAATGAGTTGATGCCCGGTGGTGGCGGTAAGGACCCAATCATCTAGGTACGGAAACACCTGGAATCCTAAACGTCTCAGGTGAGCCGTGATCACTGCCATGCATTTGGTGAACACTCTGGGGGCTGTAGTGAGACCAAAGGGCAGGGCTCGAAACTGGTAATGATTGGCTCTCAGCCAGAAGTGCAGATGATCCCTGGATGGCCTGGCCATTTTTATGTGGTAGTACACATCCTGGAGATCTATCGAGCACATCCAATTGTCTTTCCTTAAGAAGGGAAGTATTGACTGAAGCGTGACCATCCAAAACTTCGATTTCTTTCCAGATTTGTTTAGTCTGCTGAGGTCCAATATACGTCTCCAGTCTACTGTCTTTTTTGGAACTAAAAAGAATTATGAGTAAGTTCTGGATCCTGTCTGGTCTGCTGGGATTGGTTGGATGACTCTTTTTCTTAGCAACATCTGGACCTCTACTGTTGCTTGTTCCCTGTAACTGGATGGAACGTCCGGGATTTTTCTTGTCAATGGAGGGGGTGTGGCGAATGGGAAGAAGTATCCTCTGGAAATGATACTTTGTACCCAGTTGTCATTTGTTATTTTGAGCCAGACGTCTGGGTACAAAGATAAGCGACTCCCAACTGCCTCCAGAGCAGGACAGTCGGGCCTCCTTTCAGGAGCGCTGATAGGGCTTCCCAAAGAAGTGATCTCTGTCGCCCTGATGTTGCGGACCCCCTCTGCCATGAGGGCGGCATCTTCCATTATTGCCCCCTCCTCTGCCCCTGGAGGGGGGAGTTCACCACATGTGCCCTGAAAGGCTGCTTGCACTTTTTGGAACCACATTTTCCCTCTCCTTTGACCTTTGGGGTAGGGTCTGGTAGGGGTGGAAAAATGGAACCCGACAGCAGACAGAATCTTTCCACCCTGCTCACACATGGTTAAAGTTTCCTTGACTTTGGCCCAAAAAGGAACGAGCCATCGAAGGGGGTATTTACAAATGGTAACTTGAAGGGCTCCACGAAGGAACACAAGCACATCCAGGAGTGTCTCCTGAGAGCAATTCCTGTACCCGCTGCCCTACTCATTCCATCAGGTGCATATGAAATGAGGTGCATGGACGAGTTCACTAGGGAACTGAGAGTAGCAAGCTGGGCGGCATCTTTGTCTGTAGCTCCTGCAGCTACTGTATCCTGAAGAGCATCTCCCAGCTGTTTAAGGAGTTCTCTTTGTAGTCTCGTAAAATGAGTTAAATAGTTAAGCGAACGAAGTGCAAAAGTCGCTGAACTAAACATGCACTTCCCATATCTATCCATGATCCTGGAGTCTCTGTTAGGAGGATGAGTAGACGAGGAAGTTTCTGACATTTCCTTTTTGGTGGCTGCTGCCACTACCACCATGGCATCAACTGGCACACCTTTGGTCAAGAAGGATTTATCTAGGGGGGCAGATATGAACTTATTAGGCTTCCTAGGGACAGGCTCCATGGTATCCAGAGACTCCCACACCCTTCATGAGACCAGCTGCATAAGCTCATCAAAGGGCGGAGACATCCAAGAGGTGGAGGGCTGAGACCCAAAAGCCTTCAGGAGGACCGACTTGTCCTCAGTAGGGTTGGTGGACTGCCAGTCACCCCTCTGCCTAAGGATTTTCAGTATCTGAGAAAATGAGATATCCTCAGAGTGGGACCGTAGGGACCCTTCTGATTCATCCAAGTCATTGTCAGATGTTAATGACTCCTGAGGGGAGTCCAGATGTTTCCTCTTACACACACACTTCCTGTGAACCTCATCAGTGGGAGCTTCTGGGTAGGTCTCGGAAGAGCTTGGGCCACCCAATGGGGATTCCTAAGGCTCTGGGTCTCTGCGCTTATCAAGGATCTGTGAGGCAGAAGCAGACACAGGCGCTTTAGGGGATGAAGAAGCTGGACCTGAAGTTGAGGCTGTCTTGGGAGACATAACTCTCCTCATGGCACCTCTGCTTCGATGCAAAGGGACCAGCGAATCCGAGGAAACCGTCGATACCCCTGGCACCGGGACAGTGGGCTCCGAGCTCGAGCTAGGAGCCAAGGTCGTCTGAGCTGAAGCCCCGAGAGGGAAAGTCAGAACCGACAAGTCAGTTCGACTATCCTCCCTGGACCCGACCGGAGAGTGTCGGCTCCTAGAGTCCTCGATTGGCGCTGAGGACATCAGAGTGAACAGAGCCGAAGACACTGGAGCAGGTGTCAGCTCTGAAGGCTCCACAATCAGCAAGTCCGACTCCTTCTGCTCCGAAGGACTGGTATGGCTCGGAGGAGGAAGAGATACAGCTGGTATACGGGTCTTCGACTCCGAAGCCACCTGGGTTGGAGCTGATAACAATTTGGCAAAGGCTGATGCCTGTAGACGCTTCTGCACCACCTGATCCACATCCAAATCAGGCTAACAGAAGACCGATATGATCGGACTGATGGTACCGACTGGAGTAGTGGTGATTTAGGAATTTCGGATACCTGTTCCAAAACCGGGGACTGGCTCCGAAAAGAAAAGACAGTCGGCTCTGAGACCTGTGGAGCCGATGTCACAGACTCTCTCAATTTTTTTTGAATCCACAGAAGTCTTGGAGGACTTTGAGGAGTTACTAGATCCATCCTGGTCACTCAAAGTCTCCTGGAAAGAAGGTTTCAACAAACCCCTGTCAATAAGCTTTCTTTTTCTCTCTCTTGGAGGATTCTAGAGGAAAAAGAATGGCATATAGAGCATGTTTCTTGTAGGTGCAAGGCACCCAAGCAGTAGACACAGTTCACATGGCAGTCAGTAACAGACATCTTCTGCCCACATTTAGGGCATTTTTTAAACCCTGACTTAGGGTGTTTGTCTTTGTCATCAGCCATGACAGAAATGGACACACCCAACAACAGCAATATAAATTAGCCTTCTAATAAAAAACAGGCTATAACAATAAGCACACAGGCACGCACACAAGCCTTTTAAACTAAGGCTAACTATAAGTACTAATAAGCCTTGTAATAACAACAGGCTAACTATCAGCACAGACACACACAAGCCTTTTAAACTAAGACCAACTATAACTGCTAATAAGCCTTATATAAAAAAAAGAAATAAAATAAAAAACAGGCTTAAATATATGTGACAAAAGGTCACTGAATAAACAGTTTTTTTTTGTCAGAAAATTTAAATAGGCCTATAAAGAAAAATGAGGCCAAATATATAGCTAGGAAAACAGCACACAGGGACGGGAACTCTGTAGATAAGCTTTAAGAGCTTATCTAACCTAAATATCTAACTACTGTAGTAAAAAACTAACAATTTTAGTGGCCCGAGCTATCAGGAACCTCCGATCAGCTGCAGCAGGTAACTGAAGGTCCATCATGGGATAGGGACTTGGCCTTGAGCTACTTGAAATCCTCAAGCTTTGCAGTAGGTGCCGACTCAAAGCTGAGAGATTGGCTCCGAACCCATCAGTAAAGAATGAACGGCGAGATAGAACAACTTCACATGTACTGTTTTAAAATCATGCCCCCCCCACACACACACACACACATTTTTGGACCATGCATAAATGCATGAGTTCTTTGATTCATCTTCATGATTGTTTTAAATTATGTGTCTTGTTTAATACAGCAACATTTCTTGGAGTGTTTTTTTAAATTTGTGGTTTTGAACATTTTTTCTAGTAAGCAATAAAACCAATAATGATGACGATAAGTCGTTTCATATCTTTTCAGCCATAAAATGCTATTCAGTCTGCTGTCATTATAATCCACCAATATCCATAGTCAATAGTTACAGCAACTTTATTGATTTTGTACACATACATTGTCTTGAGTGTGATAAAAATGGTTACAGTAAAGTGTTCCAATTTGCTTTACACAAATGTAAATTAGTCCTGCAAAGACAGACTAATGATTTTTAACTTTATCAGCTCAGCAGGGTCAGCCAGTGTTAAACACAGATATCTCCCAAACCCAGCAATTACAGTTATACTGTTGATTACATCCTTCTCAGATTTCTGTTTCAAAAAAAAAAATAATAATAATAAAAACCTAAGTCACATATTTCAAATTTGTTTCACACAAACATACTGTAGCTAAATTATTCCATTTTAATTCATGCACGTGCACACTAATCCTGCAAAGCCAGATTAAAACTGCTTAAAAATGACCAGATGATAAGACCATAAGATACCTTAATCCACAAAGAGCCCCTCACTCTCACCAGGAGTTATAGCCCCTTTGTTAATTGTGTAATTCCCATAATGTTTGGAATAAATAAATTACATGGACTTTACTGCTGGCTTTAGATGAGCTACATGCAATTGTATAAAGAACACTAGCATCATACCATAAGATTCAACCAAGTATAGCACAGTTTATAGTATTTGAGAGCATAAAAATGTCACCTGATAACATATGCTAAGTCGATATGCACAATCTCTGTCAAAGTAAGTCATCTGAATAATTCCACATTAAAGAGAACTATTGCACATGCAGAGGCTGCCACTGGTAAACAACTTTTTACTTCAGTGCTTCACCTACAAATGCAGTACCGGCTGCCTTTGAAGAATAAATTGATATGTTACATTAAAAAAACAAAGTGATGCTGTTGATGTTGACATAACATTTCCTGAACTAGATCAGCTGTGCAATTGTGAATGGCTGGCAAACAATGACAATAGGTTTATTGTTACTAGGCATGCACTCCTGGAAACCATTAAAAAGCCTAGCCTAAAGTTTCAGCTGCTCCAAAGCACTGTTTGGTTAAATCACTTAATCAATATCACACATTAAGTAAATGAAGGTGGAAAGATCTGAACCCTACACCCGTCAAGTAACTAAATGAAGAAATCCAGTCTTGTAGAGAAAACTATGTCACAGTAATATGTAGCAATGACTACATAATGGATTCTGAAGCTCAGCCGGGGTCTGATCATCACTCCAAATAAGCAGACCATATGACTTGACAAATGTCACCCGTTTGCAGTTGCTGGAGGCTGTAAATAAGGAACTGGAAGAATATATTACTAAAATGTACCATGGTTTAGACTACTAAAATGCAATATGTTTAGACTGTATTACACAATCCAGGCCTATTAATGAATTAATTTAGTCTTTAGTGTAATAAATAAAGCAAAACAATTAAAAGCAGTATAAATACTTCAGAAGTTTTTGTGCAACAACCCACAAGTCATACAAAAACTAGAAATATTACTGCATACAACATGCTGTTTGTTTTTTTTTTTGGGGGGGGGCGGCTTGCATGCATGCATGCATGCATTCTCTGTCATTAAAAATAGCTATGCCCCCCACTGACATCATTCAGTACAGGTATGACCTGCTTGAATGGCTAATAATGCCATACTGTTGCAGCATACATCTCCAGAGACTGTAGGACACCCCACTGGCCATAGGTTTCCCTTTTCTGAAATTTAGGACTACTGTCTGGTGAAGTACCTTGGCAAAGTTACATAGAAGACCAGTGAAGATTCAGGGAATCAAACCCATGTAATACAGAAAAAAACTCTTTTTACAGCTCATAGCCTTACTCATCTGCACTAAGTGCTAGATAAACTGTCATAATCCAAACAGTGCATCTCACACCTGTGTGCCTACAAAAACAAAGCTGAATTAAAAATGTATTCATATTTAAAATATTAACATTAAACTCTTAGACTTCATGATGTCCAGTGCATTCACAACTAAATAATAAACACCCTGCTAACATTCAACAGAACAGTGAAACCAGATCACATCCAAAAAACATGGCTCGTATGATGCTCGTTTACCACAACTGATTTCCTTCCTTTGCGCCATAATTACTCTGATTCATCGATAGCTACTTGGTTTGCAGTACAGGGAACCCTTCCAGTTGCCCCAGAGCAATGTATGATTATGTGATTTCCTCATGGAGAGGGCGTAAGTATGTGGCAAAATCAGAGATGTTATGCAAAACTGGAGACAGATAAGAACATACTACTCTATTAAAAAGTAATCAGAACAACATTTTTGCATCAACATATATTTAATGAACTCAAGAAAATATGAAACTCTGACTGACTGTAATCCTCAGTGTTTTACTCAAGAAAAAAAAAAGATGAGGAAGACGTTAATGGAGAGGTTAGCAGTTGGTGTGGAGCACTAAGGTTTCTACCTCTGGTGAATAAGGTGCATGGTTTGACTCCAATCATATCACTTAACAATACCTCCCTAACTCTCAACCTCTTAGTGCAAGAAATGTGGACAAAGCCTTAAATAATGAGGAGGTTCAAAGGCTCAAAAATATAGAACAATTTAAAATATTACTCTCATAAACTTAGAAAGCTGCTAGAATAACAGGGTGTGTTTAGCATGCTTTTTCTGAAGACCATGAAGTCTGAAACATAAACATATGTCATTATTTAGTGACCTCAGTCTGCAATGATTTGTAAGAAAACCACAAGTTTTATGAAGAATAGACTAACAATATAAGGCGAAAGTCTGGGCAGTTGTGAGGTTTGGTTATTGCCCCCTGACTGGGTTATTTTAGATGTCCCAACAAATCTGGATGCCAAAAACAAATGATTCATTTGTTTCAATTCTATGCTACTTCCCAAATGTTTGCATGCTTCAGTAGTATGTGTGTACTGCCACTTCCCAGACATTTGCATGCTTCAGTAGCACATGCTTCCTCCCAGACGTTTGTCCGCTTCATACAAGCAGTAGTACATGCTTCACAGGCTCATAGGTAAAGCTTCCTGCTGGACGTTTGCCCTCTTCAGATGAGCAGTAGAACATTCCTTATTGGCTTAAATAAAAAGAGGGCCTGACTGGAGTAATGACATTTGAACATACTTTTTCAATTAATGTTGTGTGCCTCCCCCCAACCCCCGCAAGCACTGCACATTAGTATGTTCAAACTTTTTCTATGCACTGGAAAATCAGACTTTTTTATTTTAATTAATGTTGTGTGTGGACTTTTTCTTTGTATTGGAAAATCTGACTTTTTTTAATTAATGTTTTATGCAGGGCCCCCAGTCAACACTGGGCCCTAGGCAGCTACTTTAAGTTACCTTGTGCTGGATCTGGCCCTGGCAATATGCCTATCATATGAATAAAACAAACATTTCCTGAAGTAAACCCAATAATCATGTCTCATTTGGAACTGCTTTGTAATAATTTCCAGTATCTCCTGATATTTTTTCAAGGTTTAAAACGTCTGCAGTTTCCAAATTAATTTGCCCCCTAACTCGAGTAATCCAATTCTTATATGGTGCTGTTACTCTTAAATTCAGGCTCCTTTACACATTTTGTATGCAAATGGGGACCTTTTACAATTATCTCTCTGGATCGCAGTAGTACAGCAACATGTATGGCATCTTGCTTATGTAATACACGTTCGCTTAATGCTTATCTTCAGGTAATTTATGCTTTTGTCATAGGTAGGTGTATTTATCAAAACACTTGCGCATTTCCGTATTCAGAGTAAATAACCTCTGTTGACCTTATTTGTATATAGACATAGGCCTGCTCTTCTTGGATTATCACTATGTAAATCTGAAACCTGGAAGTGAGAATACCACTGATAATCTATTAGTCTGTCTTGGTTATTACAACTAAGTGAGATGAAAAGATTTACTTACATGGAAAACTTGGTGAAACCAGTTATATTTTCCCTGGCATATGGGAGATGAAGTAGTGATTTGATTTTTGTTTTTAAAAGGCTTAAAGAGCAGCATTTTGTTTGATTTTTGCGCTGGGTTTGTAAAATACGAGAAGCTATACACTGCAGTGTTTAAGTCACATTCTACTCTTCTTTCGGCTTTTCCTGCTTAGGGGTCGCCACAGCGGAACTCCAGTCCGCTAATGATTGGCAGTAGATTTTTACGTGCTGGCTTGCCGGGCCTAACGAACAACCTTCACTGAAGGAACGCCCATTCACGCATGTTGCCACACAGAAGACGCTCTAACTGAGAATAGAACGGGCAACGTCTAACTGTGAGGCGACAACGCTACCGCAGCAGCACCACCACCACAGCAGTGTTTAAATCACATTCTAAACGACAAAATTGAGAAACTGGTATGGAAATAAGTTAATTACCCAGTGGAATTAATTTCTAGATATTGGTAAATATATTTCTACACTTGATAGTTTTAAGAAAGCTTTTGTTCAAGAAATGGGAAGTACAAAGTATGAATTTTGTTCATACAACAGGCTAAACAGGAAAGCTTGCAGCTACCTGTGATGATGATACATGTATGTTTGTGTCAGCACAAAGATGCAGTTTGCCTGTAGTTTATAGTCTGCAGCTACCCACCACATTCTGACATTACATTACTTATTCCATTTTGTCCTGTGCTTTTGTGGAAGAAAGTGAATTCCTGTAGGAAAAATTAGTAAGTATTACTTGAAAAGAATACTCTTGTGTATAGGGAGTGATACTAAAACTTATGAGAATTGCCCATGTACACTTCAGTTTCTTAAAGGTGTCCTTCATATCAGGCCTCCCAGGAAGCCTGTTACGCCTTCCTGGAACCTCAGTTTTGTTTAAAAGGAGCTTGAGTCAATTCATAGTTTCATAGTATAGTACTAGGCTATCTGCCTTAGGACATTTATAAGCCTAGCCAAAGTGTATGTGGCTTTCGCCACCCCATGTAATGGTACAAAAGTGTACAATTTAAATTAAATTTAGTTTACTGTGCCTCTATCTAGCAATGACACAGAGATGACCCCCGGGGTAAACCTACGATCACCCATCCATTCGTCCAGATTTCTCTTGAAGAGAGTCAGTGAAGGGCTCTGCCTAACATGGACAGGTATCCTGTTCCAGAGTGCGGGAAGCCTCTGGGTTATGAATCTGTCCCTCCAGCATGTCCTATTCATATTTGTGCTGAGGTTTAGATCTTTAGCTCTCGTGCCTCTGATGGATTTGGATTTTTTGAGGTGGAGCATGTCCATTAATTCTGATTTGGACATGGCCTTGTACGTAAGGCACAGATCACCTCTGAGCAGGCGGTATGCTACTGAATAGAGCTGGAGCTTTTTCAGTCTGGCAGCATATGACATATGCTGGAGACCCTTGATCCTCTTGATAAGGTACTTTTGGGGTCTCTCCAGCTGCTGCAGGTGCCGGGTGAGGTACATACCAAATGGGGCATTGTACTCAATCATAGGCCTGATAAGGGAGGAATATAAGGGTACAATGACATCCTTTGATCTGGATGTGAATCCCTTCATGATAAGGTGGGCAAGGTAGAAGATCTTTCTAACCACTTTGGTGACGTGGGTGTCAAATGAGAGGTCACTGTCAACTTGGGTCCCCAGGTCTCTGATTACTTTTTCCATACTTAATGGATTACCACCTATGTGGTAATTTGTGGGTACTTTGTTTTTTCCAAAGGGGATGACTATACATTTTTTGGCATTTAGTTTAAGGCCATGACTCTGGCACCAGTCATTTGTTTCTGTGAGGCCCTTCTGGAGGATGCATGTGTCAGCTGGTGTGTCGACTATGGCGCCTAGTTTGCAGTCGTTTGCGAACTTTGTCAGCCACAATCCCCGTATGTTTGCCTGCACATCTGAGAAATAAATGCCGAACAAGAGGGGTCCCAAGACAGAGCCCTGTGGGACTCCACTTGTGACTGGTTTAGAGTCTGTCATAGCTCCAGCTATTCTGACTTTGTGGGTTCTGTCCTTTAGCCAGTTTGCAACCCATCTTGTGACAAACGGGTGTACATTTAAGTTGTTGAGCTTGTCTATGATGCCTGAGTGGGGTATTGTGTCAAAGGCTTTTGCCAGATCCAGGTAGGCTGTATGAACTGCTTTGCCTTCATCGATGGCTCTAGTGACTGTTTCAAAAAAGTCCACCAGGTTTAAAAGACAGGATCTGCCTTTTACAAAGCCGAACTGGGTAGGGTCAATTGTCTGTAGGTCCCCGATGTCTTTGTTTATGAGTTCCATAATGATCCTTTCCATAGCTTTGCAGACCAGGCTGGTCAAGCTTATGGGGCAGTAGTTTCCAGGGTCTGTAGAGGTGCCACCTTTGTGGAGTGGGACCACTGTAGCTGTACGCCAGTGTTCAGGGACGTATCCTGTAGCAAGGCTAAGATTAAACAGCGTTCTTATGTGCGGGTTTAGCTCCTCTAGGAGTTCACATAGCACGCAACCCGGGACACCGTCAGGTCCCATGGATGCTGTATTTTTAGCTTTGCTGAGGGCAGCTCTCACCTGGACATCTGAGATTTCAGGGAGGTTGCATTCAGCTGAGATATTTATTTCGACTTTTAGGGGAGAGGGAGGGGAGAAATTTGCACTGAACCTGTCTGCCAGTATGTTGGCAATATCTGTGGGTTCAGTGTATTTTTTTGCTGTTATGAACTAACTCTGCGCATATCTGAGGGTTTCTGCCCAGGTTTCTAACATAACTGAAGAAGGCCTTGTGATTATTTTTAGTGTCCTTAGCGATTTTTCTCTCGAAGTTGGCCTTTGATGATTTTATTAGCGAACGTAGTTTTTTGCTAGTGCTGATCAGGGATGCCTTCCCTTTATGGGATTTTGCTCTGTCTTGCAGTAGCTTCCTTCTGTTGTTATAAAGTTTGTTTATGGCTGGGGTCCACCAGATAGGATGCCTGCCTTTGGTGGAAAGGGTCTTGGTTTTATTTGGGATTGCATGATCCATGCATTCTTGGAGATGCCCGTAGAAAGCATTTGTGAAGGATTCAGCAGTGTGGGATGTGGTTTCCACTGGCCCAGGGGGCTTGAAGGGTACCATTTCAGTCCTAAGGAGTGTAAAGTCGGCTTTTGAGAAGTTTCTCACTGTGGTCTTTTGTGCTGGGGGTGGAGGTGGGATATGAATATCTAGGGTTATTAGTTTATGGTCTGATCTCACTAGTGAGGGGTATACTTCCGGTGTTGAGCATTTTGTCCCCATGTTTGTGATGATCAGGTCAAGTATATTATTTCCCCTTGTGGGGGAGGTGACTAGTTGTTCCATCGCATTTGAGTTGATGAATTCCAGGAACCTTTGGGTTAGGGTGTTGGGGCTTGAGTAATGCACCCAGTCTATGTTTGGGTAATTGAAGTCTCCCAATATGATGGTATTTGGTGAGAAATTCATATCCTCCAGTGTCTTCAGGAAGGCTGAATGGAGTTCCTGAGATTGCGAGGGTGGTCTGTAGCATGCTACAAGTTGTATAGCAGTTTTGCCTACGGTTAGTTGCACATGGATGGTCTCCGATGCTTCGTGCGTTGCCACTAACCTGGAGGTGTGGGTGTCTTTTAATGAATATGGACACTCCCCCTCCTTTTGTGGTTCGGCCCAGGTTTTGGGGCCGAAATGCATGATACGAGGTATAACCTGGTAGGGCTGGGGTGCTCTCAGGAGCCTTGAACCAGGTTTCAGTTACTGCACAGACATCGATGCTCTCCATACTGAGGAGTGCTTTGAGAGCCTGCATCTTGAGATGTAGACTTCTGGCGTTGAGCAGCATTACCCTTAGTTGTTTTCCTTTATTGTTTTCTAAGGTGGTGGGTTTGTCTTTTGAGCCTTGCCAAAAAAAGGCACTATGGGGGTGGCAAGAACCTTAGCCAATATCCGGAAGCTCAGTGGTGACAGGTGCAAGCCGTCCCTTGCGAAGCAGCGTGGCTTGTCCAGCATGTCATCCCAAGCAGACAGACATTGGATCCCCCTAGAATGACACCAGTAATTGAGCCAATTATTAAAGCTGATCATCTTGTCTTTGTATTGTGGCATCATTCTTGGTGAGGGCAAGATGCTGCTCAGGGTCAGGGTCATACCGGCCTGGGCTACATAATCAGAGAGCTCCTCTATGTCTCTTTTCATGTAGTCCAAGGAGGTACGTCTCAGGTCATTCACACCGGCATGGACAATGACGGAGTCATATTTGTACTTGCTTTAGAGTGATCTGAGTGCTTGTGTTATGTGGCGGATCCTAGCTCCCAACAGGCAGCTCACTGTTACCCTCTCTTTGTTCAGCCTGCTAAGCGGGACGTCAGTGTGTCTGACTATAGAGTCACCTATTACTAGTGTATCAGGCATGGTGTTTCGCCTTAAGGGCTGTGATTGGCACACTGACTTTGTGTACTATGTGTTGCATGTGCAGAGTTTTGAGGTAGTGTTTTCTTGGATGGCTGCTTTGGGAGCCTCTGCTGTTTCGGTAAGTTTTTTATTAGAGCCTCCGAGTATGTCTTTGTGTTATGTGTTTGGTTTGCAGTTGTGGTTGGTTTATGTGAGACTGGGTTTGTTGTGTGTGTGGTTACTTTCTCCTCCTGTCTGGTCTTGCTAGTCCTGTGTTGAGAGAGTTCAGCCTCCAGTTTGGCTATATAGTTGCATCTCTCACATGTGTTTGTTGAGAGGAGGAGAGGGTTGTCTGTGTACATGAGACAATTGTAACATTGTCTCAGGATTCCCAGATTAACCAGCTGAACTGGAGAGGACGTCAGTAATATACCACTCGACATGCCAGAATAGTATAAGGGGGTGATGTGTAACTGGGTCAGAGGGAGGACTTTGAAGGGAAGTGGGTATTAGCATGGGTTGTAGGTGGATGTAGTGCTTACGTTAGTTTGAGTGCTTCACTTAAAAGAAAGATTTTAGGAGCAAGTGCTAGGCTTATGATAAAGCGAATAGACTGATTTGTTGAAAGTAGAACTTTCTTAAGGGAAAAATTGAAGTGCAGACTTGGCGGAGCCAGGAATAGTTTAAGCCTGTTTAACCGGCGCAGTGCTATGCGCACAATCGCGCAAAGCCGTGCAAACGTGGATTTTAAACAGGGAACTTCAAAGGAGCTGGAAATGGTCCAAAACGACCAATTACTACAAGCTCTTGTGCTGAGGTCACTCCTTCAGGGACAGATAGGCTGCTCAAGGCCCCCCACTCCCACTGGTGAGC
The DNA here is from genome assembly GCF_019279795.1 of Protopterus annectens. Classification (NCBI taxonomy): domain Eukaryota; kingdom Metazoa; phylum Chordata; order Ceratodontiformes; family Protopteridae; genus Protopterus; species Protopterus annectens. Next base: position 1,367,307,581 of record NC_056745.1, read on the forward strand.
AAAGAAACTTCCTTCTATCCAAGTAAGGCAATGGACATCACAGGAACTACACCACAGTTCAGAATACAGCAAAGCCTGTATCCTGGTCTAAACTAGTCGAGAAAGGCGGGAAAACTAGGATATTTTTTTGTTTTTTTTGTTTTTTAGGTTAGAAAGTACACAGAAATGCAGGAAAAACAGTAATAAATCACTTACACAGGCTAGCTTACTTTAGTGGGTAGCCTCAACAGTTAAATTTAACAACAAACTTTCGACCAAATGTAACTTTAAGTGCAGATAATGTACAATGCAAAAAACAGGTAATAAAGCAGTTTAAACTTGTTCAAAGTAATAAAGGAAGGTCTCTCAGGTAAAAACAGCAAAAAAATACTTATATCAGGAAAGTAGTCGCTTTTCTCAGTTCTCTGCTGGAAGCACCACTCTGCAGGACCACAAGGAACTGTTTCTGAGTAGTATAGCCAGAAAAAAACGCTCAGGGGCGGATTTTAAACTGGGAACTTCAAAAGAGCTGGAAATGGTCCAAAACGACCAATTACTACAAGCTCTTGTGCTGAGGTCACTCCTTCAGGACAGATAGGCTGCTCAAGGCTCCCCACTCCCACTGGTGAGCAAAGAAACTTCCTTCTATCCAAATAAGGCAATGGACAACACAGGAACTACACCGCAGTCCAGAATACAGCAAAGCCTGTATACTGGTCTAAACTAGTCGAGAAAAGTGGGAAAACAAGGATATTTTTTTGTTTTTTTGTTTTTTAGGTTAGAAAGTACACAGAAATGCAGGAAAAACAGTAATAAATCACTTACACAGGCTAGCTGACTTTAGTGGGTAGCCTCAACTGTTAAATTTAACAAAAACTTTCGACCAAATGTAACTTTAAGTGCAGATAATGTACAATGCAAAAAACAGGTAATAAAGCAGTTTAAACTTGTTCAAAGTAAGAAAGGAAGGTCTCTCAGGTAAAAACAGCAAAATACTTAGATCAGGAAAGTAGTCACTTTTCTCAGTTCTCTGCTGCTAGCACCACTTCATTACAAAATTGTACTTGGAATAGTGTTGTTTTGTCTCTAACTTCAGCCAAGAGAGTTTCTGAACTTCAGTTTGTCATAGCTATACCTCCTTAGTCTTCCACGGGGACAGGGTGTCTCTTCATACTAATCCATTTTTTATGCCCAGGGTAGTTAATGAGTAGTCCCTTAGTCAGTCTGTTCCTTTGCCTGTCTTTTTTTCCTTCTCCACAGTCTTAACAGTGAGAAAGTACTTTACACCTTGGACTTGCATATACAGTTGACATATTACTTGGATAAAACCAAAGTTATTCAGAAATCTGAGCCGCTTTTTGTTTCTTTTCATCCCCAGGTCTTTGGGTTTAGCTATTTCTAAGCAGAGCATTTTTCCTGTATTTCTAAAGTCATTTTGTTCCCCTCACAGTAAATGCCTTTCCTCGTCAGTAAAGGCTGACTCTGTCAGAGCTGCTGTTTCCTTTGAATTTTTTTTTCAAGGGGCCGAACACTAATTCCATCCTTGAGGCTGCTACATGGTCTTCTGTTCATACTTTCACTAAGTATTATAAGTTGGGTGTTATTTCCAGCTCTAGCACTGGCTTTGCCAGAGTTAAGCTGCATGGGTTTCTTGAGGGTTCTTCAGTGCCATCCTCCTTCCCGGTTTCCTCTGAGCTTTTGTCCTCCCAAATTGTAAAGAATACTGCAACAGTGATCTGGAAGGACATAGTACAGTTGCGTAAAATCTTACCATAACAGTGGATGTCCTTCTCTTGAGTGTAGCAGTATTCACTCCCTCCCTCCTCTGCTGTATCCTGTTGTCCTTGCCCTCCTGGCCAAGGAGTTTTTTTTTTTTTAAACACCTTTATTAAATTCACTTGTGATATAGGAACATTTACATTTATATAAAAGTAATCAAACTATATTAAGTTAAAATTAACAAACATTATGCTTCCCATATATTGCTATATATCATATAACTTAAGCAACATTACATACATTTTCAGTTCCTGCCCTTTTCTTTAAACTAGTAACATCTTTATTAAACCATGACTTACAACATAAGCAATCATACATTTATGTAAATGAAAACAAACCACAACAACACAATTATAGTTGCAAGCATTTTACATCACAAATTATACTGACTTACTCTCAGTTGCAAGCATTATACATCACTAATAATCTACCCAATTACTGTCAAACATTACATAGCTCACTTATGTCCTGCCTTCTCTTAAACCTCATTCTGCCCCTGTAAGTGTTGTTCCCTCAATTTCCATTTTTTCTGTTTAGTTTTCTCCTAGCCATTTCTAAAGATCTCAAATCTAGTTGCTTTGTCTCTGTTACTATATTCGCTACTTCTAATATAGTTGGTTTAGATTTTGATTAACCTTGTCTAGTAATTGCTTTTTTTGGCAGCCAGCATAATTAGAGAAAGCAAGGCCTTACCACGCCTAGGGAATTCCGATTCTGTATCATAGCTCAGAAAAATAATTTCACTCGTCACACTCATCTGCCCACCCAATATCTCTAACAGTGCATCCCATAGGGAAAACTTAAACTCTGCCAACTCACTGCACTCCCAAAAAATATGCTCCAAATTACCTTTTTCTTCCCCGTCATGCCTCCAACATTTGCTGTCTACCGGAATTATCTGGAGTCTACTTGGGGTCTAAAAATATCTGTGTAAACATTTCCAAGCAAAAATCCTAAATCTTCTAGATTTTGTTGCATATTTGGTAGACATACATATATCTTCCATTGTTTCTTTGTGCATTGCATATCCAATCTCTCTTCCCCACCCTTTCTAACTTCCTCTGATTGATTCTTACAGTTATCATGCAATATTTTATATGCTCCATTAATTATTACCATTTTAATGGCAGCTTCTGTTCTAAATTCTACCAGTGCAGGTCTTTCATTTAGGACCCCACTATTTTGTTCTTTGCTTATACTCTGATATCAATCCTTGATAGGGAAGGCAGTTTCTAACCTGCAGTTCCAATAAATCCTTGGCATCTTCCCATTCTGTCATCTTTCCCCTCTCTAGTTGTGTGCTCCCAGTACCTTGGTTCCTTTGCCAGGTTCTCCAGTAAATTCCAGCCCCCTCTTGCCTGTTGTCTATATCCCTAATTGCAGTCATCCCTATTGGCAGAATCTCCTTTCTCCATTCCCGTGTTGGCTTAGTTCTTAGAATACTTTCTGCTACTTTATGGATAAAATAATCTGTATGATTACTGTTATTCTCCTTAAATCCCTGCATCCAAAATGCCAGTCTCTCCTTGCTTCTTGAGCTTCCCCCATTTCAACATCATCCCTTTCCACTTTGAATTATAGTTTTCTCCTTGTGCTATGTATAGGAGCCTTAACTGTGTAGCTCTGAAATACCCCTTCAGATTGGGTAGTCCCAATCTGCCCTGTTCTACTGGAAATCGGCTTATCTCACTTGACTTTTGCCATCTTCCCCTCCCAGGTAAAGTCCTTCAGCTCATTATTAATTGCTATCTGCAACTTCTTCTCTGGTTGATAAAAATATGTCTGACCTGTGTATAAGACTAAATGGACTAAAAACATTTTTGACTACTTGTATCTTACTATTCATATCCATATAAAAAGCTTCCATTTTCTCAGTTTTTGTATTATCTTTTGCGATATCACACCAGAATAATTTCTAATCGATACTCCTAAATACTTCATTTTATCATGTCCCCATAAATAAGGATATTGATGAACCAATTCATGTGTAGGTACATAATTTACAGCTACTGCCTTTGTTTTAGCTTCATTAATTTTGTATCCCAAAAAGATTTGAAACTGTCTCAAAATGTTCCACAACACTGTAATGTATCTTTCTAGTTTGTCAGATGTAAAATAATATAATCTGCAAATAGAGGCAGCTTTTCTTGACTACCATACAAATTATATCCTTGAATGTCTAAGTACCTTATTTTCTTTGCCACTGGTTCTAAATATAATGCAAATAACAAAGGGGGAAGAGGACATCCCTGCCTGGTTCCTCTGCTCAAGCAGAAATGATCAGAAAGGACCTCACCCCTTTAATTTTTACCTCCAATCCCTCATTTATCCTCCTAATCAACCTTATAATTTTTCCAGGAAATGCAAATGCTTCCATTGCTCTGCTCATAAAGTCCCAGCTTACTCTGTCAAATGCTTTCTCTGCATCAAGACCCACCAACAACAGTGGTATTTTCTTACATTCTGCTTCCCTCTGGATCGTCAGTGTTCTGTTAATGTTGTCAAATGTTTGCCTCCCCTCCACAAAACCACATTGATCCATATCTGTCAGTTTTGGCATGTACTTTTGTCATTCTTTTAGCCATTAAAGACATGAACACTTTATAATCATGATTTTATATTGAAATGGGCCTGTATGAAGCTGGGTCTGATGGATCTGTACCCTCTTTAGGTATTACAGCTACCACTGCTTTCTTCAAGGATTTTGGTACTTACCTTCCTCATAAAATACTGTTAAAATCTCCCAGATCTTTCAGTTTTTTTCCCTCCTAGCTTCCAGACTTTCTCAGGAATGCCATCTATTCCTGAGGACTTTCCTGTAGATTGATTGTACATCACAATTTTTATCTCATCTCCTCCTATCCTAACCATTAGTAATTGAGCTTCATCTACTTCTAACCTTGGCATATTTAATTCTTCCATAAACATTTTCATTTGTATCTTTTTGTGATTTCCATATTTCTTTGCTTTATACAGACTTTCATAGCATTTCTGAAATATTTCTAATACCTCTACATGATCTCTTGTTTACCTTCCTTGTTATAGGCTCCCTAAGCCTGGCAACCACCCTTTCTACTTTCTGTTGCCCGAGTTGTGCTGAAAGTTTTTGTGCTCTAGTGTTATCAAAAAACTGTTGCTTAAAAGCAATCTTTCTAAACTGGTGCATATTATCGAGGTAATCCCTTATTTTCTCCTCAGCATTCTGCAGTTAATCCTCTTCTTGCGCAATGAAATTCCCCCTATTTTGCAATACTTTAACATTTGTCAGTCCCTGTAAATAATTCTTGTTACTTAACCATAGCTCCCTATCTTTTATTTCCACTCTATTTTTAAACTCCACCTTAATTTTATCCCACCCCAGCTATATTTTCAGAAGAAATTTCTGTCCTCTCTATTAGCTCCTGAATAATTTTTACTAATACTTCCTTAAATGCCTCTCTTTTCAACAGGTAGGTGGGAAAGAGTAAGTGTCTCATTTTATTTTATTACCCTGTGTTTTTATTTTAGTTATTGGCACATGATCTGAAATAATTATTGGGTGCATGTCAAAATGTTCTATCAAATGCACATGTTCATAGGTGTGTAGTAGGCTAATGGCCCTGGAGCTTTTACAAGCCTAGCCCATAGAAGTGCCCTGACATTATGCCGCCCGACGTTAGATCCCAGTGCCTTATCAAATAGAGGCACTGGAGTGATCCCCGGGATGAACTTTCTATTTCCCATCCACTCATCAAGATTTCTCTTGAAGAGGGCCAGTGAGGTGCTCTGCTTGACATGTATGGGAAGTCTATTCCAGAGCATGGGCAGTCTCTGGGTTATGAACCTGTTCCTAAAGCATGCTCTGTTGGTTGTGGTAATGAGATTGAGGTCTCGGCAGCATGTGGTGCAGAGGGATTTGGGATTTCTTTAGATGTAGCATTTCTAACAGAGTTGGGTCAGACATGCCTTTGTAAGTCAAGGCAGAGATCACCTCTTAGTAGACAATATGAGACAGAGAATAACTGGAGTTTTTTTGAGTCTGTCCATGTAGGACATGTGTTTAAGGCCTAGGATCCTCTTTGTGAGGTACTTTTTTGGCCTTTCCAGCTGTTGCATGTGTCTGTTGAGGTACATGCCAAATGGGGCATTATATGCTATGATTGGCCTAATGAGGGAAGAGTAGCGAGAGATGATGACCTCTTTTTTCCTGGATGCAGAACCCTTGGTAATGAGATGTGCCACATAGAAGGACTTTCTGACCATAGGGGCAATGTGGTGGTCAGAGAGGTTGCTAACAACCTGTGTCCCCAGATCTCTTATAATGCCTTCAGTGTTCAGTGGGCTCCCATCGATGTGGTAATTATTGGGAACTGAGTTCTTCCCAAAGGGGATGATGACGCATTTTGTGGCATTAAGCTTAAGGCCATGGTTTCGACACCAGTCATTGGTCTCACTGAGGCCTTTCTGCAGGATGTCTACATCACGTGGTGAGTTAATAATGGCTGCCAGCTTGCAGTCATGTGCGAACTTAGTCAACCAGAGTCCCTCCGTGTTGACCTGGACTTCTGAGAAGTAGATGCCAAACAGGTGAGGACCCAGGCCCGATCCCTGTGGGACTCCACTTGTGACTGGTCCACAGTCTGACTTAAAGTCCACTACTTTCACACTGTGGGTTTTATCTGTGAGCCAATTTGCAACCCACTTAGCGATATAGGGGTTGAGGCCTAGTTTGGTGAGTTTATCATTAATTCCTGAGTGGGGAATGGTATCAGAGGCCTTAGCCAGATTGAGGTAGGTTGTATGAACTGGCTTGCCCTCATCCACAGCTCTGGTGACTGACTCAAAGAAGTCAACCAGGTTGAGCAGGCATGATCTACCTTTCACAAAACCAGATTGCGTGGGATCTAAAGTTTGGAGAGTCCCTATATCCTTGTTAATTAGGTCCTTGATGGTGCGCTCCATAGCCTTACATATCGGACTCGTCAGGCTAAATCGGCGATAAGTCCCAGGGTCTGTAGTCACTCCCCCTTTATGGTGAGAGATGACTGTAGCAGTGCACCATTCAGTAGGGACAAAGCCTGAGGTGAGGCTGTGATTGAACAGGGCACATAGATGTGGTGCCAGTTAACTTTGTAGTTCATGTAGAACACATCCAGGGATGTTGTCGGGTCGCATGGAAGCTGTATTCTTGGCCTTGGACAATACATTTTTAAAATGTGTTGCAGTAATGCTGGGTGCCTGGCATTCCTCCAGTATTTTGATTGGTCCTTTAAGGGGGGGAGAGAGGGGTAAAGTTGGCACTGAATCTGTCGGCCAGTGTGTTAGCAATATCTGTTGGCTCCGTATAGAAGGTACCATTGTGCAGTAATTCAGAGCAAACCTGGGTATTGTTGTGGAGAGTCTTGATATAACTGTAGAAGGCTTTGTGGTTGTTTTTAGTGTCTGCCACAATTCTGCCTTCGTAGCTGGCTTTAGAGGTATGATTAGGGATCTCAACTTTTTGTTGAGGCTAATAAGGGAGTTTTTCAGTCTTGGGACTTAACCTTTTTCTGCAACAGTATCTTCCTTCTGTTGTAGAGTTTATTAATGGCAGGGGACCACCAGATTGGCTTCCTTTTTTAGAAGGAGAGTGTCTTGGTTCTGTTGGGTGTGACTAGGTCCATGAATTTATGTATGTGTTCATACATTGCATTGGTGTATGATTCGGCAGTCATGCATCTATTTTCCATTGACTTGGGTGCTATGAAGTTACCCACCTCTGTTTTTAGGAGCCCAAAGTCAGCTTTGGAGAAGTTTTTCATGGTGGTTACCTTTGCAGGGGGTGTGGGTGAGATGTGGATTTCCATGGTGATTAGTTTGTGGCTGGATCTAACCAAAGAGGGACTGGTGTAGAGCAACGGTTGCCCATGTTTGTAATAACCAGGTCAAGGATGTTGCTTCCTCTAGTGGGGGTAAGAATGAGCTGGTCCAGGGCATTGGAATTGATGAATTTCAGGAAACGTTGGGCCAGTGTATTGATGCATGAGTAGTTTTCCCAGTTGATGGAGGGGTTGTTGAAGTTACCTAGTATGAGAGTGTTAGGTTGGACCCTAATAGCTTCCAGGGTGCTTAGGAATGTGGCGTGAGAGTCTTGAGACATGGTTGGGGACCTATAGCAAGGTACAACCTGAATCACCATCTTACCTGATGTTAGTTATACCTGAAGTATCTCAGAAGCGTTATGCTGAGCTACTAGTCTGGAGGTGTAGATATGCTTTATGAATATGGAGACACCACCGCCTTTGGAGCTTAGGTCCATGTTCTGGGGCCGAAAGCTGTGGAATGAGTTATAGCCTGATAGTGCAAGGGTACTTTCTGCTGCTTTAAACCAGGTCTCTGTTACAGCACAAAAGTGCCAATGTCTCATTTTTATTTCATTAGCCTGTGTTTTTATTTTAGTTATTATTGGTGCATGATCTGAAATAGTTATTGGGTGTGTATCAAGACCTTGAATTAATTGCACATGTTCCTGTGAAATGTAAATTCTGTCTAGCCTAACCCAGTTTTTATATCTTATGGAATAATATGTAAATTCACTCCAAATTCCTTGTACTGAATTCACATTTTCCATGCCAAATATCTTCATAAATGTCTTCAAAAATCTACCCTCCTTTATTATACTTTCCCTTTTAGAGTCCCTACACATCTTCACTGCTGCAAATCACATTCCAGTCCTCACCTATAAGTAATATTCCTTGCTGAAAACTGATTATTTCTTTCAGAATTTTTTTAAACTCCATTATAGCAGTTTTAGGTGGAATATAAATACATGGCAGTATAGTACTTCTCCCTTGCCAGTAGCCCCTTAACACTACAAATCGGCCATTATCTTTTTTTATCCTCTTCTTTCACTATTGGAGCTCTTCTTGCAATTAATGTAAGTACTCCTCTTTTCCTTTGTTCCAGGTATTCTGCTGAATAACCATCCTGAAAACCTTTTTTTATCAAATTCACATGTTGAGTACTTTGTGCGTCTCCTGTAACATAGCTATTTGCACTCTATATTTTTTAAATATAGTTCACTACTCTTTCTTTTTTGTATTTATCTTTGAGACCATTGACATTTAAAGAAATTACAGAAAGCATCATTGCATTAAAAAGTTATAATTCTCACCTTTTATGTATAACACCTTTTTGTTAAATGTCTAGTTCCAACTTTTGTTACATGCATACACTGTTTGGCAGGTTGAACTTTTGTGCAGTTGTTTCTTGTCATATTTATTTGAGCCTATGTCACATCTTACAAAAACTTAGTTTTATTGAAAGCCCTCAAACAAACACACACACACACACACACCCAATACCCCCTAAAACCTATTAATGTAATACTAACAGACAAAAGTATGCACATCTTCAAATATTGAAGTTTTACCCTCCTAATAGGAACAAAAGTCCCAAACCGATCGTCCCAGTCAGAGACTTGAATTGACCTAAAAGAAAGGCTATGCATGGTAAAAGGCATGATGCAGCCTGTGCTTCTACCAAGTGCTAATTGATTTTGTCTTAACTTTAGAGCTAAGGAGTTTTGTTCCCTATTCTTCTTCTGGATGTACATGTTCCTCCTGGTCCTGGGGTTTTTCAGTTCTGATGTGTCTTTGTCCATACATCACCTTTATTCCCTTCACCTTGCATGGAGAGCATACATGTTACGTATGGGTGCCTGTAAATACTAAATAATTTGATATAAAAGACTGATGTTGAGCTATCCTTGGCAGGAGATTCCTTATGTAAAGAATACTACAACACTGAAGAGAAAGACATCTACTATTATGGTAATGTTTTACACAATTGTACTCTCCTGACAACCTTTGAACCTCACCTTGTTGGTTTGGAGGTGATTTATTGTATACCCATTAGGTGACAGCTGATTGGAGGGACCATCATCCAGACAGCCGTGGAGGTTGTTTGTGCCCTCTCTGGTATCCCAGTAATGACGGGATTTCTGTAGAGGCTGTAACCTCTTCATCACAGACTTGAGCACTCCGTTCACTGTGGGTCATCTTGCTCCTTCCATGTGCATGTCTGTGCTTCTGCACACATGTTAATGAGGGCTACGTGCATGGATAAGTCTCCCGGTGCTTTATCAAAAGAACTTGTTTAATAAAGTTTGCTTTATTATTTATTAGTCATCACTTGGGTTTTTGCTGGTTCTTTTGGTGTATATGGAGGATTTTCTTTTACCTTACAGCTTGCATATTTTTTGTCCGAATACGTGTCTTTTGGTTGTTTTGGGCTTTCTGCTCAACAGTTATATGACAAAAATTGCTAAATGCAGTGAAGATTCTCATTTTCTCATCTAATAGTGACTTTCAATTTTGTTTTGGCATAGATCACAAAAATTGTCAGGGAGAGCATGTGTAATAGCCTTTAGAATATTTGACATTAATGTAAACATCAGCAGTCTGTTTGGCATAAGGAAATATGACAGCAGTTGGTGCCAAAGGGAGGATGTCAAAATCATTGCCTTTTTTTGCAGCTGTACAGGTCTTGTTAGATACTACATTGTTTAACTACAAAAGATTATTGGTAAAGTCTTTAGTTTTACATTCAAAATATTCACAAGCAAAGAAGATGAGAGTGCTTTATGACCAAGTAGACATCATACAAATAGGGCACTAAAGGAGAAATTTAATATTGTGCAAGTGAAATTAGCAGCATTTACCTTTAAACTAGTTGAACAAAAAATAAGGCCAGGTGGAAAATATTTGTAATTGGTATACTTGAAAGAGATTGGAGGTTTCTAGTGAATGGCCAGTATAAAGGATACATTGGCAGACTGATATGCAGAAGGACTGAACTGGACTTTTTTTCAAGTTCCCTTACCTATACTGAGGTTTTCAACAGGGCAACCCCAAAACATGTTAGCGAGTTTCAAATTGTGGGTACAAATGAATACTTTTCCATTCACTTCAGGTTTGTAGGGTAGAAGAATAAAGAATCTTTTTTGAAAGTGGCTGTTCTGTCCAAATGTCTAAGTAGCAAGCTAGATTTTGTGGTTACACGATAATGTAATTAAAAAAAAAATTAGGTTCATGCTGACATATGATGTTCGTATAAAGATTTTTTTTTTCTGGTCGTCATTGTTTGTTGATGAACACACGCAAAAACAAGATGGAAACTGTAGACAATACTCACTTGAGCAATGTTATTGGGATATTATAGCTCTGTGACAGGGAAGAATGTTTAGGACAAGCCCAGAAACAGACATGTCAGTATTAATTTTCTTTTTATTTTGACCTTTTGCATTTGTAACTTGATTCACATTTGGACATGTTGGACGGTGTTAAGCTACTTTTGTTAGCATAGTAGACTGAAATATCTTTATAGGCCACGGTGGTGCAGCTGTTAGTGTTGTTGCCTCACACGAAGAGGTTCTCCAGTTCCAATTCTCGGCTGGAGCGCCTTCTGTGCGGAGTCTGCATGTCCTCCCCACGATCTAGTGAATTTAAAGACATGCAGGTAGGTGTGAACGTATGTGGGTGTGCCTTCTTTGAAGGTTGGGCACCGGGCTGGCAACTTGAAACCATAAAAATTCACTGCCAATCATTAGCGGACCGGAGTTCCGTTGTGGCAACCCCTAACCAGAAAGAGCTGAAAGACAGTTTTACTAGACTGAAATATATTTATTTGTTTTGTATTCATGATGCTTTTGAGATACACTGCTTTCTTGTTAGAAATCATATTGCAGTATAACAGTACTTTTTCTCTTGATCTCTATGCCCTTCTCTGAGATACACTAGTGTCCCAGTCCAATAATAGCATTGGTTTTATGAAGAAGAACAAAAAATGCAGTAGAAAGTGTTATATCTTTTGCAGATTATATTAGAAATATATAAATTGTGGTGATTAGTACGTGTCTGTGGTTGAGGGATAGAGAAAATCTACTTCTAGGTCACTAAAGTCAGATTGTGTTGGGAAATATCCACAGTATGACTTTCTTAGGATTTGTAATTACTCATGGAGAGACATATATACTAAAATAGAGGGGATAAAGCCCTGACTATGATCCAGATGACCCGAGTTTGATGAGTGGCTGTGGTGGCTGATGGAGTGACAGGGAGGATGGGTGAGCCTATCTTGCAGAGGAAGACTGGAGGTAATAACATGGGTGTTCCCCACATATGATCCCTTTTGGAAGTTGATGGCGCTGTGGGGGTTATGATCCAAAAGAGGGAACAGCCTCTCAGATACAGCAACCATCATAGGGGAGGAGGGACAAGGGTAGGGCATAAATAGAATAAAAAAAAAAAACCTCCATGGCAGTGGGTGATGCACGGTCTTGAGATGCCTTAAGGATCCTTGTTGGCCCGAACTATGGCAAAGTGACTCCAGGAGAGATCAAGAGGGGATGGGTGGACCTGATGAAGGATGGGGCTGCTGCTGGTCAGTCTGAGTGAGCAGTGGGGGAGGAGAGGGACATATTAAAGTTTAGGAAAAGATGACTTTGTGAAGTTGCAGTATTAAAAGCCAGTGAGTTTTTAATGTATGTATGCCCTGATGTCTTCTTTTCAGTATGAACTACGGCATTTTCAGTTATGAATAGCAGGGAAATACAAGAGGCTGCTTCAAAGACTTGTCTATACAACATAAAATTGTTTTCTTAAGAGTAGGTGGCACTTTACTGTCAGCATCCAACCTTTCTATGAAAGGAATAAATGGGCTGTCAGGTTCATGCCGTAGGGAGGAACAACCCCCTCTTTCTTGGTATTATTGGACTGAAGCACCTTCACCTCAAGGAGGAACTGTTATGCCTTGTTCTGGTTGGTCTGCTTCAGCAGTGTTACTTTTTTTTTTTTTACCCTGACTGCCATTTGAGATTCAGTTAGTTTATTGACACACTGTAACAGCTTTATGTTTAGCATCTTTGGTGTTAACCTTTTAAATGGTTATGCGTTTATTGTGATTACTTGAGAGTGGTGTGTCTTTATTATGCTTTGAGACTATTACATCCATGGTTTAATGGGTCTGCAGAGTTGCAACTTGTTGACAGCTACATTCAAGTATGATTTGCAGTTTTGGATGCTGAAGTATGTTTGCCTCCATCCATTGTTGGCCTTTTGGTATATTCTTTGTAAGAGCATATATGATATATTAATGTTTCTGAAATGGTCTATTATGATTCTGATGATCTGCAGCATGTCCAAGTAGAAGGCAAAGCAAATATGCTAGCAGACTAACCAAAGACTGAGTTGCCCCTGGTTTTATGTTTTTTTGTTGCATCTCTTCAGTGAGCCACTTATGAGGATAAAAGGTCAAATACTACAAAGTATAAATGAACGAACAAACTTTTTTGCCAAGTTAGCCGTTTTCCAGCTCCATGGTGTAGAGGGATGAAGCACTGACTGCACCTCATACAAGCTAAGATTGAGTAGCAGTATAGATACTGGAGGAACTAGGCAGGGGAGGATGAGCATGAGCGGCTGACCCTGGCTCACCCATCCAGGGTGAAAGGAAATAGTCCGGCCTACTGCACTGTCATCACCTACTGGGAAGAGACATGTATGTCATGCAACACTAGAGACCCTGAATGTGCTTGCCTCCGCCAGGCGATGTTTATACCTTTCAAGAATTTGTTGAATACCTCTTTTAGAGGTGCTGTGTGTACCTTGCCAGGTTATGAGGATTTTGAGGTCATTTCGTCTTATCATTGGGCCTTGGCCTTTCTTGTTCTGACCATTTTTTTTACCATCTTGTCCTAACCAGTCACTCCATCTGTCCATTTTCCTTTTTGTCACTAGTTGCCCCACACACACACACGTTTTCTCCAAAGAATAAAACAGATGATTTATTCCATACCCATTTTCTTTTGCTTCTCTCCCTTGATTGATTAATGTAACTAACTCTATTCCTGCCTTCTGGCTTGACCCTGCCCCACTAGCAGTTATTGAACTTAACTGCCTTTGTTGTCTTCCTGACCTTGAGCTTCATTTACTTTTTTTTTCTACTTAGAGATGGTAATTCATTTGCCATTTTTTTCCCTGGGTTAGTCTGTCAGCAGCAATCTCTTCAAGAGTTTTGGGTGCCAGACCCTTTTTCATTTTAAGAGAGATTTCTTTCACAGATGTCAAGTAACATGAAAGAGCCCAGTTTTAAAATGTTGGCCAAGATGACTGTTTCAGCAAGTTGTAATAGTACTATACTTCTGGGGGCAGTTACACCAAACAAAATTGACTTAATTATTAAAAAAAGAAAAGAAATATGACAGTTCTGAATGCCAGTTTCTCAGTGCTGCTTAATAATGCTGACCACATTTGAAATTATATTCGGCAGGGTGATTAATATCTCTGTGCATTTTTTTAGGTTGTTTTTTTCTGAACTCCCAGATCATCCTTGCACTAATTATGCTTGATTGATGCAGTAGCTTTATAGTGTGTGTGCGTGTGTGTGTCCATATATATATATATATATATATATATATATATATATATATATATATACATATATATATACATATATACACACACACACACACACACACACACACATACATACATACATACATATATATGCTTTTTGGCCCAGCTGAACAACTTAAGTCCAGTAAATGAGCTGTCACTGTTCTGTTTAGCTGTAGTATATACTCTTGTTAGATGGCTACCTCATGTGAACCCTCTCTGTTTTGCTTTTGGCCCAAGTCTGTTTTGATTGAGGTCACGAGAGCACATTGTTTTAGCCTGCAGAGATAATACATTTACAAAACTTTCTATTTTGTTGACACTGTTCAGTTTTTTTTTTGAATACTTGATATTCAGTGGTAGTTGTAAAATACTGGCATCTGAGTATCACAAAGGTCTTTGGTGTTATTGGAGGTCAGCAGGTCAGCTATCTAATCTAGATTAGTAAAAAAGATTGTATGTTAAAATGCTTCCTGCTTGACTCTGTTGAGCTTCATCGGGGCTAGTTTTGCATTAATGTGTAGTGATTAGGGAAGCTGCCCTTATTTTATTAACTTCACCCTGGCTCCACAGTACCTTGGGGCCTTTGTATATTAACTATGGTAATCATGCCATGGCCTGTAATTCAGATATGCCCCTTGTCTGGCTTGTCTTCCTCCATGTCAAGACCATGTGACCCATTATTGATCCACATTGTGTGGCTCTGTGGTCGATATTCAGTTTGGAAGAGTGATGACTATACTTTATTTTACTGCTTTTCCCTTTGCTTCTGTTTGTACAGACTGCAGTTAAGTAAGCACTCTTCATTTAATGAGGTGAGTCTGAAATTGTTTTTGTTTTCTGATAATTAAATCAATAGTAGTAATGCAGCAATTAGCATCAGGCAAAGATCATTACTTGTTAAACATTAAATGTCAGACCCAAGGCATGTTCCGTACATAAGTTGTTACAAAGGTCTGTTTTGCATACACCTTTGAAATATAATGCATATTGGTCTAATTGTGAGATAACCTCTGCATTTTTTTCAACACTGACAGATGCATTTGTCTGAAGTCAGAATTGCAGGGAAATCCTTAAGAAGATATTTGCATACTGAAGATTGCATTCAGAGACCTTGCTAATTTAAAAAAAAAGCCAGAGTACAGCAAACAAAAATATAACTTTAGAAATCAGAAATGTTTAAGGTCATTCATTATCAGTGTTGAGCTTCTTGCAAAATATTGTGGACGGAAGTGTAGCTGGCTCAACCAGCAGCTTGTGCCATACCCACAGACTAGCTCCCCATCCCCTTAGAGCAAAAAAAAAAAAAAAGTCTGTCCTCTTACTGGCACACCAACCAGGTGGTCAGATGCCCAGTACAGCCCCTGTTCCATCCTGCCCCATCCATTCAGGTCCTGTTTCTGTGCCCTGCCCTTGACCTTCCTTTTCCTTGCATTTAACTGAGAAAAAAATATCTTCCTTTAAACTGTAGTAAACTGCTTTCCACAAATATAGCTAGCAGTTTTTACAGTACTCCGGGTTTACCACAAGTGTCATACCAGCTTATAAAAACTGGTATTGTGTTAATGAGCAGTCAAAATAATGCACTGCTGATCATATCCCCCAACAATTTGCACCCTGGGCAGTTGCCTCTCTTGCCCCACTCTAACTCTGCTACTGATTGTTAAGGAAGTAAATCAATGGGCAGGATACGTATTTCTAGCCTGGTAGCTTGGCTATAGCCTAAGGTGATGAGTCTGTGTTTTCACGGAGTTACTTTTTAATTCCTTGATGTTCTAGATAATAGTCAGGAAAGCTTTAAAATCTTATGACTGTGGAGCTCCTGATTAACTGTGGCACAAGGTTTTGCCAAGCCTGCAGGGCATACCTTTCAGCAAAGCCTGATCATGATCAAATGGGGCCCCTAAGCAGTAAAATGGACCAGATCCCCCAGATCATAGCAGTATGCCATTACCATGCTGTCTGCCACCTGTTACCATAGAACACTGTTCAACCCTGTCTGTATGTATACTGTTTTCTTTACTTTTACAATGATCATGGAGATTTGGATTTAATTTTAAAACTTTTATTTAAAATTTTCCAGTAAAAACACTGACAGCAGCCATTTGCTAAGCAAAACAAAACACTCTTTATTGAAAAATTAGCATGAGCCACAGTAAGTTTCTCGTCCTTTGAAACTCACATTTAGTGGAAATGTATCTGGCAACCCATTAAACTACAAGAGATGTGCTGGGATTTGTAGTCAAATAGCATATAGTAAAGCATTATTTACTAGCTGTGTGAAGGGTGCAGGAATTCAAAAAGACAAATGTGCAATGCATTTGCTAGCATCCTGGGACAGTCCACTGGACACAAGTGTCCCTTTCCAGGAGTAGCCCAGGAGCACTGTCTGACTTTGTCAGAGTCACGCAGAAGACAAATGAAGGCTGATGGAATTAATCCTTGCACTACTGGAAGCACCTTTTGAACTTACTTATCAGCACTGTGTTAAACTGCTGTAGCTCAAGCACAGTGTATGGCACACACTAGTGCCTACAAAAAAACAAGCTAAATTAAAAATGTGTTCATAGTTAAAATATTAACATTAAGCTCATGGACTCGTACTGTCTCCTTTATTATTCACAGCTATTTAATAAAGACACTTTCAACAAAAGAAGAAAACAAGTGTTCATGCCTAATCAACACTGCTCATGATGATGCTCATGCCTACTGCAGTCTTTTCCTTCATTTACACCATAACTATTCTGGGATTCAGGAACCATGTATTTACACACTCACTGCACTCCTTCCTGCCTTCTCAATAACTTAGCTCAAGAATGAGAGGCAGACACCCCAAATCAGGAGCATATTTACTTCAAATGAATGAACTAATACATAAATAATGATCTAAAAGTCTGGTTCAGCTCACTGCTGTGGAAAACGTACAATGCAACCCATTGTATCCTCCATGCCCTCCCAACCTCTTGGCTTAAGAATCTGTGACAAACATCCAAAATCAGGAACAAATTGTAAATATTGGTCTTTTATACTTGGAAAGTTCCTCTTTAGCAAGCATTTTCTGTAGGTTATGAGGTTAGTATCTCACATGTTTATCTTTTAGTGACTGCAAGTCACAACACTGTACCAGACATCCACAAATTTTACAAGAAACAGACCACAAATATGAGGGGGGAAATCAGGGACAGCTGAGAACTGTACCCTCTGCACATGCCTGCACACACACCAGTTGCAGCCACTTTTATGACTGCACACCTCAAAATATCTGCTTGAGATCAAGTGAATGAATAAATTCATAGGAAATGGCCCAAAAGGGTATCTTAGCTCACTGCTGTCAGAACAGTATGGTACTATCCACTTCATATTTCTTCTGCCCTCTTAACTTCTTGGTTCAAGAATTAGATACAAGCACACAATCAGAAACATATAGTAAATATTTCTCTTGCACACTTAGTAAGTTGGTAGACTATCGGGCTTTGCATTAGCAAGCATTTTGTGAAGGATACAAAGTTTGAGACTCACATGCATGTCATTATTTTAGTGATTGTGACGACTGTGCCCTGGCCGAGCAATCAAGGAGCCACAATCCTCACCACTAACACCAGGGAGGTCATCTCATAGAAGAGGAAAGGATAACTAATACACACAGTAAAGTACAATTTCCCTTAAGTGCACACAGAGATCACAGTCAGTCTGGGGCTGGTTGCTGTCTTGCTCACCAGGTCCCCAGTAAGACTCCCCACTGGCACAGCTGTAGGGTCCAGGTCTCAGCCTAACTGGGCAAGCTAAAACCTCCAGCACCCTCCCTGTCCAACCAGTGCTTCGTGTCCTTGCCAAGTAGTTGACACAACACACACACACACTTTAAGATAAGTATTTATACAACTTCACAGACACTCCTGGGAAAGGCTGACACAGATTCTCCAACTGTGCCCCTTTTCCCGGACTATACGGTAGTAATTACTGCCAATACCCAGTTAATAATGTCAGCTAATAAAAGTCCCTTAAAAGGGTGTCCAATTATTACTGTGCAATATTAATATCCAATGTTAATATGACTAACAGTCAAGGCTTACTTTAGACTGGCCTATTACAATAACCTCTATAAATATGCAGTGTACTCTATAGCTTATCTCTACACAAACCAGCCACAGGTAGAAGGTTTTAAAAATATTTAATAATAAATAATTAAAACACAAGACAAAACTACTACATCACAGAGATATCTAAGAGTTCAGAGATCACACAGAAACTTAAAATAATACAGTAGGACAGGTCTGATTTTAAAGAAAAATACCTAATTAAACTTTACTAGCTTTAACTATTCGTACAAGAAATCACAGTGCTAAGACTTACATGTGAGCACAAGGCAGAGTGCTGATAAGTTAGATGTCCAAAGTCAAAATGCTTCTTGTCTCTTGTGAGAAATAGTATTTAAACATTACTAACAAACATGTCTCTAAGGCCCTCCCAAAATTACATCATTTTTGAAACTTAGGTTTTCCCAGTATTCATATTGCATCATCTTAACACCTGGTCTGAGTTCTCAGGCCATAAACTGCATTATTTCGCAATCTAACACTTCCTCAGAAACTTACAACAATACAAGACATTTCACATGTATATGCTAGCAGAACTTAGAGCAATAAAACACCTTCCACATCTAAATTCTAGTCATAAACTTTAGCCTTAAAACAATGGGCATGAAATCTTCATCCAGCCGCCCTGGAGCCGAATTGTAACATTAAAGAGATTCATAAGATCTTTTCATAAAAGACACATTTGAAATACTTGGCTTGGTTTTCCTTACAGCAGATGGCAATGTTGCAACAATCTTGAAGTTCACATTTTACAGTGTTTTCTTACATTTAAAAACACAAGCCTGTATTTTACTTTTATTTATACAGTTGATAGAATTATATATCAAATTCTATTTGACTAGGCTGGCAGCCATCGCCCATCTCTCCCCAATCCTCACAGTGATCAAAATGGACAACAGTTTACCAGAAGGCCAAAACTTTTTATAAAAAACTGTCAGAAATACCTCTCAATTTCTTTGCTGATAAGTTCAGGACAAAAGTAATAGTGGAACAAAAAAGTACAAATGTTGAATATTTTTATTTTATGTATCTTTTAGCCAGGTAAATGGTTATTCAAAAGAAGGTGGAAAAATTTAGACCCTCTACCTTTGATTGCAGGAAGCACTTCATTAACATCTCGAAGCTTTAGGTGCCAGATACCTTTAATTCACTTAAAAGGTTAATGCCATTTTCCGAACAATAAGAACTCTGGAACTCTATGGCATTGTTTACTGATTGTGATCCTTAGTGATTTACCAGAAAAATAGAAGTTATTAATAGACGAGACATAAATATGAAGTAAAATCTGAGACAGATGTTAACAAGTATTGCTTTGCCTCACGATTTAAGAAAGACATATCAAGTTAGTACTCAAACCATAAGGAAAGTCTGTGGGGGGATGCTTAACTCAGTTGTATTGAGGCTGAAAACAGAATCAGATTTTGCTATGAGGTACAATGAGGTATGGAAGCCTGTAACACCTTTTTGTATACTTTCAGTTCATACCCCCTGCTGCCTTATGGTGTGCAGAACTTTTTTTGTGTCTGACGACTTTAATTAAGTGATTTACCAGCTAATAATAGGTAGTATTAAAAAAGGCAAGGAATTGTTAACAAAATGACAGTAGGATTGTCAGTCTAGAATGTCCCGCAGTAGAGAAATTAATCTTTGTCACTTATTACTCATATTTTCATATTTATGTTCATATTTTCATAACTGAGACCTACATTTTATTGAGGGGTATGGCATGAAACACCAGTGTGAGAGACAGGACAATTCACTGAAAATGCTGGTTTATATCACACTATACTGGAAATATTGTCAGCTTGTCCGTAATTATGAAAATAAGCAATATTTCTATATGTACTTAATACTTCAAAAAAACAAGCATCTTAAAATTATTACTTGACAGTAGGTGAAACCTTAGATGATGTTGAAGAAAACATGCTTTATATTTGAACTGTAACTTGAACATCTTGACAGATAAGCAGTATGACTTGTATTGATAATTGTACTATTAAATATATGGTATCATATTTCAATAAATATCCTAGTAAAGATGCACTTGTAATGGAATTTTGCTGTCCTGTGAAACTGTACATCTGGTTAAAAAATTCTAATACATGTCTAGGTTGTATAGGTTTCGAGATATGAAAATTTGTGAAAGTTTAGAAAAATTTGAGTTTGTGTGCATTATAATATATTACAGCATTTGTAGAATATGCTGTGATGCACTATTATAGCAATAACCCACACCTGGGTGCGGGTAATGCGGGATTTACCCACGGTTGGCGTGGTTTGGTCCCGAGGGACCAAACAAAGACAACCGTGGGTAAATCCCGCATTACCCACACCCAGAAGTGGGTTATTGCTATTATACTATGACATTATTTAAGAAAAGAAATAATTACTTTTCTTAAATAATAGCATTGTATAATGCCTCTTTGCTGCCCTTCCGCAGCTGTCTGGTATCCGCTGCAGTTCTGATGTACTGCGCATGCCTACGCAGTACATCAGAGCTGTGGGCAAAAGCAACGGAGAAAGCAAGAGCTCCGTTGCTTATTAGCTATGTTAAATGGGTTTAACATGGCGAGACAGCTTTAAAATAAGCAACGGAGATGTCCGCTGCTTATTTTAAAGCTGTCTCGCTATGTTAAACCCAATTAACAAAGCGAACAGTAAATAACGGAGATCTTGCTTTCTCCGTTGCTTTTTTTTTTTTAAACCTGTCTCGCTATGTTAAATGGGTTTAACATAGTGAGACAGGTTTAAAAAAAAAGCAACGGAGAAAGCAAGATCTCCGTTGCTTTTTACACACTGTGTCACTATGTTAAAGGAGTTTAACATAGCGAGACAGCTTTAAAAAAAGCAACGGAGATCTCCGTTGCTTTTTTTAAACCTGTGTCGCTATGTTAAACTCTTTTAACATAGCGAGACAGTGTTTTAAAAGAGACTTATACTAATGGAAAAAGTCCGGGCAACCGGACCATTTTCCATTAGTATAAGTCAATTTACAACGTGCATGCTGGCCAATCAGCGTGCACATTTTGGAATATTAATGGGGGGTCATGGTATAATATCACTGTAAAAATACTTATTACTGATACCATTGCTATTTGTACAGTTTTGATAGCTTGTATTGTTCACAAAATATTTTTACTTGTTTTTCTTATGTTTCAAGTTTGTTATTCAGACAATACTCTGGAATGCAAGATGCCTGTAGGCTGCTAGAGGTGTGACATTCCACACCACATAGGTATTTGCTTTGCCTTCATTTGTTTTTTGTTTTTTTTTCTTATTATTATTGTTGTCCTAACATGAATGTACAGTTAATTTTACAGTGAAGAACTGCCAACTTTGAGGTGTATTGTATAACCTCAGGATAAGTCTGACCTGAATTCCAGGCCCTAACTTCTTGTCTAAATTGTCTAAAAAATTAAAAGCACTACACCCTCACAAACTCCCCTTGAGTACCTTGTTCCCCATTGGCCCTTTTTTTCAATTATAAAGGAATTCCCAATACTATTCTAGCATGTCCAAAGGTCAGTTGTCAATCTCCTCTCCGGTCCAGCTGGTGAATCTGGGAATCTTGAGGTAATGTTACAACTGCCTCATGTACACAGACAACCCTCTCCTCCTCCCAACAAATTCCAACACATGTGAGAGATGCAACCATATAGCCAAACTGGAGGCTAAGCTCTCTCAACTCAGTACTGGCGTAACCAGTCAGGAGGAGAAGGAAACCACACTCACTACAATTCCAGTCTCACATAGACCTACCACAACAACAAACCAAACACATAAACACACAAAACATACTCGGAGGCTCTAAATAAAAATCTGCCTAAGCAGCAGAGACCTCCAAAGCAGACACCCAAGCAACCGCTACCCCAAAACAAAACACGTGCAACACATAGCTCACAAAGCCAGTGTGCCGAACAGTCACAGCCCTTAAGGCTAAACAACACACCTGATACACTTGTAATAGGTGACTCTATCGTCAGGCACACTGACGTCCCGCTCACCAGGCTGAACAAGGAGAAGATCACGGTGAGCTGCCTGTCGGGCGCTAGGATCCGCCACATAACACAAGCACTCAGGTCACTCCAAGGCAAGTACAAATATGACTCAGTCATTGTCCATGCTGGTGTGAATGACCTGAGACGTACCTCCCTGGACTACATGAAAAGAGACATAGAGGACCTCTCTGAGCATGTAGCCCAGGCTGGTATGACCCTGACCTTGAGTAGCATCTTACCCTCACCAAGAATGATGCCACAATATGAAGACAAGATGATCAATTTCAACAATTGGCTTAAGTATTGGTGTCATTCAAAGGGGATCCAATGCCTGTCAGCCTGGGATGACATGCTCGACAAGCCACGATGCTTCGCTAGGGACGGCTTGCACCTGTCACCCCTGGGCTTTCGGATATTGGCAAAGGCTCTTGCTACCCCCATAGTGCCTTTTTTAGGCAAGGCTCAAAAGACAAACCCAACTTCATAGGTATCACAAGGGATAAGACACTAAGAGTAATGCTACTCAACGCCAGAAGTCTAAACCTCAAGATGCACGCACTCGAAACTCTCCTTAGCATGGAGAACATCGATATCTGTGCAGTAACAGAAACCTGGTTCAAGGCTCCCAAGAGCACCCCAGCACTACCAGGTTATACCTCATACCATGCTTTTCGGCCCCAAAACTTGGACCAAACCACAAAAGGAGGTGGAGTATCAATATTCGTCAAAGATACCCACACCTCCAGGTTGGTGGCACAGCACAAAGCATCAGAGACTATCCATGTGCAACTAACAGTGGGTAAAACTGCCTTCACGTTTATAGCCTGCTACATACCACCCTCCCAAACACAGGAACCCCACTTGGCCTTCCTGAGAATACTGGAAAATATGAAGGTCTCTCCAAACACCATTATATTGGGTGACTTCAACTACCCAAACATAGACTGGGAGCATTACTCTAGCTCCAACACCCTAGCCCAAAGGTTCCTAGAATTTATAAACTCAAATGCTATGGAACAACTTGTTACCACTCCCACAAGAGGGGAAAACATACTGGACCTGATCATCACCAACATGGGGACACTATGCTCCAGACCAGAAGTGTATCCCTCACTGGTAAGATCAGACCATAAACTAATCTCACTGGATATTCACATCCCGACCCCACTCCCTGCCCAGAAAACCACAGTGAAAAACTTCTCTAAAGCAAATTTCACACGCCTCAAAACCAAGGCGGAATCCTTCAAAGCCCCCGGGCCTGTGGAAAATACGGCCCAGACCGCAGAATCCTTTTTAAACGCATTCTATGAACACCTTCAGGAATGCATGGATCATGCAATCCCAAATAAAACCAAGATCCAGTCCTCCAAAGGCAGATGTCCTGTCTGGTGGACCCCAGCCGTAAACAAACTATACAATAGAAGGAGGAAGCTACTACATGATAGAGCAAAATCCCAAAAAGGGAAGGCATCTCTGATCAGTATTAGCAAAAAACTATGGGCACTCATAAAATCGTCTAAGGCCAGCTTCGAGAGAAAAATTGCACAGGACACTAAGGATAATCACAAGGCTTTCTTTAGTTATGTTAGGAACCTGGGTGGGAATTCCCAGATATGCTCAGAATTAGTCCAAAATGACAAAAAATACACCGAGCCCACAGACATTGCCAACATCCTAGCTGACAGGTTCAGTGCAAACTTCTCCCCTCCCCACCAAAAGGGCAAATATCTATCCCAACAGAGTGCTGCCCCCCTGACATCTCAGATGCTCTGGTAAGAGCTGCCCTCTCCAAAGCAAAAAACACAGCATCAATGGGACCAGATGGTGTCCCGGGCTGCGTCCTACATGAACTCCAAGAAGAGCTAAACCCAAACATAAAACTACTGTTCAATCTTAGCCTTACTACAGGATATGTACCCAAAGAGTGGCGTACAGCAACAGTGGTCCCTCTCCACAAAGGTGGTGCCTCAACGGATCCTGGAAACTATCACCCCATAAGCCGGACTAGCTTGGTCTGCAAAGCTATGGAAAGGATCATCATGGACCTCATAAATAAAGATATTGGGGACCTACAGACACTGGATCCTACGCAGTTTGGCTTTGTTAAGGGCAGATCCTGCCTCTTAAACCTGGTCACCAAGGCCATTTACGGGGGGAAGGTGGTCCACACAGCCTACCTGGACCTCGCAAAAGCCTTCGATACAATACCCCACTCGGGCATTATAGATAAGCTCACCAGCTTAAATATAAACCCCTACGTCACTAGATGGGTTGCAAACTGGCTCAAGGACAGAACCCACATGGTTAGAATTGCTGGAGCCATGTCAGACTCCAAACCAGTTACAAGTGGCGTCCCACAAGGCTCAGTCCTGGGACCTCTCTTGTTCGGTATGTATTTCTCGGCAGTACAGGCCAACACGGAAGGACTGTGGCTGACAAAGTTCACAGATGACTGCAAACTGGGCGCCATAATCAACTGTCCAGCCGACACAAGCATCCTCCAAAAGGGCCTCATAGAAATAGACAACTGGTGCCAGAGCCATGGCCTCAAGCTAAACGCCAAAAAGTGTATAGTCATCCCCTTTGGCAAAAACAAAGTGCCCACAAATTACCACATAGGTGGTAATCCATTAAGTACAGAAGAAGTCATTAGGGACCTGGGGACCCAAGTTGATAGCAATCTCTCATTTGACAACCACGTGGCCAAAGTGGTTAGAAAAACATTTTATATAGCCCACCTAATCATGAAGGGATTCACATCTAGATCAGGGGAGGTCATCGTGCCTCTTTACTCATCCCTCATCAGGCCCATAATTGAGTACAATGCCCCTTTTGGGATGTACCTTACCAGACACCTGCAGCAACTGGAAAGACCCCAAAAGTACCTCATCAAGAGGATCAAATGGCTCAAACAGATGCCATATGCTGCCCGGTTAAAGAAACTCCAGCTCTACTCAGTGGCATACCACCTGCTCAGAGGCGATCTGTGCCTAACGTATAAAGCCATGTCCAACCCGGAATTAATGGACATGCTGCACCTCAGAAAATCCAAATCCCATCGAGTTACGCGCTCGAGAGACTTGAACCTCAGCACTGAAAGAAATAGGACATGCAGGAGGGACAGATTCATAACCCAGAGGCTCCCTTCACTCTGGAATAAAATCCCAGTCCAGGTTAGGCAGAGTCCCACATTGACTCTCTTCAAGAGGAATCTTGATGAGTGGATGGGAGATCGTAGGTTTACCCCGGCTATCACTTCTGTGTCACTGTTAGACAGAGGCACAGTATACTAACCTCAAAAAAAGGCATAGCAAAATTAATTTAAAATGGGTGGCGAAAGCCAAACACACTCTGGCTAGGCTTATAAATGCCCTAGGGCAGATAGCCTAGTATGAACCTATGAATATTTATTCTTCCGCAGTTTGTTATTCCCACCAACATAACATTGTTGTTACCAATGTAATTCTTGACATCATCAGTGGTTACTTTTAACATACTGCTTTAAGAACATGAATGAACTACAGTAATCTCTTTTTTGGTTCAGATTATAATCCTATCTAATATTGTGGTGGTGTTTCCTAGTGACTGGTCATTCTACAGCTTGGTGTTTTTGTTTTTCAACCTATAATTATAGTTTGTACCTTATTTCTTCAATAAGACCAGTATGATGGTGGTGATTGTCTCTCAAATATTTATATTTTTTATTTTATGCATCTTTTTTACAACTGCATGTTCTGTAACTATTTCTTTTTATTTCTCTTGAGCATCTTTTCCTCTTCAACTTAATGTTTTCATCCCCCTACATACTGTTAGTCCCCCTCCACATGTCATTTAGGCTGAGAGCCTGCTTGGTGTCAAGGAAAACAGCACAAACAAACTCCAGCTTAAACATCTTAGATTGACTGTTCATTCTGTAGTGATCCATCTTGCACATTTCTCAAATGTGTGATTCTTTGTTTGTTCTGCAAGCACGCGTGTTTGCTGAAATGTTGCCCATTCAGAAAGGTCAGACCCCTGTTCCATAGGTAGCTTACTACCTGTGTTTTCTTACAATAAATTTGTTTGATGGCAAAAGCTTTTCTAGTTTGCCTTTTAAGAAATTTTAATATTCTACTTCCTTTTTGTCTCTTATCTTTCCAGTTTCCCCTTTCTCTACTTTCCCCATACTCTCTTGAATGTTTCTGTGGATTTTGTCTTTGCTACCCATTTTGGTAATCCATTTCATGGATCCACACCCTCTGCCGAAGAAGTACTTTTGGAGAGCCAGGAGTGGTTAGATCTTAGAGTCCCACTGCATATAGCACCTCCAAACCCTACCTTCTGTTTGTTCAAGATATCTCCTTCATGAGTCCATGACATGATATTCTGCAGTAGCACCAGGTACCTTATTTTTCTTCTGGTCCACACTGAAAAGAGATCTTCAGCCTTTAGTCTTTTCCTTAATTCTTTATCCCATGCATATATTTGGTAATGTCCTCTACATTCTATCCAGCAGCCTGAGGCCTCTCTGCTTGCATGGCTTGTGGAATTGCAAACAGTAACCAAGGCCTGGAATAGAGGATGCATTACCTGTTTATCTTTGGAGCCTGTCCCACAGATGAAAAGCTGAAAGACACAACAACTTACACACATTCTCTCCATTCTCCCATGTCACATCTATCTTTGTGTTATCAGCAAGGTTAATCTTGTTGTCTGTCCCTTCAAATATGTCTAAAATAAACACATGGAATAACAATCTAAAAACTTACCCTGTGCAGTGCTCCAGTAGTCATTATTCTTATTCCTAATGTATTTTCTCTCACCACAACCCTATGTAACACATTATTTCCTCTGTCTTGCTCCAATTCCAAACCCCTCCCATTTTCCTGGCAGCCACCTGCTTGAGGCTGAGTCAGTGGGATTACAGAAGTACCTAAAGAATTGGTATAACTACACTTAATTAAATTTACCTGTAACCCAGTCTTAAAACTGGATCTGGTTTGCTTGACTGCTCTTTCTGGGGATGAACCCCAAACTTCCCCTGAGAATTCTTTGCATGACTTTCCAACTTCTTCTGTTAGTGTAATTGGCTTTGATTTTTCTTCCCCCTGCCACCCCCACAGTGGTGCCATACCTGCTGTCTTCCACTTGTCAGGCACTTCCAAACTGGCCAGTGATTTGTTTGAGATCTCGATCAGGTGACCTACCGGCATACTGGCTATATTCATGACAAGTCTGTGAGGTAGTGTTATTTTTTCTTTGTGATTTATCCTCCCAAAGAGCACCCAGCTCCCTCTTCCTTTACTGTCTAACCCAACATGCTTTGTCTAAACAATAAGAAGTATAAAACTCTAATGTCTGGCATAAATTGTAAGAGAGAGAGAGCAAAATACGAAGCAAAATGAGGGACATTTGAGAGGTATGGATGCAGCCATCATGGAGAGTGCAGAGAAAATTGACCCCATGCAAAAAGGGATGATATTTTGTATTGTGGAGTTAGTAGGTTCAGAACGGTTATTCTCAAGCTTGTTGTATTGACACAGGTTTGCGTTTGATGGGTTAGGAGCCTGCTTTTTTCAGCATACTCTTAACATTGCTAGGGTTGGCCATTGACCTTAATCCATTATTACTGTTTTCCATTACATCCTCCTTGTCTATTCATGCTCATAATTTTGTCTTTCTGGTCTCCAGGGGTGCCGGAAGCTGCTGAAGGCTTGGGGGGGGGGGGTGCAGAAAAGACACTTGGCTAAATAAATTGCCCTTTTTAGCTATCTGTCAATTCTCATGACAGAGACTCACTTAAGTGGTATGAGCTGAATTTAACAGTGATTGCACAGAAATGTCATACAAAATTGTAAATTATGCTAGTGTAGAACCTGCTTGGTGTGTAATCCAGCTGCAGCAGCAGTACTGCTAATCTAGCATACCATTCTGAGGTGGACATTGCTTTAGCTCTTGTCAAAGTCTGTGAGAGACCCTTACTTCTTAAGTTATCTTTGGAATAGGTTTTTCTTCAACCATTAGCAGAGATACTTTGTTTGTCAAGAACTTGGATGGCTACATGAAAGGGTGATAGGAGAATTACCTGACAGCAGGAGTAAAATGTCATCACTGATGTGGTAATTAGTTACTGTGGTAGTCAAACTGCTATTGTTTGAAAAGGGTAATAAGAACTTTTAAGTGTGTCTGTTTAAAGGGTACATATGACTAAGCATCTTATGGTTCTTGTGATAGCTTGCCTATTGTTGCCCCTGTGTTCTGAACATGACATTCTAACACCCTTTTGTAGGTATTGTGGCTCCCCCTACCCACACACCTCAAATGCAGGGTTGAAACTCTTTCATTAAATATAGGCAAAATATATATGCATTCATTTATACTGCCTGTTAGGGCATGCAGTTGACCTTCAAAGCAAGTTGCCAATGACCATACCACATTGAAATGCAAATGTTTGCAGTGAGATATTTAACAAATGTATATGCAGCATTATTAACATGGTTTGTGCCTAAGTGAGCTATATGCATCAAGTTTCACAATTAAGTCTGTGTTGCCTTGTACATTATTGTTTATGCTCTTCATGATTTATTCAAAGTTGTGATGTCCCCACACTAGGCCAGTAATCAAGGAGCCTGAAACCTCACCACTGACACTGGAAAGGGACATGCACCTGGAATACAAATAGATACACTCAGTATTTCCAGATGCAGACCTCTCTGCATCAAGCACAATTTCCCTTAAGAGCACACTGTAAACACACTCAGTCCAGGGTCTGGATCTTTCTGCCTCCAGGTCCCCAATAAGACTTCACACTGGTAGAGCTGTAGGGTTAGGTCCTCAGCTGAGTGTCCAAGACAAAACCTCCAGCACCCTGTCTGTAAGCCCAGTGTTTAGTGTCCCAGCTCCAAGTAGCTGACGCACATACACTGTGAGATTTGATTTTACATACAAACACCTGGGAAAGGCAGACACAGATTTACCTGCTGTGTCCCCTTCTGTCCAGCTTATAGGTAGTTATCATCGCCACCAGACACTCCACAATCAGCTACTCTAAGACCCTTAACAAAGGGTGTCCAATTATACTGTGTAATATTAGTACTAATACAAATGGTAGCAGTTGACTAAAACAGGTAGCCCTTCTGGAGTGGACCACACAGTGTCACCAAATAAATACAAGCACTCTCAAAGCTTAAATATTTTCTAAAAAGGACTAGCCACAATGAACAGTTTAAATATATTTAATAATAAATAATAAAAGAGCAAGAAAATACTAAATATATATTTACAGTAAACCACAGAATTTAAATCACAGGAAATATTGAAAATAACATTGATTGACAGACTCATACAAATAAAGGAACATCTCTAGACTAAGCTTCACTATATTCCTGACAGAAACTAGGAGAATTACTATTCCCTAATAACTTACTTGATAGAGCAAGACACAATGAAATACATGAGCATTCTTTCTAGTCAGGTTCCCCAAAACAAAATACTCAATACTCCAAGATTACTCCCTGTAAAATATAATATCCAAGATGGCTTGCAGAATGACCTCATCAGGTCATTTGACTCTAGGTTCTCACAGTATCCCCCTTTGAGGCTGAGACAGGAATTTAGCATAGATGGCTACAGTACACATCTAAATGTTTATGGCAGTGTCTGGGGCTTCTCCTCTTTTTTACTGAGCTAATGAACAAGGGCTTCTTCCAGACCCACTGCCTCCAGGCCTATTCAGCACTGGAGTCCCATTTTAATGGTTTAACAGATAATTTGCATTTTCCTTATTTTTCTTAACGTAAGCTAGCTGATTAACCTCTGCTGTCCCAGTATATTCTGTTAAAACATATACATTTAATTCAGTCACAGTAATACATGTACATTTCTATTCATTCCGATAGGGTGCACTGTTGATATATTTTAGCACACACAAACCTCACAAATACATTTTTAGCGCAAGCATCTGTACAAATCAGTTTGATATACAAATGATATATAATTATTTACAAAATTCCACCTAGGTGTGCGGGCACAAGTCATATATCAATAAAAATGACCAGGAATCAGACCAAACACTTATTTATTACAATGGTTAAGCACTTTTCGTTTGTGCATTGACAAACTTCATCTGACTTCACAATAATCCCTGCTGTTGAATTGTGAAGTTCATTTTCTTAAAAGGTCTGCTTTGGCTCTGCGATAACTCTTTTTGCAGATGGAAAATATTAGTGGAATAATAAAGGTAGAAACTTACATGCCCTTTCAAATAACAAGTCTGAACCTCTATGGCTGCATGACTGTTACCATCAAAGGCCACACTGTGTTAACTAGCAGGTTGAGTATGTTTGTAAGGGGGGAGTAGCAAAAGTGATACACCAAAGCAGAATAAATTGTGTATCTGAATGAAAAGAGTACATCCTAGAAAAGTCTTCAGGTATGACAAAAGCAACCAGGCCAGTACAAAAGTTTGTGACACTGACAGTACAAACAGAACAAAAACAAAATTGTAACCATTTTTTTACAGCACTTTAAATCATGCAGGTACTTCCATATTCATTGCAGTTTTCCTCTCAGATTTGCTATATATAATCTGTGTACTGTAAAGCTACCTTTTATTCTGTAATGATTTGTAGTCTCCTACATGCTGTAGTTGTACCCAGGTGCAACATCCTAGGATATCGGTGCACATTTTTGTGCTACAGCTGCATCGTAGAACAATGGCTTGCAGCACTAATTTTCTGTTGTACTGAACTTGCATAATAGCCATTCCCTTTTTCAAAATAAAACTTATAGGCACATTCAGTCTTGTATTGGTTTGCCACTAAACCGCGTTTCATAACTAAAAAAAATAATGGAAAAATATCCAAAACTTGCATTAGTAGAAATATGCTGATCAAGCAGGTTTCTCATCTTCCAGCTGCTGCTGAGGATATTCAACTGTATCATCTCTCAAACCATAATATTTATTCATTTATTTGCATTTATTTTACCATAATAGCTCAGCTGATCAAGAATCCCATTTTCATCAGAGGCCTGGGAATTAGTGCTCCACACCTGAAATAGTACAGCCAGTATTTGCAGTTTTTCTTCTTTTTTTTTTTTTTTTTAATAATTTTTCTTTTTCTTTTACAATTATATATGACACAAAAAAACAATTCGATCTTTACAACATGACCATAGGAGTATGTTATACATTAGTGTTAATACCATAAGGTACAGGTCATACAACACATTTATTTACACTATTTACACAGATGTCTTTACCATTAGCTCAATTGTTATACAAAACAACACATACAATCTTAATACCCAAACTATGATTAGTCTGTCAAATCCTGTTTTTCTATGTAAGTGAGATGCTTTGTGGTTACAGTAGTAAAGCTGGCAGTTATTAATTTGCACATAATGCAGGCATCGACTGAGAAAGTGGTGAATCTGTATTCATTTGCTCCAATGAGTTGTACCACAATTGGAGCCCTCTTTGTTACTTTTCAGGTTAGAAGAGAATGCTTGCATAACTATTTCTGCTTTAACTTAATACACTGACTTTTTTACTGCGTACAGTTTTGCATCATAATTTCTATCTTCAAGAATGTGAGTAGTCTGGGAACCTCCTCCCCCACAGTGCATGGTGTCATAGTGTACCTAGCTTCATTAAGTGCAGTTAATGTGCATTTTAAAGAGACTGTGACTGGAATGGATCTTTGATCTGAAATGAGCACTAATTGGAAACTGCACATTAATGAGTGTGGCAACTCTCCATGGGGGAGTAAAGGTGATGATAACCTTTCTAGCTGTTTTGAAGGACCAAGGTGTGAATGTTCACACACTGACTCCACTTCTGTCACTTGTATCAGATACTGTTTCCAAAGAAAGCATATTTGAGGTCAGTAGGTTTGGACATGCATTTTGACACTGCTCTGCAACCTGTCGTCATTTATTTTGCCTTCTTTACCAAGTATTATAAATACAAATGTGGCCAAAGTATTTTGATGGAAGAAACTGAAATGAAACGTTGAGGGATCTGGGTGTCCTTGATTGTCCCTCCATGTTCCTATTAAACCGTCATTTTGTAATGCAATTATATGATCACTTGACAAAAAAATTATAATAGGCAGTGTGCCTTTAATTTAGTTCTTCAGTTCATGTTTTTCAGATTTAATATGTTAAATCCTTGCCTTTATTTCCCTGGTAGGATGGAAACTATAAATGTTTATGGAAAGGGTGATAGATTTTTGATAAAGGTTAAAAGCACACCCCAGACACACAGGTGTGTATATATATCTCTCTCCATCTCTTTGTACATGTATATACATATGTATGTAATTTATGTATGTATATGTGTGTGTGTATATAATATGTATATACATGTGTATATGTATATATAGATTTTATATATATATATATATATATATATGTGTGTGTGTATATACGTATGTATATATATGTATATATATATATATATATATATATATATATATATGTATATGTGTGTGTGTGTGTGTGTGTGTGTGTGTATGTATGTAGGCGACGTTAACATTAACTGGTCCTCTGTCCAATGCCCAACGAATCCTCAAAATATAAACCTTTATAACTTTCACCAATTAATTGAGTCAATAACCAAACCTTCTAAAGACCATTCCTGTGGAAGCACCCTAGACTGGATTCTGGTATCACACCCTCACCTATTCTCAAGTAGAGATACACTCCCTGACCCTCTCAGTGACCACTTTCCTACCTTTGCTCACCATCACTCTCCCTCTCTACAGCTTTCTCATACCACCATCTCTGTGCGCTCCTTAAAGAACTTCAACCAAAACACCTTCTCTGAATTATTGAAACAATTCAATTGGAGTCCCCTACATACACTACCCCTAGATGAAGCTGTCACCTATTTTAATATTTCTAAACCTCCTCGACTCCTTAGCTCCCCTTAGAACAAAAAGAATTAAGAGCAAAACTTTCCCATGGTTAAAAAAAGACACCTTAGCTACCATGCGCCTTCGCAATAAACCCTTGAAAAGCTACTATAAAAACAAAACCCCAGCCTCCCTAAACGAATACAAAACACTACGCAACAGAGTCAAAAAACTTATCAATTCTGACCGCAGATCCTACTATATTACCCTCCAAAATAATCATAAGACTAACCCAAAAAAGTTCTGGAATAGTATCTCCTCCCTCTTCAACCCTGGCAAAAAGGAAAACCCACAACCAGATGAAAATATTAGTGATAACGATCTCGCCTTCCAATTCAACAGCTTCTTTATTGATTCCATATCTAAATTAACATCTTCATTTTCCAATAACTCTACTCCTCCAGCTACAACTCCTACTTCCACTTCCAATCTAGACTGCTCATCCTCTGACCACCCTCTCATCTCCCCCAAACCCATACCCATATGTACTATAAAAACATTGCTTCTTAAATTAAAACCTTGCTCTAACGCTCCCGACAACATCTCTTCCTTCTTCCTAAAGATAGCTACTGAAGCCATTGCCTACCCAATTTGCATACTTTTAAATCGGTCCATCCAAGAAAGTTATGTACCCCAAATCTGGAAAAAAGCTTACATCATTCCCCTCCACAAAGGAGGCAACAACAACGCCATTTCCAACTTCAGATCAATTGCCATCTTATCCCCTATCTCTAAACTACTAGAAAAATGCATACACATACAACTGCTGCCTTACCTCACCAATAATCACCTATTAACCCCAACACAACATGGATTTCGACTCGGTCATAGCACTACTACTGCTCTTCTCTCCTTTCTTGAAACTGTAAATAAAGCTAGAGACTCTAATTATATTGTCTATACTCTGCTCCTAGACCTTTCTAAGGCCTTCGACACCATCTCCCACTCCCTGTTACTCAACAAACTCTCTAACCTACATATTCCCCCCTCTTGCATCAATTGGTTTTCTAGTTAACTCTCCAATTGGCAGCAATCTGTTAAATAGAAGAAATCCACCTCCTCTTACCTCAACACTGTCACTGGTGTACCTCAAGGCTCCATATTAGGTCCATTATTATTCAATATCTTCATTAATGACTTCCACCACAATATCCCAAATGCTAAAATAGTCCAATACTCTGATGACTCTACCATTATCTATGCTGCAAACTCCATTCCCTCCCTCAAAAAAATAACTCAGGATGCCTTCACAACCACTGAAAAATGGACGCATGATAACCATATTGCTCTCAATCCATCTAAAACCAATCTGATACTATTCACCCCGTCAAAAAGCATAACTATTGACAAAAACTCTTTCCTCATAACCAGTCAAAATAATACATCCCTAGAAATTGTCTCCAATGCCAAACTGCTAGGAGCTCTCATTGATAATCAGCTCACATTTGATTGCCACATACAAACAAACATTAAAAAAACACATCAGAAACTTGGTATGTTCTACCGGCACATACGCTTCCTCTCTCCATCTACCAGATTCCTCCTATCTACCACATACCTCATCCCCTCTCTACTATATGGTGCCCCACTACTAATCAACCTTAAATCCTCTACCAAAACAAAACATTCTTCCTGCTACAACAAAATCGCTAAATTCGCCTCTGGCCATAGATCATCCTCCCACCACTGTACTGCCCTCCATAAACTTAATTGGCTAGAGCTCCCAAACTATCTTACCTACACTCAACTAACTCAAGCTCATAAGCTCATCTTTAAGCCCTCACTCTGCCCCTCTCTCTCCTCAGCCTTCACCATGCACCATCCTAATAGACCCCTTAGACCCAGCACTCAGAACCTACTTGAACTCCATAAACCTACCCGTCCAGCAGGTAAACTCTTACTTTCCTTTGCCCTGGCCCGCCTCTGGATCTCCCTCCGATCACATATCAATAGCACCAGCAGCCTTCTTATCTTTAAATCTCTCCGCCATTCACACCTATCTTCTCTCTGGGAATGCTTCTGTACCCACCCTGCATAATTCCTCCTGCTACTACACACTCCTTAATCTATAATCCCTTCCCTTCCATAGGAAAACTCTTACTATAGTTAACCACTTATGTAAATACTGTGCACACCTACTAACTAGAATCTTAACTAATACTTTCTCTCTTTACATTTATTAGTGAATATAGAAATTAAAAATTGTAAACTTATTTGTTATTCTTGTATTTGCTGTTCTGTTGCTTTTCCTGTTTTTCTTAATACTATCTTGTGCTTATATGTACTACTATGATACGTATCAAACAGTAGATGTTTTGTTCTACCTATTAAAATTTACTTTATTCTTATTTGTATTTTTGATATTGTATTTTTTGGAGCTTTTCTCCCCAGGACTCCATTGAAAATGGGCTCATTCGGTCCAATGGATTATCCTGGCAAACAAACTTCAAATAAATAAATAATAAGTAAATGTATATGTGTGTGTTTGTGTGTGTGTGTATGTATATGCATATATATGTGTGTGTGTATATATATATATATATATATATATATATATATATATATATATATATATATATACGTTAAGTTGTCTATCTCGCCTTCATTCTTGCTGGATGGGTTCGGAGCCGACCTCGGCTCCGACTCGGCCACTCTAAAAGCTCGAGAGTTGGTTCCACCGGCTCGAGGCTCCCCTTATATCCCACAATGCTAGGCATGAGTTACCTCCGATCTCGTTTGCCGCTACAGCGATCGAGGTGTTGGTTTTCTACCGGCTTCTTGGTAAGTAAACTTTCAGTAAAGTTAGGATACTTAAACCCCTTTATTTTTAACTTTAACTACATTTTCCCTTAGTTTAGTGGAATTCTAACCCTTTTTTCACAAAAATCCCGTTTCTTCCCCATAAGAACTTAAAAGTTCTCCCTCGGGCCTTTAGGCCTTTCTTCCATTCCCTAGTGGTGTGTGTGTGTGTTGCTTCTCTTAATTAAAACATTTTGATAGTTGTTTTATTTTTGAGTTTAAAAAAAAAAAAAATAAGATAAGGTGTAATCAGTGTGTTTGACTGAGTGTGTGGTTACACTTTCTTGTTCTAAGATGTCTAAAGACACAAAGGTCTCAGGCTTCAAGAAGTGTGATGCGTGCTGTCAGAAAATGTCTCTGACAGACGGTCACACTTCTTGTGTCTACTGCCTGGGGCCTTTGCACCTGCAGGACTCCTGTGCTGTATGCCACGGCTTCAGTCCCAGGGTCCTGCAGGAAAGAAAGAACGAATTGATCCTAAGGGGTCTACTTAAGCCTGAGGATTCCCTCTCTGTCTCTGGAAAGCCCTCCAAGGCTTCTAGGTCCTCGGCTCCAGCTACTGAGCCGAGACCTAAGGCTACTAAACCTACGTCTGCATCGGCTCCGGCTGGAGCCGATGAGTCTACAGCTTCTGTGGTTCCTCGGCTCGGCTGGAGCCGAGGTATTAATTCCCTTGTCGGCTCCGACCAGACCTTCGGAGCCGACATCTAGGAAGAGATCTAGGTCACCATCCCTTGGCTCCGTTCATTCGGCTCCAGCATCTCCTCTGCTGTCTGAACGGAGCCATAAATCTCACTCCTCTAGGTCATCGAGGCTGTCGGACCATGACCTTCAGAGGGTAGTGAGTCGACTTCTTAAGTCCGAGGCACTGGCCCAAATGCTTCAGAGCCCGACTCATCAGTCGATGCCTGCCCCTGTCCATCAATATGTTCCTCCTCCGACTCCGTTGAGCTCGGAGCCGGGGCGTTGCGGAACCGAGACTGTGGTAGCGCCGGAGCCGATACAGATGTCTTCGGCTCCGTCGGCTCCGATTTCTTCTTGAAGAATCTCGGCGCCGGACTTCCCTCGTCGGCTCGAGGGTGAGTGGCATCGGACCCTTGTCCGACCCGCTCTTCCTCTCGGAGCTCGGGCGCTGGTGAGTTCAGCTCCGACATCGCCTCGGAGCCATCACTGTCGGTGCCGAGGGAGGTTCTCAGCTTCGGAGCGGGACCTCTGGCTCTGCCTGACAGGGGTGCGTTCGAGGTCATGCGGAGTGTGTTAGAACCTGGCTCTACTCCACAGTCGGCTCCGTCCGCCCCTCCCTCACGGTGCCTCAGGTCAAGTCGACTCACTCCCTCATCCCGGACCGCAGAGAGCCAGCTCCTCAGGAACCCCTGTGGGGATCTCATCCTCTTCCGAGGCCTCTCCTGATTTGGCAGAAGAGCCCCTCTGAAGAGAAAGTGTAAGAGGAAACACATTGACTCACCTGAGTCCGTCACCTCTGACACAGATTTAGAGGATTCGAGGGTTCCCCGTTCCCCTTCTGAAGATGTCTCTTTGCAGACATTCTAGAAATCCTCAAACAGAGGGAAATTGGCCAGCCCTCAACCCTTCGGAGGATGAATCTGTGTACCTTGAGGCGTTTGGCTCTCGCCCTTCCACCTCCTGGGTGTCTCCCCCCTTTGACCCCCTCATGCAGGTGGTAGCTAAAGAGGCATGGACGGCTCCTGATTCAGTGGACCCCACTCCCAGGAGACCCTCAAAATTCATAACGGCACCAGCAGACAAACAGTTCTTGACAAAAGGAGTATCTGTGGATGCTATGGTGGTTGCTGCTGCCACTAAGAAGGAACTAGCTGATCCTTCAGTACCTGTCCATCCACCTAACAAGGAATCTAGGTCCATGGACAGGTACGGGAAGCGGATGTTCTCGTCAGCGACATTTGCTATGCGTTCGCTGAACTACCTATGCCATTTTACATGTCTACAAAGGGACTTGATCAAAGAAGCGAGTGACATGTTGAAGGATCCTACAGCTGCGGGTTTTCAAGATAAGATGAACACTCAGCTGGCTACCCTGAACTCCATAGCCAACTCCTCCATGCCTCCTTTCTTATGCGGCTGATGGAGCGAGCAGGGCCGCAGGGACAGGTGTGGCCTTACGTAGGCATGCCTGGATGCGGCTATGCAATTTTGCGGACCCATTTAAAACGTCTTTCACTAATTCCCCATTCGATGGATCATCTCTCTTTGGTCCTCAAGTGAAAGAAACCTTGACTAGGTGCGAGACTGATGGCAAGACTCTTTCTGCCGTCGGAGTCCGTTTTTCTACTCCTTCTAGGCCTTACCCCAAAGGCCAGAAAAGTGGGAAAATGTGGTTCCGTAAACAATCTCAAGGGACTTTGCCTGACGCACAGAGTCGGTTCCCCGCCAGAGGCAGAGGCGGGAATAACAATGGTAGACGTCGCCCTCGAGGCAGGGGGGGTCCGCAGAACCAGGGCAACCGAGAAGCCTTCTCTGATAAGCTCTTTCAGCATCCCTGAGGTGTTGCCCGACTGCCCACCTTCGGAGGCAGTCGGGGGAAGATTGTCACTGTACCCAGAAGCCTGGCTATCCCTGACTCAAGACAAATGGGTACAGTCCATCATTTCCGAAGGCTATTCCATTCCCTTTCTTCGCATTCCAAACCAATCAAAAAAATCCCTTCCAGATGTTCCACCCGCTCAAAGGGATCTAGCGGTTTTGGAAATTTCAAAGCTGCTTGCGAAAAGAGCAATTCAGCCAGTTCCAGCAGACCAGCAAGGATCCGGAATCTACTCAAGGTTCTTTTTAGTTCCAAAGAAAACAGGGGACTGGAGACCAATTTTGGATCTCAGTATCTTGAACAGATCAGTCAAGAAAACAAGATTTCGGATGGTCACGCTGCAGTCCATCCTTCCCCTATTGGGAAAAGGAAACTGGATGTGCTCTATAGACCTTCAGGATGCGTACTATCACATAAAAATGAACAGACGCTCCAGAAGATTCCTCCGCTTCAGGCTGGGAACCAGTCATTTTCAATTCAGGGCCCTGCCCTTTGGTCTCACCACTGCCCCCGGTGTTTACCAAATGCATGGCAGTGGTAGCTTCTCACCTGAGACGACAAGGATTCCAGGTGTTTCCTTATTTGGACGACTGGCTCCTCACAGCTCCCACCAAGCATCTCCTTCTGATGGCCAGGGGTTACACTTTTCGCATTTGTCAAAAGTTAGGCATTTCAATAAATTGCGAAAAGTCTGTTTTGTCGCCTTGTCATACTATTACCTTCATAGGCGCAAATCTAGACACAGTAGACATGTCTGCGAGACTAACAGATCAGAGAATAACAGACATACACAAACTGGTCTCACTCCTTTTCAACAACAACAGAATCAAAGCTAGGTTAGTTCTGAAAGTGTTGGGAATTATGGCGGCGGCCATACCTCTGCTTCCATTAGCCAGATACCACATGAGAATCCTTCAATGGATGCTCTTTACACAATGGTCATACCAGCAACTTCCAATGTCCCACACCATTATGATCACGCAGGCGTGCAGAAATCATCTCATGTGGTGGATGTCTTCCCCTCAGCTCTTATTGGGAAGACCCTTTGTTCCACCCCCTCCAGTTGCTACTCTGACAACGGACGCCTCCCTGATCGGGTGGGGGGGGCATTATCAGGGCAGGATGGTCCAGGGCACATGGCAACCAGACGAATGCCACTTGCACATAAATGTTCTGGAGATGAGAGCAGTGCTTTTAGCGTTGCAAGCCCTTCAAGACTCTCTTCCCTTGGGAACGATTGCAGTCCAGACAGACAATATGTCTGTAGTGTGGTACATCAACAAACAAGGCGGAACCAGGTCCTACCCCCTGTGTCGAGAAGCTCTCAGATTGTGGCAATGGGCGATTTCTTCTCAGCGGTTTCTGATAGCAACACACATCCCCGGGAAGTCCAATCAAATCGCGGACAAGTTGAGCAGAGCTATCCTCATGCCTCACGAGTGGTCTCTGAAAGACTCTGTTGTGAGAGAAATTTTTCTCAAGTGGGGTCAGCCTTGCTGCGATCTTTTTGCTACTCCCCAAAACAGCAAGTGCAGAGATTATTTCACTCTATTCCCTTTACCAGGCCAACCCAGCAGAGACGCTCTAGTCCAAGTTTGGCCCCGGGGACTTATGTATGCATTTCCTCCCTTCCCACTAATCTCTCAAGTGATACAGAAAGCTATCGCTCAGAAGGCCTCGTTGATCCTCATTGCTCCTTACTGGCCTCGACAGGTGTGGTTCCCCTTTCTACATCAATTTCTATTGGAGCGACCTTGGCATCTGGACCTAGTTCCAGATCTTTTGATCCATCAGTCGGGTCAGTTTCATCGCTCCCTCCCCTCTCTGAACCTCACTGCTTGGTTCCTCCAGTTCCAACCTTAGCCAGGCTTTTTATTTATTTATTTATTTATTTTATTTTCTGTTGGTTTACCAGGATAGTCCATTGGGCCAAGAAGAACCCGTTTTCAATGGAGTCCTGGGGAGAAAAGCCAACCCCAGCTTATAATGAGGCTTCCTCAATTATCTCACTCTGTTCGAGATATTTTGATAGCTTCCCATAAATCTTCCACTCGGAAGATTTATTTGAGTAAGTGGAAACGCTTCACATATTGGGCTCAAGGAAGGGACATAGATCCTTTCACTGCTTCCATCCAAATAGTCCTTGATTTTCTAGCTGAACTCTTCCATGCAGGTTCATCTCCTTCTACTCTTAAAGTTCAATTGGCAGCTATTTCTAACTTTCATGTGGGTATTTCTGAGTCTGCCTTAATGTCCCACAAGCTTTGCAAAGCCTTTT